>NC_143584.1:228149099-229354160 GCF_048544385.1 Mastigoproctus giganteus
CTACATCAATATCATTGATCAATATAAAAAACAACAATAGGTGCAACACTGAACCCTGGGATACACTGCTAATAACACTGGTCCACGAAGAGTAGTGTCCATTGATTACCACTCAGTCTTCTCCCACTCAACCATCCCTTTATCCATAGCAGCAATTTGCCTCCAGTGCCACACTGCTCCAATTTGTTCAGCAGTCTTCCATGTGCAACAATATCAAAAGCTTTTCTAAGATCCAAATATATGATATCAAAGTTATTCCCTGCATCCAGTTCCTTTGTGACCACATCATAGTATCCAATCAAATTGGTCAGGCAAGACTTTCTCTTAACAAAACCATGCTGTGTCCGAGCTATAACTGAAGTCTTGTCTAGAATATCTTGCAGTGCTTCTTTAGCCGGTACCTCCATTAATTTTCTTGGAACAGAAGTTAAACTAACATGTCTATAATTCCTTTTTTTGCCCTTTGATCCTCCTTTGTGAATTGTGGTCACATTTGCACATCTCCAGTCCATGAGTACCTACCCTGAGTCCAAATAAACTCTCATAATTATGGCTAAGGGTTTGCTTACTTCCTTTGCTGCCTCCTTTAATATAACTAGATAGATCCCAGTTATCCCAAAAGAGGGGATAGATCCCCTCTTTTTCACTAATGCTGGTATTCCTTTCTCCCACTCTTTTCCTCTTTTATATTTATCTTCTTTTATTGACTTTATAGGTTTTTCTATTCATATTTTTCTATCCTATTCAGTTTTTCTGATGATCACACAATACATTCCACTCCACCTTCCAGTTTGAGAAACTTTGCCCTACACAAACAGCTTCAACTTATATATTTAATCCAAATTCCTTAAATACTGATCTCAAGGCAATTCTTGAGTGGGGAGAGAAGAACTTACTTAATACCGATCCTTCTATAAATCTTGTTTTATTTCTCACAAAAAAAATTCTTCTCCTGTGTCCATCTTTGATGATACTCAAATTTCTAGACAAGATAAGATACCTATTAGATGTTACAATGACTTGTAATCTCTCTTTCTATAAACACTTCACAAATTTTGCTTATTATGCATCAAGAAAACTGGATTTTATTTTTTGTTCCCTCAACATTCAAGCTACAGAGCTTGGCAATCAGGCACCTCAGAGGTGACCTGATTGAGGTTTATAAGGCACTGAAAGGGATTAGTAAAATGAATGAAAGTGGAATTTTCACTGTTATAAAGAATTCTAGAACTAGGGCCCATAAATTCAAATTACTTGGATTAAAGTTTAGATTAGAGTGTAGGAAATTTTATTTTAGCTAACGAGTCATTGATTGCTGATACAAATTGCCCTCGCAGGTAGTTGAGGCTGACAGTTTGAATTCAAAGGTCAACTGGATGGTTAACTGCATGAGGAGGAAAGCATATAATTTGTATTTTCTTATCTGCTTGGTAGTGGGTTTTTTTTATTTTTTTGCAACTTTACCAAAAGCCTGTCACTTCCTTGCACTATATGGCAAATACTGTTACTATTAAATTCGTTTTCTTCTAAACAGTTATTCACTCTGCACAAATCTCATACCTGCCTATTATAGAATCAAAAAGAAGAGAGCAGTTAGGTTAATTATTGACCCATCTCTTATAGTAGCTTTTCGTTCTCTGTATTTTATGAGTGTAATTTCTGCTACTACATGCTTTTTCTATAGGTACTTCCATGGGTGCCTCAACTACCCACCATGCATTCACTATGTCCAAAATCTGAGACCTAACTTTTGCTCTTCCACATGTATCCCTTCTACTTTCATTCTCTGGAACAACATTCCTTCCTTCCCATGTATTTCCACTAAATTAACCTCAACAGAAATTCAAGGCTAATGTCAACAAGCATCCTTCTACTGTCTTCTCAACTTTCAACCTATGCACAGTACTAAATTCTGTAGGTTCCTTTTGTGTTTGGGGATTTTTATATAAAATGGAATAAAGATTATTCCATTATATATAAAAAAAACCCTATTATATTGGGGTTGAAAATCTTGGTGTCAATCAGCATGAGCCGGGACCAAGGTATGACTTCCACATCACATACCACCTCCCTTTGTCACCAGGCGGTAATATGGATAGGTGCAGCCTTCATCTTGAATTTTTCAATACAAGTTTCTCCTTTTTAGGATAGATTATTTGTTGGAGAGAGCAGTGAAGAAGAACAGGGTTTGCTCTCCTTACTAACTATAATCGTTGTGTCCTTAACAGAGTTTGTTAAGAGCACAAAGATTACAGGAATTCTCAGTAATTATCGAGAGAGAGAGAGAGAGAGAGAGAGAGAGAGAGAGAGAGAGAGAGAGAGAGAGAGAGAGAGAGAGAGAGAGAGAGATGAGTTCTGCAAGCCATTGTTTTTGAGAACTGGTTATCTGCACGGTGACTTGATAGAGATGTGTAAGGTTACAAAAAAAGGGTTGAGTTTATACTCTTCTGGCTTTGGCCATATATGGAGAATAAATGGACATTTTATATATTTATTAATTATATAACATACATTCTTTGTTATTTTCACATACAGTAAACTTAAGTACATATATCATTATTATATATCTTTAGTAAAAAAAAAAAAAAAACACACCTGAAAGAGCTAAGAAAATTAAGATCCAGAAATTTTGTTTGTCTCAAATTTATTACAGTTATATTTAATACATGATGAAACTAAAGTAGTTCCATTAAAACTGACTAATTTAAAGTAAAAACAAAACTATAAAGTCTTTTTATTTACTTCTAGCATTCACAAACATTCAAGTTTCCTGAGTTTACTGTGGATAAAAAAAAGGTAAGGTTTTATACCATTTTGTATAAAAAAAGCAGCAGTGTCATTTAAATAGTTATTATTATTATTTTTAAATAAGAAAAACAAATTTAGGACCAGCTTTCGGCTTGTGGCACTGAGTACAAAATAACTAAGTAATGAAATGAAATAAAAAAAAAAATAGGATATTTGAAATATGGGAATAAGAACTTAGGCACAGTTATGACATTAGATTTTCAATTTAAACATTAGATTTAGCATTGCATTACAATTCCTTTTGTATTTAAAGAATGTATGTTAATATAGAAACAAGATAACCACATACAATGAAAACCAATCAATTGAAATGGCTTTTTCATATGCGTTTTGTTCAAACATAAAAATTAAATTATCATTAGCATTAGTAGAGGCATACGATGCAAGAAAGTAAGCTTATGCAGCATCAGCCAGAAAAAAAAACACACTCCCATTTCACCCTTCCGTTCGTTCGAAATATCAGTCCAGCTGAGCCTTAAATTTATTTAGGCTATCAACTTCCACAACAAGAGATGGATGCCTGTTCCACCAACCAACCAACTACCCGCTGGCTAAAGGGAAATTTCTGCACATCTATCCTGCATCTGTCTTTGTTCAATTTGAATTTATGTCCTCTCAGGTGATTATTCTGAGCAAGAGAAAGAATTCCATCAGCATTGAGCATGCTCAAACCATTCAAGGCTTTATACACCTCGATCAGATCACCTTGCCGGTGCCAACCGGGCTAGCCAGGTAGGTAAAGTGCATGCCTGGCAACCCAAAGGTTGCGGGTTCGATTCCCGCCTCGGGCTTGGATCACAGTAAAAAAATACAAAAACTTTGGGAGTTGCATCTATGGGTTATCTGGCAATATAGTTGAGCTCCTTAAAAATCTTCTTCTCTGGGAGAATGCTCCACTTCACAGGTAATAACAGTATGGTCTGTAGAAGTGTGGTTGTAGGTATCTCACAAAGTCGTTCTCTCTCAGTCCTGCTATTTGCTGCATTATCTGTTCCACTCATGGATCAAGTTCCAGCATTCTTATCATATGCTGATGATATTTTGTGTTACTTGCCATGCAAATGCAAGGTTGGTCGGCGCCTCCGTAGCCAGGTGGGAAGGAGCAACAGTGCATAACACACACTTCTTGATTAGACCGGGATTCGAGCCGGTCACCACCAAATATGGACAATGCGGAAAGGTCAGGAAATGACCACCGCATATCCCCGGAGCAATATGGCCTTAGTTGCTAATGCTCCTAAAAACCAAATAACAAACAGCAAGGTTGGTAACTCACAAGCAAGACAAACCTCCTTAGAAATTGTGAACAGCCACCTTAATACATTCTGCGAGTATGCTAAATTTTTTGTGTCAGTCAAAAGAAGTCAAGCTATCTCATCTTTACTCCAAGTCGGATGACATCTGTTGATACTGCATCATCTTTACTTCTGAAATTAGCAGGAAACTTTTTTTTTATTATTATTATTAGCATAATAATAAAAAAATAAATAAATAAAAAAATAAATAAATAAAAATAAAAAAAAATAATAAATAAATAAAAATAAATAAAAATAAAAAATAATAATAATAAATAAAAAAAATAATAATAAAAAATAAATAAATAAATAAAATAAAAAATAATAAATAAATAAATAAATAAATAAATAATAAAATAAATAAATAAATAAAAAATAATAATTATAATAAAATAAAAATAAAATAGAATAAAATGCATATTTAGTTAGAGCTGTCCCGCGCTGTCAAAACCGAAGTAATTCGCTGGAAAGAAATAAAATCCTTAATTTCCTTTTCAAATTCCAAGCCTTCCCTCGTCCTTAAGAGCTGTATGTGAGAAGGGCGTTACGATGAGACTGGTAAATTTCTTAGCCACGACCAATTGGTTTGGTGGTGTAGATTCACACACGTTCACAATATTTTTCTGGAATTTCAGTTGAATAAAATAAAAGTTATTGTGTGAATTTCACTTGGCTTTTGAGGATTTTCATTTCAGCCTACCTAAGTTCTCATCTGCAAAGTTCACTTAGAAAGAGCAACTGAAGATGGAGAGAAGAAACTGCATGCGGCCGAAAAAAAATTTATGGCGAACGTATTCTTTTTTATGGCTGCACTGCATAACACAAAGAGCGCTGAAGTTAAAAAGCTGCCGTCCGCTACTTCTCCCCCATTTCCATTCCCCGCAGCGTGTGACGTTTTTGTCGTAATCGTGTTCGTTCCTTAAGATGATGACTTTTGGTGGCCGACGATCCATCACAGCTGACGTTAAGTTGCCACGCCGTCTGCATCCCCTTCCCTCTCCCTTCTCAGTTCCCACTTTGCACATAAATAGATGAAACGCATTACAGGAGACAGAGAGAGAGAGTGCTGGTGCAAGTTCTGCTTCAGGCCGTCCTTGTTGATAACTGAATGTGGTCCTCATGTTAATTTTGCTGTTCTTCCCATTCTGGGAAGAACAGCAAACGTTTTGATATTTCGAGTTGCAAAAACCGAATTATCTTCTCTCATTTACATTTGTCCTTCGCAGAATATGAGTGACTTTCCTACGATATGTTATGGCAACCTCTTTTCTTCTTCAGGGAATTTACTTGACTTCAAGTTTTTTTAATTCATTAAGCGAGTTCATTAATAAAAAGCAACAATATTTTCCCCTCCTGTTCTTGTCTATAGATGCATGTGGTGTTTGTGTAGAATCGTCCCTCTCATTATGACAGACTTCTTTTTCCAACTGCTGAGGAACTATCTACACTTAGTCAATAACGAAAGTTAGCATAAGCGGGGTAAGCAGCCACCTAGGGCCTCGGAATTTCGTGAGCATCTGAAATGACAATAGCTAGAGCAATGTCCAATCCTCGCTTTTGGCATTGAGGCATTCGTTTGAGATGTATTTTAAAGTTAATTCATTAAAAACACTTCTTTTTACGTTTTGTAAAAATACAAGATTATGTAAATAGATTTACATAATCTTGTATTTTTATCCATGCTCCAAAAATCCTACATGAATGTTTCCATATTGCTAAATCCATTGCACTGTCTCCATGGCGGAAAATGAATCATTCCAAAGTCATATAAAAGACGAGCCGAACTGCAATTTTCGGTAACGCGTTGTAACTTGGTGGACTGGTAGTTGCATCAATCACGAAGAAATTCAAGTGGAGTAAATAAATAAACTCCATAATCTCTTGGAGTAAGAGGGATGGATTGTCTCCTTTCCTTATTTCTCCAAAACAGCACACCTAGCGTTTCGGACAAATGAGATTTTTTTTTGTATCTTTACTGTACAATAAAGATTTCTTATTATTATTTGTACTTAGCGGATTCGTTTCCTATTAAGTGATTGTTAACATCCCTTGATGAATCTGCTCTTCAACACAGAAAGGAGGCTTACAGTGGCCTTGTTTTTATTGAATTCTCTTTTCAAATAACATTTTAAAGATGTTGAGAATTGGTCCTCAGCTGCTGACTACTATTAGTTGTCTTTTTTATGGATGAGGATAGTTTTAGTTACCATAAATATCTTCTTAAGAAGAAGAAGAGTTTGTTGTAATTAAGGTGGGAGATGACTTTCATCAACCGGTGAAATACCACCACTTTGCTTATTGGAGGCTTGAAGTGGTGAAACCCATGTTTAGTCTCTAGAGCAAAGTTTCCGGCACCCCCCTCCCCCCATACTTCTCCTTCAACCCATGCACGGTACTAAGTACTGTAGGTTTTGATACCTTTTGTGTTTGGGGTTTTCATAAAAAAAAAAAAAAAAAAAAAGTAGGGGTGAAGACTGAGGAAGGGGGGATGATAGGGAAGGCAACCCAAGAAAGGTCAGTGGGGACTGGCCCCACCAGGAGAAAAAAAAGGGGGTAGCAGGGAGGGGGAGGAGACAGAAACCCGTCCTCTGCCTACCAGGGGAGGGGCTATTAAAGTTAGGGTACATGGTTCGGAATGCTAGTTGGCCAAGAAAAGAAGTTGACATCCAATGGCATGCCGGTGGCGTTGTCAGTCTTTATCTAGGAGATTGTCTTATTGGTCACATCCATGAGAGACAAATCTATTTCAATAGTGTGCTGCTCTCCTATGCCGTGGAAGTATGGTCTGCTGCACTTCCAACCAGCCTCAAAAAACTATAGGGTCTTGAATTCTGGGTGCTGAAGTAAGCTAACTTATGGTCTCACTAGATCTACACGACATCCAAATCTGCACTCTGCTCCAACCTTCAATACATGCCCACAGTCCACAGAACTGATATGTTTAAAGTAAATGCATTCCTTCATCTTTGCTCATCTAAGCACGATTACATGAATATCCGGAACACAGTTGGTTAGCGTTTATCAGGAAGACACCTCTGCAACCCCCCCCCCCATCCCTTGTGCTCAAAGCTCCAGAGGTTACAGAGTTTTCAATAGACACTCCCAAAATGTGACTCTGGACACTCAACTCGCTCAACATCGACATTGACCTATGGTCCCTTGACAAGTTGTATCGAGATAATATCTTGGCCTATCCTTCTGTATGCAAACGACAGGTGTGTAAGTGTCGAGCCTAGTATGTTATTAGCATTAGCAGAGGCATATGATGCAAGAAAGCAAGCTTATGCAGCATCAGCCAAAAAAAAAAAAAAAAAAAAACCCCACTGCCACCTCACCCCTCTGTTTGTTCCAAATACCTGTCCAGCTGAGCCTTAAACTTATTTAGGCTATCAACTTCCACAACAAGGGATGGAAGTCTGTTTCACCAGCCAACTACCCGCTGGCTAAAGGCAGATTTCTGCACATCTATCCTACATCTGTCTTTCCTCAATTTGAATTTATGCCCTCTCAGGTGATTATTCTGAGCAAGAGGAAGAATCCCATCAGCATTGAGCATGCTTAAACCATTCAAGACTTTATACACCTCTATCAGATCACCTTGCCGGTGCCTAGTTTCCAGACACTGTAATTTGCAAAACTTAAGCCTTTCTTCGTAAGAGCAACCCTTTGTTCCATTCACTAATCTTGTTGCCCTTCTCTGTACTCGTTCCAGCAGCTCTACATCCTTCTTGAAATGAGGCCTCCAGACCTGTATACAGTACTCAAGGTGTGGCCTGACCATTGCCTTATACAAGGGAATAATCACCTCCTTATCCCTGCTAGAAAAATTCCTGTATATCATTGACAAGACACCATGAGCTACTCTTGCAGCCCATCTGCACTGCTCAGAAAACTTAATATCTGCCTGCACAATTACCCCCAGGTCCTTTTCATTCTCTACCACTGTCAGTGTAGTACCACAGAGTTGATACGTTGCTCTGGGGTTACTGTTTCCCATATGTAGTACTTTACATTTGTCAATGTTAAACTTCATTTGCCACCTCTCAGCCCATCTGCTCAGCCTTTCCAGATCCTGTTGCAGCAGCATATGGCGCCTCCGTAGCCAGGTGGGAAGGAGCAGCGGTGCGTTAGCACACGCTTCTTGATTAGACCGGGGTTCGAGCCCGTCACCACCAAATATGGAGGATGCGGAAAGGTCAGGGAATGACCACCGCATATCCCGGAGCAATATGGCCTTAGTTGCTAATGCTCCTAAAAAACCAAAATAACAACAACAACAGCAGCAGCATACTGTCAGTAGTGTCCTTAACAACCCTGCCAACCTTCGTATCGTCTGCAAACTTGGACATTAAGCTTGATATACCATCACCAATATCAATTATAAATACAGAAAACAACAATGGACCCAACACTGAACCCTGAGGGACTCCACTGAAAACATTAGTCCATGATGAGTAGTGTCCATTGATTACCACTCTGTCTTCTCCCCCTCATCCACCCTTTATCCATAGCAGCAATTTGGCTCCAATGCCACACTGCTCCAATTTGTGCAGCAGTCTTCCATGTGCAACAGTATCAAAAGCCTTTCTAAGATCCAAGTATATAATATCAAAGTTATTCCCTGCATCCAGTTCTTTTGTGATTGCATCATAGTATCCAATCAAATTGGTCAGGCAAGACTTTCCTTTAACAAAACCATGCTGTGTCTGAGCTATAATGTTATGTGCTTCTCAATTTGTAATCTTGGGTGTTCTAATTCCTGTCGATCCTCTTTGGACTTGTTTTTACTGGGTATTTATTTTATTATTTATTTTATTTTATTTTATTTATTTATTTTTATTTTTGTAATGCAGCTGTACTTTGCATTTCTGTATTTAGTCACTTGTTTAGACAATGCATTGTTAGATTCCTCTGGGTATCTGTTTGCAGAATCACGTATGTATATGATTTAGTCAATAAAGAAACTTATTATTATCAGAAATTGCATGTTCATTTAAAGAAAGGATATTTTAGTTTCTAAAAGACTCCAGTGATATTTACCTCCTTTCATTATGCTTGTGTCCAATATTTGCATTGATCTTTTCAGTATAAATATGATAAAAGGTTGATGCACACCATACAGTAACCTTAACTATGTGAAGATTTTCTCTAGTCCATTGGAATGTAATTCCTGATTACAACAGAACTGAATTGAAATGAAAGTAAGCTTTATTCATTGATAGGAAGGGTGATAATCAACCTTCTTCTTGACCAGCCTCATCAGTTATCTACTATGCATGATTGTAATGACTTTGATAACCTTGTAGTTACAACTACTTTTAAGCCGACCAGGCTAGCTTGGTGGGTCAAGTGCCTGCCTGGCAACCCAAAGGTCGTGGTTTCGAATCCCGCCTCAGGCTTGGATCAGAGTAGTGCAAAAACCTTGGGAGGTGCATTATGGCTACAGAAGCCGATGCGCTAACGACTAACAAAAAAAAAAAAAAAAAAACCCTACTTTTAAGATAAAACAAATTATCTAAAAAAAAAAAAACTGATGTTGTTGGCATTCAACTGACATGTCTAATTCCTTAACTAGTTCCTTGTGGTCTCATTGTTTAGTAGATAATGTAGTTAAGGAATTGGACTTGTCAGTTGAATGACAACAACATCACAATTTGTTGCCTTCTTTAGATTTGCTATATCTGAGAAATTTCTATACACTCAATATTAAAATAGACCCCTAACCAAAAGGTTGCAGGGGTGAGGCTGGTAGATTTAGCAGGCCAAGTATGCAGGAAGTTGATTAGCATTAACATTAATAGAGGCATATGATGCAAGAAAGCAAGCTTATACAGCATCAGCCAAAAAAAAAAAAAAAATGCTCCCATTTCACTCTTCCGTTCATTCCAAATACCTGTCCTTAAATTAACTCAGCCTTAAATTTATTTAGGCTATCAACTTCCACAACAAGGGATGGAAGTCTGTTCCACCAACCAAGTACCTGCTGGCTAAAGGCAAACTTCCGCACATCTATCCTACATCTGTCTTTCCTCAATTTGAGCAAGAGGAAGAATCCCATCAGCATTGAGCATGCTCAAACTATTGAAGGCTTTATACACCTCAGTCAGATACTGTAATTTGCAAAATGTAAGCCTTTCTTCGTAAGAGCAACCCTTTGTTCCATTCACTAATCTTGTTGCCCTTCTCTGTACTCGTTGCAACAGCTCTACATCCTTCTTAAAATGAGGGCTCCAGACCTGTATACAGTACTCAAGGTGTGGCCTGACCATTGCCTTATACAAGGGGATAATCACCTCCTTATCCCTGCTAGAAAAATTCCTGTATATCAGTTGAATGACAACATCACATTCTTCAAATAGGCCTCTGGGGTTGGGTATATTCATACTATGATTTTTTAGCGTTTCTCACCAACCATTGAAGTAAAAACGAAAACTAAAATCTTAATAACTTTGTATTTAAATTTACAATAGATTTACAGTAAATCAAACAAGACAAGTATAATTAAATTTACAGTGGATATACAAATAAAATACTGATAATAAAATAATAAATACTAAATTAAAATACAATAAACTAGATTAAAAGTGCTAAAATAACTGAAAACAAGTATAATTACATTTACAGTGAATATACAAATAAAATAATAAAATACTGAATTAAAATACAATAAAATATACTAGATTAAAAGCGTTAAAATAACTGTAGCTTTCGAAGGCTTCCGCCTTCTTCCTCAACAGTACACTTTTGTTCTGCGGTGCCTCTTTAAATACCAGCAGGTTCACGGTACATCTCGCATGATTCTATAGCACGTGTACTGTTCCCATGCGTGTTGGAACCGGAAGTGGCTCGGAAGCACTCCAGGCGGACACGTTCATCTCCTCCAAGGATTACCGCCTCAAAGAGGGGATGAATACATATATCCCTGTCTCTATTTATATTATTCTGAATAGAACTAATTTGTAGGCTCTCGGGCCACTTGCGGTCCCAAAACCTATGCGCCCGATCCGTGATGACTGCTTCTTCCGGGGTGATCTGATGCTGCTTCTTCCAAAAATGTTCTGCTATGGCGGATTTACCATAATCCGCATTTCTTATCGTGTTTGTGTGCTTTCCCCCCCCCCCAGACGATCCTTGAGGCGCCGTTTCGTTTCCCTCACATAACATTCCCCACACTCCCGGCACTTGATGCTATATACGACCCCACTTGTATTTTTGTTTAAGATGGGGTCTTTCACCTGTGACACGACCGTGTGCAGCTTCCGACCTGGGAGCTGCACACAGCACATCTGGTAATTCCTTAGTATACGAGCTATACGCTTTGTTAAACCCGGATAATAGGGAATGTATGCAGTGGCTATCGCCGTGAAGGACTCACCTCTCCTCTAACCTCCTCTAATGTATTTCTCTATGATCCTCTGGGGGTGGCCACACTTCAAAAGATCTGCTGTAACACACTCATACTCTATCTTCCTGTCCTGTAACAACATCACAGTTTGTTGCCTTCTTTAGATTTGCTAAATCTGAGAAATTTCTATAGATTCAATATTTAAAATAGACCCATAACCTGCAGGGGTGAGGCTGGGAGATTTAGCAGGCCAAGTATGCAGGAAGTTGCTTGATTATGTGTTCTTCACTGGATGTTTGTTCTTAGAAAGACTTTTGTATTGTTTTGATGGAGTTGTAAATTGATGCAAAGATTTATGCAGACTTGCCCATAAAGCTTTATGAATGAAATGATACTCCAAGAATTTCAGTGATGTGAGAGATGTGCTGAGAACTGGATGTTATCACTAAGTTGTTTGATTAATCATATGATATGCTTGTAATGGATGACCACTTCTGTAGTGTGAAAAACATCTTCAAAGTAATTTTATTGCAGTTTCTTTACATTTGAAATGATCTTGGAGCTACAATAGTTCTATCATTATTTTTGTTATAAAGTTTAATTAACAGAGCAAAATGTTATTGTTTATAAAACTTTGCTAGTACAAATGGTGGTCGCTCAGAGTAGTGTGAGTAAACACCCATGCTACGTATAGTCTAGCCACCTGCTGACTTTTTTTTTTTTTGCCTGTTTACCTATTTTTTTTTTTTTTTTACCTTTCTTTTATGCCTTAAGAAAAAACCCTAATAAATGCAAAAACCATCTTTGTTGCATTTATGTGTTTGAATTGTAGATTTTTTTTAAGTGGGAAAAAGACTTGACAATAATCTTGTACATTGCAGTTACATTATACACTAAATGTCAGTTTTCAGTATTTTATTATGATATATATATATATATATATTATTTATTTATTTTTTTTTTTGTTTAATAAACTTATCTGTAAAAAGAATTTTAATTTTTTCTTCTTTTGTTTTCTTATTTTTCCCTCTCTCATGCTAGAAATTTCTTGATGAAATCTTCAAACAGTTGTGGGGTGAATCCTTGGAGATTAGCCGTCTTTGTTTGGAAGCTATCCGTATTTTGAGTCGTGATAAATGTGGTTTGGACGAGGTGTTTACACAAGACATGCTTAGTACCATGGTGAAATTAGCTGGTCTGGTTACTGAAGAAGAGGAAGCTGTTAATCAAACTATTAGGCCAGTAGATGTGAATGGTAAGGCAAAATATGTGATTTAAGATTTCTGATACCATATAATTTTACAAAATTTGTGATTGACAATCATATGTAAATGTAAATCATATCTTAAATTATATTCATGGTTCTAAGTGTATAGAATAATTGCATTTATTATTAAATAATTGCAGCGACCTTATATTTTAATATTTTTTCATTAATGTATAATTTATTTTTATTTTGTTTATAGTTATAATTGAAGCTCAGAAGAGTCTGTGTAACTTGATATATAATAGTTCGTCAGTGCAGAGAATATGTAGGTATGTTGATATTATAGTTTTAATAATAGGTTAGCTTTTCTAATACATCAACAAGATTTGATATTTTTAAATGTACTACTAATAGGAAGACCCCCACTTATGTAGGGATTGTTTCATGATTTTGTACCAGTTTGTTGCTTTCTTTATCATAGGATTGCCTTCTATAGTGCTTGAAATATTTTATGGAAATGGGCTGGATGGCAACTGGAAATGGGCTGGGTGGGAATACAGGATACTAGAATGGGATAACATGTGCCTTCAGGTTTCAAAGATATTGATACACTCGCTACTTTGGGAGTGGTGAGCCATGCTTTAATTTCAAAACTTATAATCTAATTATGGCATTAATCATGTATCTCAAGGCTCGAAATTCTTAAAATTGCTTTTAAGGTTTGCATTAGTACAGGCATATGATGCGAGAAAGCAAGCTTATACAGCATCAGCCAAAAAAAAACTCTTCCCTTTTCACTGATCCATTTGTTCCAAATGTTTGTCTAGTTCTGCCTGAAATTATTTAAGCTATCAACTTCCACAGCAACAGATGGAAGTTTGTTCCAGCAATCAACTACCCGCTGACTAAAGGCAAATTTCCACACATCTATTTTGCAGCTGTCTTTCCTCAGTTGGAATCTATGCTCCCTCAGGTTTGTAATCTGAGCAATAGGAAGAATCCCATCAGCCTTGAGTCTACTCAATCCTTTCAAGGCCTTATACACCTCAATCAGATGCCTCGCTGGTGCCTGGTCTAGAGAAGCTACAATTTGCAGAACTTAAGTCTTTCTTCGTAAGAGCACTAATTTGTTTCCCTCACCAATCTTGTTGCCCTTCTCTGTACTCATTCTAGCAACTCTACATCCTTCCTAAAATGAGGCTTCCAGATCTGTACTTAGTACTCCAAGTATGGCCTGACCATTGCCTTATACAAGGGGATAATCATCTCCTTATCCCTGCTTGCAAAATTCCTGTATATTATTGACAAGGCTCCATGACTAAATGTGCTAAGGCTATTAAAGATAAGAATATAGCATATTACAATTGGCTTATATCTAAATTTTTAGCTGCATTTTCTGCCTACACCAAAGCAACAGTTGTAAAATACTTCTTAATCAATTGAAATTTGATTTTGAACAGTAAGAGTAGAAAGTTGCTTCTTGTCATAATGGTAAAGCATTCTGGTCTCTTGTCAAAGCTGTTGGCTACAGTTTCTGCCCTTCTGTAACTTCACTTCTGTTACAATCTGCCTGTTCTATTGTGTCCTCATTCAAAGACTTGCAATTATCCTATTGTTCTTCTAACTCTTATATCAACAATTTTGGTAAATCGCTTCCTGCCTTACCCAGTACACTCCGCTCAATGCTTCCCATAGTTTTTTTTACAGAAAAATGTTAGAAGAAGTCTGAACAATCTTGAGGCTAAGAAAGCTCTGGATCACAATGACATTTTTCTACTTGTCTTCAAACTGCTACTCCTTCTGAAAAGGGAGCTGTATGCCTTGTGAAAGTGGATGAATTCTTGGTAGGCATTTACTACTATCTAGAGAGAAGTGTTAAATGGAAAGATAGATTTAAACAGTTTCACCTGATGCATGCTACTGAGCAATGGGAATATCATTAACCCTTGCATCTATTTATATATCACCTAATTATCTTTGTTCACAGACTGAACTTGACAATCTTTTAACACAACTGCCACCTCCTGTCTGTTTACTCTGTGATTTCAATGGTCACCATCCATTGCGGAGCTCTTCCACCATGAATAGTAGAGGCCAGTTAATTGAAACATTCCTAGATAACCATAATCTGACTATATTAAACACTCGCTCTCCATCTCATGTTCAACTACCTACTGGTACAACCTCTACCATAGACTTATCCATCTGTTCAGCATCTCTTTTTCCAAGCATGGAATAGTTAGTGGTGAATGATCCATTCCATAGTGATCATTTTCCTATTATTAGTTTGATTCAAACACAGGTCGTGTCATGCCCTAAAGCCCGTACTTCTTGAAATTTCCACAAAGCAGACTGGAAAAACTATTCTACTTGTGTCCTACTCAACAAACAGTATGTACAGCAACAACATATTGATGACGTAACCGATCACATTACCAGCTATATAGGTGCCTCCGTAGCCAGGTGGGAAGGAGCAGCAGTGCGTAGCACACGCTTCTTGATGAGACCGGGGGTCGACCCCGTCACCACCAAATACGGAGGATGCGAAAAGGTCAGGGAATGACCACCGCATATGCCGGAGCAATATGGCCTTAGTTGCTAATGCTCCTAAAATCCAAATAACAAACAAACAAACAAACAACAACCAGCTATATATTATCGGCAGTTGAAATTTCCATTCTAAAATCTGACTTGTGCAAACGGGTACGTCAAAACCAGTGGTGGAATGAAGATTGCTCCAAAGCGAGAAGAGGAAAAAAAACGTGTTTGGAACCAATTTCGGAAATTCTCAACTACTGCCAACCTAATTGTTTTCAAAAAAACTCAGAGCCAGAGCAAGACAAATTAGAAAAAAAGCGAAACGTGACTCCTGGATTAACTTTGCCTCGACTATTAACAAAAATACTGACACTCGGATTATCTGAAAAAAAATACAAGCGCTCAATGGGAAATTTCTACCATTGTAGTCTCCAATAATATAGTGGAATGGGCAAGGCTTATTCTCTCCTACTGATATTGCAAATACTTTAGCAGAATCTTTCTATAATATGCGACCTCCTTTCAACACATTGAAACTAATGAAGAATGTATTAAATTGAATTTTTCAACTAGTATAACCTTTGAACAACTTTCGTATAACCAGCCCTTTACTCTCACTGAGCTGAAAGAATCCCTGAGCAAGAATGACATTTGGTCCTGCTCCATTTAGTGGAGCAGGACCAAATGTCATTCACTACAGTATGCTGAAGCATCTATGTGAACCCAATCTGTGCATATCATTACTCTTTTACAGCCAGATCTTTTGAGAAAATACATACCCTCTATCTTGGCATCATTCCTATATTTGCACTATACCAAAACCTGGCAAAGATCCTTCTCAAATTCAAAATTATAAACCGACATCATTGACAAGCTGTTTGGGGAAAATATTTGAAAGGATGGTGTATAAGAAGCTCACCTGAATTCTAGACTCCCAAAATCTATTTTCTGATCACCGATATGGCTTCCGTAAAAACAGGTCCACCCACGATTTATTTGTAAAAATTGAATCCAACATTCGTAGCGCCTTCGTCAGCAGACAATGCCTAGTGATGGTCAACCTGGACATTCATAAAGCATTTGACATCACATGGCATCATGGTATCATTAAAGATATGCATCAGTTAGGACCGAGAGACTAGGTCCCTTTAATAATTCAAAACTTTAAAATTACACACATTTCAAGTCCGATATCAAAACATGCTGTCAGCATCTCACATTTAAGAAGATGGTGTCCCACAGGGCTTATTATTGAGTCCAACCCTATATGCAATTAGGGTCAACAATATATTAGAAGATCTTCCAAAAACAATTGAAGTGTACATGTATGCTGACGACCTCACCATATCCTGCCAGTCGCAAAGTATGAACACTATCATACTGCTGGGAGTCATTGCGGTACAAGTAAACACATGGGTTGTATTAGGGTAGCTAAGAATAGAAATAGGTGCATGTATACTTGCATGTACACCAATGCTAGGAGTTTAGTAAATAAATTTGATGAATTTGAGGTATTGCTCAAAACATCAAAGGCAGATATTGTTGGGATATCAGAGACGTGGTGTCACACAGATATAAGGAATGCAGAACTGGAATTTGGGGAGTACAACGTCTACAGAAAGGATAGACTGGATAGGAAGGGAGGAGGGGTTATGCTTTTAGATAAGAAATACATAAAATCCAAGGAAGTGAAGCCAGTGGACATCGCTGGACAGTGCAGTGTCGAGTCAGTTTGGTGTGACATAAGCATTGGGAGATCAAAATTGAGAGTAGGAGTGTGCTATAGGCCTAATGACTCTGATGAGGATAATAAGATACTGTACAGGGAAATAGAGAGGGCCAGTAAATCAGAGAGTCTTATAATGGGAGATTTTAATTTCCCAGATATTGACTGGAATTTGGGGGCTGATCACTCACACACTAGCAAGGCTTTTGTGGATTTATTGGATGATTGTTTTCTACATCAGCATGTTCAGGAGGCAACTAGAGGGAAGAATACTCTTAATTTGATTATCAGCAGTGATTCTTCATGCATTAAGAATCTGCAGATAAATGAACCACTAGGTGGCAGTGATCATAGTGTGCTGAAGTGGGATTTACTCAAAGAGGTAACTACCATTAGGGGTAAAGGGAAGGGTTATTGCTTTCGTAAAGGCGACTACGATGGACTGAGACAGTATTTAAATTCTATACAGTGGGACCAACTGATGATGTTACCAACAGCAAATGCAAAATGGGAAGCATTCAAAGAACTTATCTTGGAAGCTACTAGGCTATACATACCAACTAAGAAATATTGTTCAAGGTTTAGGCCTAAATGGATGTCAGATGAACTGATGAGGCATATGGCAGAGAAGAAACATGCATGGGATACATACAAATTAACACATGACACAGAAGCCTATGATAGATACAAGTTGATCTGTAACCAAGTTACAAAGGAGGTTAGGCAGGCGAAGGCAGATTACGAGAAATCTTTGGCAAGGGATGCAAAGAAAAACAGCAAAGAGTTCTTTACTTATGTAAACTCTAGAAGGAAGGGGATGAATCAGATTGGCCCACTTGATATCGATGGGTCAACTGTTGATGATCCTGCTCAGGTAGCTAACAAACTAAATGAATATTTTGCATCGACATTCACACATGAGGAGTTATTTAGCGAGGGGAAAGCCAGAGGTGTATTCAACTCTAGCAGTAAGCTAGAGAATCTTGTAATAACTGAGAGTAAAGTGGAGGAGAAATTGTTGAAGATAAACACAAGAAAGGCACCTGGGGTGGATGGGATCTATCCAGTTATATTAGAGGAGGCAGCAAAGGAAGTAAGCAAACCCTTAGCCATAATTATGAGAGGTTCCTTGGACTCAGGGGAGGTACCCACAGACTGGAGACGTGCAAATGTCACCCCAATTCACAAGGGAGGATCAAAGGCTGACACAAGTAATTATAGACCTGTGAGTTTAACTTCTGTTCCAGGAAAATTAATGGAGGCACTAGTTAAAGAAGCACTGCAGGATCATTCAGACAAGACTTCAGCTATAGCTCGGACACAGCATGGTTTTGTTAAGGGGAAGTCTTGCCTGACCAATTTGATTGGATACTATGATGCACTCACAAAAGAACTGGATGCAGGGAATAGCTTTGATATTATATACTTGGATCTTAGAAAGGCTTTTGATACTGTTGCACATGGAAGACTGCTACACAATTTGGAGCAGTGTGGCATTGGAGGCAAATTGCTGCTGTGGATAAAGGGGTGGCTGAGGGGGAGAAGACAGAGTAGTAATCAATGGACACTGCTCGTCATGGACTAATGTTATTAGTGGAGTCCCTCAGGGCTCAGTGTTGGGTCTATTATTGTTTTCTGTATTCATAAATGATATTGATGAGGGTATATCAAGCTTAATGTTGACGTTTGCAGACGATACAAAGGTAGGCAGGGTTGTCAAGGACACTACTGACATTATGCTGCTGCAACAGGATCTGGAAAGGTTGAGCAGATGGGCTGAGAGGTGGCAAATGAAGTTTAACATTGACAAATGTAAAGTACTACACGTGGGAAACAGCAACCCCAGAGCAACGTATCAACTCTGTGGTACTACACTGATAGTGGCAGAGAATGAAAGGGACCTGGGGGTGGTTGTGCAGGCAGATATGAAGTTCTCTGAGCAGTGCAGACGGGCTGCAAGAGTAGCTCATGGTGTATTGTCAATGATATACAGGAATGTTTCTAGCAGGGATAAGGAGGTGATTATTCACTTGTATAAGGCAATGGTCAGGCCACACCTAGAGTACTGTATACAGGTCTGGAGGCCTCATTTCAAGAAGGATGTAGAGCTGCTGGAACGAGTATAGAGAAGGGCAACAAGATTAGTGAATGGAACAAAGGGGTGCTCTTACGAAGAAAGTCTTAAGTTTTGCAAATTACAGTGTCTGGAGACTAGGCACCAGTGAGGTGATCTAATAGAGGTGTATAAAGCCTTGAATGGTTTGAGCATGCTCAATGCTGATGGGATTCTTCCTCTCGCTCAGAATAATCACCAGAGAGGGCATAAATTCAAATTGAGGAAAGACAGATGTAGGATAGACGTGTGGAAATTTGCCTTTAGCCACCGGGTGGTTGGTTGGTGGAACAGACTTCCATCCCTTGTCGTGGAAGTTGATAGCCTAAATAAGTTTAAGGCTTAGCTGGACAGATATTTTGAATGAACAGAGGGGTGAAGTGGTTTTTTTTTTTTTTTTTTGGCTGATGCTGCATAAGCTTGCTTTCTTGCATCAAATGCCTCTACTAATGCTAATGCTATCGAAAGACAGCTACAAATTGCTCTTACCAAAATTCAGTTCTGGACCTTACTCTATGGATGCCATCTCGCTGAACAGAAATTCACTACCACTCATTTCTGCAAACGTTGCAGAAATTAGTGGTGGTGGATTTCTCTTTGTTATTCACTTCATTCTGATCCAGAGCTAAATATAAATAACGTGCCAGTTCCTCTTTCTCACGCTGTCCAATTTCTTGGCCTGATACTAGATAGGAAACTGAACTTTCAAGCACATGTGGCTGAACTATCTGTTTGAAGAAATTGAATGTCCTCCGATGTGTGTGTGATCCTTGTCATGGGGTGCTGATCAATGTACCCTTATCCATCTTTATTATAGAGATCTAAACGGGTCTCACTTGGACTATGGTTCTCCAGCGGAAAAAATACTTTAGAGTGATTAAACACCATCCAGCACAGTGCTCTGAGATTGCTCTAGGGGCTTTCAGAACTTTCCCAGTTCAGAGTTTTTACATCGAAGCCCATGAACCTCCCTTACATCTTCACAGAAAGATATTACTTCTGCTGTATGGCGCAAATATTCGTAGTCTTCCCTCTCACCCTACTTGTAGATGTCTATACAAAACCAAGTGGGAGTCATTTTACAATAGTAGACCAAATGAAAACTGACCTGCTCCACTTAGATTTAAGGAACTGACTCAATCATGGAATATAGAAATCGGTAATATATTTCAGGACATGACACCACCAGATCCACCCTGGACAAATATCTGTGCAATATATGATGACTATTTTCAATAGTGGGGAAAGAACACCTTATCTCCCTCCAATATTGCACAGTTACATGCAGCTTACTCTCTTTGTCATTCACAGGCCTGTGAGATCTATACAAATGGATCAAAAACTGAGACCCAAGTAGATGCTCCTGTAATATTCCCGTCATTCACCACTTCTGTCTCATTACCAGTATCTTCACTGCTGAGATTTTTGCTATAAACTTAGCCCTGGATCACATTATTGAACATCTAATTCCAACTGCTTTAATATATACTGACTCACTCAGTGCTGGTTCTGCTATAAATAGTAATACCCACTCCTCTCACCCTTTAATAAAACAGTGCATTATAGCCTAAGTTGCTGATGCACCAACAAATCTAACAACATGTAATAAAACAAATCCATTCTAAATTACTTGCGTGTAATGAGTCAAACCAAACTGTGACATTCTGCTGGATCCCAGGGCATTCTGGGATAGGAGAAAATAAAAAAGCAGATCTTGCAGCCAAACAACCAAATACTTCTATTTTACAGACTTGTCAAGTTCCATATACCGATTTCAAACCCATCATCCATAAAGCATGTTACAATAGCTGGTCAATAATCTGGCGAGGTTATCCAGGAACTAAATTTTACAAAATAAAACCAGATCCAAAGCCATGGCTCTCCAGCTTCCTGAAAAGCAGACGAGAAAAAATAATTCTAGGAAGGCTAACAATTGGGCATACTTGCCTCACACACCTGTATCTGTTAACGAATGGCAGCGCTCCTCAGTGCACATCATGTCACGTGCAACTGATTATTCATCATTTATTAGTGGGCTGTCCTCACCTTCTCAATATCTGCTCAAACAGCTTTAAATCATGTGCTAATGCACTGTCATCACTAACATGGCCTGTATCTGTTAACGAATGGCAGCGCTCCTCAGTGCACATCATGTCACGTGCAACTGATTATTCATCATTTATTAGTGGGCTGTCCTCACCTTCTCAATATCTGCTCAAACAGCTTTAAATCATGTGCTAATGCACTGTCATCACTAACATTATTGCAAATTCTTGGAAATGATCCTAATAAGAAAGAATTGTTAACCTACCTAATAACATAGGAATATACTATAAAATATAAGAGGTATTACAAAAAAGTTAGTGTTTCCTATTAACCATTAGAAAGACACAATATGGCCCTAGCAGCCTATGTGTCATTAAATCCCAACACAACAACAACAGCATGCTACTGAAGTAAAAAAGATTTTGAAGCATTTGTGTGCATGTTGGTTATCTTTGGTATAATGTATAACTAGACTGGTAAAGTGATAACCTTTGACAAGTCTATGTAAAGAAGAGGTTAGAACTGGTGATAAAAGCCATATGGGCTCTTTTCAGATCTACCAGATTGAAAAGTACAAGTGATCACTAGTGAGTGCCACTGACCCCAAAACCGGTTCATGATCTGAAAGTCAAATTAATGAACGGAACTTCCCAAGAAAAAGAACTTCACAAACTTCTGTTGAAAAATCCTAAACAGGCCAAGATAATTCTAGGCATGTTGCCTTCACTTATGCAAAAATTTCATGTTTCTCTCATCTGGCTTGAATAAAGCAATTTGCTTGTTTTTTTTTTTTTAAATATTAGCATTAGTAGAGGCATTTGATGCAAGAAAGCAAGCTTATGCAGCATCAGCCAAAAAAAAAAAAAAAAAACCCCACTGCCACCTCACCCCTCTGTTCGTTCCAAATACCTGTCCAGCTGAGCCTTAAACTTATTTAAGCTATCAACCTCCACCACAAGGGATGGAAGTCTGTTCCACCAACCAACCACCCGCTGGCTAAAGGCAAATTTCCTCGCGTCTATCCTACATCTGTCTTTCCTCAATTTTAATTTATGCCCTCTCAGGTGATTTTTCGGAGCTAGAGGAAGAATCCCATCAGCATTGAGCATGCTTAAACCATTCAAGGCTTTATACACCTCTATCAGATCACCTCGCTGGTGCCTAGTCTCCAGACACTGTAATTTGCAAAACTTAAGCCTTTCTTCGTAAGAGCACCCCTTTGTTCCATTCACTAATCTTGTTGCCCTTCTCTGTACTCGTTCCAGCAGCTCTACATCCTTCTTGAAATGAGGCCTCCAGACCTGTATACAGTACTCTAGGTGTGGCCTGACCATTGCCTTATACAATGGAATAATCACCTCCTTATCCCTGCTGGAAAAATTCCTGTATATCATTGACAATACTCCATGAGCTACTCTTGCAGCCCGTCTGCACTGCTCAGAGAACTTCATATCTGCCTGCACAACCACCCCCAAGTGCCTTTCATTCTCTACCACTGTCAGTGTAGTACCACAGAGTTGATACGTTGCTCTGGGGTTGCTGTTTCCCATGTGTAGTACTTTACATTTGTCAATGTTAAACTTCATTTGCCACCTCTCAGCCCATCTGCTCAACCTTTCCAGATCCTGTTGCAGCAGCATAGTGTCAGTAGTGTCCTTGACAACCCTACCAACCTTTGTATCATCTGCAAACTTGGACATTAAGCTTGATATACCATCATCAATATCATTTATAAATACAGAAAACAATAATGGACCCAACACTGAGCCCTGAGGGACTCCGCTAATAACATTAGTCCACGATGAGCAGTGTCCATTGATTACCACTCTCTGTCTTCTCCCCCTCAACCACCCCTTTATCCATAGCAGCATTTGCCTCCAATGTCACACTGCTCCAATTTGTGTAGCAGTCTTCCATGTGCAACAGTATCAAAAGCCTTTCTAAGATCCAAGTATATAATGTCAAAGTTATTCCCTGCATCCAGTTCTTTTGTGACTGCATCATAATATCCAATCAAGTTGGTCAGGCAAGACTTCCCCTTAACAAAACCATGCTGTGTCTGAGCTATAGCTGAAGTCTTGTCTAAATGATCCTGCAGTGCTTCTTTAACCAGTGCCTCCATTAATTTTCCTGGAACAGAAGTTAAGCTCACAGGTCTATAATTACTTGTGTCAGCCTTTGATCCTCCTTTGTGAATTGGGGTCACATTTGCACATTTCCAGTCTATGGGTACCTCCCCTGAGTCCAAGGAAGCTCTCATAATTATGGCTAAGGGTTTGCTTACTTCCTTTGCTGCTTCCTTTAATATAACTGGATAGATCCCATCCACCCCAGGTGCCTTTCTTGTATTTATCTTCAACAGTTTCTCCTCCACTTAACTCCCAGTTATTTCAAGATTCTCTAGCTTACTGCTAGAGTTGAATACACCTCTGGCATTCCCCTTGCTGAATAACTCCTCATGTGTGAATGTCGATGCAAAATATTCATTTAGTTTGTTAGCTACCTGAGCAGGATCATCAACAGTTGACCCATCAATATCAAGTGGACCAATCTGATTCATCCCCTTCCTTCTAGAGTTAACATAAGTAAAGAACTCTTTGCTGTTTTTCTTTGCATCCCTTGCCAAGGATTTCTCGTAATCTGCCTTTGCCTGCCTAACCTCCTTTGTAACTTGGTTGCATATCAACTTGTATCTATCATAGGCTTCTGTGTCATGTGTTAATTTGTAAGTATCCCATGCATTTTTCTTCTCTGCCATATGCCTCATTAGTTCATCTGACATCCATTTTGGCCTAAACCTTGAACAATATTTCTTAGTTGGTATGTAAAGTCTAGTAGCTTCCAAGATAAGTTCTTTGAATGCTTCCCATTTTGAATTTGCTGTTGGTAACATCATCAGTTGGTCCCACTGTATAGAATTTAAATACTGTCTCAGTCCGTCGTAGTCGCCTTTACGGAAGCAATAACCCTTCCCTTTACCCCTAATGGTAGTTACCTCTTTGAGTAAATCCCACTTCAGCACACTGTGATCACTGCCACCTAGTGGTTCGTTTATCTGCAGATTCTTAATGCATGAAGAATCACTGCTGATAATCAAATCAAGAGTATTACTCCCTCTAGTTGCCTCCCGAGGCCAATATTATGCCAATGTTTGAAAATCTGAACATAGATCTCCATTCCAACCTACCTCAGTCCATGTATCAAGGTCTCATTACTCTTAGATATGTCGAAGAATGAGCAAATTTATTTTACCAACAGCTTTTAAATCTTTTACTTCCATTTTGTAAGTTGATTACAATAGGAGACTAAACCAGAAGAATGATTATGACTTAGTCATAGGTGCATTTCTATTGCCAAGGTCATGGATAATCAAAAACAAGAGGAGAAGATTCTGCTCTTTTGTTCAGTTGAGGAAGTACTTTATTGCTGCATGACTACATAGTGCATAAGTTCCCATTGAGAAATGGTCTTGTAAAGACTCTAGGTAGCAAACATTTCATGAATTGGCAGTGTTCATTTTCAGATTTGAATTTTTGTGTGGACAAGTTAATAGTACTTCTTGGTATCTATTAAAAATAAAGAAATAGTTGAAGCAATAGTTTGCAGCATGAGTTGTATCAGTTTCGGTATGAAAACTTTTCAGATGCTATTATGGAAGAAGATTGCTGTATGGTGGTCCTTTGTTTAGGAAACTAACAAGTACACTAGAAATAATAAAATATAACAAATTATCCTAAGTCATGCTTGGCATTTTAACAATTACTGATGTCAGTGATGTGTGTGAGAGAATATTCATCCAAGTTAGAAAACCAAAAATTGTATTCACATCTTTTCTTTCTGTTGAAACTTTGGAAATGTTCCTAACAGTGAAGTCTAGACAGCAGGGCTGTTGGTATGAACAAAACTTGACTTAAAATTTCTGAAGAGGACACATGTCTTTCTTGAAGCAATCAAAATCAGTTGGCATTAGTAGTGGCAAATAATGCAAGAAAGCAAGCTTATATACAGCATCAGCAAAAAAAAAAAAACCTCCCATTTCACTATTCATCCCTCCAATAATTTATGTAGCTCCTCTTCTTCTTGGATTTCTCCATTGTATGAACAGTTACCTTGACCTAACTTCTTTTTTTTTTTTTTCTATAATTTAATTTTGTTCCTCCACTCTTTTCTGCCCTCCCAGTCTCCATTCTTCAATTTCCTCTTTTCCATAGCTGCCCTCACTCCCTACATTCATGTGCTTCTCATAACATGCCCATACCATTCTAATCTTTTTTGTTCTATTTTGTCGATGATGTTTCTTTGAGCATCTATTGCTTTTCTTATGTCTTCATTCCTAACTCTTTCTAGTTTATATCTTTGGGCTGAACTTGGGCAAAAGGTGAACTTCTGCATGTCTATTTTGGAACCATGCTTCCTTGATTTGAATTTGTCCTCCCTCTTGTATAGTGTGAGCAAGAGGAAGAATCACATCAGCATTGAATTTCTCAATTCATTCAAAGCCTTAAACATGTTAATCAGATCACTTCGCAGGTGCCTAGTCTCCAGATGCTACAATTTGCAGAGGTGCACCTCCGTAGCCAGATGGGAAGGGGCAGCAGTGTGGAGCACACGCTTCTTGATTAGACCAGGGTTCGAGCTCGTCACCATCAAATATGGAGGATGCAGAAAGGTCAGGGAATGACCACCGCATATTCCCGGAGCAATATGGCCTTAGTTGCTAATGCTCCTAAAAACCAAATGACAAACAAAACAAACAACAATTTGCAGAAGTGAAGCCTTTCTTGGTAAGAGCACCCCTTTGTTCCCGGCACCAATCTCATTGCCCTTCCTTGTACCTGTTCCAGTAGCTCTATATAATTTCCTAAAATGAGATCTCCAGATCTGTATGCAGTATGCAAGATGTGACCTGACCATTGTCTCATACAATGGAATACAGAGGGTTGATTCAGCCTTTTGATAATAATTTTGACAGTCCTTTAAAACTATGAAATTCCGTGCCACCACCACCACCACCAGTTGTGTTCTATTTGTTTTCCCTGTTCGTGGACTATCGCACGGCATCGCAATTTCTATTGAAGTAAAGCCCGCTTGCCAAGTTTTGTCTTGTCCCATTCCTGCTGGCAGACTTTCCACGAACCTTGAGCAGTTCTGAGGCAGCGGTTTCCAAGAGCCCTTTTCAAAAGTCCAAATGCGCAAAAATCCACGGGTGCGGCATCAGGTTATTTAACAGGTATATCTTCAAATGGGATCGAACGAATACTTGTCGCCACTTCCATTCTCCGCAAAAAAGCACGGGTGGAACGTGACTGTGGCTGGACGCCTTATCCTAGTGCATCCAGACCTTTTCAGCATCAGAACCATACAATATGGTTCTGTAGAACTTCAGTCTGGTAATACACTGAGTTGACTTTCACGTTTTTAGTGACTCTACGCAACTCAAATTTGCCATTATAACAAAAATCGGCTACAACCATAAAACCTCAGCCAAAACTTTCCTTGCACTGATGTACCCATGTTGAAAGGCCTTGTCACCCTGTGGACGGTAATAAATTGCCCGAATTTTTTTGCAATAGGAGAAGTACACCCACGCTTCGTCCAATGATGCTATGAATTTCCACCTTTCAGCTGCCAGATATTTTTCGTAGAGTTTTCAAGCATTGACCCACCTCTCTGCAGTGTGCCTTGCTCCTAGATGGTGTATGAGGGCCTTTTGCTTCTTCTCCAGTTGCAAATTTTCGTTGATTATACAACAAACGGTTGACTAGGATGTTCCCACACGTGACACTATAGCTCTTTGGGTTTTTGGATTTTCACCGACAACGAGCGACTGCACTTTTCGTACTACCTCCCTCATTCGACTTGGAGCAGGTTGCAGTTTCTTCTGTGTTTTCGGCCCACTTGCAGCAGCTTCGCTGAATTTTCCTTTGCCATTCAAAACCTTATGGATACCGAACTTCAATACACTAAAATTTTCCGACCAATAATTTTCACATAACTGTACTCTTCTTCGGAAAGTGTGGTTATGTAACCTTCCAACCATAGGTCCAATTTCCAAGGCATGTCGACATTAAAATAACTTCTACAACTGATACACCTGTTCATAAGGTTTGGGACTGTGCCTGCTTGAAAAAAAAATTTACATTGCTGCCATAAGTCACAAGCAGGATTAATGTCAAAATCGTTATCAAAAGACTGAATCAACCCTCCATAATCATTGACAAAAATCGCATAAGCTGTCCTGGCAGTCTGTCTGTATTGCTCAGAGAACTTCATATCTAACTGCACAGTTACCTCCAAATCTTTTTCATTTTCCACTACCCTTAGTGTAGTACCACACAGCTGGTATGTTACTCTGGAGTTACTGCTAACCAGTAACCCCAGAGTAACATACCAGCCTTTGCATTTGTCGGTGTTAAACTTCAATTGCCATTTCTCAGATAATGACTCTTTATTCAGACAGTGCTTGAAAACAGGACTATTATTGTTTTGGATGGCAATTGGAGCTACACCAGGCCAATTACAGCTGGATTCCTGCAAGGTAGGGTCCTGTCTGGTATCTTGTTCTCAGCTGTTCTTGTGCCTTTTTGGACAGGCTGGACTGACACCATTACCTTTGTTGATGATAAAACTGTTCACTTTCATCAACTTTTGGGACACTGATTATATTAGTAGATTGACATAACAGAAAATCAGAACCTTGAGACCTGCTTGTCTAGTTTCGATCTTTGCATCAATTCAGATAAGTCTAAGCAGTTACTGTCTCACTCAAATGTAATCCAGAAGTGGTGCAACCCATTTAAGGAATCCATGGTCTCTGTTGTCCAACAGCATGCTGATTTGGGTGTTATTTTTTTACCATAAACTCTCCTTTCTTCCACACACACAGAGATCACCTCTACAAATTAAGTTCTGCCAACTCCGGTGGTTGCTGAAGCAACAACTTATTTTACAATTCCACAACCAAGCTGTTGAGTGAAAATACATCTGGCTACGTCTGGCTGGTCATTCTCTATGGCCCTGAAGTCAGGACATCAGCTGCTGATGCGATGCATCTCAGATGGATTTTTGCAAGTGAATTCTGGCTGTTAGAGTGGGCCATTTGGCAATTTCAACTTCCTCTGCACTAAGAACCACCCAAATGGCAGCAACTCAAGACAACTTCTGGCCATCAGTCATGAGAGAAGACTTCTCTTTGCTGTTCCTCTTGGGTACCATTCTGTTATTTTCTTAATCCATCTGTCATCATGTCTTCGAGCTATGTGCCCTGCCTGAGACCATTTTAGTTGTTTAATTTTGATAAGAATGTCCTTTACTTGAGTTTGCTGCCTAATCCATGTGCTTCTCTTCTTATCTAACAGTCTGATTCCCAATATAATTCATTCCATTCTTCGCTGTGTAGTTCTTAGCTTCTCTTCCATTCTTTTGGTGAGTGCCCAAGTTTCACTTCCATAAGTCATGGTAGGGAGTATACATTGGTTCATTATTTTACGTTTCAGACAAACTAGCATATTGCTCTTCAGTATGTGACTATATTTCCTGAATGCTATCCATCCAAAATTTATTCTTCTCTTGACTTCTAGCCATTTATCATTATTACAGCTAATAACTTGTCCCAGATAAGTATATGACTCCACCATTTCAATTACTGCTCCTTCAATAATTATTTCCCTTTCCGTGGCATACTTGTTCATCATTACTTTTGTTTTAGCCATATTCATCTCTAGTCCAAAATCCTTACTAACTGTGCATAATCGATTAAGATTTTCCTCTAATTCTTTGGGATCGTGGCTTATGACCACAATGTCATCTGCAAATCGTAAATGGTTTAGGTACTCTCCGTTCACATTGACTCCTTTCTGCGACCAGTCTAATCTTCAGAAAGCTTCCTCAAGGGCAGCAGTAAACAGCTTTGGAGATATTGTGTCTCCTTGTCAAACTCCTTTCTCGATTTTAAATTTGCTACTGTCTTTGTCTAGTCTAATAAAGGATGTAGCACTCTCATATATTTTCTTCAAAATCATAATATATGGAGTATCTATGCCTTGTCTTTCCAGTGCTCGAAACATTGCCTTATGCTGTATGGAGTCAAATGCCTTTTCATAATCCACAAATGCCAGGCATAATGGTGTTTTATATTCATTTGCTTTCTCCATTAGCTGTGATATTATGTGAAGGTGATCCATAGTTGAGAATCCTGTCCTAAAGCCAGCTTGCTCTTTCGGTTGATTCTCATCAAGTATTCTTTCTAATCTGTTAGTAATGACCCTTGTGAACAACTTGTAGATATGGGATAACAAGCTAATTGGTCTATAATTTCCAATTTCTGATTTATCTCCTTTCTTATGCAGCAAAACTATTATTGCATTATTCCACTGCATAGGCATCACACCTTTTCTAATGCACTTTGTGAAGAGCCGTGCCAGTTTTTGTGTTATGTCTCTTCCTCCCAATTTTAACAACTCTACAGTAACTTCATCTTCCCCCGGGGCTTTCCGATTCTTCATTTTCTTCAATGCATGTTCTACCTCATCAGGAAGAATATCGGGTATGTCGTATGTGTTGCTACTTTGCAATCCATCTTCCCCACTGCTGGTATCATTCCCCCGCTCCTTGTATAATTTCTATACTAGTCTTCTGCTATTTGAATTATGCCTTCTCTGCTGTTTATAAGTACACCATCGCTATTCTTCAGTTTCAGTATCATTTGTCTTTCTGTATTACTGCTCATGGCTGCTGATTTAAATCCTTTGTTTTCCCTTAATGCTTGTTCTACTTTCTTGTGTTAAATCTTCTTATGTCCTCTCTGAGTCTCTTTCTAATGGCTTTGCATAACTCAGTATACTCAATTTTCTCCCTGTCAGTGTTTTTCTTGCTCTTCATTTGTCGTCTTTGGTTCATCATGACAAGTGTTTCTTGACTAATTTTTTCTTCTTTGGATTTCTGTTTCCCTATAGGTTTCTTGGGCTTTATCACTTTCAGAAAGTTGTAATATTCCTCGTCGATATCTTGGTCCTGAGCAGTCTGCAGAAGCTCAAACTTGTTCTTAAGTTCCAGTACATACTGCTTTTTCTCCTCCTCTGTTATCTCAATGACCTTTGTATTATTTACTCGAGTCAGTTTTTTCCTTTCCTTTCCTACATCTATATCAAGTGTACATCTTACCATTCTGTGATCACTTCCAACATTTACCTTATTCAGGACGGTAACATCATTCACAATATATCTTCTGTTAGTGAGGATGAAGTCGATTTCATTAGTTGTTAATCCATTTGGACTCTTCCATGTCCACTTTCTGTTCACCCTTTTCTTGAAAAAAGTGTTCATTACTGACAGTCCTTGAGATTCTGCAAATTCCACAATTCTTTCACCTCTTTTATTTCTTTCACCTCTTTTATTTCTTTCACCAATTCCAAAATTTCCTATAGTTCCTCTTTCTGCGCTTTTTTGCCTTTTTCCAACCTTAGCATTGAAGTCCCCCATAATAATAGTGTAGTGGGTTTTCTGCTCATCTAGATTTCTGCTCTCAATTTCAGTGTACATTTCTTCAACCTCTTCATCATCATGGCTCGATGTTGGTGCATAAATCATTATAATCTTTAGCTTGTACCTCTTAGAAATCTTGAGTATTAGTCTTGACACCCTTGGTGATTTACTTTTGAATTCCAAAATGTTGTTTTTATAATCTTTATGGACCAGAAACCCAACTCCACCTTCACTCCTTTCACTGTTTCCATTGGTGTACAGCAGATTTCCACTTGATAAACTTATAAGTGATTCCTTTCTTCTTCTTGTTTCAGCCAAACCGATGATATTCCAATTCACATTTTCTAATTCCTTTTCCAGCTCTAATATCCTGTCTTCACCGATGAGTGATCGTACGTTATAACAGGCCAAGTTCAATTTCCGTGCATGGCAGCCTGCTCGTACCCAGAGATTCTTAGCACCCTCCGCCTCCACTCTGATCCTCTCGCTGCCGTAAGAGGGAGAGTGAAAGCTGCTGGGGACTGAGGGCCATTTGTATTGTTGTGCTCTCATTGCTGGAGGGTTTGGTCTTTTCCTCTTCACGCTGACCAGGCGTCTTGAAGAGAACCACTCTACACGTTCGTTGCCTCCTAAGTGACATAACAGGGCTTACCATCGAGAAGGTGTGCAGGAGTGGATTTTAGGGAGGCAGGCCAACCGGACTTCTCCTAAATCTTCTGTAATAGAGAGATATTGGATCCATCAGTGTTTTAGGCTGAGTGTCTGATAACACACAGGATACCTGTTCCCCTCTAAGCCCCGTTGCATCATATGCCTCTACTAATGCTAATGCTAATCCCCTTTCCCTTACGTAAAGGTCCGATCTGGTTTGTCCTGCTCTTCTTGGCATTTATATATGTGAAGAATTCTTTATCCCCCCTCTTTGCTCTGTTTGCTAGTGATTTCTCATAAACTGTCTTTGCCTGTCGAACCTTTTCTGTGGATCTATTACAGATCACCTTGTAGCTGTTATAGGCTTCAGTACTTTTTATTGCTGTGTAACCTTTCCATGCCACCTTTTTCTGCTTAAGTAATGTGGCAACTTCACTATTCATCCAACTTGGAACCCTTCTCGTGGAGTATTTTTTTAATGGTATATACGCATTCAAGGCATCTGTGATTAATGTGTTAAAAGCGTACCACAGTTCAATTGTATTCATTCTCAGCGCGATATCTACCCAGTTAGAGGCCATGTAGTACCTTAAGGCATCGTAATTTCCTTTTTTGAAATTAAAACCCATTCCTTTGCCTTTTACTTCTGCTACCTCTCTCGTCATCATCATCCACCGTAGAACTCCGTGATCACTTCCTGATACTGGTTCCTCTACTATCAGCCCTGTTATGTCATCTGATTCATGTGTGATGATGAGGTCTAGGATATTCTTTTCTCTAATACTTTCCCTGACATGTTGATACAAATAACAGTCATCTAGTTGATTTAATAATTTTGTTCCCCATGTCGAGTTTCCTTCCCATTTACTCCAATCAATTAGAGGCAAATTGAAATCACCCATAATAAGGCATTGACGCTTACTTGCCCATTCCATTTGCATGTAGAGGCTTTTGTCATAATCTTCACAATCACCTGGTCTGTAGATAACTCCTACTCGCATTATACCTTTGTTTCCAACTATCTCACACCATAAGACTCTATACTAGCATGTGAAATGTCTGAATCTGGGAAAGCTATCGTCGCACTCAGGCTGCTTCTGATAAGAAGCATTACCCCACCACCCCTTCTATCTACTCTATCCTTCCTAAATACATTATACACGCCGTACTGAAACTCATCATCCCCAATTTCCGGGTGGCACCACGTCTCTGTAAGCCCTATTATGTCCGCGTTACTTTTTTTAACCAGCAAGTCTTGAGTTAATCCACAAGGCTCTTAACATATAATCCCTCCTATTGTGTCCGGGAAGAATTGCAGACACATAGACATTATGGCCTAGCTCGCGACATTTCCTCAGCATGGTCCTGTATTTTTCCAACAAATCATCAGATCGTGTACGTTTAATATCGTTTGTCCCCACATGAATAATAATATTTTCTTTACCCCCTTTAAAATCTGACAGTCTGTTGGTGACATCATCAACAGTTGCTCCCGGCAGACATACCCTGGTTCTGCTCCACCTATCTTTATTACAAAAAATATTCCCCGTTTCCCTGACAATGTAGTCTCCTAATAAAACAATGTCCTTTTTAACCAGAGTAGTTTGCACTTGGTTTTTCTGTTTTGAGGCTCAAATCGGGTGTGCATCACTTGGTAGATTGCTGGAGTTTTGAGTCCCTGACGAGCTCCCAGATGCATTATTTTCGAGGGCAAGCACTCGTTTTTTTCAGGGACTCAAATTGTTCCATCAGTGCACCAAATTGTAATTTAAGATCGGTGCACTCCTTACATCGATCACAAAGAAAAGAATCCCCAGGTGAGGTAGGATTAGCCACCAGGTCGACCCTGGAAAACATACCACAGGTTCCACAACGGATTAAATCATGACTCGCCATCTGCTATTTCCGTGTGAGTCACGATACCCTGTGACGTGTTTAAGGCAGATCTCGTAACTACCATTATAAAATTAAATAAATATCAATGAAAGTAACTTTAAAAAATTATATCTATAATATTATTAAAATCAAACAGTTACAGGAAAACCTATAACAAAATAATCCAACAATATCTAAATAAATCAAATATTTAAAAGCACTATCCAAAAGTAAACCACTTAACTGAGGAGCCCTGTCTAAGCGCGTCCGTTCACCTTGAATGCCAACGTACGAAATATATATATGTTGTGCTATTTCTTATCAACTAAAATATGGAGGCTAGCTCAACAATATTGGTGCCAACACCGTGAGTCATAACTTGTAAAAATCACTGGTTAAATTCAAAATAAGAAGCTAACGAATGCTACTAAAACCTATTTAATATGTCATGTAATCTTTCAGGAAAACACAATGTAGTATGTTAATTAACGAAGAATACGGTAAAAATTAAGAATACTTATCCCTTTACTGCAGCTAAAAATCCACCGAGTGTTCTCTTCGTGAAAAAAGTGCCCTCTCAAAGTTCAAGGTTGGATGTTCAAATTTTCAGTATAGCGAGAAATGAGAAAAAGAATTGTTTACTCAAAGCAATTTTCTGCTAAACTTTATGTGCACATATTGAAATTATGTCAACAAAACTTCAACTGCTCTCACTGAACACTAAGAATTTGATTAGTCATCCTTAATCATCAGTGTTAGCAAGAAGATCCCCATGATTGAAATTCAATGCATTAAGCATATGAATTTTATTCAGTTCTGAGAAAAGACAACCACGACAGAAAATCAGTCATCACAAAACAGATTCCCCCTGATTCTAATGATTTGGACCACTAACCTCACCAAAAAGGTCTCCTAAACACACACAACCTCTTCTCCCTTAGCATCTAGCAAGTTTGAATGGCATAGTCAGGTCCTTGAGGTTGTCACAGACATTCTCTCAGATATGCCAGACAAGCTGTACTTGCTACCTGGGAGTCTAAAATGCTGGTGGAACTGATATTCGGGTGACACTCAAGTCAAGTGGACCCAATTTCGTCAAAGTCCAGACGGCCTGTGACAGCCAAATCCTCTGCTTGCACCTTCACGATGGTGGGACTGTTAGTAATCCTGGGTATAACCTCCATGCACAAGTACATGGTGGGTGACCACCCAGATGTGAACCTACGTAAGCAGGGGTCGAGGTGTGGCATCCACACCACATGGAGGAACGCCGCCCCTCTATGTTACCAGGCAGTACTAGGTGGTAGATGACTTTCATCAACTGGTGAAATTCCACCACTTTGCTTATTGGAGGCTTGAAGTGGTGGAACCCATGTTTAGTCTCTAGAGCTAAGTTCCGGTCAACCATTCCCTATCTCTTCCGTCATGCAGTAGGATTGATGACTTTTGAGGTTATGATGAATGTTGTGGTGAGATCCAATGTTCTTTACATTTCGAGGGTACAGCTCTAAAACGGTGTTTGCAGGCCGGCCACTAGTTAGTACACCGGATCGAACCTATTGGTAACTCTCTAGGAGCCTTCCGGATCAGCTAGTGTATAATCTTGCTATCTCTACTCTGCCAGATAGTGACTGGACAGAGTCTGAGTAGTGTGTATGCGGGGAGCATCGTCGAGGCCAAGGTCAAGGATCTGGGTATATTCTTACCACGTTTACGCCATAACCAAAAATTTCATTACTTCATACAGCATGTCCCACCCACTTTTTCTTACTATTGAATACACCATGAATTGTCAAACTAATAGAGCAAGCTTATCTGCGAAAAGATCTAAACCTCCCAAGCACTTCCTAATTCATTTCACAAATATACGTGGTCTCAATTCTAATCTCAACGATGTCCATTTCCACTAGCAGTCTGCCAAACCCCATGTACTTTTTCTGACAGAAACTCAGTTATCGGTTGATTCAACTACTGCTCATCTCAGATGCCCAAATTATTCGCTGTGTGATTCCTTTCACCTCAAAGGTGGTACTTATGCATATGTCCGTTCTGATATCCCCAGTCAGAGACTTGGCAATTTGGAATCTCCTCTCTTTGATCTTCTCTGGCTTAAAATCTCTACCTCATTGTGTCAAATTCATCTGTTGTCTCTACCGTTCTCTCAACCCCACTAATCATTTGGAGCTCTTTAATTTCCTCTCTTTGCAACTTGACTTTCTCCAGTCCAACTTTCCTAACAGTGAGGTAATTTTTCTTGGTGATTTTAATGTTCACAACTCCAGCTGGCTTCCGTTTTCTAGTCACACCGACCCTGCAGGTCGAAATGCTGAGGCTTTTGCAATTACTAATGAGCTAGCACAGATTGTTCATTTACCTACAAGAATACCAGACAATCCTAATCATACAGCCAATACGTTTGATCTTTTTCTCACAAACAACCCTTCTAAATACATGGTCAAAGTGAGAGATCCTTTAGGCACTTCAGATCACAACTTCGTGATTGTCTCTTCTCCAATGGAACCTTTATCTCGTGGCAGTTCCCAACCTTGTGTTGTTTGGCATTACAAGAATGCAAAATGGGATGACCTGCGAGACTTCTTTTCCTTGGTCGGATTATTGTTTCAAAACTTGTGATGTCAACGTTTGCTCAGATCGTGTCAGTGAAATTATCCTTGCAGGAATGGAATCCTTTATCCCACACTCCACTTTAAAATCTCATCCTTTATCTAAACCTTGGTTTTCCAATAAATGTGCTAAGGCTATTCAAGAGAAGAATGTTGCATATCGTAATTGGCTTGTTTCTAATTCTTCAGTTTCATTTTCTGCCTACACCAAAGCTCACAACAATTGTAAAGCAGTTATTAATCAGTCCAAACTAGAGTTTAAACAGGCTAAGAGTAGAAAACTTGCTTCTTGCCCTAATGGTAGCTGAGCATTCTGGTCTCTTGCCAAAGCTATTGGCCGCAAATTTTGCCCATCTCTGCTCCCACCTCTGTCCAAACCAGATGGTTCTGTTGTCACTTCAGCCAAGGATAAAACCGACCAGCTAGCATCCCAAACTCATGCATTAACGATCTTGGTAAAACACCTCGCACTATTCCCAACACGCTTCATTCAATGCCTCCTGTGGTCTTCCGTCAAAAGGATGTCAGAAAGATTTTGATGAATCTTGATGCTAAGAAAGCTCCAGGTCCCGATGGTATTTCTCCACTTGTTCTCAAAACCTGTGCTCCTGAACTTATTCCTATTTTTTGCTGCCTTTTTTCACTTTCTTTTTCCAAAGGTGTTTTTCCTTCTGCTTGGAAATTTGCTCATATCCAGCAAGTTCCTAAAAAGGGTGACAAATCCCTCCCATCCAATTATCATCCCATTGCAATTACTTCTACTCTTTCTAAAGTAATGGAGAAATCAATTAATTGCTAACTCTTAAACTACCTAGAAACCTTCCGTCTGATCAACGATCACCAGTATGGATTGCGTCAGTGTCGATCCACTGGTGATATTCTGGCTTATGTTACCCATTTATGGACTAATTCAGTGGAATGGTTCGGTGAAACACAAGTAGTTGCTCTTGACATCTCAAAAGCTTTTGATCGTGTTTGGCATAAAGGTCTTCTGAACAAGCTTCCATCTTATGGTTTGCCAACTGTTTTTAGTAATTGGTTATCCAATTTTCTCTCTGATCGCTCACTGAGGGTGATGGTAGATGGCTCTCTGTCTTTTAACTTCTCCACTAATGCCGGTGTCCTCCAAGGTTCAGTTCTTTCCCACACTGTTTTCCTCTTGTATATTAATGACCTTCTTCCATTAACTGGAAATCTTATCCATAGTTTTGCCGATGATAGCACATTGCATTCCACTTTCCATTTTGAGAAACCTTGTCCTGCTCAATCAGCTTCAACTTCTCGAAAATCTGCTACCAATTCCTTAAATGCCGATCTTCAGGTAATTCTACAGTGGGGCAAAGTCAACTTAGTTGATTTCAACCCTTCTAAAACTCAGTCTTGTCTTATATCTCGCAAAAAGGATTCTTCTGCTCCTATGCTTATCTTTAGTGACACTCCGATTTCTAGGCAAAATGATATATCTCTTTTGGGGATTACCCTGACTTCTAATCTCCCTTGGCAGAAGAATATTACAAATATTGCTTCCTCTGCATCTAAAAAACTTGGTTTTCTCTTTCGCTCTCGGCGTTACTTTTCTTCCAAACAGTTGCTCACTCTGTATATATCGCAAATCTGCCCTGCCATGGAATGTTGTTCCCACATCTGGGGTGGTGCCCCCAAAACCTCTCTCAGGCTTCTTGATTCCATTCAGAAGAGGGCAGTTAGGTTAATTAATGATTCATCACTAACAGAGTCTCTCCACTCACTGTCTCATAGACGTACTGTTTCTGCTGCATGCCTCTTCTACAGACACTTCCATGGGCACTGTTCTTCTGAATTGGCTTCTATAATTCCCACTTTCTCTTTCAAAACAGTCCGAACACGTGCCGCCAACATCCATACTGTCCAACTTCAAACCCACAGAAACAACTTTTCATCTTCCTCATTTATTCATTCAACTGCCGTTTTCTGGAACAACCTTTCTTGATACGTATTTCCTGAAAATTACAATCTACAGAAGTTCAAGTACAATGTCAACAAATATCTTTTTTCGTCTTCTCAAACTCCAACCCAAGAACAGTACTAAGTACAATAGATTCCAATACCTCTCGTGTTTGGGGTTCACATAAAAAATAAAAAGTCTAACTAAGGTAACGGAGACATCAGCATCCTATATTCAGCTGTACAGAGATCTGCTGTGAGAAAAATGCAATAACTTTTCCTCCCTTTCTGGAAGAAACAGGTGACTTTTGGTGTCCAGACAGAAGGTGGAACTACAGTTTATTCATATTGAAGAGACATTAGTACTTATTAGTGAAAACTTATTCTTATGTGCTACTTAAGTACCTTTTTGAAGTCCATTCATTCTGTGAACAAATGAAGGTGGTTAAACTGAAGAGGAATAATCTGTATATCTGAAACATTTGCTGTAATATAATTTAAAGATATTTTTGTCTTTTGCTGAGTCAGTTCTGTATCTATATAAGGGCTTTCCATATATATCAGAATATTTTATCACGTAATAAAGATTTACATTAATGGAATTTTCAGTATATATAAATATATATTTTATCTCATTTATACATATTAAAATGAAAAATGGCAAATTTTTTCAATCTTTTTTTCAACAATTTGTTTTTTTAGTTCCAATGGATGTATAGAGGGTATTATGCTAAGATTAAGAACATATAAAGACCCTGAAATTCCACATGATGTCAAGGTAAGTTGCTTTATCTTTCTCCCACCTCATGTAAATATTCTTTTCTGTAATAAGATTATATAAAATTTTTTGTACACCAAAGATACCACTGATTTACCCGATTAACTATTTTCTTGTCCTACTTTCAACTGTCATTTATGACTTCTGGCGGTAAAGTTACTGGACTGGTGCATTAAAAAGAACACAAAGTGAAGGAGCTCAACAATAGTTTTATTGTTATTCAAAGTAATTTCCACCTGATTGAATGCATTTATTACTCCGTTCTAAATGTTTCTGAAAAGAATCAGTGAGTTTACATAAGTAAAGAACTCTTTGCTGTTTATCTCTGCATCCTTTGCCAAAGATTCTCATAATCTACCTTCGCCTACCTAACCTCCTTTGTGACTTGGTTACAGACCAGCTTATATCTATCATAGGCTTCCTTGTCACCTGTTAATTTATATGTATCCTATGCATTTTTGTTCTCTGCCACATGTCTCATTAGTTCATCTGACATCCATTTAAGCCTAAATGGATGTCAAAGAGAGATCAACAAGAAAAACATTCTCATTTAAAATTGAATTATACTTTCTGCAAATTTTATATTAATTATAGAAATTCTTAATTTCCAAATTTCAACTTTTTTTTGTTTTGTTTCTCATGTAATGCTTTGCTTGTCTGTTTTCTAAGGCTCCTGGTTGCTTCACTTTACTCAACTTGTTATTATTAAAGAATATTTTATATTATTATTAGGTACTGTGCCAGATGAGAAAAGAACTAGTGCTTTTGCTTCAGTTTGCGTGTTCTTTTCTCCTTTGCTTGATAAAATAATTTAAGGATTTTTGTATTGGTAAAGTTTTTAAATAATGGGATTTACTTTTGCTCTTTTTTTAAATTATTTTTTGTTTACTGATGTAGTAGTCTACAAACTTGCATAACATGCAGTATGGAAAAATGTTTAATTCTTGCTGTTGATTTAATTTGTATTTTACATTTGTTGTAATATTAAAATGCAGGTTTTTATTTAAATTCTATTAGAACTGATGCTTTTATTTATATATATATATATAAATATATATATATTATTATTATTTTTTTTTTTTTTTAGTATTTTGATATGAAAATGTTGTTCCTGTTAACAGCCCTACGTGCTGAAACTAGGTAAGTATTCAGAAAACCAGCCCTTTTGTTTTTCTAAGTAGAGTAAAAATAATTATTTTTATTTTCTACCTTATGTTTTTATTTCTCTTGCATCAAAACTTTTTTTTTTATAACTTTAAGGTATGAATTATCTCATTTTAAATGCCCAATTCTCTTTCTCTCCCCCCCCCCATTCTTTCCCTCCTCCATTCCTCTTTTTCATTTGTAAATTAATGATGGTAACCTATTTTTAACTAAACTAAAGAATTAAAACATGAACACTATATTACAACATTTGTTTCTCTCATCCATCACAGAACAGGAAGTTGTTGGTGTTTAAACTAAATTGCATTGAAGAACTAACTTAGCTATGATTTGTAGTTACCCACTACATTCTTAGAACCACTATTATGGATTGATGACATTGGACTTATTCTTTCCAAAAGAATCTTCCTTCAGCACAATGGTGCTGTCATTGGTCTTAATAGTTTATTGCTCTCTCTCTCTCTCTCTCTCTCTCTCTCTCTCTCTCTCTCTCTCTCTCTCTCTCTCTCTCTTAAAATTATAAAATTTATGTCATCAACCCTAGGGGCATTATTTGCCTTTAGGCCCTAGTTTTTCTAATAAAAGCCTTCAGTAATTTTGATATCACTAGTTTCCTACTGCTTCACTAGCATAGTTTCTCATCACGATGAGTTTTAATTGTGTAGATGATGGGAAGTAATCATCAGCACCATCAGCTGGGTTATCTAAGACTTCTGCATTCATTATGTGAAAAGCAGGTTTTTTGGATGGACACAGCTTGCCAGATTGTTACTGCTATTAATAAATATAATTTAATTAATGTAAATAGTTTAGTAATCAAATTCTTTCTTATACTTTTAGGCCCAAGTTGAGGTCTGAACTTCATGGCCTTACATATTTAATGGAAGTTCTTGACTTAATACTGAAGAATAATGCTGAGCGAACTAGTCAGATTTCAGGAAATAAAAAGCGCTTCAGTACCAGAGGTAGTAGACGTGGAAGTAATCACGGTGATAGTGATTCTTGTGTTATTCCTTGTCTAGAGGATAGTGAGGTTGACCTTGCCTGTGAAGTGTTAAAAGTGCTCTTCAACCTCACATGTAATGTTCACAAGAACAATTTGGATGAGGTAACTTCCTTGGTTATATATTGTTGTTATAAACTTGGTTATATATTGTTGTTATATTTGCATTTTTGCTTTAATATAGTAGATCTCAAAATTCTGGCATTCAGACAATGACAATTTTCAAAAATCCAGTTGTTTTTAAATATTTCTTTGAGGGTAGTTGACTGTACCAGAGCAGAGGGTAAATAGACTGACTGAACTTTAAAAAAAAACCCTACTACAGGTGCTATGTATTGCATTTTGTTTCACTCATAATTTCCAAACACCAGTTTCTTTCTGTTTTACCTATTTCCTGGCTTTTGTGTCATTGTTACTTTATATTTAAAAAGCATAAAATCATTGGTTTTGTTTGTTTACATTATAGTAGTTAAAAGTACAGTAGTATATATACAGTATTTAGTTTTTAAGGTGATTTGATTGCTGAAATCGTATCACACTATTTATACTTCATATTAAAATGTACTGAACGATTGGAATGAGCTAAAACAATATTCTTGATCTGGTTATCAGAAGCTACACTTCATGCATTAAGAATCTGCAGGTATAAAAGAACCACTAAGAGGTAGTGATCACAGGGTATTGATGTAGGATATACTTAAAAGATGTAACTACTGTCAAGGGCAAAAAGGACTTTTGCTTTCTTAAAAGTAACTACAGACAGTTTGCAAATTCTATTCAGTGTGACTAACTGATGATGATGTCACCCACAGCAAATTCTAAAGGGAAGTAATCATAGGATCTACCAGGCTATTCATACCAAATAAGATATACTGTTAAAGGCTTAGATCTAAGTGGATGTCACACGAACTGATGAGACTTGTGGCAGAGAAGAAAAATTTGTAGGATGCATATAGATTATTAGGTGATAGAAAAGTGTACATTGGATATAAACTGCTCTGCAATCGAATCACAAAAGTGTCTGTAGCCGAGCGGTCATGAGTGGCATTGCAGTAGCACACACTACTACTAATACTACACACTACTAGTAGCCAATAAACGAACAGAGTAGACCAGGGTTCAAGCCCCTGACTTCTAAATATGGTCGATCTGCCAACCTGCACTGGACCAGCGTGGCAGATTATGGTCCATTTCCCTCAACATAAATCGTCGAGGAGGCTTCCATCCTGTAGTGGATTGATAATGGCTGCAGTTTACCTTTGCATTTTTTACAAGAAGTCTCTGGCAAATAATGCAAAGAAAAGCAAAAAAGATTCTTTACTTGAGTACATTTCGAATCCCACCTCGAGCTTGGATCAAAGTACTGCAAAAACCTTGGGAGGTGCATTATGGCCACAGAAGCCAATGCGCCAACAACTACCCAAAAAAAAAAAAAAAAAAAGAAAAAGGATCACATTGGTCTGCTAGATATGGATGGTTTGACTATTGATGATCTAACTCAGGTTGTTTACAATCTGAATAGATATTTTGCATCTACATTCGTGCATGATAAATAGCCATAATTATGAGAGCATCATTTAATTCAGTGGAAGTACACTTGCAAAACTGCAGTTTTGCGAGTGTATCTGCAAAGGGTGAGGTAAGTAATTACAGACTACAAGCTTGACTTCTATTCCAAGGAAAACAATGGAGTTACTGATTAAAAAACTAATGTAGGATCAATCTGAACAGGAATGCAGTTATACTTTGATCACTGCATGGATTTGTTTAGGGCAGATATACCGGATGTAGCCAGAATTTTTACCTATCTCAAATAAATTAGATATTATAATGCACTATATATATATTAAGGAAAATAAACCTTTCAGTAAACTGTATGTTATTTCTCACCTAAGATTTGGTGCATTATGGCCTAGTTGCCCTTTTGCCGTTAAACCCAAAGAAGCAACAACATTTGTTTTGGGGCAATTTTGTCTGACCTATTTGATTGGATACTATGATATAGCAATAAATGAACTGGTTCCAAAAAATAATTTTGACATCATATACTTAGATAATAGAAAAGCTATAGAATAGAATATAATATAGCATAAAGGACTGCTGTAAAAATTGAAGAAATAACCATATAACTTGCTCCTAATACCCAGTGTGGCATTAGGGAAGACAAAGAGTAATCATCAATAGGCAATGTTCTTCTTGGACTACTGTTATTAGTGGAGTTCCCCAGAGTTCAGTATCTGCCCATTGTTGTTTCCATATTTATTAATGTACCAATGAAGATAAATTAATTTAATTCAGCTGATCTGCTGAATTAAAAAAAAAAATTAGCAGATCAGCTGAGAAGTGGCAAGTGAAGTTTAACATCGACAGATGCAAGATACTGCATATGGGTAACATTAATCCCAGAATCTACTACCACACTCAGGGTAGTAGAGAATCAAAAATACCTGGAGGTAAATGTGCCATCAGATATGAAGAACTCTGAGTAGTACAGAAGTGCTGCTAGGACAGCTCATGGGGTTTTTTTTATTATTTTTTATTATTATATATACAGGGTTATTCAAAACGAAGTCCAGGGTTTCAAACAATTTCTGTACTGAAACCCCGGACTTCATTTTGAATAACCCTGTATATATATATATATATATATATATATATGATATGCAGGAATAAGGAGGTGATTGTTCCATTGGATAATGCCATTAGTTAGGCCGCATCTTGATTACTGCATATATCTCTGGAAGGCTCATTTTAGAAAGGATGTGGACCTGCTGGGATGGGTGTAGAGAACAAGATTAGTGACGGGAGCAAAATGGTTCTCTTATCAGGAAAGGCTTCAGTTTACAAATTGAACTGTGTCTAAAGAATAAGTATCTGCATTGAGATCTGATTGAGGTGTTTAAGACTTTGAATGGATTGAGGAAGTTAAATGGTGATGACATCCTTCCTGTTGCTCAGACAACACAGACAGTGCATAAATATGTAGAAATTTGCTTTCTGCCAGAGGTAGTTCTTGGTTCATTGTTGGAAGAACCAACTTCCATCTTGTGTTGTGAAAGTGGGTAGTTTGAAGAAATTCAAGGAAGAACTAAACATCAAATTGTTAAGTGAGAATGGACATTTGATGTGGGAAAGGTGTTTTTTTTTTTTTTTTTTTTGCTGATGCTGTATACATTTATTTTCTTGCATCATTTTCTAAAACTAATACCATTTATTTCTTAGCCAAGTGGGCTACCTACCAGGCTAATCTGGAAGAACATTGGCTAACATTTTTGCTTAATGCTGGTGACTACTATTCTGTGGGTATTATAGCATTAGCATAGGCATATGATGCAAGAAAGCAAGCTTATACAGCATCAGCCAAAAAAAAAAAAAAAAAAAAAAACCCCCACCCTTCTCATTTCACCCATCCACTTGCTCCAAATGTGTGGACGTGTTTTTGTAAAGGTCGGCTCCTAGAGCATCTGTTCAACTCCGCCTCATATCTCTGTAAAGTCCAAGGACTCAGAGAAGGTTCCCCACTCCCCAAATTCTCTTCCCTAAATAACTCCTTGTATGTGAATGTAGATGCAAAATGCTCATTCAGAAAAATGCCTTCACTTGCCTGACCTCCCTTGTGACTTGATTACAGACTAGCTTATATCTACCATAGGAAGCGCCTCCGTAGCCAGGTGGGAAGGAGCAGCAGTGCGTAGCACACGCTTCTTGATTAGACCGGGGTTCAAGCCCGTCACCACCAAATATGGAGGATGTGGAAAGGTCAGGGAATGACCACAGCATATCCCGGAGCAATATGGCCTTAGTTGCTAATGGTCCTAAAAACCAAATAAACAAACAAACAATATCTACCATAGGCTTCTGTGTCACATGTTAATTTGTATGTATCCCATGCATTTTTCTTCTCTGCCATATGTCTCATTACTTCATCTGACATCCATTTAGGCCTAAACTTGAACAGTATTTCTTAGTTGGTATGAAAAGCCTAATAATTTCCAAGATTTATTAGTATTAGTATTAGTAACGGCCGCATGGTGCAAGAAAGCCTATGGCTTATGCTGCACCAGCCAAAAAAAAATAAAAAATAAAATAATCCGAACAAAACAATGATAAAAACAAAAAATAAATAAAATAAATAACTAAATAATAATAAATAATAAATAAAAAAATATATATAAATAAAATAAAATATAAATAAAAAGGAAATTAAACCTATCATCCTATGCGCTTCCCTTACCCAAAGGTACTATCCAGATGACCTTTGAATTTCCCCAAACTGTCGGCCTCTACCACCCATGAAGGCAACTTATTCCAGTAATTTATAACTCGCTGGCTAAAATAAAACTTCCTGCAGTCCAATCTAAACATTTCCCCCCGTAACTTGAATTTATGTCCCCTAGTTCTAGCATCATTTATAATCTTGAAAATTTTGTCCTCATTCATTTTACTGATGCCTCTCAGAGCCTTAAACACCTCAATCAAATCTCCTCTAAGGTGTCTAGTTTCCAAACTCTGCAACCCACATGTCTTTCTTTAGGTGCGGTCTCCATACTTGAACACAGTATTCCAAGTGTGGTCTAACATAAGCCTTATATAATGGGATTATCATGTCCCTATCTCTACTTGCAAAAGTTCGATAGATCATCGATAGGACACCATGGGCCTTCCTTGCAACCTGTTTACAATGCTCAGAGAATTTCATGTCTGACCGTATCGTAACACCCATGTCCCTTTCCTCCAGTACTGGGTTTAGTTGAACTCCACCAAGTGAATAAGTTATTTTGGGATTACTGTTTCCCAGGTGTAATACCTTACACTTTGTTGGATTAAAGCACAGCTGCCATTTTTCTGACCATTCTTGAAGTCTATCTAGGTCTCTCTGAAGAAGCTCAGCTTGACAGTAATCATTAACTACTCTACCAATTTTAACGTCATCTGCAAATTTAGACATCACGCCCTCTATCCCTTCATCAATGTCGTTTATGAAAATTAAAAACAACATTGGTCCTAATACTGATCCTTGGGGAACTCCACTTCTTACATCAACCCAATCTGAGGAATAGCCATTTATCACAACCCTCTGCCTCCTGCCCTGAAGCCATCCTTCTATCCATCTAAGGATTTTCCCAGTGATTCCAACCTGTTCCAGCTTATAAAGCAACCGCTCGTGTGGGACTGAGTCAAAAGCTTTGCTGAAATCTAAATAAACAATGTCGAAATTATTTCCTAAATCCAGCTCCTGAGTGACCCTTTCGAAATAGCGAACCAGATTTGTTAAACATGATTTTCCCTTTACAAAACCATGCTGAGTATCCTTGAGAATTTCAATTCGATCCAAATGATCCTGAATTCCACCCTTGATCATTGCCTCCATGATTTTCCCTACTACTGAAGTCAGTAGTAATTCCTCGAATGCTTCCCATTTAAAATTTGCTGTTGGTAACATCATTAGTTGATCCCACTGTATAGAATTTAAAAAAACTGACTGGGACCAATGTGGTCGGTCACCTTTATAAAAGCAAAAATCCTTCCCTTTACCCATGATGGTAGTTACATTTTTTTTTGTTAGTTGTTGTCGCATCGTCTTCTGTGGCCATAATGCACCTCTCAAGGTTTTTGCACTGCTCTGATCCAAGCCCAAGATGGGATTCGAACCCACAACCTTTGGTTTGGCACTTTACCCACCCAGCTAGCCCAGTCGGCGGTAGTTACATCTGAGTAACTTCCACATCAGTACACTGATCACTGCCACCTAGTGGTTCCTTTATTGGCAGATTCTTAATTCATGAAGAATCACTGCTGATAATCAGATCAAGAGTATTGCTCCATCTAATTGCCTCTTGATCATGCTGCTGTAGAAAACAATCATCCAGTAAATCCATAAAAGTCTTGCTAGTGTGTGTGAGACCAACCAAGCACAAGTTCCAGTCTGTCTGGGAAGTTAAAATCCCCCATTATTCTGATTTACTGGCCCACTCTAATTCTGTGTACAGTTGTTCATTGTACTCATCAGAGTCATTAGGCCTATAAAACACTTCTACTCTCAAGTTTGCTTTCCCAATTCTTATGTCACACCAAACTGACTCAATACTGCACTATCCAACAATGTCAGCTGGATGTACTTCCTTAGATTTTGTGTTTTTTAACTAACAGCATGACCCTTCCTCCCTTTCTATCCTTTCCGTACACATTGTACTCCCCAAATTCCAATTTTACATTCCTTATATCTGTGTGACACCATGTCTGATATCCCAACTATAACCGCCTTTGATGTCTTGACCAGCACTTCAAATTCATAAAATTTATTTACTATACTCCTAGCATTGGTGTACATGCAAGTATACGTTCATCTGTTTTTATTCTTAGTTACGCTAACACAGCCCTGTGTTTACTTGTTCTATGGGTTACAAAATACAACTAGTGCTACAGTATATGTAGCACTGGTTGTATTTTGATCAGTTAATTTTATCTTGCAGCCATATCCATGAAAGAGAAGTAGTGGTAGTTGATACTAACCTTCATAATGTCATTTTTGTTTTATTTATTTATTAATCACATGGTTCAGACCCATGTGATTAATAAATACAGTAATAGTCTTGTATTTTCTCGACCTCTAAACTCCTCTGCCCCTCTATTTTGTTTTAAAATATAAACAGAAATTTAAAATTCATAAGCTACCTTAAAAAGGTAACAATTGTTCCACTGTTGCTACCACAGCTTTTCAGGGAAAACATGAATAATGTAAATATTTTTTGTCTGGATATTGCCAGTGAGCTTGATAATATCACAAATAGGATGGCAGTAGAACTGTTGGAAACAACTGACACTGCGGTATCCTAAATTGGATGATGACAAAGATTTCTGTTGTAAAGGGTTTTAATTTCAAAAATGAGATCCCTCTAGAATACGGAACTTCTTTGGACTCTGCTAGTCAAAGGTGACAAAATATACAAGGGAGAAAGCACAGTTGAATTGTATGGAACTTTCGATGTATTCTTCAGGAAATACTGCACAAGGAGAATGTGAAGGTAAATGAAGAGAGATTTAGCAAGCTTGACAGCATATGATAGTTTTGAGCAATGGGAGACTGAGATTCATATAATTATGTTGATTTGTGAAAAACCACAGATGATGTTAGGCAGTCTAAGTCAGAGTATTTGAAATCTCTATCCAAAAATGGGAATAAGGAGTTTTTTTGTAATTCACAGAGGAAAGAGTAAATCAAATAGGACCTTTGTGTAATGGCAACAGAATCATAATACAACCAATGTGGCTGGTGATCTGAATAGATACTTTGTCCTTTTGGACACCTATCCTTTTGGACTTGAAGATAATTATATTAATGTACCCAAGGACTGTAGAATAGGATATTAATATTACAGAGAAGTCTCCAACAGAAACTATTGAGCTTGAAAGTGGATAAGTCTCTGTTTGCTGATTTTAATTGGGTTGTATTGAAGGTGGCTGCAAAGGAGTGTCATGCCATTAGGTTAATCATGAAGTCACTGTTGAACTCAAGGAGAATCAAGGCTGATATGAGTAACTACAGACTGGTCAGTTTTACCTCACTGGTGGGATGCATTAGAGAATCACCTTGAGGTATGATATTCAAAATGGATCAAAACGCAGCTTTGCAAAGAAAGAATCTTGGTGATGTTTGTTTAATTTGTGACTAATTGTCTAATGAGTATAATAATATGAGGAGAGACTAAGAAAATGTGAGTTTCAGAGCTTGGAAACTATGCATCTTGGGGAAGGATGTATCTGAAGTATATTTGGCAATTGGAGGGGCTGAGCAAGTTGAATTTTCATGTTGAAATGGAAGAGAAAACCACAGTGCATAAATGCAGATTATTGTAAATGATTCATAGGAACTCGTAAAGTTTGTTTGGCCTATGTATTGTCAATGACTGGAATGAACTGCCTACTTGTCAGTTATAAGGTGTCTAATTTTGAAAAACTTTCACATGCATCACATTCTAAGTCATAGATGTATTCATCCTGACTTGGATGCTAAGTCTAGTCCAGCAACTGGATTTTGATCTTGTAAGATTTTCCAGGGTAACCAAAATTTTTTTGAGGTATCCAAAAGAATCCTTGAACAAATCAGTCATGAAGCTCAATCCGTGAACTAGCCACTGGGCGAAAGGGGGTTAGGCCAACCCGGGTGAGAGAAGGGGATTGGGGGAAGGAGTTTTTGCCATATCTACTCTACAGATGTCCTTGACTGACTGTCCTCACTGGTGGAGAGAATGCAGGACTTCAATGAATATTGTGTATTGAAAATCTGTTGTTCATTTTGTTGCTAAAATATAGATATGTGAATACCATCTCTATGTAAATATGTAATAAAATATGTAAACAGTTTCTGGTATTAAAAATAACTATTGGGTTAAGTGATCATAAAAGGTATGGATGAAAGAATTTTAAAACTCGTGAGAAGTAAGTTTGTATAAAAAAACCGACCTTATTCCAGTTGAAGTGTGCTTGTTTCTTAAACCTAAAAACTGATTGTGAATTGAATTTGACTTCTTCAAAGATAATTCATCTTGGAGAAAGTCATCTTGTAGCAGAAATCAGTATTTAAGTAAATTGAGTTCATTTCATAATCAGTTTTATTTAGTTTAAAAAAAAACAGGCATTCTTCAACTGGGAATGCATATTAGGATGAATAAGGTTAGTTTTTAAACAAACTTGCACCATTTGAGTTGCCCATCTTTGGACCTTTCCATGAAGCTCAGTGTCTTTGATCAATGTCAGTGATTGTGGAAAGAATTTAAAATTCTTTCCACAATCGTTTAACCCAATAGATACGAGGTTTACTTCTTGCTATTTTTAATATTAGATTAATAAGAATCTGTAACTAGCAGCCAGATATAATTAATGGTAGTGAAGAGCTTCTGTAAGTAGAAATGTATGAAGATATTCATTGCTTCAGACAGTTCATGAAGCTCTCTTTCCTCTTACTCTCAAGATCTTGATGAGAGCTCAGGTAAGGAGGTTCACCCTTTCATTAATCTCATATTCCATGTTTGTTCATCTTAATTTTGTTTATTGGAATTCTTGTAATTCAGTCAATAGTTGTTGCTTTCTGTATATTAAGATGTCATCCTTTTGCTGATATTCATTTTTCTGTTATTATCAGTTATTATGTTACTATTTCATAATAGTGAACCCTTGACCATGATTATTTGGGCTGTGATGGGTAATATTGATGTGTTTCTTCTGTCTTTATGTAATAATAGAAAAATGTAAAGGATTTAATAATAATTCTTGGCAGTTATAGGGTTGCTCTTAGTCTGAGCAACTTTTATGAGTATTACATTTAAAGGTGCAACTGTATATTGGTGGAGAGGGGGAGTGTTTTAGTTGCAATTATATTAATTATAATAATGATATAATTATAAATTATATTCCGACTGTATAAGAAAATTGTCAGACCACATTTGGAATGCTGTGTTCAAGTATAGACCTCATCTGTAAAGAGACATTGAGCTTCTTAGAAGGGTCCACAGACAGGCAACTTAATGGTGAGATTGGCAAAAGGACGACTGTATGAGGAAAAACTCCATCTGCAATAAGGCCTCTGAGGTTGGGATTATTCATACCACCAATTTTAAACACACACACCAACCGTTTATGACTGATTGAATAATGAAATAAAATAAAATAAAATGATAGAAAAGACTGTAAAATAATATTTACAAAAAACTTTTAATTATTTACAAAAAACTGAACTATAACAAAAATAAAATAAGTAAAGAAGTTAAAATGCATTAAAATATAAATATAAAAGTGATAAAAAGACGATAAAAAACACTATTAGAGGTTTCGGAGGTGTCTGCCTCCTTCCTCAGTAATAGTGAGATTTAAGCGACACATCCTTAAATACCAGGTTCACGGCACACGTGGATGACCAGGCACATACTCAGCATTCCTTTCACTTGTACCAGAACTGGAAGTGGTCTGGAGACGTGGAAAATTAAAACGTTTATCTCTGGCCAAAACCACCGCCTCAAAAAGGGGATGAAGCCTAACTCCCCTGTCTCTGTTCATACTATTGTTACCAGAGGATCCAATCCACAGACTTTCCAGCCACTTGTGGTTCCAGAATCTATGCGCCCAGTCAAGGATGACAGCGTTGTCGGGGGAGATCTGGTGTTGTTTATCCCAATAGTGCTCGGCAGTGGCGGATTTATTGAGCTCTGCGGTCCGTATCGCTCGTGAATGTTCCCCCAGATGGTCCTTGAGATGCCGTCCTGTCTCCCCCACGTAACATTCCCCACAATCCGGGCATGTGATCTCATATACGACCCCACTACTAGAATCCCTAGCAATGGGGTCTTTGACCTGTGACACTACTGCGTGCAACCTCCGGCCCGGAAGCTGCACACAGCATGTCTGAAAGTCGTGAAGCATCCTCGCAATGCGATCTGACAGGCCCGGATAGTAGGGAACATACACTGTGGTAAGCGGTACAGGCGGAACTACCCGATTGGGCTCTTCCTCTCTGTTGTATTCATCAATGACCCTCTGGGGGTAACCGCACCTCATAAGATCTGTCGTGATTTGCCTAATTTCCTTCTCCCCCTCCTCAGGGGTACTGCAATGTGTTCTCACCCTACCCAAAAATGCTCTGGCCACACTATTTTTATGTTGGACAGTCTGTGCTGTCCTATAGTGTGTACTGGCCCCTACACATTGGTTTCCTATAAACCTTAGTTCTAAGTCTGGGGCCTTCCCTATATACCATTATGTCCAGAAATGGGAGGGTACCATCTATTTCTACCTCCGAGGTGAATTTTATAAAGGGGGAGAAACCATTGAGAAACGAGACCACATCTTCCTCTCTCCCCTTCTTTACAATAGTAAACGTGTCATCAACATATCGTTTCCACTTACGCATAGGGAACTCCAATCTTGCGAAAACCCTATTCTCAAATTCCTCCATAGCCAGATTTGCAACAATGGCACTGATTGGAGAACCCATGGCTGCGCCGTGAACCTGTTTATACACCACTCCTTGGAAAACCAAGGTTGTACTAGAAAGACATATTTCAACAGCACCACATTTATCTTCTATGTTTAGGTGGGATCTAGCACTTCAGGTATTATCCTTTTGTAAAGCCAACCTCACACATTCTACCCCATGTGCTATGAGGATACACGTAAATAATGATATAACATCTAATGACATCATCATCTCGTCCTCCCCTATTTCTTGACTCCTTAAAAAGTTCACAAATTCCGCACTGTCTCCAATGACCAACGCGGACTGCCCCACAACCGGGGAAATCAGCTGCGCCAGATATTTTGATAAAGCATACGTAGGGCTACCAATGAAGGAAACTATGGGCCGTCTTGGAACATTCTCCTTATGTGTCTTAGGTAACCCATAAAATCTGGGCAGTCGACACCCTGTTGCATGCATGGACCAATACTTGTCCTTTGGAATCTTTTCCATTCTTAGCCAGGAAAGTAGCATCTTATTTACACACTGTTCTAAACTAGCCAAGGGGTTTCTGTGGATAATCTTATAAGTACCACTATCACCTAATAAGTCTAACACTTTCTTGTGGTAATCTTCTTTGTTTAATACCACCGTTGATCTGCCTTTATCTGCTGGTAGGATTATAATATCTTCGTCCCGTTTAAGTTCTTCTAGTGCTTTCTTCTGGGGTAAGATTTGGAGCAAGTCCACTGTTTTTGCTTGGCCCAGGATGGCGACAGCTTTAACACGAATTTGATTAGCAATATGTTCAGGTAATTTGCTAATTGCCCTCTCAATACCCATAGATGTTTCGGTAATTGGAGGTTTAGGGGGTAGCAATACAAACTTAGGTCCAAGAGCCAATAGTCTCTCTTGTTCTTGGGTTAACGATTTGCCACTTAAATTCTGAATAAATTTGGAATGGTCGCTACCTCTAAATACAGTGGACTGCTCCTCTAATAACGTGTGAAACTTCCTAATATTTCTCTGTTTATATGAATAGGTAATCCTATTCATCCTCTCCAGAACTAACCTCTTCACACCTATCAGGTGTAGGGAGGACAATCTACTACTAATATCACCTAATGCTACATCAATCAATCTCCTACTATGTCTCAAGTCATCATGAAGTTTCTGAATCCATGTATTCAAAACCTTCTTTTGATACCATGTGATAATCCTGGACAAACGGGCATCTTTAAATGGTGCCTTGATCCTAAATCCATGTGGCATAAGATTATGATCACTGCAACGGTAGGCAAACCTTAAGTGCTGTTGCTATTTGGACTCAGCTATGCTATATCTTTGGAACCTTCGGATGTGCCGCAAAACTGTATGGCCATAAACATTAACTATATCTGCAATAAGGCCTCTGAGGTTGGGATTATTCATACCACCAATTTTAAACACACACACACACCAACCGTTTGTGACTGATTGAATAATGAAATAAAATAAAATAAAATGATAGAAAAGACTGTAAAATAATATTTACAAAAAACTTTTAATTATTTACAAAAAACTAAACTATAACAAAAATAAAATAAGTAAATAAGTTAAAATGCATTAAAATATAAATATAAAAGTGATAAAAAGAAGGATTGTAGTAGTGAGGTCGTATATGAGATCACATACCCGGATTGTGGGGAATGTTATGTGGGGGAGACAGGATGGCGTCTCAAGGACCGTCTGGGGGAACATTCACGAGCAATACGGACCGCAGAGCTCAATAAATCCACCATTGCCGAGCACTATTGGGAAAAACAACACCAGATCTCCCCTGACAACGCTGTCATCCTTGACCGGGCGCATAGATTCTGGGACCACAAGTGGCTGGAAAGTCTGTGGATTGGATCCTCTGGTAACAATAGTATGAACAGAGACAGGGGAGTTAGGCTTCATCCCCCCTTTTTGAGGTGGTGGTTTTGGCCAGAGATAAACGTTTTAATTTTCCACGTCTCCAGACCACTTCCGGTTCTGGTACAAGTGAAAGGAATGCTGAGTATGTGCCTGGTCATCCACGTGTGCCGTGAACCTGGTATTTAAGGACGTGCCGCTTAAATCTCACTATTACTGAGGAAGGAGGCAGACACCTCCGAAACCTCTAATAGTGTTTTTTATCGTCTTTTTATCACTTTTATATTTATATTTTAATGCATTTTAACTTCTTTACTTATTTTATTTTTGTTATAGTTCAGTTTTTTGTAAATAATTAAAAGTTTTTTGTAAATATTATTTTACAGTCTTTTCTATCATTTTATTTTATTTTATTTCATTATTCAATCAGTCATAAACGGTTGGTGTGTGTGTTTAAAATTGGAGGAAAGACTCCGATTATGTGGGCTACAGAGCTTGGCAACCAGGCACCTCACAGGTGACCTGATTGAGGTTTATAAGGCTCTAAGAAGGATTAGTAAAATGAATGAAGGTGGAATTTTCACTGTTATAGAATTCCAGAACCAGAGGCCATAAATTCAAATTACAGGGGTTGATATTTAGATTAGATTGTTGGCAGTTTTATAAGATTCATTCAAATTCATGTTTGCCATGAAGACCTCTGCAAGTAAGAATGGAAAGGGGTTCAAACAAAGGGCTCTGTGCCAAGGGCCCAATTTTTGCAGTAAAAACTCTTTTTTAAAAAAAAAAAGACTGGAAGTAAACCTGGCCAGCCATGGAGTAAATGGGACCCAAGATTAGGAGACCGGCAGAATTACTTAACAAGTACAGGTCACTGTTGAAAAAAGCCGTGAATTAGGGTTGAATTCGAAAGTGTCTGCAATTCTGCCCAGACACGATAGGAGGGAGTATATGATGAGAGCCTTGTCGATCAATTCAGCCCTGGAAAGATTGTGCAAGGCTCAAGGGGTAGAATTTTTTTCAGCCTGGACTGTACTTGTTAACAGGAGAGACTGCTTCTATAGGAATACAATATAGACTGCTTCTATAGGGATGGGATACACTTAAATAGAAAGGGTGCAAGAATATTTGCTGATGCCATCGAGGCACTGTTCAGTGGGTTGGAAAACTGCTAGCTTGGGGGGAGACAAATACTAATAGATTAACAGTAACCACTGGCAGAGGTGAAAGAGATTCTTGCACTGCTTCTATTGGAATGAGCAGAAGCCTGAAAAACAAGATGCAGGATATTTCAGAGACTGCTGGGCGTCATTGCGGTACAAGTAAACACATGGATTGTGTTAGGGTAGCTAAGAATAGAAACAGGTGCATGTATACTTGCGTGTACACCAATGCTAGGAGTTTATAAATAAATTAGCATTAGCATTAGTAGAGGCATATGATGCAAGAAAGCAAGCTTATGCAGCATCAGCCAAAAAAAAAAAAAAAAAAAAAAACCCTTCCACTTCACCCCTCCGTTCGTTCGAAATACCTGTCCAGCTGAGCCTTAAATTTATTTAGGCTATCAACTTCCACAACAAGGGATGGAAGTCTCTTCCATCAACCAACTACCCGCTGGCTAAAGGCAAATTCCCACACATCTGTCCTACATCTGTCTTCAATTTGAATTTATGCCCTTTCAGGTGATTATTCTGAGCAAGAGGCAGTATCCCGTCAGCATTGAGCATGCTCAAAACATTCAAGGCTTTGTACACCTCTATCAGATCACCTTGCCGGTGCCTAGTCTCCAGACACTGTAATTTGCAAAACTTAAGCCTTTCTTCGTAAGAGCAACCCTTCGTCCCATTCACTAACTTTGTTGCCCTTCTCTGTACTCGTTCCAGCAGCTCTACATCCTTCTTGAAATGAGGCCTCCAGACCTGTATACAGTACTCAAGGTGTGACCTGACCATTGCCTTATACAAGGGAATAATCACATCCCTATTTGGCGCCTCCGTAGCCAGGTGGGAAGGAGCAGCAGTGCATAGCACATGCTTCTTGATTAGACCGGGGTTCGAGCCTGTCACCACCAAATACAGAGGATGTGGAAAGGTCAGTGAATGACCACTGCATATCCCGGAGCAATATGGCCTTAGTTGCTAATGCTCCTAAAAACCAAATAACTAACTAACTAACATCCCTATCCCTGCTAGAAAAATTCCTCTATATCATTGATAAGACACCATGAGCTACTCTTGCAGCCTGCCTGCACAATTACCCCCAGGTCCTTTTCATTCTCTACCACTGTCAGTGTAGTACCACAGTGTTGATACATTGCTCTGGGGTTGCTGTTTCCCATATGTAGTACTATACATTTGTCAATGTTAAACTTCATTTGCCACCTCTCAGCCCATCTGCTCAACCTTTCCAGATCCTGTTGCAGCAGCATAGCGTCAGTAGCGTCCTTAACAACCCTGCAAACCATTGTATCGTCTGCAAACTTGGACATTAAACTTGATATACCATCATCAGTATTATTTATAAATACAGAAAACAACAATGGACCCAACACTGAACCCCGAGGGACTCCACTAATAACATTAGTCCACGATGAGCAGTGTCCATTAATTACCACTCTCTGTCTTCTGCCATTCAACCATCCCTTTATCCATAGCAACGATTTGCCACCAATGCCACACTGCTCCAATTTGTGCAGCAGTCGTCCATGTGCAACAGTATCAAAATCCTTTCTAAGATCCAAATATATAATATCAAAGTTGTTCCCTGCATCCAGTTCTTTTGTGAGTACATCATAGTATCCAATCAAATTAGTCAGGCAAGACCTTCCCTTAAAAAAACCATGCTGTGTCTGAGCTATAACTGAATTCTTGTCAAGATGATCCTGCAGTGTTTCTTTAACCAGTGCTTCCATTAATTTTACTGGAACAGAAGTTAAACTCACAGGTCTATAATTACTTGTGTCAGCCTTTGCTCCTCCTTTGTGAATTGGGTTTACATTTGCACATTTCCATTCTGTGGGTACCTCCCCTGAGTCAAAGGAAGCTCTCATAATTATGGCTAATGGATTGCTTGCTTACTTTGCTGCCTCCTTTAATATAACTGGATAGATCCCATCCACCCCAGGTGCCTTTCTTGTGTTTATCTTCAACAATTTCTCCTCCACTTTAACTCTGAATTATTAAAAGATCATCTAGCTCGCTGCCAGTGTTTACTTCAACTATGGCATTCCCCTTTCTGAATAACTCTTCATGTGTGAATGTAGATGCAAAATATTGATTTAGTTTGTTAGCTACCTGAGCAGGATCATGAACAGTTGAACCATTGATATCAAGTGGACCAATCTGATTCATCCCCTTCCTTCTAGAGTTTACATAAGTAAAGAACTCCTTGCTGTTTTTCTTTGCATCCCTTGCCAAAGATTTCTCGTAATCTGCCTTCGCCTGACTAACCTCCTTTGTAACTTGGTTACAGATCAACTTATGTCTATCCTAGGCTTCTGTGTCACATGCAAATTTATATGTATCCCATGCATTTTTCTTCTCTGCCATATGTGTCATTAGTTCATCTGATTTAGGCCTGAACCATGAACAATATTTCTTAGCTGGTATGTAAAGCCTAGTAGCTTCCAAGATAATTTCTTTGAATGCTTCCCATTTTGAGTTTGCTGTTGTTAACATCATCAGTTGGTCCCACTGTATTGAATTGAAATACTGTCTCAGACCATTGTAGTCGCCTTTACGAAAGCAATAACCCTTCCCTTTACCCCTGATGGTAGTTACCTCCTTGAGTAAATCCCACTTCAGTACTCTGTGATCATTGCCACCTAGTGGTTCCTGTATCTGCAGATTCTTAATGAATGAAGAATCACTGCTGATAATCAAATCAAGAGTATTGCTCCCTCTGGTTGCCTCCCGAACATGCTGATTTAGAAAACAATCATCCAATAAATCCACAAAAGCCATGCTAGTGTGTGAGTGACCAACCCACAAATTTCAGTCAATATCTGGAAAATTAAAATCCCCAGTTATAAGACTCTCTGATTTACTAACCCACTCTATTTCCCTGTACAATTTATTATTATACTCATCAGAGTCATTAGGCCTATAGCACACTCCTACTCTCAATTTTTATCTCCCAATGCTTATGTCACACCAGACTGACTCGAAATTTTTTGATGAATTTGAGGTATTGCTCAAAACATCAAAGGAGATATTGTTCTGATTTCTTAGACGTGGTGTCACACAGATATAAGGAATGCAGAACTGGAATTTGGGGAGTACCACGTCTACAGAAAGGATAGACAGGATAGGAAGGGAGGAGGGGTTATGCTATTAGTTAAGAAACACGTAAAATCCAAGGAAGTGAAGCCAGTCGACATCGCTGGACAGTGCAGTGTCGAGTCAGTTTGGTGTGACATAAGCATTGGGAGATCAAAATTGAGAGTAGGAGTGTGCTATAGGCCTAATTACTCTGATGAGTATAATAAGAAGCTGTACAGGGAAATAGAGTGGGCCAGTAAATCAAAGAGTCTTATAATGGGGGATTTTAATTTCCCAGATATTGACTGGAATTTGTGGGACAGTCACTCACACACTAGCAAGGCTTTTATGGATTTCTGGATGATTGTTATCTACATCAGCATGTTCGGGAGCCAACTAGAGAGAGTAATACTCTTGATTTAATTTATCAGTAATGATTCTTCATGCATTAAGAATCTGCAGATAAATGAACCACTAGGTGGCAGTGATCACAGTGTGCTGAAGTGGGATTTACTCAAAGAGGTAACTACCATTAGGGGTAAAGGGAAGGGTTATTGCTTTTTTATAGGCGACTACGATGGACTGAGACAGTATTTAAATTCTATGCAGTAGGACTAACTGATAATGTTACCAACAGCAAATTCAAAATGGGAAGCATTCAAAGAACTTATCTTGGAAGCTACTAGGTTTTACATACCGACTAAGAAATATTGTTCAAGGTTTAGGCCTAAATGGATGTCAGATGAACTAATGAGACATATGGCAGAGAAGAAAAGTGCATGGGATACATACAAATTAACCCGTGACACAGAAGCCTATTATAGATACAAGTTGATCTGTAACCAAGTTACAAAGGAGGATAGGCAGGCGAAGGCAGATTACAAGAAATCTTTGGCAAGGGATGCAAAGAAAAACACAAAGAGTTTTTTTTACTTATGTAAACTCTAGAAGGAAGGAGATGAATCAGATTTGTCCACTTTATATCGATGGGTCAACTGTTGATGATCCTGCTCAGGTAGCTAACAAACTAAATGAATATTTTGCATCGACATTCACAAATGAGGAGTTATTCAGCGAGTGGAATGCCAGATGTGTATTCAACTCTGGCAGTAAGCTAGAGAATCTTGTAATAACTGAGAGTAAAGTGGAGGAGAAATTGTTGAAGATAAACACAAGAAAGCCACCTGGGGTGGATGGGATCTATCCAGTTATATTAAAGGAGGCAGCAAAGGAAGTAAGCAAACCCTTAGCCATAATTATGAGAGCTTCCTTGGACTCAGGGGAGGTACCCACAGACTGGAGATGAGCAAATGTGACCCCAAATCACAAAATCAAAGGCTGACACAAGTAATTATAGACTTCTGTTCCAGGAAAATTAATGGAGGCACTGGTTAAAGAAGCACTGCAGGATCATCTAGACCAGACTTCAGTTATAGCTTGGACACAGCATGGTTTTGTTAAGGGAAGGTCTTGCCTGACCAATTTGATTGGATACTATGATGCAATCACAAAAGAACTGGATGCAGGGAATAACTTTGATATTATATACTTGGATCTTAGAAAGGCTTTTGATACTGTTGCACATGGAAGACTGCTGCACAAATTGGAGCAGTGTGGCATTGGAGGCAAATTGCTGCTATGGATAAAGGGGTTGTTGAGGGGAAGAAGACAGAGAGTGGTAATCAATGGACACTGCTCATCGTGGACTAATGTTATTAGTGGGGTCCTTCAGGGTTTGGTGTTGGGTCCATTGTTGTTTTCTGTATTTATGAATTATATTGATGATGGTATATTAAGCTTAATGTCCAAGTTTGCAGACGATACGAAGGTTGGCAGGGTTGTCAAGGACACTACTGACGCTATGCTGCTGCAACAGGATCTGGAAAGGTTGAGCAGATATGCAGAGAGCTGGCAAATAAAGTTTAACATTAACAAATGTAAAGTACTACATATGGGAAACAGCAACCCCAGAGCAACATATCAACTCTGTGGTTGTGCAGGCAGATATGAAGTTCTCTGAGCAGTGCAGACGGGCTGCAAGTGTAGCTCATGGTGTATTGTCAATGATATATAGGAATTTTTCTAGCAGGGATAAGGAGGTGATTATTCCCTTGTATAAGGCAATGGTCAGGCCACACCTAGAATGACAACAAGATTAGTGAATGGAACAGTGAGGTGCTCTGACGAAGAAAGGCTTACGTTTTGCAAATTACAGTGTCTGGAGACTAAGCACCGGTGAGGTGATCTGATAGAGGTGTATAAAGCCTTGAATGGTTTGAGCATGCTCAATGCTGATGCGATTCTTCCTCTTGCTCAGAATAATCACCTGAGAGGGCATAAATTCAAATTGAGGAAAGACAGATTAGCATTAGCATTAGTAGAGGCATATGATTCAAGAAAGCAAGCTTATTCAGCATCAGCCAAAAAAAACACCACTCCCATTTCACCCCTCCGTTCGCTCGAAATACCTGTCCAGTTGAGCCTTAAATTTGTTTAGGCTATCAACTTCCACCAACCAACCACCCGCTGGCCAAAGGCAAATTTCCGTACATCTATCCGACATCTGTCCTTCCTCAATTTGAATTTATGCCCACTGAGCTGATTATTCTGAGCAAGATGAAGAATCCCATTGGCATTGAGCATGCTCAAACTATTCAAGGCCTTATACACCTCTATCAGATCACCTCGCTGGTGCTTAGTCTCCAGACTCTGTAATTTGCAAAACTTAAGCCTTTCTTCATAAGAGCACCCCTTTCTTCCATTCACTAATCTTGTTGCCCTTCTCTGTACCTGTTCCAGCAGCTCTACATCCTTCTTGAAATGAGGCCTCCAGACCTGTATACAGTACTTAAGATGTGGCCTAACCATTGCCTTATACAAGGGAATAATCACCTCTTTATCCCTGCTAGAAAAATTCCTGTATATCATTGACAAGACACCATGAGCTACTCTTGCAGCTCGTCTGCACTGCTCAGAGAACTTCATATCTGCCTGCACAATTATCCCCAGGTCCTTTTCATTCTCCACCACTGTCAGTGTAGTACCGCAGAGTTCATACGTTGCTCTGGGGTTACTGTTTCCCATATGTAGTACTTTACATTTGTCAATGTTAAACTTCATTTGCCACCTCTCAGCCCATCTGTTCAACCTTTCCAGATCCTGTTGCAGCAGCATAGCATCAGTGGTGTCCTTAACAACCCTGGCAAACTTTGTATCATCTGCAAACTTGGACATTAAACTTGATATCCCATCATCAATATCATTCATAAACACCGAAAACAACAATGGACCCAACACTGAACCCTGAGGAACTCCACTTATAACATTAGTCCACGTTGAGCAGTGTCCATTGATTAACACTCTCTGTCTTCTTCCACTCAACCATCCCCTTATCCATAGCAGCAATTTGCCTCCAATGCCACACTGCTCCAATTTGTGCAGCAGTCTTCCATGTGCAACAGTATCAAAAGCCTTTCTATGATCCAAATATATAATATCAAAGTTATTCCTTGCATCCAGTTCTTTTGTGACTACATCATAGTATCCAATCAAATTGGTCAGGCAAGACGTGCCCTTAACAAAACCATGCTGCGTCTGAGCTATAACTGAATTCTTGTCTAGATGATCCTGCAGTGCTTCTTTAACCAGTGCCTCCATTACTTTACCTGGAACAGAAGTTAAACTAACAGGTCTATAATTACTTGTGTCAGCCTTTGATCCTCGTTTGTGAATTGGGGTTACATTTGCACATCTCCAGTCTATGGGTACCTCCCCTGAGTCCAAAGAAGCTCTCATAATTATGGCTAGGGGTTTGCTTACTTCCTTTGCTGCCTCCTTTAATATAACTGGATAGATCCCATCCACCCCAGGTGCCTTTTTTATGTTTATCCTCAACAATCTCTCCTCCACTTTCCTCTCAGTTATTACAAAATCATCCAGCTCACTGCCAATGTTTACTTTACCTACATCATTCTCCTTCCTGAATAACTCCTAGATTGTTAGCCACCTGAGCAGGATCCTCAACTGTTGAACCATCAATATCCAGTGGACCAATCTGATTCATCCCTTTCCTTCTTGAGTTTAAATAGGTAAAGAACTCTTTTCTGTTTTTCTTTGCATCCTTTGCCAAGGATTTTTCGTAGTCTGCCTTTGCCTGCCTAATCTCCTTTGTGACTGGGTTACAGACCAACTTATATCTATCATAGGCTTCCATGTCACCCATTAATTTGTATGTATCCCATGCATTTTTCTTCTCTGCCACATGTCTCGAGTTGAACTTCGTTAGCAGTTAAATTGTACGTTTAAATAAATACATATAACGACTTAGATTACAAACGTAATATAATTAATTTTATTTAACATAATTAATTATACATATAACCACTTAGGTTACGTAACATAAATAATTAGTAAAAACAAATAATTAATACATAACTTGATACGAAAGTTATATAAAGGGATTTCGCAGATAACACTCGTTACTGAAACGTAAATATTCCGTAGATAACACTCGTTACTGAAACATAAATATAGCGTTATAACTGTGTTTGGATACAAGTTTAGGATTTAATTTTGTACAGAAATTGAAATTTTATTGAAAGTAAATCTAAATCATGACTCAAACCAGAGCAGCAAAGCAAAGGGCTCAAGCTAATGGGAATGCTGTGGCCCAGGGGAGAACTGAGGGGGGCAGTTGTCCTCTGAATCACAGCCTTGTAAGATGCACTATTTGCTTGATGTTTGCGGAGCAGTCAAGTATGGGACATGATACTGCCATGGGGGATGTCTTTGTGTGTGTGCGATGCAAGGAGTGTAAGGAGATAAGGCGACAACTCAGCGTTGTTATGGGCCTATATGAGAGCTTGAAGGATAGGGTGGATGCCCTCGAAGGATTACAAGTGAGGGGCCCATCAAGCTCTCAGCTGCCCACACCAATGCCAGAGCTTGCACTTGGTCATCGCGGAACACAGCGGCAACCCCCAAGGCAGAATGCGCTGGTCCCAAAGGAACTAGTAGTTGTTGGTGACTCTATTGTCAGGGAAACGGGAAACATGCTTTGTAAAAAGGATAGGTGGAATAGGACCAGGGTATGTCTGCCAGGGGCAAAAGTTGATGACGTTGTAGAGCGGATATCATCTTTTAAGGGCACAAAAGGTGATATAGTTGTACACGTTGGCACTAATGACATTAAGAGTAGGAGACCGGCGGAATTACTTGACAAGTACAGGTCACTGATGAAAAAAAGCCGTGAATTAGGGTTGAAATTGAAAGTGTCTGCAATTCTGCCCAGACACGATAGGAGGGAGTATATGATGAGAGCCCTGTCAATCAATTCGGCCCTGGAAAGATTGTGCAGGGCTCAAGGGGTAGAATTTTTTTCAGCCTGGTCTGTACTTGTTAACAGGAGAGACTGCTTCTACAGGGATGGGATACACTTAAATAGAAAGGGTGCAAGAATGTTTGCTGATGCTATCGAGGCAATGTTAGGTGGGTCGGAAAACTGCTAGATTGGGGGGATACAAGGACTAATAGATTAACAGTAGCCACTGGCAGAGGTGAAAGTGATTCTTGCACTGCTTCTATTGGAATGAGCCGCAGCCTGGAAAATAAGATGCAGGATATTTCAGAGACTGCTGGGAATCATTGGGGTACAAGTAAACACATGGGTTGTGTTAGGGTAGCTAAGAAAAAGAACAGGTGCATGTATACTTGTGTGTACACCAATGCTAGGAGTTTAGTAAATAAATTTGATGAATTTGAGGTATTGCTCAAAACATCAAAGGCAGATATTGTGGGGATTTCAGAGACGTGGTGTCACACAGATATAAGAAATGCAGAACTGGAATTTGGGGAGTACAATGTGTACAGAAAGGATAGACAGGATAGGAAGGGAGGAGGGGTTATGCTATTAATTAAGAAACACATAAAATCCAAGGAAGTGAAGCCAGTCGACATCGCTGGACAGTGCAGTGTCGAGTCAGTTTGGTGTGACATAAGCATTGGGAGATCAAAATTGAGAGTAGGAGTGTGCTATAGGCCTAATGACTCTGATGAGTATAATAAGAAACTGTTCGGAGAAATAGAGTGGGCCAGTAAATCAGAGAGTCTTATAATGGGGGATTTTAATTTCCCAGATATTGACTGGAATTTGGGGGCTGGTCACTCACACAGTAGCAAGGCTTTTGTGGATTTATTGGATGATTGTTTTCTACATCAGCATGTTCGGGAGGCAACTAGAGGGAGTAATACTCTTGATTTGATTATCAGTAGTGATTCTTCATGCATTCAGAATCTGCAGATAAATGAACCACTTGGTGGCAGTGATCACAGTGTGCTGAAGTGGGAGTTACTCAAAGAGGTAACTACCATTAGGGGTAAAGGGAAGGGGTATTGCTTTCGTAAAGGCGACTACAATGGACTGAGACAGTATTTAAATTCTATACAGTGGGATCAACTGATGATATTGCCAACAGCAAATTCAAAATGGGAAGCATTCAAAGAACTTATCGTGGAAGCTACTAGGCTTTACATACCAACTAAGAAATATTGTTCAAGGTTTAGGCCTAAATGGTTGTCAGATGAACTAATGAGGCATATGGCAGAGAAGAAAAATGCATGGGATACATACAAATTAACACGTGACACGGATGCCTATGATAGATACAAGTTGATCTGTAACCAAGTTACAAAGGAGGTTAGGCAGGCGAAGGCAGATTACGAGAGATCCTTGGCAAGGGATGCGAAGAAAAACAGCAAAGAGTTCTTTACTTATGTAAACTCTAGAAGGAAGGGGATGAATCAGATTGGTCCACTTGAGATCGATGGGTCAACTGTTGATGACCCTGCTCGGGTAGCTAACAAACTAAATGAATATTTTGCATCGACATTCACACATGAGGAGTTATTCAGCGAGGGGAATGCCAGAGGTGTATTCAACTCTAGCAGTAAGCTAGAGAATCTTGTAATAACTGAGAGCAAAGTGGAGGAGAAATTGTTGAAGATAAACACAAGAAAGGCACCTGGGGTGGATGGGATCTATCCAGTTATATTAAAGGAGGCAGCAAAGGAGGTAAGCAAACCCTTAGCCATAATTATGAGAGCTTCCTTGGACTCAGGGGAGGTACCCATTGACTGGAGATGTGCAAATGTGACCCCAATTCACAAAGGGGGATCAAAGGCTGACACAAGTAATTATAGACCTGTGAGTTTAACTTCTGTTCCCGGAAAATTAATGGAGGCACTGGTGAAAGAAGCACTGCAGGATCATCTAGACAAGACTTCAGTTATAGCTAGGACACAGCATGGTTTTGTTAAGGGGAAGTCTTGCCTGACCAATTTGATTGGATACTATGATGCAGTCACAAAAGAACTGGATGCAGGGAATAACTTTGATATTATATACTTGGATCTTAGAAAGGCTTTTGATACTGTTGCACATGGAAGACTGCTGCACAAATTGGAGCAGTGTGGCATTGGAGGCAAGTTGCTGCTATGGATAAAGGGGTGGTTGAGGGGGAGAAGACAGAGAGTGGTAATCAATGGACACTGCTCATCGTGGACTAATGTTATTAGTGGAGTCCCTCAGGGTTCAGTATTGGGGCCTTTATTGTTTTCTGTATTTATAAATGATATTGATGATGGTATATCAGGCTTAATGTCCAAGTTTGCAGACGATACAAAGGTTGGCAGGGTTGTCAAGGACACTACTGACACTATGCTGCTGCAACAGGATTTGGAAAGGTTGAGCAGATGGGCTTCGAGGTGGCAAATGAAGTTTAACATTGACAAATGTAAAGTACTACATATGGGAAACAGCAACCCCAGAGCAACGTATCAACTCTGTGGTACTACACTGACAGTGGTAGAGAATGAAAGGGACCTGGGGGTGGTGGTGCAGGCAGATATGAAGTTCTCTGAGCAGTGCAGACGAGCTGCAAGAGTAGCTCATGGTGTATTGTCAATGATATATAGAAATTTTTCTAGCAGGGATAAGGAGGTGATTATTCCCTTGTATAAGGCAATGGTCAGGCCACACCTAGAGTACTGTATACAGGCCTGGAGGCCTCATTTCAGGAAGGATGTAGAGCTGCTGGAACGAGTACAGAGAAGGGCAACTAGATTGGTGAATGGGACAAAGGGGTTCTCTTACGAAGAAAGGCTTAAGTTTTGCAAATTACAGTGTCTGGAAACTAGGCACCAGCGGGGTGATCTGATAGAGGTGTACAAAGCCTTGAATGGTTTGAGCATGCTCAATGCTGATGGGATTCTTCCTCTAGCTCAGAAAAATCACCTGAGAGGGCATAAATTCAAATTGAGGAAAGACAGATGTAGGATAGATGTGCGGAAATTTGCCTTTAGCCAGCGGGTGGTTGGTGGGTGGAACAGACTTCCATCCCTTGTCGTGGAAGTTGATAGCCTAAATAAGTTTAAGGCTCAGCTGGACAGGTATTTCGAACGAACAGAGGGGTGAAGTGGAAGTGGTTATTTTTATTTATTTATGTTACTTTTTTTTTTTTTTTTTTTTTTTTTTTTTTTTTGGCTGATGCTGCATAAGCTTGCTTTCTTGCATCAGGTGCCTCTGCTAATGCTAATGCTAATGCTAATGCTAATGTCTCATTAGTTCATCTGACAACCATTTAGGGCTAAACCTTGAACAATATTTCTTAGTTGGTATGTAAAGCCTGGTAGCCTCCAAGATTAGTTCCTTGAATGCTTCCCATTTTGAGTTTGCTGTTGGTAACATCATCAGTTTGTCCCACTGTATAGAATTTAAATGCTGTCTCAGACCATCATAGTCGCCTTTACGAAAACAAAAACCCTTCCCTTTACCTCTGATGGTAGTTACCTCCTTGAGTAAATCCCACTTCAGCACACTGTGATCACTGCCACCTAGTGGTTCATTTATCTGCAGATTATTAATGCATGAAGAATCACTACTGATAATCAGATCAAGAGTATTGCTCCCTCTTGTTGCCTCACGAACATGCTGATGTAGAAAACAATCATCCAATAAATCCACAAAAGCCTTGCTAGTGTGTGATTGACCAACCCACAAATTCTAGTCAATATCTGGGAAATTAAAATCCCCCATTATAAGACTCTCTGATTTACTGGCTCACTCTATTTCCCTGTACAATATCTTATTATACTCATCAGAGTCATTAGGCCTATAGCACACTCCTCTCAATTTTGATTTCCCTATGCTTATGTCACACTAAACTGACTCGACACTGCCCTGTCCATCGATGTCGACTGGCTTCACTTCCTTGGACTTTGTGTTTCTTAACTAATAACATAACCCCTCCTGTCCTGTCTATCCTTTCTATACACATTGTATTCCCCAAATTCCAGTTCCGCATTCCTTATATCTGTGTGACACCACATCTCTGATATCCCAACAATATCTGCCTTTGATGTTTTGAGCAATACCTCAAATTCATCAAATTTATTTACCAAACTCCTAGTATTGGTGTACATGCAGGTATACATGCACCTGTTTCTATTCTTGGCTACCCTAACACAACCCATGTGTTTACTTGTACCGCAATGACTCCCAGCAGTCTCTGAAATATCCTGCATCTTGTTTTTCAGGCTTCTGCTCATTTCAATAGAAGTAGTGCAAGAATCACTTCCACCTCTGCCAGTGGCTACTGTTAATCTATTAGTTCTTGTATCCCCCCCCAACTAGCAGTTTTCCGACCCACCTAACTCTGCCTCGACAACATCAGCAAAAATCCTTGCACCCTTTCTATTTAAGTGTATCCCATCCCTATAGAAGCAATCTCTCCTGTTAACAAGTACAGTCCAGGCTGAAAAAAATTCTACCCCTTGAGCCTTGCACAATCCCTCCAGGGCCGAATTGATCGACAAGGCTCTCATCATATACTCCCTCCTATCGTGTCTGGGCAGAATTGCAGACACTTTCAAATTCAACCCTAATTCACGGCTTTTTTTCAACAGTGACCTGGACTTGCTAATGTCGGATAGACGTGCGGAAATTTGCCTTTAGCCACGGGTAGTTGGTTGGTGGAACAGACTTCCATCCCTTGTCGTGGAAGTTGATAGCCTAAATAAGTTTAGGGCTCATCTGGACAGGTATTTCGAATGAACAGAGGAGTGAAGTGGAAGTGGTTTTTTTTTTTTTTTTTTTTGTCTGATGCTGCATAAGCTTGCTTTCTTGCATCAAATGCCTCTACTAATGCTAATGCCAAGATATCATCTTTAGAAAGGAGCATAAGAAGAAGACCTGTATGTGTGTATCGGTAAATGTGTACACCAGAATGGTTGCCAAAAATTCTTAGTGTGTGTGTGTGTTGTACTCCCAGTTTAGAAGGTTCTGGGAGTTCTTAAGAGAGAGAGAGAGAGAGAGAGAGAGAGAGATTGGATGGCAGCAGAGAAGATGAGCCATTTTGGCAAAGTCTCGGGTGGTCATCATCATCATCAGCTATTTTCAATCCACTGCAGGATGAAGTTCTCTCCAGAAACTTTCCAATTCCTTCTGTTTTGTGCAATGGCCATCCATTTACTACCCACAATCTCATGAATTTCATCTGTCCATCTCCGTTATTGTCTTCCAGATTTTCTTCTAGCTTCTCTTGGGTACCATTCTGTTATTTTCTTAGTCCATCTGTCATCATGTCTTTGAGCTATGTGTTCTGCCCAAGACCATTTTAGGCTTGGGTGGTACATTCCACTAACAATAAGCTGGATTGTGAGATCAGCTGTATTTCTTTATCAGATGTGTTTTAAACTTCCAAATTGGGAAATTCTGAATTGTTTAAGTTGAGGTGCTTAAAGATGGGGTGATCTAGCTTACCTGCACAGAGGTGCTTGTTACTGGATTGGCAGTGGAACCAGTTGATAACCTGTAGAATATTTTGCTTCAAATTTCACACAGAATAGTGTCGTAACATTCATACTTCCTAAATCATAACTGCATATGCAAGGTTGCTTTTCAACTGCTGTATTTTTATTTTTTAGGAAGAAGAAGCTCATTTCATGAGGCTTGTAAGTATACTCCGTGACATCCTGCTTTGTGATTCAAAATCAAAAGAAAAGAAAGAGGAACTTCAAAGGTTAGTTCAGATGTACAGTCAAACGTGGTTAATGCATCATTGAGGGGACTGCAGTATTTTTGACATTAAAACTGAGCGATACTCACTTATAATATGTCAACTTTTTCTAAATTATGCTGATATTAGTAGAAATTTAATAAAATTTAATTAACTGATAAAGTGCATGCATATCACATAATTATGACTCCATTTATATAAACAGTTTCAATTTTATGAGCATTATTTACTTAGATAAATACATTCAGCCACAGATTTATATACATGCAATATTATTCATATAATATATTGAATATTTTAGTATATATTATCTAACAGAACTAATCTGATATATATATATGTATAACTAATATTAAAAATAAAATCAAAACTAAAGCCAGTAGCATGGCAAAAGTGTTGAACAAAAATAATAAATTAAACATAATAATTAAATTGACAGGGAGAGAGAAGAAAAGGTAACAAGAGTAAAATTGTAGTAGAAACTCTCCAAATAATTTAGAAAATCCAATTAAGAATCATAAAAATCCATTTAATTTTAATACCAATTACATAAAATTTAATGGCAATCCCCCCCCTTGTGAGGTGCCAGGTCCAAATTGTGTGAAATATCACAAATAGAGACTAAACTTTATATATATATATATATATATATATATATATATTTTTTTTTTTTTTTTTTTTGTTTGTTTGTTTGTTTGTTTGTTTCCAAACCTGAAACATTTGTCAAGGTCATGTTAAATTTTTGCAGTTTGTGAAATGATATTTATGAAAGTGATCCTAAAGCTTGGCTGCTTGAAGTGCTTCACTGATAAGTCTTTTCATCTTCAGCTTGCTCACTCTTCGTCTTCACTTTGTAAATAATGCCTTATCTGTTAAAATTTGCAGTGTAATTATGTTGTCATCACTGTAGGATAAACTTCTCAATCATACTAATTTAAATCCATGTGATTTGTTTCACAAATCTATTCTGATAAAGGCTTCTTCCTAGTTAATATCAGTTTCAAGAGAATCAGTCCTAGGAGTTTCTGTACTAAATTCCACGTAATGAAACGCATTGCAGATGATCTTCTCAGATACTCTGTTCCATGCCCTTTCTACATTTTCTATTCTATCTAGTAATGCTATTGTACAATTTTTCTTTCTTTCAAGATGAGTAGTAATTAAGAAAAATCAGTTTTTGAAAATATTTGACATTTCATACAACCACTTGAGCTATTGGTGTTGTAAGTTGCTTGTATTCGTTGGAAGAAAAAGACAGTTTATGTTTTTTGATCATGTCTTCATAACTTTTGAGTCTGTCAACAGCTAATTTAAAAATGAGTCCTTTCTCATCCAGATTAAAAGTCTTTATCTGTGTATCCTTTGCACACTATGGGCCATACTAAATTTTACCACTGCAGAACAGTTGTATTGTTCAGATCTTTTGCTTCACTTGTAACTTTTTTTAAAACATATATTATGACACAACTTAACGTTGTTTAATCTGTCGAACACACAAAGTTCTGTAACAAATAATTTGGCAACATGTTTGAATTTATTCATTAAAAGTATTCCACTTAAAGGGATATTTTCACTCTGCTGTTTAAATCACTTTTAATGCCAATTTGAACAGTCTGATGCCAACGAGTTGGCATCAGACTGTTCAAATTAATTCTTGCTTCCATTTTGCTACATGTATTTTCATGTAACTCCATAAATTATTTTGTTTTGAATTACAAATTGTGTGTGCTGTTGAATTTGATAAGTGAAATTCAGAAGCAACAACACATTTCTTCCCATTTTTATGTATTTCTCTAATAACTTTCATTTTATTCTCAATGCTTAAAACTTATGATTTAAAAAAATATAAAACATGGTTGCACCACATGATAGAGTTTTAGATTTTTATTGAAGTGAATCGCATCAATTTATGTTTAATATTTTGATGATGCTTTGAGAGTCAACTGAACCCTGTCACCAGGTCTATAGGGGTAGTTAAAACATGAACCAAAGAAGTCAAATTAGCAATTGTAAGGTTACAACAGGATTGCATTATGAAGTTACAATTTTTTAAATTAAATTTAATACAATATTGGCATTCTGATGATTAAGTTAAGATAAATTACTTTAAATTAAATTCTTTACAAAATTACAAAGAATAATTTACGAGAAATTGTCTTCCAGCCACAAGCATGGAAGAAAATGCTCCCTTTTGCACTTAAAACTTAGTTTTAAAAATGGACATTTTTCAAGGCATGTAGTATTAGTTTTGGCAACATGATGTAAGGAAGCAAAGCTTATGCAGCATCAGCCAAAAAGATAAAATTACTTGCTTCATTTGCCAATTCCATACAATAATTTGTCCAGACCTTTCTTAAAAATTATTAAAACTGCCCACTTCCACAGTGGAAGGTGGAAGTTTAGTGTAAGTATCAGATGAAAGGAAACAAGCCTATGCTGCAACAAAAAAAAAAAAAAAAAAAAAAACCCCACTTCCCACATTACATGGCCATACACTATAATAATCTACCCAATTCTTTTCTGAATTTTTTTCTCCTTATCCATTACAGTTCTTCCCCAAAATTTTTCATTATTGTACTGTACATTGTAACGACCGTGTCTTAATGTTTGCAATAGAATGGTGCAAACTGACTGGAATTCAAAATGAAATCAGTTGTGTTGATACTAAATGCTCATGAGTTTACTTTTCAAGAGCACTCCAAATCCCATATAAAAAAAAAATAATAATAAAAAGAAAAAAATAAATCTGTCCTTGATCCTGAAAAATAAACTTTCCAGAGTCAGTTTCTTCTAGCAGATGTGCTTCCATAATGAGGCATTGTTTACAGAGAAACTAATTTGCAGCACAGTACTAAAAAGCAACAAGAAATGTCTTAGTTGCATAATCAGAGCCTTCCATGTACACATATTACATCAATAAGTGTGATGTCACATCAACTGTGCCTGTAGGTTTTGTGATCTTCTACATAAAGGTATGTAGAAGCTGCAGTGTAAACCACTGTCTACTTCTAATTTAATTATTTCTGCTCTTTCAAAAGAGCAGAAATAATTAAATTAGAAATAGATAGTGGTTCTTAATGTGAATTTTAATGTAGTACCACTGTGTGAAGTGCAAAATATGAATGTAAAAAGGTGAGCGGGTTCAGCTTATAATAGCAAATACGTATTGCTGGTCACGTAGCTGGAAAGTTTTTATTTTTTTATTTATTTTTTTTATTATTATTATTCTTTTTTTGTTATTGTTGCCAAGTTTGTAACTTGGAATTGACATTATAACTAGACTTTAGATTATATGCATTTGTATATTTGCATATGCAAATGCATATTGTAGTCATTGTAGTTGTTAGTGCACATAAATACATATAGTATAAATATTACAGGCAAGACCACATATTCCTTAACTTGATCATTTTTTCAAATGTTGATCTTCGGAACTACGTAACAAGTCACCACATTGCAATTAAATTAGTGAAGAGTAATTTTTCACTGAGCCTGGAAAAGTTTCTCAAATTGACGTAGGAAATGTTTTAGTAGTATTTTGCTGTTCATTCTCATGCTACCGACTACATCAGAAATGCTTTCGTTAAACGTGCCAAAAATTAAATCTATAACAAAACTTCGTATGGAATTGTGGATTGCCAACCACGGAAAAGTTTTTACTGCAGATGGCATTATTGTGCTCTGCATTGTTTGCAAAAGGAACAAGAAAATATTCCAGATTGACCATTGCAAAATTCCAGATCGATCATTATGACCAAGCAAAGGAAAAGCAAGGCAAAAATTTCCAGAGTAATCACTTTTAACCAAGCTGTGTACTTCAAAAGAAGAGAAAAGCAATTTTTCAAAGGATTTGTGCTCGCTCTTGAAAGGAGCAATATCCTGGAAAGCAGTAATATCCCTAGAAAAGGATATTGCTGCTTTCCAGGGCAATATCCCTTTAACTTATTGAAATAAATTAAACAGTCGAGTCTTCAAGCAATTTTTGAAAAAATATTGAATAAAACAAAATATTCCAGGCGAATCTACCTTGAGAAAGAATTACCTTAACACTGTTTATGTTGACATTATTTGCAAAATTTGTCAAGATATTAGAGAAAACTACATTTAAATGTCCATCAATGAAATGACAGAAGTTAGTCACTGCTATATTATACATTTGTAATAGCCTAAATAAATTAAGTTTGAGCTGGACAAGTATTTGGAATGAATGGAGGGGTGTAATGGGAGCATTTTTTTTTTTTTTTTTTTGGCTGATGCTGCATAAGCTTGCTTTCTTGCATCGTATGCCTCTACTAATGCTAATTTTATATGTGGAAAATTAGACCAGGAATCATTTACTTGCTTGTAAGTAAATATTTACTTACAAGTAAATATTTAGTGGGTCTGTAAGTCTGTTTAGTAATTACTTGCTTAGGAATAGGTGAATTACTTTGTAATAGCAAGATTTTGTAAAAAAATTTTTATTAATTTGTTCCTTTTGTAGTAAAATCAATATAAACTAATATAAATAGAATTTACCGAGATTCTTTGCGGTTATTATTTCCGGAATCGACCCATAGCAAAAGAGTCTGCATTTTTGTTAGTGACGCTTCTTCTTATATGGTAAAAGCTGCTTCTGTGTTACAAGTTTTCTATCCAAATCTGATATGACAAATCGGGATAAAATTTTTAATTTCGAGTCAAAAACCACCCCTAAGTATTTTAGTTCTGATACAATTTTTTCATTAATATTAATTTGAGAGGGTTTCATTAGGTTTCCATTTAAAAGTATGGATTTAGTTTAGTTTTGTCAGGTGATATTCTGAGCATGTGCATTTGTGCCCACTCCTGCAGTTGTGAGGGTGGCATTAGTTCTTTGCTCTGCAACCACTCTTTGTGTTTCTTCTTACAAGGAGAATCAAACTGTCTGCAAAGATTAGTCTTTCCGCCGGGCCCAGATCCAAGGCCAGAAATTTATCCAGAACAATGTTCCAGAAGAAAGGGCCAAGGATTGAACCCTGAGGGCAACCTTTATCCACAGGACATGTTAATTCCTGCAACCTTGTGCATACTGAGACACTTCTGTCACTAAGGTAGCTGTTAATTACCTTGTAGAAGTTTTTTGGGACATTTGTCTGGCAAAGTCTCCTAAGGACACTATGCCACCAGAGTGAGTCAAATGCCCCAGCAAAGTCTATAGCGATTGCCACCATGTACTTTTGCCTCTGTTGTTTTCAGCTGTTATCAGTAGGTGGTGCATCGCATCCTCTGTAGAGTTGCCCTGCTTAAAACCATACTGATTGTTTGAATGTAATCCTGCTTCTGTGTAGTATTGAGATAATCTGTTATATATTAATTTTTAATATATTTTCCCTAGTACAGGGAGTATGGCTATTGGTCTATATCAGGGGTGGCCAACTTAATTTGTGATGCGATCTACTTTTTTTCTTCAAAATGTGCCGCGATCTACCATCTCAAGAATTTCATTGCACATGGTTAAAAAAGTTAATCAACACATTGAAATATGTTGTTTATAAATTTTAAAATTAAATACAATTAAGAATTTTTATTTAAATTCATACGTATTTAAATTTTTAATTTATGTGCAGTTTGTGACTTCATGTCATCTTCCAAGCTTTCAAAATCGTGGATATATTGTGATAAGGCCAACCGTAAAGAATCTTCTGTATGCAAGTCTGTAAGAGTAGGGCGATTCTGTATCTTTGTTTGTTTCAAATACGAAAAGGCCGATTTACATAGATATGTGGAACGAAAACAGGAATTTAAAAGTTCACTGCATTTTTTTACATTTGGGTACTTTTCTCGGCAAACGTAATGCCAAAAGTCCTTTTTTGATGATCTGGCTTTTAGGAAGATATTGTTTTGCAACGTAATAATTTCATTTTCAAGTAATATTTTCTGCAATTTGTTTCATATCTAAGTCGACATTAAATATATTGAATAATGTCTTCAATTGTTTTAAAATCACTGAATCTGGTTTCAAAATCATCCACAACTTTTTCAATTTCAGAAACATTTCTCACTATTAAATTCAAAAACAGATTTTTGCAAATGACCTTGCATATTTGCAAAATGATTGATTTCCCCCCCCCCCTTCTTTGAAATCGTTAGTCATTGCCAAAAATTGATATCTATATGCAGAAACACTACTAATCATGTCAACCACATTTTTATTTTTTCCTTCTAATTCCAAATTCAGATCACTTAATTTACTGGTAAAATCTGCCAAAAAATCCAGATCACACAACCACTCCGTATCTTGTAGTTGCTCATAATCATCACCCTTTGATCAACAAATTTTTTAATTTCATTTAGCAAATTTTGAAATCTCTGTAGAAACTTACTCCAACTCATCCACCTCACGTCTGTGTTGTAATATCAGATCTGGTTCATTTTCATCGAGTTGCATTTTGAAAAGTCTCCTTTTAAGAGATTGTCCTCTGATGGAATTCAAGATTTTGAAAGCTATGTCCATAACACTTTTAGTGTTTAATCTTTTGCTGGCTAACTCTTGTTGGTGGATGATACAGTGGTAACTCAAAAAATCTGGGAATTCATCATCCTTTTGGCACAATGCGATGAATCCGTTAAGATGCCCCGTCATTGCTTTAGCTCCATCTGTTGTTATTGATACGAGCTTAAATGGTGGTAATTTTATTTTTTCTAAGGTCACTATTAGATGAAAAATCCGATTGGTATTTACCATAGAGTGCGTTGAAGTGCCTTTCTAAATTTCCTTTTTTGGGTATAACCACGGAAGCATTGCAAATCAAACGACAACATTTTTCTTTTATCATTGCAAAAAAGTATTCTAGTTCCGACTCTTGATGAAAATGATACGTTTCTCTTTTTTGTAGTATTCATTTTAAATCAAAGGGTATTAAATTAACGTATAAGTACTGGCCAGTTATTAATATTAAGTAAGCTAAATAAGAATTTGACACATACGCTATGCTCTCCACAGACTTAAGTGAAAATTCATGCAGCATAAATGCTGCATGAATTTTCGCTAGACAAGCCTAAGGGCTGCGCAGTGGCAAGAGTAGTCATGTGGTTCAGCGGATTTGTAATAAGCCTATGAAGTTGGGCGCATAATAATAATAACATTTAGATTTTGACTAATCTATTTTTTATATATATTTCAAATTCATCGTGATCGACCAAAATTAAATCCATGATCGACCTTTTGGCCATGCCTAGTCTATATGATATAGTATCGTTAGTGAGTTTCTCAGAGTTTTTAAAAGTTAGTCTTAAAACAGCTTTTTTCCTTATTTTGGGGAATATTCCCTCTATCATACAGTTGTTATACAAGTCTATTAATTTGTTAGGTGCTATTTTTGTTAGTTTTTTGATTATTTCAACGTCTAAGAGATCATAACCAGGGCATTTATTGTTCTTGGTTTTAATTAGTGCTATTTCTAATTTTACAATAGTAAACAGAGGTTCTACACCGATGAGCCAAAACATTATGACCACCTACCTAATATGATGTTGGTGCAGCCAAAACAGCTCGTATCCGGTGAGGCATGGACGCTACAAGATTTCTAAATATGTCTTGTGATATCTGTAAGGTCCGTGGTTGAGATGCCGCAGATAGGAGTTGCTGTTCCAACACAAACCACAGATGCTCGATGGGATTGATGTCTGGGGAATTTGGAGGTCAGGACAATACCAGGAAGTCTTCCTCCTCATGTTCTGCGAACCAGTCTCGAACAATCTGGGTGTTGTGGCATGGCCGCATTATCCTGCTGAAAGACAGCACCGCCAGAGCGAAAGACCGTTACCACGAAAGGGTGTACCTGGTCAGCAATGATGTTTAGTTAGGTGGTAGATGTCAGAGTGCCTGGTACATTGATGACTGGACCCAGGGTATCCCAGCAGAACATCACCCAAAGCATGACACCGCTGCCTCTGGCTTGTTTTCGTCTCACGGTGCATCCAGGCACCATCACTTTACCACATAAACAACGCACACGTATTCAGTAGTCCACGTGGTGCAACAGGAAACATGATTCATCGGACCAGATGACCTTCTTCCAATCACTCAAGGTCCAGTTTCAATGCCCATTGTAGGCACTGTCACTGGTGAACCATGGCTAGCGTGGGCACTCGGAGTGGCCTGCGGCTACACAGCCCCATTTTCAGAAGGGATCGATGTATTGTGTGTTGTGACACATTACTCCCATCACCAGCATTCCAATTACTGCCGAGTGCCATCCGGGAGAGCCTTCGCTCACCTCGAGCATCGATGAGCCATAGCCTTCCAATACCTTGCCGGTAATTCGTAGGTTTCCCCTCCTTGGACCACTTTCAGTAGGTACTAACCATGGCCGACCGTGGGAATCCCACCAGCCGTGCCGTTTCAGATATTCTCTGACCTAGTCGTCTGGCCATTACAATTTGGCCTTTGTCAAACTCACTTAAGTCCGCTACCTTTCCCATCTGAAGAACAAGAGTAACACTGATTAGTGGAGCCAGTATCAGGTGTTTTTATACCGTGTCCCAACCCACACACCCGCACGGTGGAGTTCACCTGCAGTTGCTTCGATTTGCATAACAACTCGCTGGTCATAATGTTTTGGCTCATCGGTGTATATTGGTATTGTCATGATCAGTATTTTCTTTCATGATGTCAATCTGGGTAGGGGTATAGTCTCCCAGACTCAGTCTGGATAATACTGTCTAAGGTGTTGTTCAGACTGCCCAACACAAGGTTGGGGTTCCATCCAGTTGGCAGTTGTTTCTATAACATTTCCTCTTGGCAGCTTGTTGGTCACTATTCTGTAGACAACTCCCCAAGGGTCATTGTTTCCAGTAGGTCCCACAAAGGATTCTTTTTTTTCTTATCCCTAATGAGGGCTGTATACTGATTCCTGAGCATTCTATATGATTCTCAGTGCATCCACCTCATTTTGTGGCCAGAGTGCTCTGGCTCTTTGAAAGTGTCTTCTTGCCTGGTGCACCCTTCTGCTGAGTCTAGTCAGTTCAGGGGACTACCTGCTTCCTGGGTTTTTCCTAGGGATAGACAAGTTTGATGTTTTAGTAATGTCAGACATAGTCTGCATAAATGTTGGGCTATAATTGTTGTTTGATCTAGATCATTCATTACCCTGTTTCTGCAGCTCAGCTGTTGTGAGTTCAGTGAAGAAGAAGAAAGAAAGAGTTTGCTTTCTTTAGATTATATCTTTTAACATCTAATAGAGACTGTCGAGCTGTTTGTTGTTGTCTGTTTAACTTAAAAGTTATTGCTCTGTGATCTGATGTGGTCCAGGCTGGCTGGACACACCAGTCTGAGATTCTGTGTGCCATTGAATTTGTGAAAAGAGTGACATCAATATCACTCTCCCACATAGTACTGCTAAAAGTAGGCTGGTTTAAAACCTGGAATTAGCATTAGCATTAGTAGAGGCATTTGATGCAAGAAAGCAAGCTTATGCAGCATCAGCCAAAAAAAAAAAAAAAAAAACCCACTTCCACTTCACCCCTCTGTTCGTTCAAAATACCTGTCCAGCTGAGCCTTAAACTTATTTAGGCTTTCAACCTCCACCACAAGGGATGGCAGTCTGTTCCACCAACCAACCACCCGCTGGCTAAAGGCAAATTTCCACACGTCTATCCTACATCTGTCTTTCCTCAATTTGAATTTATGCCCTCTCAGGTGATTTTTCTGAGCTAGAGGAAGAATCCCATCAGCATTGAGCATGCTTAAACCATTCAAGGCTTTATACACCTCTATCAGATCACCTCGCTGGTGCCTAGTCTCCAGACACTGTAATTTGCAAAACTTAAGCCTTTCTTCGTAAGAGCACCCCTTTGTTCCATTCACTAATCTTGTTGCCCTTCTCTGTACTCGTTCCAGCAGCTCTACATCCTTCTTGAAATGAGGCCTCCAGACCTGTATACAGTACTCTAGGTGTGGCCTGACCATTGCCTTATACAATGGAATAATCACCTCCTTATCCCTGCTGGAAAAATTCCTGTATATCATTGACAATACTCCATGAGCTACTCTTGCAGCCCGTCTGCACTGCTCAGAGAACTTCATATCTGCCTGCACAACCACCCCCGGCCGACCGGGCTAGCCGAGTGGGTAAAGTACCTGCCCGGCAACCCAAAGGTCGCGGGTTCGATTCCCGCCTCGGGCTTGGATCAAAGTACTGCAAAAACCTTGGGAGGTGCAATATGGCCACAGAAGCCGATGCGCCAACAACTACCAAATCAAAAATCAATCAACCACCCCCAAGTCCCTTTCATTCTCTACCACTGTCAGTGTAGTACCACAGAGTTGATACGTTGCTCTGGGGTTGCTGTTTCCCATGTGTAGTACTTTACATTTGTCAATGTTAAACTTCATTTGCCACCTCTCAGCCCATCTGCTCAACCTTTCCAGATCCTGTTGCAGCAGCATAGTGTCAGTAGTGTCCTTGACAACCCTGCCAACCTTTGTATCATCTGCAAACTTGGACATTAAGCTTGATATACCATCATCAATATCATTTATAAATACAGAAAACAATAATGGACCCAACACTGAGCCCTGAGGGACTCCACTAATAACATTAGTCCACGATGAGCAGTGTCCATTGATTACCACTCTCTGTCTTCTCCCCCTCAACCACCCCTTTATCCATAGCAGCAATTTGCCTCCAATGTCACACTGCTCCAATTTGTGTAGCAGTCTTCCATGTGCAACAGTATCAAAAGCCTTTCTAAGATCCAAGTATATAATATCAAAGTTATTCCCTGCATCCAGTTCTTTTGTGACTGCATCATAGTATCCAATCAAGTTGATCAGGCAAGACTTCCCCTTAACAAAACCATGAATGTGGAGGTGTCTATATATATTCTGTTAAGGTTTGGTCATTGTGTGTGCTGCTCTGTCTTCTGTACAGCTGTGCTTTAAGGGTGACCTGCAGTTGACATCAGCATACACTATTATATTAGAATTTGGCAGCTCTGCTGCCAAATTCTAATATAATAGTGTATGTAACTCTTTTTAAGTATTCTAGTAAGTATGCTAGGATTTATATCTTCACCTGGTCTATTGTACATGGAAATAATATAAAACTGTCCTGTAGCACTGGTGATATGTGCAAACACTGCCACTGAGGAGCAGAGGCAACCCACCTTTGTAACAGTAAGGTCAGTAATTTTTACAATTATTGCAGTAGAGGTGTATTCTATGATCTTATAGCTTCTTGAACTCTATCCATATGTGTGCATGTGTGGGGTTCTTGGGGTTCTCAAATTAGAGTAAAATGATATAGATATCTTGGCGTACCAAGATATCTATATCATTTTACTCTAATTTGAGTTTGATTTGATCAACGATTGTACATGCATGCTCTTTGAGCATTCAATTGGATGAAGTTTGGAGCCCTGGTCACATTTATATTCCCAGTCTGATCCATAATTGGTTCTAGATTGGATTAATTTAATACTTTTGATAACAGGGGCATTTCACATCCCTGATACTGTGTAAATGGTCAGACAGCCTGGCTGACTTGTAAGTAGCATATTTTGGCTGCTGATACTTATTTTGACAATTGTTGTAGTCATGGCCAGTGACTGCACAGTTGTCACAGACAGGAGTTTTCTGGCTGCAGTTCCCTGGCAGTGTGTCCATACTTGTGACAGCTATAACAATTTTGTACAGGGAAGTGCTCCCTGAAACTATGGCTAGTCCAGCCTGCATAGGTTCTCTGTTGTCCTTTCTTTTTGCCATATTTTAGGGGAAATCTCAGCTATTATATTCAGCTGGCCAGTTTTTCTACTTTTGGTATCCCTCTTTAGTTGAAATTGTTCTGCAAATTCTTAAATTGTCATATTTCTGAAATTTTTATATTGGAAGTCAGTCATGAGCTCTCTTTCAGGGGTACTTTCCACAGTATCAAAAATAATGATATTGGGATTTCTCCCCTTGGGCTTCTCAGGTTGTAATCCCAGGTTTTTGACTTCTGGGTGATTTTTCTATTTTTTGTGGGTCCTCTTTGGTGACTACCTCTATTAAAACTCCATCGTCTCTCTAACTTTCCTGATGTTATTAACCTCGATTTCTTTTAGATGATTGACTTGGCACATTATGCCCTTAGCTGCCAATGTGCCATTAAAAACCAAATCAATCAATCTTTTAGATGAGGTCTTAACTTTGTTAAGACCTCATCTAAAAGATTATGATAGTGTCATTATGATAGTGTCTTTTACTGCCTCATTTGTTTTAAGGGTGGAATATGGCTTAGCCTTTAGAATAACTATATTTGTTTCCTTAGTCTTGGGCATTTTGTTTGTTTTGTTATTTGGCTGTCTAAGTTGTGGTGTCCCACTTTTGTTGGCCCTTGCTAGCTGTGCATAACTTAAAGTATTCATATCTTTGTAATTGTTATTTTTCTCCTTTATTGATTCAACTTTTGTTCTTAAGACTATTTTCAGTGTTTACTTCTATTAATCTCTGGTCTAAGACAGACCAACGGTTCACTGTCTGCAACCTTAATGCAGATGAGATCCTGTTGGTCTAATTATGCATATAGTCTCACTTCTTTTATTTGCTTAATTGGCCTGGGTCTTCTATTTTCTTGTCTTGTCCTTATTTTCTTTACTTTCTTGCTGATTTTTTCGTTTCTGGCCTTTTTTTTACTAAGGGAGCCTGGGGTGCAAGTTTCTAAGTCATCATTCTTATTATTTTCCTGATTATTGGGGGTTCTTTCTCTAAGTTCTCCCCTCAAACTCAGGGAGGTCATTTGATTCTATGTCAAGGTCGGTGTTACCTTGTTTTTGAGTTTTTTTTTTTTTTTCACTTAAATCTTGGTCCTTGCTTGCCATCCTTTTATTATATTGTTGTTCAAGTCTGGGGAAGTAATTTGATATGTTATTAAAAGTGTGGGCCTATTAGAGCTATATAACTTTTCCATTATGGCAGGAAAAGCGGAAATCTCATTCTTTGTTTAGACGGAAACAAAGAAAGGTCTGTTAAATATCAAAATTTGTCAGTTTCTCGATTATATTTAAGGTTCTCATCATTGAAAACACCTTTGAAATTATTTTTTTTATCACAAAATACATAGTATTTTCCAATTTCTGAGCTATCTGAAAATCGAAGGTCGCACCAATACAATTGCCACGAAGATCGTTGTATCGACCACATTAGCATTAGTTGAGGCATTTGATGCAAGAAAGCAAGGTTATGCAGCATCAGCCAAAAAAAAAAAAAAAAAAAAACCCACTTCCACTTCACCCCTCTGTTCGTTCAAAATACCTGTCCAGCTGAGCCTTAAATTTATTTAGGCTATCAACTTCCACGATAAGGGATGGAAGTCTGTTCCACCAACCAACTACCTGCTGCCTAAAGGCAAATTTCCGCACATCTATCCTACATCTGTCTTTTCTCAATTTGAATTTATGCCCTCTCAGGTGATTATTCTGAGCAAGAGGAAGAATCCCATCAGCATTGAGCATGCTCAAACCATTCAAGGCTTTATACACCTCAGATCACCTCGCTGGTGCCTAGTCTCCAGACACTGTAATTTGCAAAACTTAAGCCTTTCTTCATAAGAGCACCCCTTTGTTCCATTCACTAATCTTGTTGCCCTTCTCTGTACTCGTTCCAACAGCTCTACATCCTTCTTGAAATGAGGCCTCCAGACCTGTATACAGTACTCTAGGTGTGGCCTGACCATTGCCTTATACAAGGGAATAATCACCTCCTTATCCCTGCTAGAAAAATTCTTATATATCATTGACAATACACCATGAGCTACTCTTGCAGCCCGTCTGCACTGCTCAGAGAACTTCATATCTGCCTGCACAACCACCCCCAGGTCCCGTTCATTCTCTACCACTGTCAGTGTAGTACCACAGAGTTGATACGTTGCTCTGGGGGGTTGCTGTTTCCCATATGTAGTACTTTACATTTGTCAATGTTAAACTTCATTTGTCACCTCTCAGCCCATCTGCTCAACCTTTCCAGATCCTGTTGCAGCAGCATAGTGTCAGTAGTGTCCTTGACAACCCTGCCAACCTTTGTATCATCTGCAAACTTGGACATTAAGCTTGATATACCATCATCAATATCATTTATAAATACAAAAAACAGTAATGGACCCAACACAGAACCCTGAAGGACTCCACTAATAACATTAGTCCACGATGAGCAGTGTCCATAGATTACCACTCATTGTCTTCTCCCCCTCAACCATCCCTTTATCCATAGCAGCAATTTGCCTCCAATGCCACACTGCTCCAATTTGTGCAGCAGTCTTCCATGTGCAACAGTATCAAAAGCCTTTCTAAGATCATAGTATCCAATCAAATTGGTCAGGCAGGACTTCCCCTTAACAAAACCATGCTGTGTCCGAGCTATAACTGAAATCTTGTCTAGATGATCCTGCAGTGCTTCTTTAACCAGTGCCTACATTACGTTTCCTGGAACAGAGGTTAAACTCACAGGTCTATAATTACTTGTGTATCCTCCTTTGTGAATTGGGGTCACATTTGCACATCTGCACTCTGTGGGTACCGCCCCTGAATCCAAGGAAGCTCTCATAATTATGGCTAAGGATTTGCTTACTTCCTTTGCTGCCTCCTTTAATATAATGTATTTATCTTCAACAATTTCTCCTCCACTTTACTCTCAGTTATTACAAGATTCTCTAGCTTACTTCCAGAGTTGAATACACCTCTGGCATTCCCCTCACTGAATAACTCCTCATGTGTGAAGGTCGATACAAACTATTCATTTAGTTTGTTAGCTACCTGAGCAGGATCATCAACGGTTGACCCATCGATATCAAGTGGACCAATCTGATTCATCCCCTTCCTTCTAGAGTTTACATAAGTAAAGAACTCCTTGCTGTTTTTCTTTGCATCCCTTGCCAAAGATTTCTCGTAATCTGCCTTCGCCTGCCTAACCTCTTTTGTAACTTGGTTACAGATCAACTTGTATCTATCATAGGCTTCTGTGTCACATGTTAATTTGTATGTATCCCATGCATTTTTCTTCTCTGCCATATGTCTCATTAGTTCATCTGACATCCATTTAGGCCTAAACCTTGAACAATATTTCTTAGTTGGTATGTAAAGCCTAGTAGCTTCCAAGATAAGTTCTTTGAATGCTTCCTATTTTGAGTTTGCTGTTGGTAACATCATCAGTTGGTCCTACTGTATAGATTTTAAGTACTGTCTCAGACCATCGTAGTTACCTTTACGAAAGCAATAACCCTTCCCTTTACCCCTAATGGTACTTACCACTTTGAGTAAGTCCCACTTCAGCACACTGTGATCACTGCCACCTAGTTGTTCGTTTATCTGCAGATTCTTAATGCATAAAAAATCACTATTAATAATCAAATCAAGAGTATTACTCCCTCTGGTTGCTTCCCAATCGTGCTGATGTAGAAAACAATCATCCAATAAATCAACAAAAGCCTTGCTAGTGTGTGAGTGACCAGCCACAAATTCCAGTCAATATCTGAGAAATTAAAATCCCCCATTATAAGACTCTCTGATGTACTGGCCCATTCTATTTCCCTGTACAGTTTGTTATTATACTCATCAGAGTCATTAGGCCTACAGCACACTCCTACTCTCAATTTTGATCTCCCAATGCTTATGTCACACCAAACTGACTCGACACTGCACTGTCCAGCGATGTCCACTGGCTTCACTTCCTTGGATTTTATGTGTTTCTTAACTAATAGCATAACCCATCCTACCCTTTCTATCCTGTCTATCCTTTCTGTAGACGTTGTACTCCTCAAATTCCAGTTCTGCATTCCTTATATCTGTGTGACACCACGTCTCTGATACCCCAACAATATCTGCCTTTGATGTATTGAGGCAAAATTCACTCAGAAATTGTTAAAACCACAAAACTAATAATATAAATATGCCTACCTGAAGAAATTCACCTTTCCTCATCTGTATTGGTGCAGAAATCCATAGTAAAAGAACTGTAAAATCCAAAATGCAGCATTCTCATTCTGTCTACCTTTTACCTATCAAGCAGATTGTTGCTCCACATGTCCGCTCGCTACTGTGTCTACCCTCGTACCTCCACTTCTTTAGAACAGTGAAAATTCCACCTCCATTCATTTTACTAATCTCTCTCAGAGCCTTATAAACCTCAGTCAGATCACCTTTGAGGTTCCTGGTTGTCAAGCTCTGTAGCCCACATAATCGGAGTCTTTCCTCATACGTTCGTCCTTCTGCTGATCTCACCATTTGAATTACCCATCTTTCAACCCTTTCAAGAAGCTCGGTGTCTTTTTTCATATGAGGTATCCATACTTGAACACATTCCAGTCAATATCTGGGAAATTAAAATCCCCCATTATAAGACTCTCTGATTATTTCAAATAATGTGTGGAAGTTTACCTTTTGCCAGCAGGTGGTTGATTGCCGGAACAAACTTCCATCTGTTATTGTTGGAAATTGATAGCATAAATAAATTGAAGGAAGAACTAGACAAACTGTTGGAGAGAATGAATAGAATGAATGCAAATACAACAGTGTCTCAAGAACTCTTCATTGAGTGAACTACAGAACACACTGCCATCTTGAATTGCATTAAATCATATAGACAAGTACAAGTTCTTTCCAAAAATGTCATATGCACAGATTCATTGTGCAATACAAGCATTACAGCAAAAATGCAGTCTTAGCCATCCAGTCCTAAATGAAATTCAATTCCAGTTGACAGATCTTTTGAGCCTTTTACTGTATTCCAGGATATATGAGCATCTCAGGCAATGAATGTGCTGATCGAATGGTGAAAAACCCAAAAAACTTATATAATTCATCCTATCAGGTTCCCTATGTTGACTATAAATCTGCCATGAAACATACAAACAGCAGAGGTTACACACTTGGCAGAACCAGCTGAATAACAAACTGTTCCAAATCACACATGATCTAAAGCTATTAAGTCAAGTAAATGAATGAACTGTCATGAGAAAGTTGTTCTTGCAAGAAAATTATTGGGCATGCTCATTTAACAAAAGATTAGATCTTAGAAAGGCTTTTGATACTGTTGCACATGGAAGACTGCTGCACAAATTGGAGCAGTGTGGCATTGGAGGCAAATTGTTGCTATGGATAAAGGGATGGTTGAGTGGGAGAAGACAGAGTAGTAATCAATGGACACTGCTCATCGCGACTAATGTTATTGGTGGAGTCCCTCAGGGTTCAGTATTGGGTCCATCGTTATTATCTGTATTTATAAATTATATAGATGATGGTATATCAAGCTTAATGTCCAAGTTGGCAGGGTTGTTAAGGACACTAATGACAGTACGCTGCTGCAACAGGATCTAGAAAAGTTGAGCAGATGGTCTGAGAGGTGGCAAATGAAGTTTAACATTGACAAATGTAAAGTATTACCTATGGAAAGCAGCAACCCCAGAGTGACGTATCAACTCTGTGGTACTACACTGACAGTGGTAGAGAATGAAAGGGACCTGGGGTTGGTTGTGCAGGCAGATATGAAGTTCTCTGAGCAGTGCAGACGGGCTGCAAGAGTAGCTCATGGTGTATTGTCAATGATATATAGGAATTTTTCTAGCAGGGATAAGGAGGTGATTATTCCCTTGTATAAGGCAATGGTCAGGCCACACCTAGAGTCCTGTATACAGGTCTGGAGGCCTCATTTCAAGAAGGATGTAGAGCTATTGGAATGAGTACAGAGAAGGGCAACAAGATTAGTGAATGGAACAAAGGGGTGCTCTTACGAAGAAAGGCTTAAGTTTTGCAAATTACAGTGTCTGGAGACTAGGCACCTGCGAGGTGATCTGATTGAGGTGTATAAAGCCTTGAATGGTTTAAGCATGCTCAATGCTGATGGAATTCTTCCTCTTACTCAGAATAATCATTTGAGAAGGCATAAATTCAAACTGAGAAAAGACAGATGTAGGATAGATGTGTGGAGGTTTGCCTTTAGCCAGCGGGTGGTTGGTTGGTGAAACAGACTTCCATCCTTTGTTGTGGAAGTTGATAGCCTAAATAAATTTAAGGCTCAGCTGGACAGGTACTTGGAATGAACGGAGGGGTGAAATAGCGTGTTTTTTTTTTTTTTTTTTTTTTTGCTGATGCTGAGTAAGCTTGCTTTCTTGCATCATATGCCTCTACTAATGCTAATGCCAAAGATGTGCCTCCACAGGAGGGCGCTGAATCTCTTTAAAAGTTACAGCTGTCAGTTACAGGCTCCGCAAAAACGATAAGTGTTTGCCTTTTATTTACATGATTGTTATTTTATATTGTACTTAATACGTAGTCATATAGTTATAGTTACGCTGGTTATTTTTTATTTTTAATTTAGACAAAGAGTTTTTGTGGATTTTACTTACGATAGGTAAAACCGTTATTTCGTTCCATTTTTGTAGCCATTGTTTTTGGATATAGTGGTAGGGAATTCAAATTTTTTAATTGAGGTAGCTAGGTAGCTCTAACGCATAATTATATAGTAATACGCTTCACTGTTTCTATTTAATAGTTTCTATTCAAATACTATTGACATTTAATTTATTGATTTTATTAATTTAAACTACCATGCCCCAAACTAGAGCAGCAAAGCAACGGGCACAAAGTGGCAGGAGTGCTGTGACTCGGGGGAGAACTGAGGGGGACAATTCTCCAACGCATCACAGCCTAAAAAAATGTGCAACTTGTGAAATGTTTGCCGAACTCTCTGGAACGGAACATGATATTGCCATGGGGGATGTCTTTGTGTGTGCGCGATGTAAGGAGTGTAAGGAAATCAGGCGACAACTCGGCGTTGTTATGGGCCTATATGAGAGTTTGAAGGACAGGGTGGATGCCCTCGAAAGATCTAAATTGAGGGTCCCATCAGGCTCTCAGCTGCCCACATCAACGCCAGAGCTTGCACTTGGTCATCACGCAACACATCGGCAACCCCTAAGGCAGAATGCGCTTGTCCCACAGGAACTAGTAGTTGTTGGTGACTCTATTGTCAGGGAAACGGGGAACATCCTTTGTAAAAAGGATAGGTGGAACAGGACCAGGGTATGTCTGCCAGGGGCAAAGGTTGATGACGTTGTAGAGCGGATATCATCTTTTAAGGGCACAAAAGTTGATATAGTTGTACACGTTGGCACAAATGATATTAAGAGTAGGAGACCGGCCGAATTACTCAACAAGTACAGGTCACTGTTGAAAAAAAGCCGTGAATTAGGGTTGAATTTGAAAGTGTCTGCAATTCTGCCCAGACACGATAGGAGGGAGTACATGATGAGAGCCTTGTCGATCAATTCGGCCCTGGAAAGATTGTGCAAGGCTCAAGGGGTAGAATTTTTTTCAGCCTGGACTGTACTTGTTAACAGGAGAGATTGCTTCTACAGGGATGGGATACACTTAAATAGAAAGGGTGCAAGAATATTTGCTGATGCTATCGAGGCAGTGTTAGGTGGGTCGGAAAACTGCTAGTTTGGGGGGATACAAAGACTAATAGTTTAACAGTAACCGCAGGCAGAGGGGAAGGTGATTCTTGCACAACTTCTATTAGAATAAGAAGCGACCTGGAGCGAGGGGTGTTGGGGGTTTCAGGGACGGATGGCAGTCATCATGGAATAGTTGGGTATATGGGATGTGTTAGGGTAACAAGGAATAGGCATAGGAGCATGTATGCTTGCATGTATACCAATGCTAGAAGTATAGTAAATAAATTTGATGAATTTGAAGTGTTGGTCAAGACATCAAAGGCGGATATTGTTGGGATAGCAGAGACGTGGGAAAGGGAGGGGGTGTTATGCTGTTAATTAAGAAAAACATAAAATCAAAGGAAGTGCACCCAGTTAATATAGATGAACAGTACTCTGTTGAGTCAGTTTGGTGTGAGATAAGCACTGCGAAAGGAAAAATAAGAGTAGGAGTGTGTTATAGGCCTAATGACTTGAATGAGTACAATGAACAATTGTACAGAGAAATAGAGTGGGCCAGTAAATCAGAATGTCTTATAATGGGGGATTTTAACTTCCCAGATATTGACTGGAACTTGTGGGTTGGTCACTCACACACTAGTCAGACTTTTGTGGATTTATTGGATGATTGTTTTCTGCAGCAGCATGTTCGAGAGGCAACCAGAGAAAGTAACACTCTTGATCTGGTTATCAGCAGTGATCATTCATGTATTAAGAATTTGCAGATAAAGGAACCACTAGGTGGCAGTGATCACAGTGTGCTGAAGTGGGATTTACTCAAAGAGGAACTACCATCAGGGGTAAAGGAAAGGGTTTTGCTTCCATAAAGGGGAGTACAGTGGTCTCAGACAGTTTTTAAATTCTGTACAGTGGGATCAACTGACGATGTTACAAACAGTAAATTCTAAGTGGGAAGCATTCAAGGAATTAATCGTGGAAGCTACTAGACTTTATATACCGATTAAGAAATATCGTTCAAGGTTTAGGCCTAAATGGTTATCAAATGAACTAATGAGACTCGTGACAGAGAAGAAAAATGCATGGGATGCATATAAATTATCAGGTGACGCAGAAGCCTGTGTCAGATATAAGCTAGTCTGTAATCAGGTCACAAAGGAGGTTCGGCGGGCGAGGTGGATTACGAGAAATCTTTGGCAAAAGATGCTAAGAAAAACAGCAAGGATTTCTTTACTTATATAAACTCTAAAAGGAAGGGGGTGAATATGATTGGTCCACTTGACATCGATGGTTCGACTGTTGATGATCCTGCTCAGATAGCAAACAAACTGAATGAGTATTTTGCATCTACATTCACACGTGAGGAATTATTACAGTTTGAAAATGGAAGAAGGTTATCAAATTGTAGCAGTGTGCTTAATGATTTTGTAATAACTGAGAGCAAAGTGGAGGAGAAATTGTTGAAGTTAAACATAAGAAAGGCACTTGGGGTGGATGGGATCTATCCAGTTATTTTAAAGGAGGCGGCAAAGCAACTAAGCAAACCCTTAGCCATAATTATGAGAGCATCCTTGGACTCAGGGGAGGTTCCCACGGACTGGAGATGTGCAAATGTGTCCCCAATTCACAAAGGTGGATCAAAGGGTGACACGAGTAATTACAGACCAGTTAGTTTAACTTCTGTTCCGGGTAAAATAATGGAGTCACTGGTTAAAGATGCATTGCAGGATCATCTAGACAAGACTGCAGCAATAATTCAAACACAGCATGGGTTTGTTAAGGGAAAGTCTTGTCTGACAAATTTGATTGGTTATTATGATGTGGTCACAAAGGAACTGGATGCAAAAAATAATTTTGATATCATATACTTGGATTTCAGGAAAGCTTTTGACACTGTTGCGCATGGAAGACTGCTGTACAAATTGGAGCAGAATGGTATTAAGGGTAAGTTGCTACAATGGATAAAAGGATGGTTAAGTGGGAGAAGACAGAGGGTGGTAATCAATGGGTGCTGCTCTTCGTGGACTAATGTTATTAGTGGAGTCCCACAGGGTTCAGTGTTGGGTCCACTGTTGTTTTGTGTATTTATCAATGATATTGATGAAGGTATATCAGGCTTAATGTCGAAGTTTGCAGATGACACAAAGGTTGGCAGGGTTGTTAATGACAGTAATGGCAGTGTGCTACTGCAACAGGATCTAGATAATTTGGGCAGATGGGCTAAGAAGTGGCAACTGAAGTTCAACCTTGACAAATGCAAAGTACTGCATATGGGTAGAAGTAACCCCAGAGAAACGTACCAACTGTGCGGTACTACACTTAAGGTGGTAGAAAATGAAAAAGACCTGGGAGTAATTGTGCAGTCAGATATGAAGTTTTCTGAGCAGTGCAGACAGGCTGCTAGGGCAGGTCATGGGGTTTTGTCAATGATATATAGGAATTTTGCTAGCAGGGAAAAGGAGGTGATTGTCCCTCTGTATAAGGCAATGGTCAGGCCACGCCTTGAGTACTGCGTACAGGTCTGGAGGCCTCATTTTAGGAAGGATGTAGATTTGCTTGAGCGTGTACAGAGAAGAGCAACATGATTGGTGAGGGGAATGAAGGGATTCTCTTACCAAGAGAGGCTTAAGTTCTGCAAATTGCAGTGGCTGGAGACTAGGCACCTGCGCGGTGATCTGATTGAGGTCTATAAGGCCTTGAATGGGTTGAGCACGCTGAATTCTGATGGGATCCTTCCACTTGTTCAGATTACGAACCTACGGGGACATAAGTTCAAATTAAGAAAGGACAGATGTAGAATAGATGTGCGGAAATTTGCCTTTAGCCAGCGGTTGGTTAATTGCTGGAACAAACTTCCATCTGTCGTTGTGGAAGTTGATATGTTAAATAAATTTAAGGAGGAACTGGACAGGCATTTGGAGGGAATGGTGTGATTTTTTTTTTTTTTTTTTGGCTGATGCTGCATAAGCTCCTACACTTGCTTTCTTGCATCATGTGCCACTACTACTACTACTACATCACAGTGTCCTCATTGTTACACCCAAGTTACTGTCAAACACTTATTCATAGAATGTTCCTTTTATCAAATGGCTTGACCGTCTTTAATCTCAATAGGAATATGTAGGACTCTTGCTGACCTTAACGCACCTAATAGGAAAAGATGCAGCTCATGACAAACTGTTCATGTTTCTAAAAATAATAGATCTGTTTAATAGAATATAGTCATTACTACCACTTAATGAAATTATGATATCTTTAATATTAAATGTTTGACACAATAGGGCCTAAGCTGCTGCTATGCTAAAAACTCTTCAAACAACAAGTAACAGCCATTGTTGTGATGGTCAGTGCCACAATGGCTGTTGTTGTTTGAAGAGTATCCCTTGATGTGTTTCATAATCTCATGACATCTAAATCCATGTAAATTGGGAGTCACTGAAATATGATTATTTCAATGACCTTTGATTATATGCAGCATTGAGATAATAGGGTACATATTTACTTTTCCCTAATAAATAAATATAAAAAGGTAGGTGCACTTAGGTGTACAACAAAGGTTTTAGTTCATGCTCATTGTATTTTAATTGTATGAAACAATATTTTAGCAAGGTATATGTGTTTTTTATAGCCATACTGTAAATCTGTTGACCAGTATGCCCCCTGCTAGTTATGAAGAGCTGCTTACTCCACTAACTGATCTTCCAGGAGGGAAGGGCGAAAATAAAGAATGGGAATTTGAAGGAATGAATATGGAAGCTGTGGTTGTGTTGTTGGATTTCTTAGAAAATAGGCTGCTAACAGAAAAGGTAAATTATTTGTAAAATGAGCATTTGATTTGTTATAAATTCAATTTAATAGCTATAAAGTTTACAGTAGTAACATTTAGTCTTAATACACTATGCCTTTCAACCTTCATGTTGTAAATTACCTTCCTGTAAAAAATGAACATTCATTTTTGATTGGTGGAAAAATATTACAGATCTGCCATGGCAACTAATTATCACTCTTTATCCTTGTACATTTAGATTCACCACTGTTACTTGTGTTATGAGGTGAAGTCACAGTTAATTTCTCTGAGATTGGAAAAATAAAAACCTCTTCAGTTGAGACTGAAATTGTCCAATCTCAGGCAGAGTGAATAAGAATTCCCCCTATTAATAGGTTATCTGGAATTTTCAGCCAAAAATGATAGAAGTCATAAGAAATGGCACTGACCAAAGTAGTCTGCACAACAAAAGCCTCTAAAACAACCAATCAGAATTTTTTTTCCCTTATCAGTTGAAAGGAAATTTAACTGAAAATACGAGTATAATTATAACCTTAAGGAATTTCGTCTTTATTTTAAAACCATTTCTTGCAAATAAAGTTTTTGTGAAAGTTTTACTGTAGAGTTTACCTAGGAAAACTTCAGTTCTTCAAAACTAGGCATCTACAGGGAGTTCTGTTTAAGGCTCTGCGGATTGAGTAAGTTAAGTGTTGATGACATCCTTCATCTTGCTCAAGCAACACATGAGGAGTCTTGAGAAGAATGTTTACAGGATAGATGTGTGGAAATTTGTCTTCAGCCAGTGGTAATTGATTGCTCGGGCTAATTTCCATCTGGTTTGAATAAATTGAAGAATTAGACAAATTATTAATTTGTCTATTAGAATTAGACAAATTATTAGAGAGGTTGAACAGGTATTTTTTATTATTATTTTTTTTCTTGGTTGAATTAGAAAGACCAAAAGATGCAAGAAAGCCAGAAGACTTTTGTGCATCAGCAGGGCTAAATGTAAACTTCTGAGATCTGGGGGAAAAAAGTTTGTGTTTGTGCCCATAGTTTTGTGTGAAAATTCTATTCCACTGGCATCGCCCCCCCCCCCATCCAAATATTCTTTATATGCCCTCAACACATCATTTTTGGCCGACCAGGCTTGCCGGGTGGGTAAAGTGCCTGCCTGGCAACCCAAAAGTCACGGGTTTGAATTCCGCCTCGGGCTTGGATCAAAGTACAGTCAGTCCTCATGTAACACGTGTTTACACTACACGAATTCGATCATACACGATTTATAAATAGGGGAACGATATCTTATATAACACAAACCGAATTCGCTTATGCATGATTTTGCCTTTGTGTTTACAAGAACCTAACGCAGAATCACCCCAACCAAACGCAACACGATAGGAATGAAGAGAAGATTTTGAAAATGTATTTGTTTTTTATATCAGTGAAGGGGAAACACATTTCACCATAATAACTTAAAAACCCACACAACTCCATCTATCGGTATAATCGCAAATGCAATTAGATCAAGTTTACTACCAGTTTATAACAGATTCCACTAGCCGAAATGCAACTGAAAATTGTTTTTATTGTTTTATGGTAGTAACCCCTAGAAATGTGAGCTAGTGAGGTGTTAGTGTGTCTCTCCATTTATGGTGTTGTTTGTTCAGTTGCTACACGCGCGCAGCTTTGTTTATGTGTATCAAGCGTGCCACCTCATTTTGTAATTGTACTTTATTCCCTAAAAATTAGTAAAATACTTAAAAGGTGTGAAAAGGGAGCGTCCTGGTGAAGACACTGCAGAATCAGATAGAAAAAGAAAAGTAATATCGATAAACAGAGGCGGACTGGGTCAAAAATTCTTACCTGGGAAAATTTGTAGTGGCCTCATACTAGCGTTTATGGCCAAAATCACACCAGACTCCGGCCCACCGGGGTTTCCCTGGTGAGGCTTATGGTCAGTCCACCTCTGTCGATAGAGAAAAAATATGAAATTGTGAAACGCTTTGAGCGAAATGAAAGACCATGTGATATTGCACGTGCTACAGACCTAAATGAGGCAACGCCGAGAATTACAAAGAATGCAGAGAAAATAAAAACAACTTTCATAGCAGAACAACTCAAAGTGTAATTAAAATCCATTAGATTAAGACACAAAGAATTGGAAGAGATGGAACCGCTGTCATCTGTTTGGATAGAAATCGAACAAAAAACAAGTTTGCTTATGATAGAAGCAAAAGCATTAGCAATATTTTATTACATAATAGTCGTAAAAATATATGTAAGTATTTTATTACGATTATTTATTGTATTTGGTAATGTTTTGGTTACAAATGTGTGTTCAATCTTGGGTGGTTGGCACCTAACCCTATTTTTCCATAGGGCCTATTGTTTATATTGCACGATTTTGCATTGCACGAGGGTTTCTAGGAACACAACTATCGTGCTATACGAGAACTGACTGTACTGCAAAAACCTTGGGAGGTGCATTATGGCCACAGAAGCTGATGCGCCAACAACTACCGAAAAAAAAAACAAAAAAAAACATCATTTTTGAGAGGTTACAATTTTCCAAGCTGCATCCTCATATGAACATCAATTTTTTTATTCTCGCCAGAAAGAGTTGCCTCTCTTTGCCTTTTTCGAGAAGTGGAGAGAAATAAAACAGAACAGTATACAAAAAAAAAAAAAAAAAAAAAAAAAAAATCACAACAAGAATAATCACATAACATAATTTTCTGTTTGATGAATGCCACTAAATTACATAATCTTCCATCATATTTCAAGTGGCAGTGAGGCATGTGAAGGACCCTTCTGGGTAGTACAATGATTATGTCTATTGCAGAAACATTGAGTTCAGATCCTGTCAAGATGGGAAGAATCTTCATACTATGGCCAAGTCAGTCAGTGCAACCAACTCACTCTCAACTTGGGTGAGTTGCACAATTTTTATTATACAAGGCCCAAAATTAAACTTGGGCCAGCAATGCAGGTCCAAATACAAACTTAGGTTTATTATCCAGTAGTGCAGGCTGAAGGACATACTTCATTTTCCAATTTGTACAATTTTGCAATAAGCAACTATCTTTTTATTGGCACTGACTGGTTGTATACCTCACAAATATGAGCATGTTCTAGTATGATAATGAAACCATATAACAAAGATAAAGTGGTAAGGATCATTTTTATACTGACTTTGCTTTTCCTAGTATACTTTTTAGATGACTCTCCTAGCTGTAAGTTATTATTTATCAGATTGTATTTTTCAGTAATTAGTAAAATGGGTCTACTTTGCTATTTTTTTCCAAATTTTCTTTCTATTTTTTCTATTTTTTTATTTCCTGTTTAATTTCACTTCCTTGAAATTAATAATAGAACTAATTAATATTTAAAACCATAAAATGTTTGGTAGCCTATAAAATTTGCTTTTAAATTATTACTTGGAATTATTTAGAAATATAATTCCTCAAATATATTTATTTTTCATAGCCTGTCAGGAATTGTAATGAGGCTATTTCTCCTATTCTCAGTTCACTTATTGAGTGTGCTCGTTCTAATCGTGTCATTCGGAAATATTTACGAAGTAAGGTGAGCAATTTTGTTTTAAATATCGGTGAACAGCTATAAATTTAAAATTATTTCTTTATTTCTAAATTTATTTCTTTGAATTGTTGGATTAAGGATTATAGCATCATTAGAACCATCCATTCTTAATAGCTTAGTAAAAAACATCAAGGATAGGGAAATGATTTAAAGTAAGACTTAATTCAGTTGTATGATAATTTCTCATTAATGAAGTTGATAAGAAGAATAAGACTGAAAGTGGAAAAGAAGTGAAATTACACTCATCAGTATCATCCCACCTATGTGAAGAACAACTGCAAATTTAATTAACATATAGGGCAAGGGTTCTTAACCTTTTGCTTTCTTGATTTTGCATGTATTGTAAGCGAACAAGATTTTGCAGCTTACAATACATGCGAGCACCATATATTAAAACATAAATTTTTTGCTTAAAGATTAAAAATGCATTTTTTAAATTATTTTTTTGGCTGTATTATGCATATATGAATTATATTTCTCAATTAAAATTTTTGGGTGCTAATATTTATTACCTTATTAGTGTGAACCTAGACTTAGAAGAAATGATACCAAACCTTTGAAATTATTTCTCCATTATGAAGAGATAATCACAGATTTGTTCCAAATGTGATGTCAACAATTTTTTTCCTTTTTTAGGGTCCATAGTCTTAATTCTATAAAGGTCATTTATAAATTTTGCAACAAGAAGTATTTTTTAACAATTTTCAAAGCTGGAGTTGTCTCGGCAAGGAGGTACTTGGAGAGCCAGGTTGAGCTGGCAGTGGTGGGGAGGTGCCTGCACAGAGTCTTGCATGGCCCTCACCTGCCAGCTGCTTCTCCCACCCTTATCATTCACAACAACTGGAAAGACTCAAATAGACAACATTTTCATTAGTTCCTCAGTTTAGGCCAAGTCAGGGTACTAGAAACTTTTTTTTAAGTTACCATAAAGCTCTCTATTTGAGATACTACACTAAAGACCATTTGTGACTATGGACCCTTCATCCTGAGTGCCCGCACTCAGTAGTTCACCGATTTAATTGTTTTTGATATTATTCATTAACGAAAAAATCACTTTCGCATATATTGATCCAAACATATAAAGTATTTGAACACTTCTCTTTGTAATAAGGGAAATTTTTTTGCAGTCGAAAGAATCCCAGAACTTTAAAATAGTTTTGTGTTGGAAAAGACATTCAGAGCTAAAGACAACTGCATATCAACAAGTTCTAACTTGGCAACTGCTACTTCATTTTGATTGAAAATTTATCCCAAGTTACTGATTTCAAAATTTCTGTAATTTATCATTAATTCAAATTTTGGGAGATGCTCTTTCAAGTATTCAAATCTTTCTTGGAATTGGTCACTAAGGTCTTGGATTACATTCATTACAAGCGATGGGCACTCCCGAGCAGTTACCTCCAGACACATTTTTAAGAGTAGGAAAATGAATCAAATTTCCTTTTAAAACTTGATTCTGGAACACTCAAAGTTTTTTTCTCGAATGCAATAATCCATTGTATAAAACTACCACGAATTTATCTTTTCCCTGTAGCCTCAAATTTAACTTTCATTTAAATGGCTGAATATATCAAATATGAATGAAAGTGCAATCTTGAAATCTTCAGTAAAAATTTCATTATAAAGGTTTTCTTTATTTGCTTTCTATGAGAAAAGCTCTTACTTTTTTCAAATAACCTCCATATTCTGGAGAACACCTTTCCCCGACTGAGCTAGTGAACCTCTCTATGGGTAATAAGATCAGAATGTGGTGCTTGAAGATCTTCCAAAAATAATCCTGAATTATTTAGGCAGAAATGGTCTAATGGTCAGCTCATTTGTCTATGTTCAGCATAGTGTAAATATTTAACATTTAATCTGGCTATAATTTAAATTTTATTCATTGGAACTAAGCCTATACAAACCACCATGAAAATGTTTAAGAAAATTCAAAAATCATTAATATATTGGACAAACACATCCTAATTCATTTCACAAATATACGTGGTCTCAATTCTAATCTCAATGATGTCCATTTCCATTTGCAGCTGCCAAACCCCATGTACTTTTTCTGACAGAATCTCAATTATCGGTTGATTCAACTACTGCTCATCTCAGTTGCCCAAATTATGCACTGTATGATTCCTTTCGCCTAAAAGGTGGTACTTGTGCATATGTCCATTCTGATATTCCCTGTCAGAGACTTGGTAATTTGGAATCTCCTCTTTTCGATCTTCTCTGGCTTAAAATCTCTACCTCACTATGTCAAATTCATCGGTTGTCGCTAACATTCTCCCAATTCCACTAATCACTTGGAGCTCTTTGCCTTCCTCTCTTTGCAACTTGACTTTCTCGAGTCCAACTTTCCTAACAGTGAGGTAATTTTTCCTTGGTGATTTTGATGTTCACAACACCAGCTGGCTTCCGTTTTCTAGTCACTCCGACCCAGCTGGTTGAAATGCTGAGGCTTTTGCAATTACTAATGACCTTGCACAGATTCTTCATTTACCTACAAGAATACCGGACAATCCTAACCATACAGCCAACACGCTTGATCTTTTTCTCACAAACAACCCTTCTAAGTACAAGGTCGAAGTGAGAGGTCCTTTAGGCACCTCAGATCACAACTTGGTGATTGTCTCTTCTCCAATGGAGCCTTTATCTCATGGCTATTCCCAACCTCATATTGTATGGCATTACAAGAATGCAAAATGGGATGACCTGCGAGATTTCTTTTCCTAGGTCAGATTACTGTTTCAAAACTTCTAATGTCACCATTTGCCCAGTTGTGTCAGTAAAATTATTCTTGCAGGAATGCAATCCTTTATCCCACACTCCACTTTAAAATCTCGTCCTTTATCTAAACCTTGGTTTTCCAATAAATGTGCTAAGGCTGTTCAAGAGAAGAACATTGCACATCATAATTGGCTTATTTCTAATACTTCAGTTTCATTTTCTGCCTACACCAAAGCTCGCAACAATTTTAAAGCAGATATTAATCAGTCCAAACTAGAGTTTGAACAGGCTAAGAGTAGTAAACTTGCTTCTTGCCCTAATGGTAACCGAGCATTCTGGTCTCTTGCCAAAGCTATCGGCCGCAACTTTTGCCCATCTCTGCTCCAACCTCTGTCCAAACCAGATGGTTCTGTTGCCACTTTAGCCAAGGATAAAGCTGAACTTCTAGCATCCCATTTTTCTTCCAACTCATGTATTAACGAACTTGATAAAACACCTCCCACCATTCCCAGCAAGCTCCATTCAATGTCTCCTGTGGTCTTCCATCAAAAGGATGTCAGAAGGATTTTAACGAATCTTGATTCTAAGAAAGCTCCAGGTCCCAATGGTATTTCTCCACTTGTTCACAAAACCTGTGCTCTGAACTTGTGCCAGTTCTTTGCCGCATTTTTTCACTTTCTTATTCCAAAGGTGTTTTTCCTTCTGCTTGGAAATTTGCTCATATCCAGCCAGTTCCTAAAAAGGGTGACAAATCCCTCCCATCCAATTATTGTCCCATTGCAATTACTTCTACTCTTTCTAAAGTAATGGAGAAATCAATTCACATCCAATTCTTAACTAGAAACCTTCCATCTGATCAACGATCGCCAGTATGGATTCCGTCAGTGTCAATCCACTGGTGATATTCTAGCTTATGTTAGCCATTTATGGACTAATTCAATGGAAAAATCGGTGAAACACAAGCAGTTGCTCTTGACATCCCAAAGGCTTTCGGTCATGTTTAGCATAAAGGTCTTGAAAACAAGCTTCCATCTTATGGTTTGCAACTGTTTTTTGTAATTGGTTATCCAGTTTTCTCTCTGATCGCTCACTGAGAGTGATGGTAGATGGCTCTCTGTCTTCTAACTTCTCCACTAGGGCCAGTAACCCCCCAAGGTTCAGTTCTTTCCCCCCACTCTTTTCCTCTTGTATATTAGTGACCTTCTTCCATTGACTGGAAATCCTATCCATAGTTTTGCCGATGATAGCACATTGCATTCCACTTTCCATTTTGAGAAACCTTGTCCTGCTCAATCAGCTTCAACTTCTTGAAAATCTGCTACCAATTCCTTAAATGCCAATCTCCAGTGAGGCAAAAACAACTTAGTTTTTTTTTTAATGTAAACCCCAAACACGAGAGGTATTAGAATCTATAGTACTTAGTACAGTGCTTGGGTTGGAGGTTGAGAAGATGAAAGAAGATATTTGGTGACATTGGACTTGAACTTCTGTAGACTGTAATTTTCAAGAAACATGTATGAAGGAAGGTTGTTCCAGAAATCGGCAGTTGAATAAATAAACTAGGAAGATGAAAAGTTGGTTCTGTGAGTTTCAAGTTGGACAGTAAATGGATGTTGGCTGGTGGCGGCACGTGTTCAGACTGTTTTAAAAAGAGAGCGGGAATTATAGAAGCCAATTGAGAAGAACTGTGCCCATGGAAATATCTGTAGATGAGGCATGCAGCAGAAACAGTACATCTATGAGACAGCGAGTGGAGAAACTCTATTAGAGATGAATCATTAATTAACCTAACTTCCCTCTTCTGAATGGAATCAAGAAGCCTGAAAGAGATTTTGGGCGCACCACCCCAGATGTCGGAACAGTATTCCATGGTAGGGCGGATTTGTGAATTGTAAAGAGTGAATAGCTCTTTGGAAGAAAAGTAACTCCGAGAGCGAAAGAAAAAACAAAGTTTTTTAGATGCAGAGGAAGCAATATTTGTAATGTGCTTGTGCCAAGAGAGATTAGAAGTCAGTGTAATCCCTAAAAGAGATATATCATTTTGCCTAAAAATCGGAGTGTAACCAAAGATAAGCATAGGTGCGAAGAATCCTTTTGCGAGATATAAGACTGAGTTTTAGAAGGATTGAAATCAACTAAGTTGTCTTTGCCGTACTGGAGAATTACCTGGACATCGGCATTTAAGGAATTGGTAGAAGATTTTCGAGAAGTTGAAGCTGATTGAGCAGGACAAGGTTTCTCAAAATGGAAAGTGGAATGCAATGTGCTATCATCGGCAAAACTATGGATAAGATTTCCAGTTAATGGAAGAAGGTCATTAATATACAAGAGGAAAACAGTGTGGGAAAGAACTGAACCTTGGAGGACACCGGCATTAGTGGAGAAGTTAAAAGACAGAGAGCCATCTACCATCACCCTCAGTGAGCGATCAGAGAGAAAATTGGATAACCAATTACTAAAAACAGTTGGCAAACCATAAGATGGAAGCTTGTTTAGAAGACCTTTATGCCAAACACGATCAAAAGCTTTTGAGATGTCAAGAGCAACTACTTGTGTTTCACCGAACCATTCCACTGAATTAGTCCATAAATGGGTAACATAAGCCAGAATATCACCAGTGGATCGACTGGTGATCGTTGATCAGATGGGAAGGTTTCTAGGTAGTTTGAGTTAGCGGTTAATTGATTTCTCCATTACTTTAGAAAGAATAGAAGTAATTGCAATGGGACGATAATTAGATTGGAGGGACTTGTCAGCCTTTTTAGGAAATGGCTGGATATGAGCAAATTTCCAAGCAGAAGGAAAAACACCTTTGGAATAAGAAAGTAAAAAAAAAGCGGCAAAGAACAGGAATAAGCTCAGGGGCACAGGTTTTGAGAACAAGTGGAGAAATACCATTGGGATCTGGACCTTTCTTAGCATCAAAATTCCTCAAAATCTTTCTGACAGCCTTTTGACGGAAGACCACAGAAGGCATTGAATGGAGTATGTTGGGAATGGTGGGAGATGTTTTACCAAGATCATTAATACATGGGTTGGGAGAAAAATGGGATGCTAGCAGAGCAGCTTTATCCTTGGCTAAAGTGACAACAGAACCATCTGGTTTGGACAGAGATGGGAGGAGAGATGGGAAAAACTTGTGGCCAATAACTCTGGCAAGAGACCAGAATGCTCGGCTACCATTAGGGCAAGAAGCAAGTTTTCTACTCTTAGCCTGTTAAAACTCTAGTTTGGACTGATTAATAACTGCTTTACAATTGTTGCAAGCTTTGGTGTAGGCAGAAAATAAAACTGAAGAATTAGAAACAAGCCAATTATGACGTGCAATGTTCTTCTCTTGAACAGCCTTAGCACATTTATTGGAAAACCAAGGTTAGCATTAGCATTAGTAGAGGCATTTGATGCAAGAAAGCAAGCTTATGCAGCATCAGCCAAAAAAAAAAAATAAAAAATAAAAACCCACTTCCACTTCACCCCTCTGTTCGTTCAAAATACCTGTCCAGCTGAGCCTTAAACTTATTTAGGCTATCAACCTCCACCACAAGGGATGGAAATCTGTTCCACCAACCAACCAACCACCCGCTGGCTAAAGGCAAATTTCCGCACGTCTATCCTACATCTGTCTTTCCTCAATTTGAATTTATGCCCCCTCAGGTGATTTTTCTGAGCTAGAGGAAGAATCCCATCAGCATTGAGCATGCTTAAACCATTCAAGGCTTTATACACCTCTATCAGATCACCTCGCTGGTGCCTAGTCTCCAGACACTGTAATTTGCAAAACTTAAGCCTTTCTTCGTAAGAGCACCCCTTTGTTCCATTCACTAATCTTGTTGCCCTTCTCTGTACTCGTTCCAGCAGCTCTACATCCTTCTTGAAATGAGGCCTCCAGACCTGTATACAGTACTCTAGGTGTGGCCTGACCATTGCCTTATACAATGGAATAATCACCTCCTTATCCCTGCTGGAAAAATTCCTGTATATCATTGACAATACTCCATGAGATACTCTTGCAGCCCATCTGCACTGCTCAGAGAACTTCATATCTGCCTGCACAACCACCCCCAAGTCCCTTTCATTCTCTACCACTGTCAGTGTAGTACCACAGAGTTGATACGTTGCTCTGGGGTTGCTGTTTCCCATGTGTAGTACTTTACATTTGTCAATGTTAAACTTCATTTGCCACATCTCAGCCCATCTGCTCAACCTTTCCAGATCCTGTTGCAGCAGCATAGTGTCAGTAGTGTCCTTGACAACCCTGCCAACCTTTGTATCATCTGCAAACTTGGACATTAGGCTTGATATACCATCATCAATATCATTTATAAATACAGAAAACAATAATGGACCCAACACTGAGCCCTGAGGGACTCCACTAATAACATTAGTCCACGACGAGCAGTGTCCATTGATTACCACTCTCTGTCTTCTCCACCTCACCACCCCTTTATCCATAGCAGCAATTTGCCTCCAATGTCACACTGCTCCAATTTGCGTAGCAGTCTTCCATGTGCAACAGTATCAAAAGCCTTTCTAAGATCCAAGTATATAATATCAAAGGTATTCCCTGCATCCAGTTCTTTTGTGACTGCATCATAGTATCCAATCAAGTTGGTCAGGCAAGACTTCCCCTTAACAAAACCATGCTGTGTCTGAGCTATAACTGAAGTCTTGTCTAAATGATCCTGCAGTGCTTCTTTAACCAGTGCCTCCATTAATTTTCCTGGAACAGAAGTTAAGCTCACAGGTCTATAATTACTTGTGTCAGCCTTTGATCCTCCTTTGTGAATTGGGGTCACATTTGCACATTTCCAGTCTATGGGTACCTCCCCTGAGTCCAAGGAAGCTCTCATAATTATGGCTAAGGGTTTGCTTACTTCCTTTGCTGCCTCCTTTATTATAACTGGATAGATCCCATCCACCCCGGGTGCCTTCCTTGTGTTTATCTTCAACAATTTCTCCTCCACTTTACTCTCAGTTATTACAAGATTCTCTAGCTTACTGCTAGAGTTGAATACACCTCTGGCATTCCCCTTGCTGAATAACTCCTCATGTGTGAATGTCGATGCAAAATATTCATTTAGTTTGTTAGCTACCTGAGCAGGATCATCAACAGTTGACCCATCAATATCAAGTGGACCAATCTGATTCATCCCCTTCCTTCTAGAGTTTACATAAGTAAAGAACTCTTTGCTGTTTTTCTTTGCATCCCTTGCCAAGGATTTCTCGTAATCTGCCTTCGCCTGCCTAACCTCCTTTGTAACTTGGTTGCATATCAACTTGTATCTATCATAGGCTTCTGTGTCATGTGTTAATTTGTAAGTATCCCATGCATTTTTCTTCTCTGCCATATGCCTTATTAGTTCATCTGACATCCATTTTGGCCTATACCTTGAACAATATTTCTTAGTTGGTATGTAAAGCCTAGTAGCTTCCAAGATAAGTTCTTTGAATGCTTCCCATTTTGAATTTGCTGTTGGTAACATCATCAGTTGGTCCCACCGTATAGAATTTAAATACTGTCTCAAACCATCGTAGTCGCCTTTACGAAACAAAAACCCTTCCCTTTACCCCTAATGGTAGTTACCTCTTTGAGTAAATCCCACTTCAGCACACTGTGATCACTGCCACTTAGTGGTTCATTTATCTGCAGATTCTTAATGCATGAAGAATCACTGCTGATAATCAAATCAAGAGTATTACTCCCTCTAGTTGCCTCCCGAACATGCTGATGTAGAAAACAATCATCCAATAAATCCACAAAAGCCCTGCTAGTGTGTGAGTAACCAGCCCCCAAATTCCAGACAATATCTGGGAAATTAAAATCTCCCATTATAAGACTCTCTGATTTACTGGCCCACTCTATTTCCCTGTACAGTTTCTTATTATACTCATCAGAGTCATTAGGCCTGTAGCATTAGCATTTTAGCATTAGCATGTAGAGGCATTTGATGCAAGAAAGCAAGCTTATGCAGCATCAGCCAAAAAAAAAAAAAAAAAAAAAACCCACTTCCACTTCACCCCTCTGTTCGTTCAAAATACCTGTCCAGCTGAGCCTTAAACTTATTTAGGCTATCAACCTCCACCTTATTTAGGCACACTATAGCACACTCCTACTCTCAATTTTGATCTCCCAATGCTTATGTCACACCAAACTGACTCAACACTGCACTTTCCAGCGATGTCAACTGGCTTCACTTCCTTGGTTTTTATGTGTTTCTTAACTAATAGCATAACCCCTCCCCCCTTCCTATCCTGTCTATCCTTTCTGTAGACGTTGTACTCCCCAAATTGCAGTTCTGCATCCCTTATATCTGTGTGACACCACGTCTCTGATATCCCAACAATATCTGCCTGTGATATTTTGAGCAATACCTCAAATTCATCAAATTTATTTACTAAACTCCTAGCATTGGTGTACACACAAGTATACCTGCACCTGTTTCTATTTTTAACCACCCTAACGCAACCCATGTGTTTACTTGTACCGCAATGGCTCCAAGCAGTCTCTGAAATACCATGCATCTTGTTTTTCAGGCTTCTGCTCATTCTAATAGAATTTCTAATAGGTCATTCTAATAGGTTTAGATAAAGGACGAGATTTTAGAGTGGAGTGTGGGATAAAGGATTCCATTCCTACAAGAATAATTCCACCGACACAATCTGATCAAACATTGACATCAGAAGTTTTGAAACAGTAATCCGACCAAGGAAAAGAAGAAAAGAAATCTCACAGGTCATCCCATTTTGCATTCTTGTAATGCCAAACAATACGAGGTTGGGAATAGCCATGAGATAAAGGTTCCATTGGAGGAGAGACAATCACCAAGTTGTGATCTGAGCTGCCTAAAGGACCTCTCACTTTGACCGTGTACTGAGAAAGGTTGTTTGTGAGAAAAGGATCAAGCGTGTTGGCTGTATGGTTAGGATTGTCCAGTATTCTTGTAGGTAAATGAACAATCTGTGCAAGATCATTAGTAATTGCAAAAGCCTCAGCATCTCGACCAGCTGGGTCATTGTGACTAGAAAATGGAAGCCAGCTAGAGTTTTGAACATTAAAATAACCAAGGAAAATTACCACACTGTTAGGAAAGTTGGACTTTTGAAAGTCAAGTTGCAAAGAGAGGAAGTCAAAGAGCTCCAACTTGATTGGAGACTACGAAGACTACGTCTTAGAAAACTTAGTCTTAGACCATGTGTGTGTGTGTGTGTCGTGCACACACACCCACACATGGTCATACCAGATGTGGCAGTACACTTTTTTTTCTTACAACACTGCATCACAGAGCAGTGCTATTTATTTTGTTTCCATATACTGAGCATCATTTTGCTTACGCAGAATTTTCTTTACGTAATTTATAGTCTTGTAATGCTGCAGATAAGTGCCGATAAGTAAATTTGGAATCCCCTGTGGTCAGAAATTAGACAGTGCTGAGTTAAGATAAAAATTATTTGACATATCTATGAAATATCCATATCTCGCACTTTTTCTATATTATGCATTTGATAACACATTTCTTAAATATATTTAAGAAATGTGTTATCAAAGATATATTTAAGAAATATCTTTATACTTTAAGAGTTGTTTCAATGTGTTTTTTATATTTTTATCTCAGAAATGCATAATTAAATTTTTTTTTTTCTGTGTGTAAAGAATTTATTGAATTATGGTTTTAGGTTAAAGAGGTTAATTAATTATGGTTTTGGTAATAAACTGAACTGCAGTAATGTAGTTTTAAGAAAGGTTTTATTACTCACTTAAAACCATAATTAATATTTTGTTACATATACATCAATGAGCCAAAACATTATTACCTGCGAGTTGTTATGCAAATCAAAGCAACTGCAGGTGAACTGCGGCACAAGTCAGGACTCTATAAAAAACAGCTGATACTGAGTTCCGTTAATCAGTGTTACTCTTGTTCTTCAGATTGGAGAGGCAGCAGACTTAAGCGAATTTGACAGAGGCCAAATTGTAATGGCCAGACTGTAATGGGTCAGAGCATATCCGAAATGGCATGGCTGGTGGGATGCTCATGGTCAGCCGTGGTTAGTACCTACTGAAAGTGGTCCGAGGAGGGGGACCCACGAATGGCCAGCGAGGTGTTGGATGACCATGGCTCATCGGTGCTCGAGAGATTGAAGGCTCTCCCTGATGGTACATGGCAACAGAAGGGTGACTGTAGCACAACTTGCTGGTAATGGGAATGCTGGTGACGGGAGTAATGTGTCATAACACACATAATAAAATAAATAAATTTTCTGTTTATACTCCTGGACGACCAAACGGTCAGAGGAATTCACAAGATAGACAGAATACCAGAAACAGCACCGTATTCAGCAGTCATGGGCTTGAACCCCGGTCACTCAAGGCATCCACGCACCTGACCACTGGGCTATGGATCGAACCCTGCTGAAAATGGGGCTGCATAGCAGCAGGCCACTCCAAGTGCCCATGCTAACAACTGTTCACCAGCAACAGCGCGTACAATGGGCATGCGAGCATCGAAACTGGACCTTGAGTGATTGGAATAAGGTCGTCTGGTCCGATGAACCATGTTTCCTGTTGCACCATGTGGACAGCCGGGTACGTGTGCATTGTTTACCTGGGTAAGTGATGGCACCTGGATGCACCATGGGACGAAAACAAGCTGGCAGTGCCGGTGTCATGCTTTGGGCGATGTTCTGTTGGGATACCCTGGGTCCAGTCATCCACGTGCCAGGCACTCTGACATCTACCTAAAAATCATTGCTGACCAGGTACACCCTTTTGTGACAACGGTCTTCCCCTCTGGTGGTGCCGTCTTTCAGCAGGATAATGCACCATGCCACACTGTCTGGATTGTTTGAGACTGGTTCGCGGAACATGAGGAAGACATTCCCAGACATCAGTCCCATTGAGCATCTGTGGTTTGTGTTGGAACAGCAACTCCGATCTTCTGCGTCTCAACCATGGACCTTACAGGAGTTAAAGGATCTGCTGGTCACATTGGTACCAGATACCACAAGACATTTAGAAATCTTGTAGCATCCATGCCTCGCCAGGTACAAGCTGTTTTGGTTGCACGTGGAGGACCAACATCATATTAGGTATGTGATCATAATGTTTTGGCTCTTCGGTATACAAGACAGTGTATAGAATGTAAAGATTTTGTCTCTCTTCTTCAAATTGGTGTTGGCATTGTCTGCATAATGCTTATTTTTCACTGTTAAGGTGATAATCTTCTCTTAGGAATTACTTGTATTTCTTACATTTTTGCATACTCATCCAATTCCACAGTTCTTTAATTGCCACTCATGTTGCTTTGTGTACACCAATAGTTTCATTGTTTATCAATATTTCTTCAGTCTTAATTTTAGTAGCCTTCCTTGGTGTAATATCACTCCCCCCTGCCGCAATCTTCATTATATTCAGAGCTAAATCACCGTATAACAAAAAAATTACAAGATCACCTTTAGGGAAAAAACCACTCCCCACTGTGGCTGAGAACATACAATTTGCCTGGATTACCATATATATGGGTGCCTCTGTAGCCAGGTGGGCAGGAGCAGCAGTGCGTAACACACGCTTCTTGATTAGACCAGGGTTCGAGCTCGTCACCACCAAATATGGAGGATGCGGAAAGGTCAGGGAATGACCACAGCATATCCCCGGAGCAATATGCCCTTAGTTGCTAATGCTCCTAAAAACCAAATAACAAACAAGCAAATAACCATATATGTAATTGATGTGTTTAATGTGGTTAATGCCTAATAACTATTCCTGCTCTCCTACAGGTGGCCTAAGGGCTCATGACAAATTCCACATAGTTAACAGCAAACTATATTACTAATGCACAAAATATAGCTGTTGTTATTTGTGCATTAATAATATTTGGCATGACTTTGTTTTGTAAAAATTTATATATTCTTCAGTCACAAAATTTATATTTTGTTCACCCTAAGGATATGAATTTTGTAGTGTCCACAGCTTTTTGTACACAAAAATTTAAACACATATTTTTGAGCCCAAAAAAAAAAAAAAAAAAGGTTGAAACAGCAGAGTTGTTATTAATTTGTCCAGCATTGAGTGTGTTACACATCAAATAGTAATAATACTTATTAACACCAAAAGTACAATAGGACAAGTAAGTTGCATTATCTGTTGATACTACTTTGTGTGTGTAGTAGTAGTAGTAGTAGTGGCATGTGATGCAAGAAATCAAATGTATGAGCTTATGCAGCATCAGCCAAAAAAAAAAAAAATCACACCATTCCCTCCAATGCCTGTCCAGTTCCTCCTTCAATTTATTCAACCTATCAACTTCCACAACGACAGATGGAAGTTTGTTCCAGCAATTAAGCACCCGCTGGCTAAAGGCAAATTTCCACACATCTATTCTACATCTGTCTTTTCTTAATTTGAATTTATGCCCCCTTAGGTTCATAATCTGAACAAGTGGAAGGATCCCATCAGAATTCAGCGTGCTCAACCCATTCAAGGCCATATATACCTCAATCAGATCACCGCGCAGGTGCCTAGTCTCCAGCCACTGCAATTTGCAGAACTTTAGCCTCTCTTGGTAAGAGGATCCCTTCATTCCCCTCACCAATCTTGTTGCCCTTCTCTGTACATGCTCAAATAAATCTACATCCTTCCTAAAATGAGGCCTCCAGACCTGTATGCAGTACTCAAGGCGTGGCCTGACCATTGCCTTATACAGAGGGATAATCACCTCCTTTTCCCTGCTAGCAAAATTCCTATATATCATTGACAAAATCCCATGACCTGCCCTGGCAGCCTGTCTGCATTGCTCAGAGAACTTCATATCTGCCTGCACAATTACTCCCAGGTCTTTTTCATTTTCTACCACCTTAAGTGTAGTACCACACAGTTGGTACGTTTCTCTGGGGTTACTTCTACTCATATGCAGTACTTTGCATTTGTCAATGTTAAACTTCAGTTGCCACTTCTTAGCCCATCTGCCCAAATTATCTAGATCCTGTTGCAGTAGCACACTGCCATTACTGTTATTAACAACCCTGCCAACCTTTGTATCTCTGCAAACTTCGACATTAAGCCTGATATACCTTCATCAATTACAAAACAACAGTGGACCTAACACCGAACCCTGTGGGACTCCACTAATAACAGTAGTCCAAGAAGAGCAGCAACCATTGATTACCACCCTTTGTCTTCTCTCACTTAACCATCCTTTTATCCATTGTATCAACTTACCCTTAATACCTTAATTGATAAGGTGTGTGTGTGTGTGTGCGTGTGCGTGTTACACATTGAATGGTGTGCTAATATGATTCACTATTCATGCTTACATTATGTAATATATTTTTAATTTTAAATTTTTCTGAGAATTTTCATTTAACAATAAATTTTTTAGATATTGCCACCTTTAAAAGATGTTATGAACCGACCAGAAGAAGGTACAACTTTGAGAAATAGGTAGGAAGGAATAACTACAATTGATCTTTTGCTTTTAAATAAGAAGAGTAATATTTAGAATAATCTTTGTAGAATATTAATTAAGTAGTAATTAAATCTGTAGGCACATCAGATGTGTCCTAGTATCAGCATTGTTCTCACACCTAGAATGGTGCTTCCATGACTTAGATTCCTAGACTCTTTCTCCAAATGAAGACAGTTAATTAATGATTCATCTTTTACAAACTCTTTCCGCTGTCTATCAAACAGATGTTTAGCTTCTGCTGCATGTCTTCTTCATAGATATTTTCAACAGCACTGTTTTCAATTGTCATTCTGTAATACAAAACTCCCATCTCTCTCTTGCAAATCAACCTGTATATGTCGGTCAACATCCATTCACTGTTCACCTCTTTCAACTTCCACAACAACAGATGGATGATTTTTGCAGCATCAGCCTGCTAAAAGAAAAAGAAAACAGCTTTCACTACATGTATTCATTACCTTGAGACATCTGTCTAATTCTTCACTGAATTTACAATAAACTTAACCATTTGCACAAGATAAAAATTTGTTTCTGTAGCCAAATTATCCTTGTACTAAAAACATAAATAAAAAATTCTTACCTCTAGTATGCAGTTTATTCTTCTTTAAGTGATTCATATTTTGTGCCATCAGAGAAAAGAGAAAAGACATCCTTGATGTTTCGTTTTACTTTAGTCTGTTTCCATCATTATATATATATATATATGATAAGAGCCTTATCAATCAGTTCAGCACTGGAAAGATTATGCAAGGCTCATGGGTAGAATTTTTCTCAGTGTGGTCTGTGCTTGTTAACAGCAGAGATTTGCTTTGAAAGGGATGGAATACACTTAAATAGAAAGGGTGCAAGAATATTTGCTGATGCTATCGAGACAATGTTAGGTGGGTTGGAAAGCTGCTAGTTTGGGGGGCATTTGCAGACTAATAGATTAACAATAGCCGCAGTCAGAGGTGGAAATGATTCATGCACTGCTTCTATTGGAATGAACACAGCCCAGAAAGCAAGTTTCTGGGGATTTCAGGAACTGCTGGTGGTCATTAAACAAGTAAATACGTGGGCTGTGTTAGAGTAACTAAGAGTAAGAACAGGTGCATGCATACTTGCCTGTACACCAATGCTAGGAGTATAGTAAATAAATTTTTGCATTAGCATTAGTAGAGGCATTTGATGCAAGAAAGCAAGCTTATGCAGCATCAGCCAAAAAAAAAAAAAAAAAAAACCACTTCCATCCACTTCACCCCTCTGTTCGTTCGAAATACCTGTCCAGCTGAACCTTAAACTTATTTAGGCTATCAACTATCAACAAGACCAGCACTCCAAATTTGATGAATTTGGAGTGCTAGTCAAGACATCAAAGGCAGATATTGTTTGGATATCAGACATGTGGTGTCACATAGATATAAGAAATGCAGAATTGGAATTTGGAGAGTGCAGTGTGTACAGAAAGGACAGAGAGGGTAGGAAGGGTTATGTTGTTAGTTAAGAAACACATAAAATTTAAGGAAGTGCATCCAGTTGACATAGATGGACAGTGCAATGTTGAGTCAAGTTGGTGTGACAAAATAAGCACTGGGAAAGCAAAAATGAGGGTAGGAGTTTGTTATAGGCCTAATTACTGATGAGTATAATAAATAATCGTACAGAGAAATCGTGGGCCAGTAAATCAGTGTATCTTATAATGGAAGATTTTAATTTCCCAGATATTGACTGTAATTTGTGGGTTGGTCACACACACACACACACACACACTAGCAAGGCTTTTGTGAATTTATTGGATGATTGTTTTCTACAGCTTAGACAGGCAACCAGAGGGAGTAACACTCTTGATCTTATTATCAGCAGTGATTATTCATGAATTTAGAATTTACAGATAAAGGAACGAATAGGTGGCAGTGATCACAGTGTATTGATGTGGGATTTACTTAAAGATGTAATTACTACCAGGGGTAAAGGGAAGGGTTTTTGTTTTCATAAAGGCGACTAGAGTAGTCTCAGATTTTTTAAATTCTATACAATGGGATCAGCTGATGATGTTACCAACAATAAATTCTAAATGGGAAGCATTCAAGGAATCTTGGATGCTTCCCATTTAGATTCCAAGATTACTTGGAAGCTACTAGGCTTTTTGTTTTAACTAAGGAATACTGTTCTAGGTTTAGCCCAAATGGATGCCAGATGAACTAATGAGACTTGTGACGGAGAATAAAAATGCATGAGATGCATATAAATTATCAGGTGACACAGAAGCCTATGGTATATATAAACTGGTCTGTAATCAAGCTACAAAGGAGGTTAGGCAAGCGAAGGCAGATTATAAGATATCTTTGGCAATGGATGCAAAGAAAATCAGCAAAGACTTCTTTCTAATATAAACACTTCAAATTAAGGTGATGAATCAGATTGGTCCACGTGATATTAATGGTTTGATGACTGTAGATGATTATTCTCAAATAGCTGCCAAACTAAATGAGTATTTTGCATCTACATTCCCACATGAGGAGTTATTCAAAGAGGAGAGGGCCAGTTGGTTATCAAACTCTAACAGGGGGTTAAATAATTTTGTAAAAACTGAGAGCAGAAAAGTGGAGAAGAAATTGTTGAAGTTAAACATAAGAAAGGCACCTTGGGCGAATGGGATCTATCCAGTTATATTAAAGTAGGCAGCAAAGGAGGTAAGCAAACCCTTTGCCATAATTATGAGGGCATCCTTGGACTCAGGTGAAGTCCCCACGGACTGGGAATGTGCAAATGCATGTACTATTCACAAAGGGGGATCAAAGGGTGACACAAGTAATTATGAAGCTAGTTTGACTTCTGTTTCAGGGAAAATAATGAAGTCACTGGTTAAAGAATCATTGCAAGATTATCTAGACAAGACAGCAGTAATAATTCAAACACAGCATGGGGAAGCCTTGTCTGACCAATTTGATTGGATACTATGACATGGTTACAAAGAAACTGGATGCAAAAAATAATTTTGATATCATATACTTGGATTTCAGGAAAGCTTTTGATGTTGTTGCACATGGGAGACTACTGTACAAATTGGAACAGTATTGGAATATTAAGAGCAAGTTGCTACAATGGATAAAAGAATGGTTGAGTGGGAGAATACAAAGAGTGGTAATCAATGGATACTGTTCTTCATGGACTAATGTTATTAGTTGTGTCCCCCAGGGTTCAATGTTGAACCCATTGTTCTTTTGTATATTTATCAGTTTTATTGATGAAGGTATATCAAGCTTAATGTCAAAGTTTCCAGGTGATACAATGGTTGAGTTGATATGCTGCTGCAACAAGATCTGGAAAAGTTGGTCAGATGGGCTGAGAAGTGGCAACTGAAGTTTAACATTGACAAATGCAAAGTACTGCATATGGGTAGCAGTAACCCCATAGAAATGTACCAACTGGGTGGTGTTATACTCAGGGTAGTATAGAATGAAAGAGACCTGGGGTAATTGTCCAGTCAGATATGAAGTTTTCTGAACAGTGCAGACAGGCTGCCAGAGTAGATCATGGGGTCTTGTTGATGATATACAAGAATTTTGCAATCAGGGATAGGAAGGTGATTATCCTCTTGTATAAGACAGTGGTCAGGTCACACCTGGAGTACTGTGTACAGATCTAGAAGCCTAGGAATGATGTAGTGTTACTAGAACGAGTACAGAGAATTGCAACAAGATTGGTGAGAGGAACAGTGGGCTGCTCTTACAAAGAAAGGCTTACGTTCCGTAAATTGCAGCATCTGGAGACTAGGCACCTGCGAGGCGATCTGATTGAGATGTATAAGGCCTTGAATGGTTCAGTAGTGACGGGATTCTTCCTCTTGCTCAGATTACAAAAAAACCTTGGGGAGCATAAACTGAAATTGAGGGAAGACAGTTGTCGAATAGATATGCAGAAATTTTCCTTTAGCCAGCAGTTAGTTGATTGCTGGAACAAACTTCCATCTGTGGAAGTTGATAGCTTAAATAAATTCAAGGCAGAACTAGACAAACATTTGGAACAATTGGATGGGTGAAATGGGAAGGGGTTTTTTTTTTTTTTTTTGGGTGAAATGAGAAAGGGATTTTTTTTTTTTTTTTGCTGTTCACTGCTGCACACGCTTGCTTTCTTGCATCATATGCCAATACTAATACAAAAAAATTTTTCACAGTAAAAAAAAAAAAGAAATCCTTATCAATATCTAATTCCCTTAATAACTTGACTGCAGAATAGTTTAAATTACTGCAGGCTAATAAATCATCCCCTGCATTTTTTTTTTTTTTTTCTGCAACTAGTTTCATTAGCTCATCTGACTTCCATTTAAGTCTAAAGATTCTTGAACAGTATCTCTTCGTTGTAATAAAAAGCCAAGTAGCTTCTATGGTTACTTCCCTGAACACTTGTTCATTTGTTAAGAACATCACATAGTCTCATAGGTTGTAGCTAGAATGGTACCAAGGTATATGTCTGCTGTGGGCAAAAGTTGATGATGTTGTAGATCAGTTATCTTTAAGTTATCCTTGAGCACGTTTGATTGGCGGATTTACTTCATGGTGTGAGGTAGTATTTATTTGCATAAATATTCAACCTGATTGCTTTTCTTTGTTCTCTTTGTAGCAGATCCACATCGACTGCCATCATCATAGTATTTGAGATTTTTTTTTTTTTTTATGAGAACCCCAAACACGAGAGGTATTAGAACCTATAGTACTTAGTACCGTGCTTGGGTGGGAGGTTGAGAAGACAAAAGAAGATATTTGTTGATATTGGACTTGAACTTCTGTAGATTGTAATTTTCAGGAAATACGTATGAAGGAAGGTTGTTCCAGAAAACGGCAGTTGAATGAATAAATGAGGAAGATGAAACGTTGGTTCTGTGGGTTTGAAGTTGGACAGTAAATGGATGTTGGCTGGTGGCAGCACGTGTTTCGACTGTTTTGAAAGACAGAGCGGGAATTATAGAAGCCAATTCAGAAGAACAGTGCCCATGGAAGTATCTGTAGAAGAGGCATGCAGCAGAAACAGTGCGTCTATGAGAAAGCGAGTGGAGAGACTCTGTTAGAGATGAATCATTAATTAACCTAACTGCCCTCTTCTGAATGGAATCAAGAAGCCTGAGAGAGGTTTTGGGGGCACCACCCCAGATGTGGGAACAATATTCCATGGCAGGGCGGATTTGCGATTTATACAGAGTGAGCAGCTGTTTGGAAGAAAAGTAACGCCGACAGTGAAAGAGAAAACCAAGGTTTTTAGATGCAGAGGAAGCAATATTTGTAATGTGCTTGTGCCAAGAGAGATTAGAAGTCAGAGTAATCCCCAAAAGAGATATATCATTTTGCCTAGAAATCGGAGTGTCACTAAAGATAAGCATAGGAGCAGAAGAATCCTTTTTGCGAGATATAAGACAAGATTGAGTTTTAGAAGGGTTGAAATCAACAAAGTTGTCTTTGCCCCACTGGAGAATTACCTGAAGATCGGCATTTAAGGAATTGGCAGCAGATTTTCGAGAACTTGAAGCTGATTGAGCTGGACAAGGTTTCTCAAAATGGAAAGTTGAATGCAATGTGCTATCATCGACAAAACTATGGATAGGATTTCCAGTCAATGGAAGAAGGTCATTGATATTCAAGAGGAAAAGAGTGGGGGAGAGAACTGAACCTTGGGGAACACCGGCATTAGTGGAGAAGTTAGAAGACAGAGAGCCATCTACCATCACCCTCAGTGAGCGATCAGAGAGAAAACTGGATAACCAATTACAAAAAACAGTTGCAAACCATAAGATGGAAGCTTGTTTAGAAGACCTTTATGCCAAACACGATCAAACGCCTTTGAGATGTCAAGAGCAACTACTTGTGTTTCACCGAACCTTTCCATTGAATTAGTCCATAAATGGGTAACATAAGCCAGAATATCACCAGTGGATCGACACTGACGGAATCCATACTGGCGATCGTTGATCAGACGGAAGGTTTCTAGGTAGTTTAAGAGTTGGCGGTTAATTGATTTCTCCATTACTTTAGAAAAAGTAGAAGTAATTGCAATGGGACGATAATTGGATGGGAGGGATTTGTCACCCTTTTAATTACTGTTTATAACTGCTTTGCAACTGTTGCGAGCTTTGGTGAAGGCAAAAAATGAAACTGAAGGATTAGAAACAAGCCAATTATGATATGCAACATTCTTCTCTTGGACAGCCTTAGCACATTTATTGGAAAACCAAGGTTTAGATAAAGGACGAGATTTTACAGTGGAGTGTGGGATAAAGGATTCCATTCCTGCAAGGATAATTTCACTGACACGATCTGAGCAAACGTTGACATCAGAAGTTTTGAAACAGTAATCAGACCAAGGAAAAGAAGAAAAGAAGTCTCCAGGTCATCCCATTTTGCAATGCAATTGTTTGTAATGCCAAACAATACAAGGTTGGGAATAGCCATGAGATAAAGGTTCCATTGGAGAAGAGACAATCACCAAGTTGTGATCTGAATTGCCTAAAGGACCTCTCACTTCAACCTTGTACTTAGAAGGGTTGTTTGTGAGAAAAAGATCAAGTGTATTGGCTGTATGATTAGGATTGTCCGGTATTCTTGTAGGTAAATGAACAATCCGTGCAAGGTCATTAGTAATTGCAAAAGCCTCAGCATCTCGACCTGCTGGGTCGGTGTGACTAGAAAACGGAAGCCAGCTGGAGTTGTGAACAGTAAAATCACCAAGGAAAATTACCTCACTGTTAGGAAAGCTGGACTGGAGAAAGTCAAGTTGCAAAGAGAGGAAGTCAAAGAGCTCCAAGTGATTAGTGGAGTTGGGAGAACGGTAGAGACAACAGATGAATTTGACACAATGAGGTAGAGAGATTTTAAGCCAGAGAAGATCAAAGAGAGGAGATTCCAAATTGCCAAGTCTCTGACAGGGAATATCAGAACGGACATATGCACAAGTACCACCTTTGAGGCGAAAGGAATCATACAACAAATAATTTGGACATCTGAGATGAGCAGTAGTTGAATCAACTGATAACTGAGATTCAGTCAGAAAAAGTACATGGGGCTTGGAAGACTGCAAGTGGAAATGGACATCGTTGAGATTGGAATTGAGACCACGTATATTTGTGAAATGAATTAGGAAGTCCTTGGAAGGTTTAGATCTTTTCGCAGATAAGCTTGCTCTATTATTTTGACAATTCATGGTGTATTCAATAGTAAGAAAAAGTGTGTGGGGCATGCTGTATGAAGTAATGAAATTTTTGGATATGGCGTACATGTGGTAAGAATATACCCAGATCCTTGACATAACGTGGCCTCGACAATGCTCCCCGCATACACACTACTCGGACTCCCTGCAGTCACTATCTGGCAGAGTAGAGGTAGCAAGATTATACACTAGCTGATCCGGAAGCCTCCTAGAGAGTTACCAATTAGCTTAGCATTAGTAGAGGCATTTGATGCAAGAAAGCAAGCTTATGCAGCATCAGCCAAAAAAAAAAAAAAAAAACCACTTCACCCCTCTGTTCGGTCAAAATACCTGTCCAGCTGAGCCTTAAACTTATTTAGGCTATCAACCTCCACTACAAGGGATGGAAGTCTGTTCCACCAACCAACCAACCACCCGCTGGCTAAAGGCAAATTTCCACACGTCTATCCTACATCTATCTTTCCTCAATTTGAATTTATGCCCTCTCAGGTGATTATTCTGAGCTAGAGGAAGGATCCCATCAGCATTGAGCATGCTCAAACCATTGAAGGCTTTATACACCTCTATCAGATCACCTCGCTGGTGCCTAGTCTCCAGACACTATAATTTGCAAAACTTAAGCCTTTCTTCATAAGAGCACCCCTTTGTTCCATTCACTAATCTTGTTGCCCTTCTCTGTACTCGTTCCAGCAGCTCTACATCCTTCTTGAAATGAGACCTCCAGACCTGTATACAGTACTCTAGGTGTGGCCTGACCATTGCCTTATACAAGGGAATAATCACCTCCTTATCCCTGCTGGAAAAATTCCTGTATATCATTGACAATACTCCATGAGCTACTCTTGCAGCCCGTCTGCACTGCTCAGAGAACTTCATATCTGCCTGCACAACAATCCCCAAGTCCCTTTCATTCTCTACCACTGTCAGTACCACAGAGTTGATACGTTGCTCGGGGGTTGCTGTTTCCCATGTGTAGTACTTTACATTTGTCAATGTTAAACTTCATTTGCCACCTCTCAGCCCATCTGCTCAACCTTTCCAGATCCTGTTGCAGCAGCATAGTGTCAGTAGTGTCCTTGACAACCCTGCCAACCTTTGTATCGTCTGCAAACTTGGACATTAAGCTTGATATACCATCATCAATATCATTTATAAATACAGAAAACAATAATGGACCCAACACTGAGCCCTGAGGGACTCCACTAATAACATTAATCCACGATGAGCAGTGTCCATTGATTACCACTCTCTGTCTTCTCCCCCTCAACCACCCCTTTATCCATAGCAGCAATTTGCCTCCAATGCCACACTGCTCCAATTTGTGTAGCAGTCTTCCATGTGCAACAGTATCAAAAACCTTTCTAAGATCCAAGTATATAATATCAAAGCTATTCCCTGCATCCAGTTCTTTTGTGACTGCATCATAGTATCCAATCAAATTGGATACTGTGATGCAGTCGGCCGCTAGATAGTACACCGGACCAAACCAATAGGTTTGGGCATTGTCCGGTGTACTATCTAGCGGCTGGCCTGCGAACACCGTTTTAGAGCTGTACCTTCGAAATGTAAGGAATATTGGATCTCGCCACGACATTCATCATAACCTCAAAAATCATCAATCATACTGCATGATGGAAGAGATAGGGAAGGGTTGGCCGGAACTTAGCTCTAGAGACTAAACATGGGTTCCACCACTTCAAGCCTCCAATAAGCAAAGTGGTGGTATATCACCAGTTGATGAGAGTCATCTACCACCTAGTACTGCCTGGTAACATAGAGGGGCGGCGTTCCTCCATGTGGTGTGGGCGCCACACCTCGACCCCTGCTCACGTTGGTTCACACCTGGGTGGTCACCCACCATGTACTTGTGCATGAAGGTTATACCCAGGATTACTAACAGTCCCACCATCGTGAAGGTGCAAGCAGAGGATTTGGCTGTCATAGACCGTCCGGACTTCGCCGAAATTGGGTCCACTTGACTTGAGTGTCACCCGAATATCAGTTTCATCAGCGTTTTAGACTCCCAGGTAGCAAGAACAGCTTGTCTGGCATATCTGAGAGAATGTCTGTGACAATCTCAAGGACCAAGATGTGGCTTGTTGTATAGTCTGTTTGTTCTTTAAAATTGTTTCTACTGGAATAAATTACAAAGTTTCAGAAACTGTCCTGCACTTGTGTAACTAAAATACCCTTGGAATATAAATAAAATAATTTGCCACACAGCATTAATGATGCCATCCTTGTATACTTATCCTTACATCATGTGATGATTACTTTTAACAGTGGGAATGAGTCTGCATTTATTTTATTTATTATTATTTTTGTTCAGATAAGAAAAATCTTCTCGGCATTTAGCCATTCTAATATAGGCACTCCCCGACTTACGTAAATTTGACTTTCCATAAGTTTTTGCTGGCCAGTGAAACTGAATAAAAATATGGAAATGTATTTTGCATCCCATAGGAATAAATGTTATTACGAAAATAAAATGTGAACCCAATAACACTTTTTTTTTTTTTTTTTGGTAATTCGTTCCAAAGCATCAGAAATTGAAATTTCACTATATAACTAAGCCAAATATCACTTTTAACTAAAGGAGGTAAAAACAAAACCCATACATTTACAAATGGGGTACACTGTCTGGCTGGAGAATGCATTTTACTTTCATTGTTATCATATATTCCATTATAAGAATCAGTTTTTGAATGCCAATGGTTGAATACAATGAGATTGTAAAATTTTAACACTTATTTTAGGGAAGGAAAATTTGGTTTTGTCATCCAAGTTAAAGAATTGAATTTAGGAAACACTTTAACCACAAAATAAATACAGCAAGTTAATTAATGCTGTTAAGTCACAAAAGGGGTTAGGCAGGTGAAGGCAGATTACGAGAAATCTTTGGCAAAGAAAAACAGCAAAGAGTTCTTTACTTATGTAAACTCTAGAAGGAAAGGGAAGAATCAGATTGGACCACTTAACATAGATGGGATGACTATTGATGAACCTGCTCAGATAGCTGAATGAGTATTTTTCATCTACATTCACACATAAGGAGTTATTCAATGAGAGGAATGCCAGAAGTTTATCAAACTCTAACAAGGAGCTAAGTGATTTTGTAATAACTGAGAGTAAAGTGGAGGAGAAATTGTTGAAGTTAAACATAAGGAAGGCACCTGGGGTGGACGCGATCTATCCAGTTATATTAAAGGAGGCAGAAAAGGAAGTGAGCACACACCCTTAGCCATAATTATGAGAGCTTCCTTGGACTCAGGGGAGGTCCCCATGGACTGGAGGTGTGCAAATGTATCACCAATTGACAAAGGGGGTTCAAAAGATCCCAAAAGTAACTATAGATCTGTTAGTTTAACTTGTGTTTTGGGGAAAATAATGGAGTCACTGGTTAAAGAAGCATTGCAGGATCATCTAGACAAGACTGCAGTAACAGTTAAGACACAACATGGGTTTATTAAAGGGAGGTCTTGTCTGACGAATTTGATTGGATACTATGATGTGGTCAGAAAGGAACTGAATGTCACAAATAATTTTGATATCATATACTTGGATTTCAACAAAGCTTTTAATACTGTTGCACATGGAAGGCTGCTGTACAAATTGGAGAGGTATGGCATTAAGGACAAGTTGCTACAATGGATAAAGTGATGGTTGAGTGGGAGAATGGACACTGCTCTTCTTGGACAAATCTTGTTAGTGGAGTTTCCAGGGTTTGGTGTTGGGCCCATTGTTGTTTTGTTTATTCATCAATGATATTGATGAAGGTATATCAGGATTAATATCCAAGTTTGCAGATGATACAAAGGTTGGCAGGGTTGTTAATGACAGTAAAGACAGTATGCTATTCCAACTGGATCTAGATAAGTTGGGCAAATGGGCTGAGAAGTGGCAACTGAAGTTTAACATTTACAAATGGAAAGTACTGCATACGGTAAAGGTAGCAATAACCGAAGAGAAACGTACCACCTGTGTGGTACTGCACTCTGGGAAGTGGAAAGTGAAAAAGACCTGGGGGTAATTGTGCAGTCAAATGTGAAGTTTGCTGGTCAGTGCAGATGGTGTGCCAAAGCAGGTCATGGAGTCTTGTCAGTGATATATATAGGAATTTTGCTAGCAGGGACAGGGAGGTTATTATCCCATTGTACAAGGCAGTGGTCAGGCCACACCTAGAGTACTGTGTACAGGTCTGGAGGCCTCATTTTAGGAAGGATATAGAGTTGCTAGAACGAGTACAAAGAAGGGGAACAAAAGGGGTGCTCTTACCAAAAACTGCAGCCATTATCAACCCACTGCAGGATTGAAGCCTCCTCAACAATTCATGCTCAGGGAAATGGACTATAATCTGCCACGCTGGTCCAGTGTGGGTTGGCAGATTGACCGTATTTAGCAGTCAGGGGCTTGAACCCCAGTCTATTCAAAGAGCTTGTGCTACTGTACTCCCGCCCCTGACCACTCGGTTACAGAGGCCGTTCTTACCAAGAAAAGCTTAATTCTGCAAATTGCAGCGCCTGGCACCTGCGAGGTGATCTGATTGAGGTGTATAAGGCCTTGAATGGGTTGAGCAAGCTAAATGCTGATGGGATTCTTCCTCTTGCTTAGATTAAGAACCTGAGGGGGCATAGATTCAAATTGAGAAAAGACAGTTGTAGAACAGATGTGCGGAAATTTGCTTTTATCCAGCGGGTATAAAAGTCTTTGCCAATATCATTGAAGAACCTTAATGGTTCAGTGGAGGGGGGGCAGTCATCTCAGAGTTTTTTTTTGTGGCTGCAAAACCCAGTATTAGCAAAATGTACTGAATGGGAAGCTTAAATAACTTCAAGGGATGCATCAGTAAACTATATGTTGTAAGTTAATATTTGCAAATAATAAACTATATGAAAACATTTGGCATTAACTGTATAATGTCATCAATGAAATGAATGAATTCAATCTACTGGTTACTAGAAATAATAGAGCTAATGGAAACTTGGTGTCATCCCGAAATAGGGAACACTGAATTTTACTATAGTATCTATGTATAGCGTATTTAGGAAGGAAAGGAAAAATAGGAGGATTTGGGGGAGGGGGTATGCTTCTTATCAAAAGCAGTCTAATTATGCCAGTCTTTCTCCAATTCCTCTAATTCAGAACTTACACATTCCAGCATAGAATCTCTGTGGTGTTGGGTAGTTTGGAAGTAAAGGTAAAATGTGAGTGGTGGGGAGGATTATGCTGCAAACCAAATGATTGTAAAGAGCATGATGAGAGCCTCTATACATACATACATTATATGTCTTATTAAAGTGATTTCAATTTGATTGAAGCATGTGGGAAGGAAACTCATCATGGGGATGAATAAAATTTTTAAACTAGATGGTTCTTATTTCTGGTTCTATCATCATTTTAGAGAAAACATTAGGGGTAACAATATTCTAAACCTGATCGCTACCGACGAACCAAATGACATTGTAGGAACCATTAAAGTCAGTGTTCCTGCAGTTCTAAATTGAAAATCAAGAAAAATTTCAGTGGTTAAAGCTAAAGGCATCAGTTTAATTTCAGGAAAGAGGACTATGGCAGTTTAAGATACTACATGGCCATGTAATATCTTAAAATTGCTAATCAATGACCAACATAAACTTGACCTTAGGGGATGTAAACTGTGTCCTAAGGCCAATCTGCTTAAAGTTTTAAACCAACTTGTTTTTAACACTTGATTTATGGAATTCTGCTTACATCCCATACACAAAACAAGTCACAAAAAAAGAAAATAATTACCTGCTTCTAGAGCAGGACATTGTACAGTGATTGGGGAACATGAAATTTTATTTTGATTCTGGATACCTGGAAATTAGCATGAAAAATCTGGAAGTTTGCCATATACAGGGTTGTTAAAATTAAAGTATCCCTATGTAGAGGGCTCTGGAGTGAGTTCTAAGGCTCGTACTGAAGAGAAATTTGGAGAACAGGTAAAATAATGAATGCGCTCACCATTTATTGGAGGGGAAAAAATTAGTTATAAAATTTGTCACTATATGACGCTGTGGCAATACAAATCACTTGAACACACTACAATTGTTCAATGTGTCCTCCATTTTGGTCAACAACAGTTTCCATTCGAAGAACAGCATTTTCTACAACAGAACGTAACTTGTCAACTGGAATAGCCAGCACATGACGTCTAATGCTGTCCTTCAGATTTGCCAGAGTTTGATATCATTCCTGATACACCTGGTTCTTCAAAAAACCCCACAACCAGAAGTCGCATGGGATGAAGTCTGGTGATTGGTGTGGCCAAGATGTCTGGAAACAATGGCTGATGACCCATTGTTTCTTCTGTAAAGTGTTGCCTTGGCAATCTTTGCACACAATGGTGGATGTGGGGTGGTGCCCCATCTTGCATGAATATGGTATCCTGAAGGCACCCACGTTGTTGCAGCTCTGGTATTGTGAAATTTGCTAACATTTCATAATATCTCTGCCCAGTGACGGAACAGGTGAGAGTCCAGTCCGTGTTACATGTTCAAAAAAATATGGCCCAATCATGAATGTGACCGTAAATCCACACCACACTGTCACTTTTGGAGAATGCAACGGTCCTCTTGGATAACTCAAGGGTTTTCTGTTGCCCAAATGCTACGGTTGTGTGTATTCACTTGTCCATTTAAGCAGAAGTGGGCTTCATCACTCCAAAGGATGTTCCATGGCCAATTGATAACCACTGTCATTCGTGCCAGAAACTGAAGTGCATATGTGAAACAAATATCTGCATCACCATGCTTTAGCTGCTATAGCATGTGCATTTTGTAAGGATAGTCTGCAACACCTGACACATTACTAGCCTTACAGTGGAATACGGCATGTCCACTTCACGAGAAATGGCTGACACACTTACGCTACCACATGGAAATTGACTTGATAAATCCATGACAGCTATAGCCACATCTTCAACATGAGAGGAGTTCACTCATTTTCGACCTCTACCTGGTTGAACACCAAGATGTCCTGTTGTTTCAAATTTCGCAGTTATTTTGCAGACAGCACAAACAGTCATAGGTCTGTGCCTTATGCACATCTGACGCCCAAATTCTCTGATAGCCACAGCTGCATTGTTGCTGTTCTGATAAAAAAAAGGTAAAGTGCAGCCATTATCAACCCACTGCAGGATGGAAGCCTCCTCAACAATTCATGCTGAGGGAAATGGACCACAGTCTGCCACGCTGGTCCAGTGCGGGTTGCCAGATCGACCGTATTCAGCAGTTTGAACCCCAGTCTACTCAAAGAGTGTGCTACTGCACTCCCGCTCCTGACCACTCGGCTACAGAGGCCTGTTCTGATAGTACAGCTTAACTAATAGTGCCTTTTCCTGCAACGTTGTTAGCATTGCTGCTGTAGTGCAGGCAAACATCTACTGTATGATTTTGAAGAGACTGCTTTGCTTTTATACAGTACAGTAGAGCTGAGTAGTGGCACTGTGGCAATAACTTACTGGCAATTAACTTAAGTTATTTGCATAACTGTAACTAAGATAGTTACGTGCCATACAGTGACAAATTTTGTAACATTTTTTTTTTTTTTCCAATAAATGGTAAGCGCATTCTTTATTGTACCTGTTGTCCAAATTTCTCTTCAGTGCAAGTCTTAGAACTCGCTCCAGAGCCCTCTATATAGGGATACTTTAATTTTAACAATCCTGTATTTGATATATATATAACAGACTTCCACATTTATTTATTTGCCATATGTGGTTTGCATTCTCTGAAATAAAGAAACTTATAAAAGTTTTTAATTACTGATTTTTTTCTTATGGTATATTCATTAATTATAATTTTAATATAAGGCATATTTCATGTAACACATTTACTCTGATTTCTAGGTTAGTCAAATTAATGACATCTCCTCTGATGGATGTGAAGGAACTTGTTGCCGATTTTCTATTTGTTCTCTGCAAAGAAAATGGTAAGAGTAATGTGATATAATTTGCTGGAGTTAATTTTGAATATAAAAAGCACGGGATTCTTATTTTAATAATTCTGAGCAGCAGATCTTCAAAAAGGTTATTGGCACATCACCTTTCAAAACATTCACCTGATAAAGTTAGACAGTATTTTATATTGTTGGGTGTAGAATTTAATGCCCAGCACATTATTTTTTACAGAATTGTAATAATTTTTAAAAAAGCTAATCAATGCTAACTAGTCTCTTACCATGAATGGTGTCCCTTTTCTGCACTTTTGGCATAAAAGGAGAGTATTTATGAGACTGAATATACCACATCCATGAAGCATATTCAGTTGTAACAGTCTTGAAAAGTACAAATCGTATCAGCTTTTCAGCCTTAAAGTTGTTGTAGTAGGGGATTTAGGCATATCACCAACTTAAACCACATTGTGCCATTGTATATTTTGTATAAGTGTATGTTTGTAGGCTAATTTGTTTGTCGTGGTTTGGAAAACCTAGAGTAAGATTACATATCTCTTTTTGGGATTACCCTTACTTTTTATATCCCTGGGAATAAGTACATCACAAATGTTGCTTTTTCTGCATCCAAAAGAACTGGGTTTCAAGCAGTTTCACTACTTGAACCTTTACCTCATATTGAGCGAGGTGGTGATATTGCACCTAGTATTGCGTGGTGACACAGAGGTCGGCCATTCTTTTGTGAATGCCACACATTGATCCCTTCTTATGCTTGTTCACACCTCCAGTATGCTGATTGTGGAGATGCTAAACTGCACCTAGCATATACCTAAGGTTACTAACAATCCTGTCATCATGAGGATGCAGGAGGATGATTTCATGTCACAGAATGTATAGCTTTTCTGAAATTTGGTTTATATGACTTATAAGTGAGAACATAATATCAGTTTCATCAGTGCATTCCCATATCAGCTGCTGACATTCATTGATATGGAAGGATATGCCATCAGTGAATACAAGTAAATGCCAAAAAAACCAAAATCTTTTTTCAGAAATAAGAAACATAATTTAGGATCTGTCATGTCAGATGCCACTTGTAACAATTGACACCACCACCATTGCTGGATAAAAAGAAGTCAAGAAGTTAACCAGTAAAGCAATTGAGCATGTTACAGAAGAAAAGGGAAGAAATGCCCGAATCTTGTAATTGCTGAAAATGGAAACTGTGAAACATTGATCATACGATCAGTGATGTGACGGATAGTGAATAATTCATAATTTTCAGGATTCTGACAATGCTGATATTGAAAATCTTAGCAGAAATAATGGGATTTCATAATATTAAAGAAAGCTCTTTTTCGGGTCCTTCACAAAATAAAAATCTCTAAAATTTAAAAATATTATATATTTTTCAGATATTCTCCAAAATATATAAAAAGGAAAAGTGTAATCTCGTGAAGTAGGTCAAAATTTTTTGGATTTAAATGTCAAAAAAGATAAAATAAACAAATAATTTTGAAATTTCAGCTGAAGCGGCTAATTAAGAAAATATTTCAATGCATCATTGAAGTTCAGTGTTAAAATTTATGCTCTATCAATTTTCTTGATATCAGTTATATTTTCTACTGATTGACAAATTAGTTAATCATTATTTTCTGCTGATTGATAAATTAGTTAATCACTTAACATAAATTTATTTTACTATAAATATAGATTTATATTTTATTATATTGGAAGTAGACTGTATAGAAGCAGTGTGTATGATACGTTGTTTGACCAGACCTTGTACCTTTCTTAGTGGCACTAGGTCCCAACTTAACCTGAAACAGAATGTAAGTTTACTTGGTCACAGACTTTTGAAAAGTATTAGCTTACTCTATATATTTAAATTATTTAAAATTTAGTGATAGTTAATTTTATTTGTATTAGTGGGTCGGCTTATCAAGTACACTGGATATGGCAATGCTGCAGGATTATTAGCAAACAAAGGCTTGATGCATGGAGGTAGTAGGACTACGACGGGGAATTATTCTAGTGAGAGTGAAGACAGTGACACTGAAGAATATCTTAAATATAAAGACAGGTAAATGACTAGAAATTGTATTAACGTTTTATTATTGTTATTATTTGAAGCAATCCAATGAATTTTGTATTAGTGGATCCGAAAGTCTCCTTATACAATTAAATATTTTCAACATGAAAAAAAGGTCTCTCTCTCTCTCTCTCTCTCTCTCTCTCTCTCTCTCTCTCTCTCTCTCGCACATGAAAGGTACAGTCTTCTAGCTGGCTGACTGTTTTTATGTTCTGTGTTTACCATGGTCCTGTGACAGGTAAATTCTGGTGTATTTTACATTAATGGATTGCTGAAGTGGAATTCCATCCAGTGATGCAAAAATAATCCATGAATTTTATCAGGTTAAAATACATTTGCACTTTTGATTATTTGCTTTCTGTATCAATGGGTTGGTTCCATTTTGGCCATTAATGCTTCCAAGGTTAGCAGCCTGAAGGAATGAGCAAGCTAAGCATGAAGGAAGTCCATCAAAGTAAACCTCAAGGAATAGGCACTAGCACAAGTTGGTTACAAGGCAGAGCTAATTTTACAAAATCATTGCTTGTTTGTGGTTGAAGGGCAAGAGATTTTTTTGGGAGGTAATTTTTCCATTCATTATTAAACATTTATTTACTTCATTAGTTATTAAATACTTACTAATTATTAACATTAATCACAAAATGGAAGGGGCATCTCAAATAAATCTGTTTTCTGCGTGGGATATTGCTGAAGGTCCATTAGAGTGCGTGCTCTGCTGCTTGAGAAGTTTCTGCTGACTGTGCCTACTATCTACTGGGGAAAAAAAGTAGAAGGAACCCAAGGAAGAACTGGAGATGTAAGGAATGCAAAAATAAGAATAAGCATAAAATAATACAGAAAATAGGAATGAATGTGGCTACTTCACAAGCAGTCTAGCAATCATTGAACAGCATATCAGTTTAGATTTGCTGATCAAGTAATAGGCAAGTAAATGTAGAGATGGAAAAAATCCATGAGGAGTGTCCTGCATCAGCAGTGGGGACTCATACTACATCTGGGGCTTTGAATGGAAATCTGCTTGAAGATGTGATCATTTCTTCCTTCCATAGTCACAAGGGAGGAGTCTGTTGATGCTGAAAATAACACAAAATATTGCCCCTGAGCTGCATCATATCTAGGTATATCGTCATAGGGGGGAGGGATGGCGACCAGGTTTTTGAGTGTTTTTTTTTTTTTTTTTGAGATTGACCTATGAACACTTATATGCATGGTTAGGGGGCATATGCCCCCTCTCCTCCCCTAAACATGCCCCTGTCTCCGATCCATCCAATTCAAGGAGGGAGTGGAGAAAATAATGTTATTCTGCCTATATGTGAGAGCTTATCATCCATAGCAGCTGAGAATTCTTGCCTGAAGATACAAAATGCAGAAATCAAAGATAAACTCCTTTTAATGAGGAAAATTAAAGATTTAGCATTTATTATGAAAGATTTATTCAATCTGAGTGAGCTACGGAAGTTCCCAAACAATCCTGTACTTATGAACATCTTCACCTCAAATGTCATATACAAAATATATATAGAGAGAGAAATGTGATGCAGAGAAGAGAGACATACACAATCCCACAGAAACTGTTGCCAGGTGCAAAACCATTTTGCAAACTTATCAGTACTGGGAAGGAAGAGGGGCCAGAGAAGAATGCATCAACGAACAGGAATGTCTAAGAAAATTGTCAAGCTGGTGTTTTAGTTGAAAGACCATAAATTTCAAGTTGCAGTGGCCTGATGCCACACAGTTACAATCACCTTTTTACTCCTGAACAGAATACTCTAAATCATAGCTACATAGTTCTCAGACAACCAGTTAGTGAACATGCTCACACCCTAATCACTCAATTCAGCGGACTAGACCTACAATCACAGTCCAAAACCTGGGTCTAGATTTCGACAAGACCCTCTGCTGCACCCCTTAGCAAGCCATCAACCAACACACATTGCTCACCAGGCCTAGAGCATGCAGAGCTCCTTTAATACAGGAATGTCAAACACATCATGACTCCAAACTATACAGTATACTAGGAAGTTGAGTAGCCTAAAGATTTCAAGACCCTCTCCCCAAACAACCACAGAAGAAATAGTGGAATACTTGAGAGATGAGTGTCAGCTTGATGTCATTGTCTAAAAACTGACAGCAAAACACCAGAATTAGGCCTCATTCAAATTTGAATGTCAACCAGACCACTATCTAACCATCAGTAGTCCATCTATATGGTCAGTAGAAGCAATCATTTCGTTTTTACACACTAATCAATCACACTGTAGACCCTGGTTACATAACCCTGACATTTAGGGATACAACGGACACTTCTATGGGTGAGGGTAAGCCCACAAGGTAGGATTCTGCCAAGACTAATCCTTCCAGTGTTGGATTTTTGCTAACACCATCCATCCTTGGCATGGGATGACCTCTGGGCTTGTGTGCCCCTTCTGCTGCTACCACCACTGGCCATGTGTGGGATGATTCCTGCTGTCTTCAGGCTGTGCTGCTTGCCCTTGCCTGCAGGGCAAGCAGCATAGTCTGAATCCTCTGACGCTGGTTTCTCCTGGTGTGGGATTGGCTGCTTTGGCAACTTCACTCTGCAGGGTACCTTACCCTGCATTCTTTACTCTTTTCCTGTTGTGGGTAGGCTGCCCTGGTGCAGAGAACTTCTGTCTTTGTTCCCCTCCCATCTCTTCTGCAGGGGGATGCCTTTTTTCTCTGTCCCCCTCTCTTTACCTGCATTCTGCTGCCCCTTGTTCTTTACTGCACTCACTCATTCTTGAAATTTTTTTTTTTTTTTTATGGACCCCTTCAGGAAGCTCAGGTGACCCTGCTGACAGCTCAGCCAGAAATCATGCCATGTTGCCTGGCGCACCTCCACATGGTGAAGGGTGGACAAAAGGAGGAACCTTGGTTTCATAAGGGCCTCACGGCTAAGTAGCCACAAGAACAACACACCAACCCCGCCTCCCCCTTCACTACTTAGCATTAGCATTAGTAGAGGCATATGATGCAAGAAAGCAAGCTTATGCAGCATCAGCCAAAAAAAAAATTCAACTTCACCCCTCCGTTCGTTCGAAATACATGTCCAGCTGAGCCTTAAATTTATTTAAGCTATCAACTTCCACAACAAGGGATGGAAGTCTGTCCTACATCTGTCTTCCCTCAATTTGAATTTATGCCCTCTCAGGTGATTATTCTGAGCAAGAGGAAGAATCCCATCAGCATTGAGCATGCTCAAACCATTCAAGGCTTTATACACCTCTATCAGATCACCTTGCCGGTGCCTAGTTTCCAGACACTGTAATTTGCAAAACTTAAGCCTTTGTTCTGTTCACTAATCTTGTTGCCTTTCTCTGTACATTCCAGCAGCTCTACATCCTTCTTAAAATGAGATCTCCAGACCTGTATACAGTACTCAAGGTGTGGCCTGACCGTTGCCTTATACAAGGGAATAATCACCTCCTTATTCGTGCTAGAAAAATTCCTGTATATCATTGACAAGACACCATGAGCAACTCTTGCAGCCTGTCTGCACTGCTCAGAGAACTTCATATCTGCCTGCACAATTACCCCCAGGTCCTTTTCATTCTCTACGACTGTCAGTGTAGTACCACAGAGTTGATACGTTGCTCTGGGGGTTGCTGTTTCCCATACGTAGTACTTTACATTTGTCAATGTTAAACTTTATTTGCCACCTCTCAGCCCATCTGCTCAACCTTTCCAGATCCTGTTGCAGCAGCATAGTGTCAGTAGTGTCCTTAACAACCATGCCAACCTTTGTATCGTCTGCAACCTTGGACATTAAGCTTGATATACCATCATCAATATTATTTGACATAAATAATTTCAGACATAATTTCCGCAAACTTAATTTCAAATTTTCCGGGCCGGCGCACCGACCTGCCACTGCTGTTTTTGTGATTGATTGCAGCATCAGCTGTTAGCACGAACTCTTAAACACTGGAAAGCCATTCCCACTTGTTTTTCTGCATGTATTATTATAACATGCTCACATTTAGCCTCAGCAGCCATGGTTCCAATGCATAAAGGAAGAGCCTATCATGATATAAAGTGCGAACACCGTACATTGTCCTTAAGAGATAAAGTTGAACTTCTGAAAAAACTCGACAGTGGTGTATCTGTGAGAAGTTTAACTCTGCTTAATTGTAAATTCCAGCAATTTCTCTCAGTTCCTCTTATTTTAGTAATTTTCTTTTAGCCATTCCTTTTTAGATTTTTTTTTTTCAAAACACTTATACAACTTGCAAAAAAACACAACACAATATGATGGATAACACCGCGCACTAACGAATTTGTTTTCACAAAATATCTAACAATACTGACAAACTTATTGCAATGTTCAAGGGTTTATTTTATCGTTATTAGTTTTCTTGCAGCGCTCGCAATAAACTAATCACAAACGACCTTTATATGTATGCCGTAATAGCATCACACGTATGTGACCGCATATATGCAACATAAAAAAAAAAAGACCTTTTTATATATATATATATATATTTTAAGTGAAAAAACGACAACACTTACATTACAATATTTATTTTAGAATTGCTAATCAAATTATTTCCTAAATATTTTTTGCCCCCTTGGGATTTTTTTCTTAAACTAGCTGCCGGATTAGTGATGGTCGACCTGTACTTGGATTTCAGGAAAGTTTTTCATACAGTTGCATCTGGAAGACTGCTGTATACATTGGAGCAGTATGGCATTAAGAGCAAGTTACTGCTATGGAAAAAGGGATGGTCGAGTGGGAGAAGACAGAGTGGTAATCAATGGACACTGCTCTTCATGTACTAATGTTACTAGCGAGTCCAGGGTTTCAGTATTGGTCCCATTGTTGTTTTCTATATTTATCAGTGATATTGATGAGGATATATCAGGCTTAATGTCAGGTTTGCAGATAATGCGAAGGTTGGCAGGGTTGTTCATGACAGTATGCTACTGCTACAGGATCTAGAAAATTTGGGCAGATGGGCTTAGAAGTGGCAACTGAAGTTTAACATTGACAAATACCAAGTACTGCATATGGGTAGCAGTAACCCCAGAGAATTGTACCAACTGTGTGGTACTACACTCAGGGTAGTGGAGAATGAAGTTTTCTGATCAGTGCATACAAGCTGCTAGAGCAGATCAAGGGGTCTTGTCAATGATTATATAAGAACTTTGCTAGCAGGGATTTATTGTGACACCTTGAGTACTGCATACAAATCTGGAGGTATCATGTTAAGAAGGATGTAGAGCTGCTGGAATGGGTACAGAGAAGGGCAACAAGATTTGTGAGAGGAACAAAGGGTTGCTCTTACTAAGAAAGGCTTAAATTCTGTAAATTGCAGCATCTGGAGACTAGCACTCGCAAGGTGATCTCATTGTGGTGTATAAGGCTGTGAATGGTTTGAGCAAGCTCAATGCTGATGGGATTTTTCCTCTTGCTCAGATTATGCACTTGAGGGGAGTAAATAAAAATTGAGGAAAGGCAATTGTAGAATAGATGTGCGGAAATTTTTTTTTACCTAGTAGGTTGTTGAATGCTGGAACAAACTCTCGTGTGTTGTGGCGATTGATAGCTTAAATAAAGTCACTTAACAAGGAAGAACTGAACAAAGTTTTGAGCCAAACGAATAGGTGAAATGGGAAGGGTTTTTTTTTTTTTTTTTTTTGGAAGATTCTGAATTAACGTGCTTTCTTGCATCATATGCCTATGCTAATGCTTATACTCCCAATTAGCATTAGTAGAGGCATTTGATGCAAGAAAGCAAGCTTATGCAGCATCAGCCAAAAAAAAAAAAAAAAAAACACTTCCACTTCACCCCTCTGTTCGTTCAAAATACCTGTCCAGCTGAGCCTTAAACTTATTTAGGCTGTCAACTTCCACGACAAGGGATGGAAGTCTGTTCCACCAACCAACCACTCGCTGGCTAAAGGCAAATTTCCGCACGTCTATCCTACATCTGTCTTTCCTCAATTTGAATTTATGCCCTCTCAGGTGATTATTCTGAGCGAGAGGAAGAATCCCATCAGCATTGAGCATGCTCAAACCATTCAAGGCTTTATACACCTCTATCAGATCACCTCGCTGGTGCCTAGACTCCAGACACTGTAATTTGCAAAACTTAAGCCTTTCTTCGTAAGAGCACCCCTTTGTTCCATTCACTAATCTTGTTACCCTTCTCTGTACTCGTTCCAGGAGCTCTCCATCCTTCTTGAAATGAGGCCTCCAGACCTTTATACTCTAGGTGTGGCCTGACCATTGCCTTATACAAGGGAATAATCACCTCCTTATCCCTGCTAGAAAAATTCCTATATATCATTGACAATACACCATGAGCTACTCTTGCAGCCCGTCTGCACTGCTCAGAGAACTTCATATCTGCCTGCACAACCACCCCCAGGTCCCTTTCATTCTCTACCACTGTCAGTGTAGTACCACAGAGTTGATACGTTGCTCTGGGGTTGCTGTTTCCCATGTGTAGTACTTTACATTTGTCAATGTTAAACTTCATTTGCCACCTCTCGGCCCATCTGCTCAACCTTTCCAGATCCTGTTGCAGCAGCATAGTGTCAGTAGTGTCCTTGACAACCCTGCCTACCTTTGTATCGTCTGCAAACTTGGACATTAAGCTTGATATACCATCATCAATATCATTTATGAATACAGAAAACAATAATGGACCCAACACTGAGCCCTGAGGGACTCCACTAATAACATTAGTCCACGACGAGCAGTGTCCATTGATTACCACTCTCTGTCTTCTCCCCCTCAGCCGCCCCTTTATCCACAGCAGCAATTTGCCTCCAATGTCACACTGCTCCAATTTGTGCAGCAGTCTTCCATGTGCAACAGTATCAAAAGCCTTTCTAAGCTCCAAGTATATAATATCAAAGTTATTCCCTGCATCCAGTTCCTTTGTGACTGCATCATAGTATCCAATCAAATTGGTCAGGCAAGACTTCCCCTTAACAAAACCATGCTGTGTCCGAGCTATAACTGAAGTCTTGTCTAAATGATCCTGCAGTGCTTCTTTAACTAGTGCCTCCATTAATTTTCCTGGAACAGAAGTTAAACTCACAGGTCTATAATTACTTGTGTCAGTCTGTGGGTACCTCCCTTGAGTCCAAGGAAGCTCTCGTAATTATGGCTAAGGGTTTGCTTACTTCCTTTGCTGCCTCCTTTATTATAACTGGATAGATCCCATCCACCCCGGGTGCCTTCCTTGTGTTTATCTTCAACAATTTCTCCTCCACTTTACTCTCAGTTATTACAAGATTCTCTAGCTTACTGCTAGAGTTGAATACACCTCTGGCTTTCCCCTCGCTAAATAACTCCTCATGTGTGAATGTGGATGCAAAATATTCATTTAGTTTGTTAGCTACCTGAGCAGGATCATCAACAGTTGACCCATCGATATCAAGTGGACCAATCTGATTCATCCCCTTCCTGCTAGAGTTTACATAAGTAAAGAACTCTTTGCTGTTTTTCTTTGCATCCCTTGCCAAAGATTTCTCGTAATCTGCCTTCTCCTGCCTAACCTCCTTTGTAACTTGGTTACAGATCAACTTGTATCTATCATAGGCTTCTGTGTCATGTTTTAATTTGTATGTATCCCATGCATGTTTCTTCTCTGCCAAATGCCTCATCAGTTCATCTGACATCCATTTAGGCCTAAACCTTGAACAATATTTCTTAGTTGGTATGTAAAGCCTAGTAGCTTCCAAGATAAGTTCTTTGAATGCTTCCCATATTGCATTTGCTGTTGGTAACATCATCAGTTGGTCCCACTGTATAGAATTTAAATACTGTCTCAGTCCATCATAGTCGCCTTTACGAAAGCAATAACCCTTCCCTTTGCCCCTAATGGTAGTTACCTCTTTGAGTAAATCCCACTTCAGCACACTGTGATCACTGCCACCTAGTGGTTCATTTATCTGCAGATTCTTAAAGAATCACTGCTGATAATCAAATCAAGAGTATTCCTCCCTCTAGTTGCCTCCCGAACATGCTGATTTAGAAAACAGTCATCCAGTAAATCCACAAAAGCCTTGCTAGTGCGTGAGTGACCAACCCACAAATTCCAGTCAATATCTGGGAAATTAAAATCTCCCATTATAAGACTCTCTGATTTACTGGCCCACTCTATTTCCCTGTACAGTTTCTTATTATACTCATCAGAGTCATTAGGCCTATAGCAAACTCCTACTCTCAATTTTGATCTCCCAATGCTTATGTCACACAAAACTGACTCAACACTGCACTGTCCAGCGATGTCCACTGGCTTCACTTCCTTGGATTTTATGTATTTCTTAACTAATAGCATAACCCCTCCTCCCTTCCTATCCAGTCTATCCTTTCTGTAGACGTTGTACTCCCCAAATTCCAGTTCTGCATTCCTTATATCTGTGTGACACCACGTCTCTGATATCCCAACAATATCTACCTTTGATGTTTTGAGCAATACCTCAAATTCATCAAATTTATTTACTAAACTCCTAGCATTGGTGTACACGCAAGTATACATGCACCTATTTCTATTCTTAGCTACCCTAACACAACCCATGTGTTTACTTGTACCGCAATGACTCCAGGCAGTCTCTGAAATATCCTGCATCTTGTTTTTCAGGCTTCTGCTCATTCCAATAGAAGCAGTGCAAGAATCTCTTTCACCTCTGCCAGTGGCTACTGTTAATTTATTCGTCTTTGTCTCCCCCCAAGCTAGCAGTTTTCCGACCCACCTAACACTGCCTCGATAGCATCAGCAAATATTCTTGCACCCTTTCTATTTAAGTGTATCCCATCCCTGTAGAAGCAATCTCTCCTGTACAATGTCTTTGTAGCTTTGCTTCCATCTAACTCATACCACACAACTGGCTTGGTTGTTGTTGAGGCCTGCCTTCATGTGGATAAGATGGGTTGCTGTGGTGGCTTTTTGGTTTTGCCTCTTCTAAATTATAAATTTACAGTGTCCTGTATGAAAGCTACAGATTTAAATGGCGGAGTTGAACAAACGTTCCTCGTGCCGCCAGACCTATGACTTAACATACGTACATACATAACTCGTACCACACTGATTCTATATTAGCAAGTGTGACTTCTGAATTTGCAAAAGCTTTTGTTGCACTCAGACTACTTTTGATAAGAAATGCACCTTCTGCTTTCCCCATTCTCCTTAAATACATTGTATATACCATAGCAAAACTTGTCATTCCCTATATCTGGGTGATACTACATTTTCATTATCTGTATTATGTCAATAATAGTTTTCTTGACCATGAGATTATTCACATGTTTTATTGACGACCCTTTTGACATTACTATAAACACAATTGAAACAGTGTTCTACCCTGATACCTCCTTGAAGTTATCTAAGCTTGTTTTCTTTGATTAGCTTCCCTCTCATTTGAAATGTCAATACTGTCACCAGAATTTGCCACTGTTAGCTGCTGTATGTTGCTGCAACATACAGCAGCTAACACAGATGTTGCCCCACATCCTGTGACTAACAGTTTCCTGAGCCCTTAAGTTATTCTCACTTATATTGGAAAAAAACCAATGCATTACCTTTATTCAAATGAATTTCATCTGTACAAAAAAATTCTTTCTCCCTATAAGTGATAAGAAAATTCACTGAAAATCCACACTGATAGGAAAATTAACCCCCCCCCCAGAAGCCATGCACTCTCACTTGAGTCTCGAGTTATTCTGAGAGGCTTCTGGCATTTAATCTTTTCCGTCATGCCTAGGAAAAATTGCTGATATAAACATTCTGGCCTACATAATGACTCATCTCTTATAAATTCTTCCCCACCCCCTTCCATTTACTATCACATAGATGTTCAGTTATTGCTGCATGCCTTTTCCTGAAAATTACAATTTACAGAAATTCAAATCTCTCTTCTTACTATGAGGAAAGCATTAAAAAAATATTGAATTGTTTAGTCATCTACAGATATTCAAGGTCAATAAGTGCTTCACTTTTTATTTACTTTGTAAACTGTTGTAGAATTTAGCATATGTTTATGTGGAGCAAAGTGTTCATCAATTAATCTCCAGTAGTTTAATTTCGCATCACATCTACAAATTTGAAGGCATATTTTAAGTTCCATAAAGACTGGCAAAGTCATTTAGGTATTTTTTCACTTTAGTTTTCTTGCTATTATGCTTTTTATTAGGATCAACCCTGTTTTAGGCTGTTATCAAGAACCCAGACCGGATCCCATGGAAGGAATGTCAGAAGAGCAGAAAGAATATGAAGCTATGCAGCTAGTAAATATGATGGATAAATTAGCCAAGTATGTCAGTTATTATTTTATTTTATTTTTTTCATTTGTTTATTGTGTATTAGATATTTTTTCTATAATTAACATTTAATTTGAAACATAAAAATAATTACCTCACATAAATTTGAAGAAGTAGGCATGTCTAAAATGATATTAAACTAACTCCAGCTAATAGATATTGACAGGAAGAAATTAATTATTCCTGAGAAAGCAAAACACGAGTTTATGATTTGAACAAAAGATAAAATATGATTCTTTTTATATAGTTTCAGCTTAATAAAACACTCTCTCTCTCAACAAATAATGTTCTTTAATTAGCCTTTATATTGTAAAATGCTCCTTAAGATTTTAAACTAGTCTTTAAAAGAACTTTGCTTTTACTAAGGTTTAGGCTAGGGAAATAAAGGAGTTGGTATTGGCAAAATGATGCAGGAAAAAGATAAAATATGATTCTTTTTATATAGTTTCAGCTTAATAAAACACTCTCTCTCTCTCACTAAGATTTTAAACTAGTTCTTTAATATTATTAAAGAACTAGTTTAAAATCTTAAACTTAGATTATGCTCCTTAAGATTTTAAACTAGTTCTTTAAAAGAACCTTGCTTTTACTAAGGTTTAGGCTAGGGAAATAAAGGAGTTGGTATTGGCAAAATGATGCAGGGAAGGAAGCTTATACATATCCATTCTTCTTTTACTCTTCCCTTCTAATGATTTTGCCAGTAGGTTTGGACAAATTTGATCAAATTTAAATTCCTCTTTTTCTGAATACAAATTTCTGTGTTTCTCTTAAGAAGGAGTAAAGATGCTGCCACATTTAACTTATTCAGTCTTTTCAAACTCTTAAACACTTGGGCAACTGTGTGGAGACCTAACAGATGCCTGCTTTTCATATGTTATAATTTACAGAACACAAGTCTCATTTCATTAATAAATATTAAAAACTTGAAGACCAGTATGGACCCCTTGGGGTATATTACATATCCTGTTTATTTTAAAGAAAGTGGTGAGGCAATATATCATACCATAAGGTTAATTGTGAGTCTGTGTTAAATTTAGGGGATGACTACTCCCTTGTATTGAAAATGTATCACTGCATTGCCAAGAATGTCATTCTGAGAATGAATGGGTAACTACAGACCAGTCAGGCTGTCTTACGTGAAATGGAAAAGAATGGAGGAAATGATGATTAAGAATGTGATACAGAGGAAAAGAATGGAGGCAGTGATTAAGAATATAATAGTGTCACCTGGACAAACAGTATTCTTGAAGGAACACAGCACCTTTTTTGTAATTTTGATTTAATATTTTCCATTGACAAAATAATTTACTCTCAACTCCACATAAGGTTTGAGCTTGTGGTTACCAAGTGATTTCTTTAATACCTAAAGTATAAATGATACTTTAGGTATTATAGAAATATGAAGATAATACTAATTGTCAGCATCTCTGACAATTGGTATTAGTAATGGCCACATGATGCAAGGAAGCTTACATATTCAAGGTCTTTCCTCATATGGACACCCTTTTGCCGATCTCACTAGGTAAGTTACCCGTCTCTGGACCCTTTCAAGAAGTGCAATGTCTTTCTTTGATGTTGCTGTAATGATGACATTTTAAACTCAACTCTGGAGTTCATAGAGTTCGCCAGTAGATCAGAATGTCTTTTACTGGGGGATTGTAACTTTCCAGATGTTGACTGGAACTTGTGGATTGGCCACTCACACACTAGAAAGACTTTTGTGGATTTATTGAATGATTGTTTTTTTACAGCAGCAAGTTACAGAGGCAACAAGAGAGAGTAATACTCTTGATCTGATTATCATACAGTGATTATTCATGCATTGATGTTGATGATCCTGCTCAGGTAGCTAACAAACTAAATGAATATTTTGCATCGACATTCACACATGAGGAGTTATTCAGCGAGGGGAATGCCAGAGGTGTATTCAACTCTAGCAGTAAGCTACAGAATCTTGAAATAACTGGGAGTAAAGTGGAGGAGAAACTGTTGAAGATAAACACAAGAAAGGCACCCGGGGTGGATGGGATCTATCCAGTTATATTAAAGGAAGCAGCAAAGGAAGTAAGCAAACCCTTAGCCATAATTATGAGAGCTTCCTTGGACTCAGGGGAGGTACCCATAGACTGGAAATGTGCAAATGTGACCCCAATTCACAAAGGAGGATCAAAGGCTGACACAAGTAATTATAGACCTGTGAGCTTTACTTCTGTTCCAGGAAAATTAATGGAGGCACTGGTTAAAGAAGCACTGCAGGATCATTTAGACAAGACTTCAGTTATAGCTCAGACACAGCATGGTTTTGTTAAGGGGAAGTCTTGCTTGACCAACTTGATTGGATACTATGATGCAGTCACAAAAGAACTGGATGCAGGGAATAACTTTGATATTATATACTTGGATCTTAGAAAGGCTTTTGATACTGTTGCACATGGAAGACTGCTACACAAATTGGAGCAGTGTGACATTGGAGGCAAATTGCTGCTATGGATAAAGGGGTGGTTGAGGGGGAGAAGACAGAGAGTGGTAATCAATGGACACTGCTCATCGTGGACTGATGTTATTAGTGGAGTCCCTCAGGGCTCAGTGTTGGGTCCATTATTGTTTTCTGTATTTATAAATGATATTGATGATGGTATATCGGGCTTAATTTCGAAGTTTGCAGACGATACAAAGGTTGGCAGGGTTGTCAAGGACACTACTGACACTATGCTGCTGCAACAGGATCTGGAAAGGTTGAGCAGATGGGCTGAGAGGTGGCAAATGAAGTTTAACATTGACAATTTAAAGTACTACACATGGGAAACAGCAACCCCAGAGCAACGTATCAACTCTGTGGTACTACACTGACAGTGGTAGAGAATGAAAGGGACTTGGGGGTGGTTGTGCAGACAGATATGAAGTTCTCTGAGCAGTGCAGACGGGCTGCAAGAGTCGCTCATGGAGTATTGTCAATGATATACAGGAATTTTTCCAGCAGGGATAAGGAGGTGATTATTCCATTGTATAAGGCAATGGTCAGGCCACACCTAGAGTACTGTATACAGGTCTGGAGGCCTCATTTCAAGAAGGATGTAGAGCTGCTGGAACGAGTACAGAGAAGGGCAACAAGATTAGTGAATGGAACAAAGGGGTGCTCTTACGAAGAAAGGCTTAAGTTTTGCAAATTACAGTGTCTGGAGACTAGGCACCAGCGAGGTGATCTGATAGAGGTGTATAAAGCCTTGAATGGTTTAAGCATGCTCAATGCTGATGGGATTCTTCCTCTAGCTCAGAAAAATCACCTGAGGGGGCATAAATTCAAATTGAGGAAAGACAGATGTAGGATAGACGTGCGGAAATTTGCCTTTAGCCAGCGGGTGGTTGGTTGGTTGGTGGAACAGACTTCCATCCCTTGTGGTGGAGGTTGATAGCCTAAATAAGTTTAAGGCTCAGCTGGACAGGTATTTTGAACGAACAGAGGGGTGAAGTGGAAGTGGGTTTTTTTTTTTTTTTGGCTGATGCTGCATAAGCTTGCTTTCTTGCATCAAATGCCTCTACTAATGCTAATGCTAATTAAGAACCACTAAGTGGCAGTGATCACAGTGTATTGATGTAGAGTTTACTTAAAGATGTAACTATCATCAAGAGTAAAGGGAAGGGATTTTGCTTTCATAAAGGCAATTATAGTGGTCTCAGATGGTTTTTAAGTTCTATACAGTGGGACCAACTGATGATGTAAATCAGTAAATTCTAAATTGAAAGCATTCAAGGAAATAATCATAGATGCTACTAGGCTTTTCATACAAACTAAGACATACCTAAATGGATGTCAGAGGGACTAATGAGACATGTCAGGCACGAAAAATGCGTGGGACCCATATAAATTATCAGGTGATATGGAAGCCTATGGTGGATATAAACTTGTCTCAATCAAGTCACAAAGAATGTTAGGCAAGCTAAGGCAGATTGTAAGAAATGTTTGGCAAAGGATGCCAAGTAAAATAGCAAATATTTCTTTATTTATGTAAACTGTAATAGGAACGAGACAAATCACCTATGTCCAATGGATATCAGTTGTTCAACTGTTAATTGTCCTGCTCAGGTTGCTAGCAAGCTGAATAAGTACTTTGCTTCTACATTCACACATGGGGAATTCTTTAAGGGAGTTGATGTAGAAGTTTATCAGGCTAGCAGGGAGCTAAAGGATTTTTTAATAACTGAAAGGAAAGTGGAAGAGAAATTGCTAGAGTCTGATAAAGAGCGTGGACTGGATCTATCCAATTATATTAAGGGAGGCAGCAAAGGAGGTAAGCAGACCTTTTGCCATAATTATGACAGCATCTTTGGATTCAGGGGAAGTCCCTCTTGATAGGGATGTGCAAATGTATCCCCAATTCATAAGGGGGGAATCAAAAAGTGACATGAGTAAATATAGACCTGTTAGCTTAACTTCTGTTCCAAGGAAAATAATGGAGTCACTGGTTAAAGAGGTAATGCAGGCTCACCTAGACAAGAGTGCAGTTATGCTTCAGTCACAGTATGGGTTTCTCAAGGGGATGACCAATATGGTTGGATACTGTGATGCACTATCCAACCATATTGGTCATCAGTAACAAAGGAACTGGATGCAAAAAATTATTTTGATATCATATACTTGGATTTTAGGAAAGCTTTTGATACTCTTGCACATAATAGACTGTTGTACAAATTGGAGCTGTGTGAAAATTAGGGCAAGTTACTGCTATAGATAAAGGGATGGTTGAGTGGGAGAAGACAGTTGTTAATAGACACTGCTCATCGTGGACTAATGTTATCAGTGAAGTTCTCCAGGGTTCAGTGCTGGGTGCATTGTTCTTTTCTCTATTTATGAATGATATTGATGAAGGTATATGAAGCTTAATTTCTAAGTTTTCAGATGATACGAAGGTTGGTAGGTGGTTGACAGTATACTACTGCAACAAGATCTAGAAAAATTAGGCAGTTAGGCTGATAAATGGCAATTGAAGTTTAACATTTTACAAATGCAAAATGTTGCATATGGGTTACAGCAATCCCAGATTAAAGTACCAAATATGTGGTACTGCACTCAGGGTATTGGAAAATGAAATCCTAGGGGTAATTGTGCAGTCAGATGTGAAGACCTCAGAGGAGTGCAGACAGGCTGCCAGTACAGGAGATGGCATTTTCTCTATGATATACAGGTATGTATGATATACAGGTCTTAGGTATTTTTCTAGCAGAGATAAGGTGGTCATTATTCCATTCTATAAGGCAATGGTCAGGCCAGCCGCATCTTGAGTACTGCATACAGGTCTAGAGGCCTCATTTCAGGATGGATGTAAAGCTGCTGGAATGGGTACAGAGAAGGATAACAAGATTGGAGAGGGGAACAAAAAAGTGCTTACCATGAAAGGCTTCAGTTCTGCAGATTGCAGTATCTATTTCTTGCATCTTGAGAGACTAGGCAGCTGTGAGGTGAGCTGATTTGAAATTTTTTAAGGCTTTGAATGGATTGAGATAGCTCAATGCTGTGGAACATGAGGGGCCATTAATTCAAATTGAGGAAGGATGGTTGCAGAATAGGTGTACAGAAGTTTGCCTTTAGCCAACAGGTATTTGATTGCCACTACAAACTGCCTTCTGTTGTGGAAGTGGATAGCTTGAATAAATTCAAGGAAGACCTAGACAAACTGTTGGAGGGAATAGATAAGTGAAATGGGAAGGGGTGTTTTTTTTTTTTTTTTTTTGCCATTCCTGTATAAGCTTGCTTTCTTGCATCATTTGCCACTACTAATGCTAATACTTTGTCTGTAAAGCTGAGTTTTTTTTTTTTTTTTTTTTTTTTCAATAAAGTATTCTCCCTATTGCTCAGATTATACACCCGAGGGGGCATAAATTCAAATTGAGGAAAGACTGTTTAAGAATAGATGTGTGTAAATTGGCCTTTGACCAGCGAATGGTTGATTTCCAGAAAAAACTTCCATATGTCATTGTGAAGGTTGATAGCCTAAATAAATTCAAGGAAAAACTGGACAAACTTCTGGAGAGGTGAATGGGAAGTGGGTTTTTTTTTTTTTTTTCTTGCTGATGCTGTATCAGCTTGCTTTCTTGCATCATATGCCACTACTAATACTAATAAAGACAATAAATAATTTAAAATTGGGCACTTCATTATTCATTATCTTGACAGTATAGTGAATATAAGAAGAAATATAATTTTTAATTATTATTTTAATTAATTTTTAATAAACACTAACATTAAACCTGGATTAAAAATAATCACAACAGTTAGTAGATATTTACTTAAGCATACAAATGCACACTGCGATATCCTTTATTTATGGAATATCTTTTGAGCATATATGACAAAAATCCAGCTGCAGAGAAAGGCAATAAGATTAGTGAAGGGAACAAAAAGTTAATCTAACCAAGAAAGGCTTCAGTTCTGCAAATTGCAACATCTTGAGACTAGGTACCTGTGAGATGATCTGATGGTGTGTTTCGGGTATTGAATGGATTGAGCAAATTCAATACTAATGGTGTTCTTCCTCTTGCCCAGACTACACGTGAGGGGGCATAAATTGAAATTGAGGATGGATGGATAGTTGCTGGATAGATGTGCGAAGTTTGCCTTTAGTCAAATTATTGGAGGGGATGGACAGATGATGTGGGAAGGTCTTTTTTTTTTCTTTTTTTCTTTCTTTTTTTTGGCTCTGCTTTATAAGCTTGCTTTCTTGCATCATTTGCCAATACTAATATCATTAGTTTTGTCATCCTCTGCTTTTTAATTTAAATCTTAAATATAATATGCTATGATATATACACAAATATGTAAACCTATAACTCTGTGAATTTTGAACAGAGTAAAAGATATGAAACACTGAAAGAAAGTTTTTCATATTTTCAGACTTATCATAGTTCACACTTTTTCCGGTATCAGGGAGAGTTTATATTTGGCTAATACCAAAGGTAGCTCATTATCCTGGTATGTCTTATGCCAAACATGAAACATGGAGGAGGATCAATAGTTTGGGCAGCAATATCTTGCTGTCCAAACTATATATACACACATAGAAGTAATATGAGGGGGGGGAAGCATAAAATGAGTGGAAGAAACAAATAAATAATGAAGACAGAAGTAGAAATATGCGGCCACTTTACGTTTGCTGTCATCTTTTTCCTTCTTTATTTTTACTGTTAAACGTATTATTTTTATATAGTTTTATATATACAGTATATATTTCATAATATAATAAAGTAGATGCATAAAGCATGAAATATGTTAGTTGCATAGTAATGCGAGCGTATAATAATAGTTATTCTAAAAGAGGTGAAATCTAATACGTGATTCAAAAGACATGCAACTCAGTATAAATTCAGTTATTTCTATTATTATTATAATTGTAATTATAATAGGCAATAAATATATAAAAGTGCCTTCCCTAATGTAAGCAAAAACCCTTTTCATCGTGTTTAATGAGACTTGTTTATTGTAAATAATGTGTTATTGTTGAAATTTCTAATTCAATGTTGACTCAATGGATTTAAACGGCACAGCTATTTAAATCCATTAAAGGTACACCTTTGTTGTGAACAAAACACTACTGGTTAGTGACTGAAACCTAACATATAACAACTATAATTTTGCCTTTTTCATTATCTGTATGTTACCTCACTGTTTCCTACTAGTTATGATATACAATACACACTTCTTTCTTTTGCTTGTAGAGATGGATTAGTCCAGCCAATGCGAGTAGGAGATGATGGGAGGCCTCATCCTGTTGAACACATTTTGGAACTCCAGAGTGGTTTAAACTTACCGGATCAAGATATGACTGAGTCAGAGTCAGACTAATTTCCGTCTTTTGTGTTTTTTTGAAGAGATTGGATGCATGACAGCCATTTCCAGCAATTTCTGTGCTCTTATGGGTCCACAGTGCCTGTGATTTTTCTTGCCTTCATATTTGTAAAGAATGATGCATGTTGCAAACCTCTGCAAATTTCCTTTATTTTGTTAAATTCCTTTTATTTTGTTATTCTCTATATAATGCACTTCCATTAGTTTATAAAATTCATAGTAATTAGATCTTATAAATTAATGAGAAGAAAAAATTATAAGATTTTTTTTTTATCTCTCTTTACTAAGAAATTGAGAACTAGTCACATGATAATATTATCATCAGTAATGTTCTTTGGCTAAGTGATCCATGTCATATTTTTATAATGAGAGATCATTGACTTTATGCTTCTTTGAACTGTTGAAATTTTAAAGATTCTTTTAAGCATTATTTTTGGAAATGATTAATTTTCATATCCTGTGATGCTTTCAGTGATGTTTTACTTTTCTTTTTTTCTTTCTTTTTTTTTTTTTCAATTAACAGATCCTGCCTATATATATATATATATATACACAAATTAATAGGTAAATTTTAATATATCCAATTTAACCCTCAGATTGAATTTCATCTGGGAAAACTAGAGTCAGACATACTCAGATCTGTTTGAATATTATTTTTGACTCTTCATATTTTTCATAATTATTTTCCTTGTATGGTCAGCTTAGTGTGTTGCTCATTGAAAATATTTTTAATGTTTTTGAGATATATAAAAACATAAATGCATATTGGTATATCACAATTCCTCTTTGCTATACTCCTGATTGTCTTGTTCATATTAATGTTAATATTAATCTTCCAATCTATAATTGGCTTATTTGTTGCATAAATGTCCATTAGTTAAGAGAGTAAAGCAACTGATTTTCTTGGGTTTTCTCAACTCGTTGGCTTTCATATAGTCATTATAATGACTTTTTTTTTTTACAAATATATTTTTAATTTAAAAATGGTGTATTCTCACCCCTCCCCTGCAAAAAAAAAAAAAAAAAAGCTGATACAATTACTGGAGCAGAGTGTAAGATGATACTGTTAACCCTGACAGTACCTTCTTACACTGTTTCTGGCACCCGAAAAAATGTGTGTAGAATGTTCTAGAGCAGTGGTTCCGAAACTTTGAAGGCTTGAGGACTCCTTCTATAAAGGAAATATTTTGGCAGACCCTCTATTTTTAGCTGTTAGTTTGTAGTCAGTAATTAATAAACTACAATAATGATAAGCAACTTTTTTTCTTTAAAAACCATTTTTATTATAAAACAATTACATTTATTTATAATCTTAATAGATTTTATGGGTAATAATTATGTATTTCGGTAGCTGTGCAGTGGATGATGATGTTTCTTTTCCACAAGATTCGCAATGTTAGGTTCAATATTTGACATGTTGATTCTCGATTCATGTCCACATTTAGTCAGTTTCATAGTTTATTTTTTATATAATAACATGGAGAAGGCCCGTTCACAAAGGTGTAAGTTGTACAAAAGGGAAGCAATTTCTGAAGGGCTTTATCTGACAATTCTGGATAAATATTTCTCACTGATAACCAAAAATTAGGGAGACTGTTCTGTTTGAAAACAATTCTTAAGGAACCATTACACGATAGCTCTGTAAGTTTATCCTGTTCGGAAATTGTCAAATTGTTGATTTCGTGAATATTTTCGCAACTAAATGGGTCCCTAATCCAACTTTTCTTTTAAAATGTCTTTTAAATTTTTCAAATGTACGGTAAAAATATCAGTTATATTTTCATGCACTTTTTCTCTGTAGTTTTGTACAAAATCAAATAGGGTTGGAAAGGAATCAGAAACATTCTTTTTAAGTCAATTCTCCCACAATTCTATTTTTTTGATTATGGCTTCTATTTTATCTTCAACTTTAAAAACTTCTACAGTTGTTCCTTGCAAACCTAAATTTAGTTCATTTAAGTAACAAAAAATATCAGCTAAATATGCAGCCTTCACTAGCCAAGAGAAGTCATTAAAATGCTCTTTTAAAGGGTAATTTTTTTGATCAATTAAAAATACTCTTATTTCATCACGAAATCGAAAATGCGATTCAAAACCTTCCCACAAGACAACCAACGAACTTCAGTATGTAGTAGTAGTAGTTGTTTATGATGGCTTCACATTTCATTACATAAAACTTGAAAAATTCTACTATTTAGTGGGCGAGCCTTAATAAAATTCACTATAGATAAGCTTCATCCAATGTTGCTTTTAAATCTGTCGGTATTTTTCTGACAGCAAGTGATTCACGATAGATGCAACAGTGTTTCCAGATTGCATTTGGTGCTTCATTTTGAATTAAAATAAACATCCCACTTACTTTTCCAGTAATAATCCGAGCACCATCTGTGCTAATGCCAACATATTTTGACCAATTTAGTTCATTCATTTTTATGAAATCATTTAAACAAGTGAAAAGTGCTTGCCCCATAGTGCGAGTTTGAAGAGCTTTACAAAATAAGAAATCTTTATGAAATTTACCATCATATTCATACCGAATGAAGGCAAGTAAATTAGCACTGTTGGAAATTTCATCAAGTTGCAGTGAAAAATACTGACTCTTTCACATGCGTTAGACATTTTCATATGTCTAACAATATTTTCATATTGTTAGACATTTCCGTGATTCGATCACTAATTGTAGTAGTAGGCGCCTCCATAGCCAGGTGGGAAGGAGCAGCAGTGCGTAGCACACTCTTCTTGATTAGACCGGGGTTCGAGCCCGTCACCACCAAATACGGAGCATGTGGTAAGGTCAGGGAATGACCACCACATATCCCGGAGCAATATGGCCTTAGTTGCTAATGCTCCTAAAAACCAAAACAAACAAACAAAAACTAATTGTAGTGTCTGATAACAAAATTAAATTTAAATCTTTTGTGGCTCTATCTCTTACCATTCGTGTAACCGTTATCTTTGTGGCAGGTAGAATTAACTTCTCGGCAATTGTGTGAGGTTTTCCTGATTTCGCTATTAAGAGAGCGACCTCGTGTGATGCGGTAATGACCTGTTGATTGTTGCTACTAGACGCGGTTTTTCCTATGAGTTTCTGAGTTGCTTGTAATTCTTTTAATTTCATTTTTAAAAAATCATTCGATTTATCTGTGTATTGTTCATGTTTTGTGTTCAGGTGGTGCTTAAAGTTTGCTGGTTTCATGGCTTCATTTGATATGTCAAAACATATGATGCACAAAGGATTATCAACATTGTCAACACAACTACTTGTAAATCCAAGTGTTAAATATTCTGCGGAATATTTGTGTCTTGTGCATTGGTGTCTTCAAAGTTTCTGAAGTTGAACAAGGCATGCTGCCATCATCAGATGACTGAATTATTTCCTCTTTTACGTTTTATTGATGTATTACTCTTTAACCAACGATCCATTTCCTGGAATAATAAATATAATTTAAATACTAATAAAATATCAATAAAAATCGCATATAAGTATCAAACAACACTGTTCAACTTACCTGAATTTTTCAACAGAACTTTCGTGATGTAAGGAACAGACTAAAACTGTATTCGCGGCCACAAAACCAGGCAACTGACAATGAGTGCTGTCGCCACGGATGGGGCATGAGGCGAAGGGTGAGAATCGCTTGCTCCCGTGCTTTCATTTTACCACTCGCCGAGTGGTAAAATGAAAGTTTCCCAGAACAACTCTTATTGTCGAGATCAGTTCATGGTTATCTTAATCTGATAGCAGAACTTCCTGGAACTGCTGCAATGCCGGTATGAACAACTGCTAGAAAGAAAGAATCACAACTAAGAGCACAAGATGACTAACAAATTCAGGGAAGTAATTTAATTTTTCACCTGCGGACCCCCAAGCATGATCTCGCAGACCACAGTTTCGGAACCACTGTTCTAGGGGATTGGAATATTTTATTTATTTGCTGCTACTCAGTTAGTACCAACTAAAAAAAATCAAAAGTAAATGTTCAATATGAATGTAAAACAGTTATGTAGTTTGTAAATAATTGGCCATTTTTTATAATTGTCTGATTGCTTAGGCAGTACTGGTTTCTATAATCAGTATATCTTTACTTAAAATAAGCATTAAATTTTTATTTCATTGCCTTTAGCATACATACTAACTCTGTTCTACCAGCAGTGTATGCATATAGTTTAATAGTTACATGACTTCAAGTAAAAAGTTTGGAAAGCATAGCAAGTATTGATGGGCAGCTTGGGCATAGCACTAACATAAAACTATAGAAAAACTTTTTAATTATAAAGCTTTCAGGAAATTTGTGCCATCCCTCCTCATTTGTCTGAAACTTCTCTCTTCTCAATCTAGATTCTCTTACATGTATAATTATTTTCTTATAGTTCTTTCATCTCATTTGTTTCAGATTAATGACATTTCAAATGCTATTAATTTTTTTCCTCCTGTTTTTACATGGGGAAAAAAATTTTATTTTCTTCCTGTTTTTTACCATTGAACCATGCAACACTAACAAAACCATTGTTTTATAATTTTCTTAATTTTATTTTTTTTTTAATCTGGTCTATTTCATGAATTAGATAGCACAATCCATAGTTTTTAGCATAAGCTATGTTAATTAATTTCAGTTTTAAAAATATAATTCTATTTTCATAATAGATAGGAAAATAGGAACTTTGCAGACAAACAAAGAAGTTTATTTCTTTGTGTACAGTGATTAGGGATAGAAGATGCAGCAAAGATTGTTTTGCACTATGATAGTTGCATCTAATTGTTAATCTAGTGGAGAAAGAAAACTACTAAATTTACAGAGGGAGGAGGGGGATAAATGCTTAGATGAAATAAACAAATGAATAAGGAATAAGAGTTCAAAAAAAAAGTATCGAGATAGGACTAAATATTGTCATGGACTGGTTAAGCAAACAATATATAATTTTAGTAAATATTAATACATATTTTTTTTACCCTCATTCTTTTTGTTTTTGCTTTTAATATCCATGTACATAGGCAGCACAAAGCTACTAACTTGGCTTCTGGCCATATACTGTTAGTATGTTGAAGGTTGACTTAATTTTCATTAGCACTATGATGGTTAGTTATTCATGTTTTCACAGGTTGCTGTAAGTAAAGTTTCACCATTAGGACATTAAACTAAATTAAATATGTATTAGCACATTTAATTTAATTTACTACAAATTGGTTGATATTTTATGTAGAATTTTGTAATTATTCTACACCTTTTTTTTTTTTTTTTACCTCTTATATCTTTGAGTTAATGTTTGGAAACAATGGATGCAATTTCCTTTGTTTTGGGCCAAAAACATATAACATATAAATGAGGAGGGTACCAAGCACAAGCTTAATAATGCCATGTGTGATTGACTAAGTCAGTTTTAACCTTCAGAGAGCAAAGAATGTGTTCAGATTTCATCTGCCACTGAGTATGAAGCATGTGAAGAAATAAATATAAAGTTTTAATGTATTACTCAATAATTGTATTTTAATCAATATATTACATTAATATATGCAATAAAAATACTTGATATAATGCCAAAATTTGACAACATCACACTTTGGAAAGTTCTGTTGATTAAAGCTATAATCTTTAATTAACTCACTCAAATGAAACTTAAGATTCAAAACTGTTATCCATCATCCAAACCTTATATCCAGTGGATGAGCATATCATTCCCTCTGTACTATAAGCATCTATTCGTTATATTCTTCATGCTATTCTGTTTCCCATTATATTTTAGCCCTAGCTACAGTAAGCGCTCTTTCTTCTAATGCTTGTTTGACACCATCTATCTATCCACCTTCTCTTGGTGTGCCTCTAGCCCTTTTATCACTCATTTTTGTTTCAAATATCTGTTTAATCTTAAAAACTTGTTAACCGCTCTCTCTGAAAATTCTAATTTTTGATCAGACCATCTGTGCTTTTTTAATTCAGTTCTCAGCTCCTTAGGTTAAAATAAATAGTCAAAAACTGTGTTGTTAACAGATAACCATCTTTTGGCTAATTTCTGTTTTAATTCAAATGAATTTAACTAGCTTCCTATGCTTCCCTTTCTACTTATCCTGTTGTTTCCAGCTTCATTAAAGATTGTTCCTAGATACACAAAATTGGCAATTCGCTCCAATATTTTGGTTACTTAGTCTACAGTGTTGATTTTCCTTCTCTTCCAACATTCGTAGCTTTTATTTTTGTACTACTAATTTTCATACCAAATTCTATACACCCTTTATCTGTTTTATTCAGAGATTCCTGAAGGGTTTTCAAACTACTATTTAATAGCATAGTATCATTGGTATATAGCAATGATCCAGTTTTTACATTCCCCACACTAAACCTTGTCATTAACTTGCATTCTTTTAAATAAATGGTCCATAAAAATTATAAAAAGAAGTGGTGAGAGGTAACCTTGCCTTGCCTCGCCTCAAGGTATTTAAAATTACAATAAGGATAAATAAAACAGCTATAATGCTCCATGGGTTCTACATTTATATTAATCATCATCATCATCATCAGCCATTTTCAATCCACTGCAGGATGAAGGCCTCTCCAGCAACTTTCCAGTTCCTTCTGTTTTGAGCACTGGCCATCCATTTACTACCCAAAAACTCATGAATTTCATCTATCCATCTCTGCCTTTGTGTTCCAGGTTTTCTTCTAGCTCCTCTTGGGTACTATTCTGTTATTTTCTTAGTCCATCTGTCATCATGTCTTCGAGCTATGTGTCCTGCCCAAGACCATTTTAGTTCTTTAGTTTTGATAAGAATGTCCTTTACTTGAGTTTGCTGCCTAATCCATGTGTTTCTCTTCTTATCTAACAGTCTGATTCCCAATATAATTCGTTCCATTCTTCGCTGTGTAGTTCTCAGCTTCTCTTCCATTCTTTTGGTGAGTGCCCAAGTTTCACTTCCATAAGTCATGGTGGGGAGTATACATTGATTCATTATTTTACGTTTCAGACAAACTGGGATATTGCTCTTCAGTATGTGACTATATTTCCTGAATGCTATCCATCCAAAATTTATTCTTCTCTTGACTTCCAACCATTTATCATTATTACAGCTAATAACTTGTCCCAGATAAGTATATGACTCCACCTTTTCAATTACTGCTCCTTCAATCATTATTTCCCTTTCCGTGGCATACTTGTTCATCATTACTTTTGTTTTAGCCATATTCATCTTTAGTCCAAAATCCTTACTAACTGTGCATAACTGATTAAGATTTTCCTCTAATTCTTTGGGATCGTGGCTTATAACCACAATGTCATCTGCAAATCATAAATGGTTTAGGTACTCTCCGTTCACATTGACTCCTTTTTGCGACCAGTCTAATCTTCTGAAAGCTTCCTCAAGGGCAGCAGTAAACAGCTTCGGAGATATTGTGTCTCCTTGTCGAACTCCTTTCTCGATTTTAAATTTGCTACTGTCTTTGTCTAGTCTAATAAAGGAGGTAGCACTCTCATATATTTTCTTCAAAATCATAATATATGGGGTATCTATGCCTTGTCTTTCCAGTGCCCGAAACATTGCCTTATGCTGTATGGAGTCAAATGCCTTTTCATAATCCACAAATGCCAGGCATAATGGTGTTTTATATTCATTTGCTTTCTCCATTAGCTGTGATATTACGTGAAGGTGATCCATAGTTGAGAATCCTGTCCTGAAGCCAGCTTGCTCTTTCGGTTGATTCTCATTAAGTATTCTTTCTAATCTGTTAGTAATGACCCTTGTGAACAACTTGTAGATGTGGGATAACAAGCTAATTGGTCTATAATTACCAATTTCTGATTTATCTCCTTTCTTATGCAGCAAAACTATGATTGCATTATTCCACTGCTTAGGCGTCACACCTTTTCTAATGCACTTTGTGAAGAGCCTTGCTAGTTTTTGTGTTATGTCTCTTCCTCCCAATTTTAACAACTCTACAGTAACTTCATCTTCCCCCGGGGCTTTCCGATTCTTCATTTTCTTCAACGCATGTTCTACCTCATAAGGAAGAATATCGGGTATGTCGTATGTGTTGCTACTTTGCAATCCATCTTCCCCACTGCTGGTATCATTCCCTCGCTCCTTGTATAATTCTCTATAGTAGTCTTCTACTATTTGAATTATGCCTTCTCTGCTGTTTATAAGTACACCATCGCTATTCTTCAGTTTCAGTATCATTTGTCTTTCTGTATTACTGCTCACGGCTGCTGATTTAAATCCTTTGTTTTCCCTTAATGCTTGTTCTACTTTTCTTGTGTTAAATCTTCTTATGTCCTCTCTGAGTCTCTTTCTAATGGCTTTGCATAACTCAATATATTCAGTTTTCTCCTTGTCAGTGTTTATCTTGCTCTTCATTTGTCGTCTTTGGTTCATCATGACAAGTGTTTCTTGACTAATTTTTTCTTCTTTGTATTTCTGTTTCCCTATAGGTTTCTTGGGCTTTATCACTTTCAGAAAGTTGTAATATTCCTGTCGATATCTTGGTCCTGAGCAGTCTGCAGAAGCTCAAACTTGTTCTTAAGTTCCAGTACATACTGCTTTTTCTCCTCTTCTGTTATCTCAAAGACCTTTGTATTATTTACTCGAGTCAGTTTTTTCCTTTCCTACATCTATATCAAGTGTACATCTTACCATTCTGTGATCACTTCCAACATTTACCTTATTCAGGGCGGTAACATCATTCACAATATATCTTCTGTTAGTGAGGATGAAGTCGATTTCATTAGTTGTTAATCCATTTGGACTCTTCCATGTCCACTTTCTGTTCACCCTTTTCTTGAAAAAAGTGTTCATTACTGACAGTCCTTGAGATTCTGCAAATTCCACAAGTCTTTCACCTCTTTTATTTCTTTCACCAATTCCAAAATTTCCTATAGTTCCTCTTTCTGCGCTGTTTTGCCTTTTTCCAATCTTAGCATTGAAGTCCCCCATAATAATAGTGTAGTGGGTTTTCTGCTCATCTAGAAGACTCTCAATTTCGGTGTACATTTCTTCATATATTAATACATTTATATTAATACATAGGAATAAAGAGGAATTTACCTCAATGCTTTTTTTTGTAGAATGCTTCACTACAACACCCTCCTAAATTCAATCAGATGTAATATTATTGCTCAACAGCTTCCTTCCCTCACAGATATATGAATGGTCCGATGTATTCACGATCAATAGTCAAGATCTTCCAACCCGACCACCACCACCACATAACCCTGAGAGTCAGAAGACATCTTGTCTTATAATAAAATCATTAAAACCATTAAAATGATCACGGCGTATAAAAGTTAAATTAGCTAAAATAATTCAACCCAATTTTGAATAACTTCTCTTCCTAAAGCGGACCGGGGCTAGAAGTAACATAATGGGCCCGATTATGTTACTTCTATCCTGTGACAGACAGACCATCGAAAAGCCCCGTCTGCTTTAGGAAGAGAGGTTATTCAAAATTGGGTTGAATTATTTTAGCTAATTTAAAGATTTAAACTTTTATATGCCGTGATCATTTTAATGATTTTATTATTAGACAAGATGTTTCTGACTCTCAGGGTTATGTGGGTGGTTTAATGTGTTGGTGGTCAGGTTGGGAGATCTTGACTATCGATCACGGATACGTCGGATCATTCATGTGTCTGAGGGAAGGAAGCCATTGAGTAATAATTTTACGTCTGTTTGAATTTAGGAGGGTGTTGTAGTGAAGCATTCTACAGAAAAGCATTGAGATAAATTCCTCTTTATTCCTATATATTCAAATTACAAATAACACTCTCCAAGTTTTTATCATAACAAGGGTAATTTGGATGGTGATGTAATATAATTATTGTCTTCATGAATTGGTCAGCAAGTATACTGTTTACAAAATTTACACAGCATAACTAATAGCTAATTTATTTTGCAAATTATGCAAAATTAAATTGTATTTTGTATTCCTTGATCACAAGTAAATCATCAAATTACAAACAGCTAATGTAAAAATTTGGACTGACTTACCCACCATTTACCCTAAGTATCAATTTCCTAAGTAGTGGTCCAAACTACTGTGTAAGTAATGCCTGCTGCTAGCATAGTGGTTAGGACTGCTGTCTTTCTACACTGAAAACGGCTTAGGTTTTGTCCCACCTGGATGAAACTTTTATGCGCCCCCCCCCCCCAAATATGGCTGAGTTAATCTGCCCTGGGGAGAATACTTTTGGTTGCTTTGCATAAAATAACCAACCTTATAAGCTCTATCTGTGATGTTATACATCTGGTAAGCTTCCAGATATCAGTATCATAAGGAGATTAATTCTGTATGGAATTGGCTTTATATACTAAGCTAATCCCTTTTGTCTCTGATATTTCAAAGTTTTCTGGATATGTCAGATCACAGATTTTATTGAGTATATGAACTGCTCTCTTGGTACTATATCTTTTAATGGCATGCTTGTGATCTGACATAAAATTAAATTTTATATTAATATTTCATAAAATAAATTAGCTGTTAGTTATATTGGAATATTATGTAAATTAATTTGTATATTTATTAGATAATACTCCTTTTTAACCATCTGATGTTTTGATGTAATATGTTATATGGGGAAAAAAATTCTCTACAGTTTTGTGTTTGTGTACAGAGTGTGCTTCATACTTGCTGCTGTGTTACTTTTCCTTAGAGTTTTGTTTTTAGCTACAGTTTCATTTTCTCCACTCTGCTGAACATTGAAAGTGAGGTAGTGATTTTTTTTTTCTCAATAATAAGGAACGCCATTAGGAAAGATATATTTGTTCTTATTATCCAGTGTAATGTTCAGTAAAGAATAAAAAGGTGCACCATTTTCATTTATTTCTTGATTTTTTTTTTTTAGCTTAAAAAAATATATTGTGCATAAAATGAATCATGTTCCTGCTCTTGGATTTTTTTTTTTTATATATGTGATCCTTTCTAGAGTACTAGTGACTTTCAGAGATGAGTGGTTCCTTCTGAAATCCATGGTTGATGCAAACATGGGAGGAATTCAAATTTAAACATAAATATAAAAGGATTTTTATTTTATAAATAGTTTTTAGGATGCAGTAATAATGTTATATGGGAAAAATTATTCAACATTAGCAAGAGATAAATGTCTCTTAAAATACATAGCTTTTCAAATTTTGAAGTGCTTCACTCATTGTCAGTTCAGTACATTCTTAAATTTGGAATGCTGTTAAAAATAGCTACAAAAATGCTCTTAAGAAGTAAAAGGATCCTTAAATATTTCCAAAAATTTAGAGCTTTAAAATTGACATGGATCACTTAAGAAAGCTTCATACTTTTTTGTATATCAACATTATATTTTCAATTCAGTACAATTAAAATGTTCTTGTGAAAAAGCATTCTTATTTGAATATTTTTTTATATATATCTTGTAAAGAAGTCAGTTTTATTTTGCTGTCTTCTTTTATAGTGTCGTCAATGTCATAATTTCTCTTTCATTTTTATTTCTAGTCAGTTCATAGTGATTAATTTTATGGATCAGTTAATTCATTGATAAAATTGATTCTTAGTCATTCTTAGTAATTTTCACATCTCAGCATAAAATGTTTTATCAGTAAATATATTGTACTATATTTTTGATTAATTTATATTTCTGTTTATTTTGAATTTATTTTAGCTGCTGGCAGTGTCAAATTGCTAACCTATTTTATTATCATTTTGTTTTAAATCTTCCTCTGTGTCAAGCAATATTTCCACTTGTGGTCCATAATGAGGTTCAGTAAAGTGGGTGGCATGCATAAATAAGTATTTGTAAATCATATACATGTAAAGACTTTCTCTGCATATTGTACATAGTGTTTGGCAGTGCCATAATAGCATTAATTTGAATTTTATCTTTTATTTTAAAACAAAATATAGATGAATAAAGATTGCTGAATAATTAATTTATTTATAAAATTGGGGACCTGTTTTGGTATAGATGCACTTCTAAAATCATTTGTTTTTCTCATTTCTTTAATTTTGTATGATACCATGTTTTTGTGTAAAATATAAAATATTGTCACAGTCACTTTGGTTGTAATATTTTTCCTTTAAAATATGGTTCCCAGCACTTGTTCTTTTAGAAATGGCATCTGTGTGGATTTTAATAAACCTGTATCTGTATGAAATTTTGTAAAATTGTGGATGCTGGCTGTCACCAGTTTATACTAATATTGGCAGTTTTCTGGGATATTTTTCCATGTTGGTAACATTGGTAACACTAATGTTTTCTGTGAAATATTTCGGACTTCTGATGAGCTTTAGTCTAATGGCTGTTCTTTGTTGAAAGTCATTAACTCTACAAAATAAATTTTTTAATGTAATTTACATGTCCTAGTGCCTGTAAAATTGTTATGGTTTCCTACATAGTGTGGCCTTGGGTTTATATTTGTCTGTAAATGTTTTATCATTTTTTGACACTCGTGTCTTGGTAAAGAATACTTGTAAATCTGTAGGCTCTTCATACTTGTACGAAATGTGTTTGTAACAGTTTCTGAATCGTTAGTTTCAGGATACATATTAAGCTTTATGAATAGACTGAAGTTTCACAATTGCATTGATTGAATGGATATAGAGTGCATCGTCAAAGGGACAATGCTCAAATCTTGGATAAAAACCTTGTGCCTGGAAAACAAAATAAAAGTAGGAGCAAACTGCATATTTGTCAGTATATTATCAGTCTGATAGCATGATAAAACAGTCTTGGTCTGAAACATGTGAAAGAAAATTTCACTGTATTTAAAGCGTGTAGTGTGAAATATTTGTTGTGTAAGAATGGCCATTTGAAAATCTTTCTGATCCAGAAATTCTGACTCTGTTACTGATTTAGTTCAGCTATAATTTTTGTTTATTTTGTTTATTTTTAGAGAAAATTCTTTTGTGTAGAATGTTTATCAAAAATATTTCAGCTTGATCTGAAACTTAGATCTAGCTCAAATATTTTAAGCACACCTATAGTATGTTTTATTAATATTGGTGTATAATAATTAACCACTAGTATATTTAGTGAATTAAGTGAAAAATTGCATAAAAATTTGAATGGATTTATTGATTATTAACCCTTCATTTACATATGATATGCTAATGCATCATAAAAATATAGCCAACCTTTTAAAACCTTATTTAACCTGGTAATGAATGGGCTTTTCTCAGTTTGGTAGTAGTCAATAATATTACAAGTACAATAGGAAAATATATTCATGGGTTGTGAGGGGGAGGGAATTGCATTTCATAATGAAGATTGTCAAATGCATTTTTTTCCCCCTCCTGATCTAATGCATGTGATTGAAAGGTGCTGTAGTGATACTGTATTCAAAAACTTTTAAATGATAATCAAAATTATTACTCTTTTTGGCCCCTTGTTTATGGTGTAAACAAGGGTGAAATAGTGTGTATTCGATACCTATTTGAGTTTAATGTCTCTTTAACCAAGATTGCAGTTTGCCGCTGTGTGCCAAGGTGCTTCACAGCGGCAAACAAAAGCAGGGATTACAATTATTTAGGTTTACACTTATATGTAGTCTAACTTCATATAAGTGCAACTGTATGTATATGTAGTTTAAGTTACACATAGTGATTTATAATTTTAACTTATTTTAATTTTGCATTCCTGATGGAATATTTTGTGAAAACCATCGAAGTGTCACTAAATGCTTACTGAGATCACTTTGTATCTTCTGGTTAAGTGCATAAGTGATATTCAACAAACCTGACGAGATTTGCATCTCCATTGGTTTTTTATATTTTATACACACCATTATTCTTTTTTAAAAAAATTAGCAATTGATCTTTTTAATATCAACAATTGCTAAACTGTTTTCACTGTTTATGTTTATATATTTTCATTTTATGAGGTCATTTTTTTAATTTTTAAATATATATTCAGAAAAAAATATTACAGAAGTTTCAGGGACTGTTATTTAATTTATTATATGTAATTTTCATCTATACTCTGTATTTCATCCTAAGTTGGCTCCAACGGAAATCCTAGCTTAACCAATTTATACCTGTTTTATGTAACACTCCAACATAAAAAAAAAAAAAGTTCAAGTATTAATATTAAGCATAGTATAAAGTTATAGAATTCTTATAGTACCGTGAAAATAGACTAATATAAAAATAGCGAAATGCTTAAAGTGCAGTACTCACCTTGAATATAATCTGCAATAGTTTTATGAATAGTCTTAGATCGGGACAAGCTAGTACAGAACTCACAATTCATGCCCAAACCCACAATCACACTCCTTTAATTGACTCCGCTATTACCATTATAAGACTTAAAACCAGCCACAAAATTCTTCAATATGAAGCCCTCATTATCAAATGGTTTCGACACAACACTAATCTCAACATCCTAAACGCAAAACTTCCCTTTCACCTTTCCTCGGCTTCGAATCTCTCACATCTGAGATTCCCACGTGTTCCAAAGAGCATCACGAGAGTATAGAAAATTCCTTAAAATACAGCATGCGTTACTTCTCATTTAACACCGCCAGCTGAAGACGTTATAACTTAACGAAAGTCTGTCATCATGACTATTGGCATTATCAATTCCTTTATGTTCCAGATCTACTTTATGACAACCAGGGACTGAGTAGTGCACTTCTGCTTCCTTGCGCTTATTTTAAAATTCCGTTAAATTAAATCTCATCCCACCTTAATGCATTAACTTAACCATTCCACCTTATATTTAACCATCAGTCTTTTCATAAAACTATTGCAGATTATATTCAAGGTGAGTACCGCATGTTAAGCATTTCGCTATTTTTATATTTATATTAAGCATTTAATGTTATGTATAAATATGGATCTATGCATTTTTATGGGAGAACTGGCACAATAAACATTTGACATTTTTTTCCAATTCATTTTATTTTTTATCCATCTTGATGTAAAAGTGACATCACTTCTGTTACTGTTGTCTTTCTCTTTGACCATGAGACCATGTGTTACCATGTGATTCTGAGGTCAAAGATACAGCAGTGTTCATTATATTTTAGCACTACATTCAAAACCACTCAGGTTATTCACAAGAGAGCCCATATAAACCAAGTAGTAATTTGTGTGTAAAACTAGTGTATTCTTTGGATAATTTGCCTGTTTGCTGAATGAAAACTCTTGAGTTACCAGGTAATAAAACCATTACAACCTTCATTCAAGACAGACCAAATCGGCTATGTTGTGAAAAAAGCCTATAAAGATTCCTTGAGTCATTGATGGGAGTCAAACCCAGGCCTTTTCCACTTGATGTAGGAGGATAAGAATTATAACCGACATTTGACTCAGTCTCTCATATGATGTTACTATCTAAGCTGGAACATGTTAGGATCACAGATATGGATTGCAGAGTGGCAGGGTGCAGAGCTATGATTAATGGGTACTCTTCACATCAGGGTAACCTTAGAAGTGGGTCACATAAGGATTGGTTCTGAGACCACTCTTTTTGATTTTCTTAAATGGTATTGATGAAGGAATAGTGCCCTTGATGTCAAAATGTTTTATTAGTAAGGCCAAATGATGCAAGTGCACTGACCTTTTCTTGCATCAGTCAAAAAATAAAATAAAACAGAATATTTATATTATTCCTATTCCCATTCATTTGCAGATAATGTAAATATTGTGAGAGTGGTTAATGATCAATGCTAAGCAGCACTCCTTCAAGATGACTTGAATAAGGCTTTGGGGATGGTCAGAAAAATTACAGTTATGCCAAATTTGAATGCAGTAAAATGCAACGACTTACATTTGGAGGATAGCAACCCTGTGAGTTATCTGAGCAGCATAGGCAAGCACCAAGAAAGGGCCATGCCCTATCAAAGATTTATTGGACACTTTGCTGTAGAGATAGGGAGGTCATAATTCCACTGTATAAGGTAATTGCAAGTCCTCACTTGAAATAGTGTCTACACGTATGGTGACTGCACCTAAAAAAAAAAAAAAAAAAAAATTTGAGCTTCTTGAAAGATGAAAAGTTGGTTCCAAAGGTGGTCATTCACTTAGTAATATCTGCAGAAGGGTACCCATATGAAAAATACTTCAAATATGTGGGCTTACACAGCTTGATAAGTAGACACCTTAGAGGGAACCTAATTGAGATTTATAAGACACTGAGAGGGAATGGTAAAATGAGTAAAGCAAAATTTTCACTGTTGTAAATGATCCCAGAACTACAGGCGAAAAATTCATGTTAGCATTTAGTATTAGTAGTGGTGGCAAAATGATGTTAGGAAACAAACTTATATAGCATCAGCCATTTTTTCATGTTTTCGTCTCTTCTAATAATTTATCTAATTCTTCTTTTAAATTTGTTTAAATTTATTCAAACTACCCACTTTCACAACACCAGAGGAAGTTTATTCCAATAATCAGTTATGCTCCAACCAGCTAAACACAAACTCATATGTCCTGCAACCATCCTTTTATAATTTATGTTTAAATTATTTAATAAATTAAATAATTTAAGTTTATATTTAAATGGAATCCTTACCTTTATTGTGTAAATAAAGGTAAGTGTAAATCTTTATTGTGTAAATCCTTACCTTTATTGTGTAAATAAAGGTAAGGATTCCATTATCATTTAGTTTACAAATTAATTGATGCTCTTTCAATTACTAATTAGCATTGTTTACTCATTCCATTTAAAACCTTAGAGAATCCTCCTTTGCTTTATATGGAAAGAGGTTAAGAGATTGGGTTGCAAAATGTTTTCTTTTAGCCAGCAGATTACTAATTACTAGAATAAGTTACTTCCATCATTGGTTGGGGCTGGCAACTTGGGAAAATTCAACAGAGGTCAGCTGGATGGTTACTTATGCAAAGGAAAATATATAGGCAGTTTATTTTCTTTTATAAATTTTTTTTTTTATATTTAGATATTTTATTATTATTTTATTTTTGGCTTGTGCAAAAAAAGCTTGTGACTTCCTTACACTATAATGGCTAATACTGAATACCACTATGCTGTCTATGCACTTCTTCTGTACACTCTGTGTATCATGTGACCCCTCTTTCCAATACATTAGTCCTGTATAATGTGCATTCAACTTTGTCTTCAAAATAATCTTTTTTTTTTTTTTTTTTTTCTTTCTTTCTTTTAAATATCAATTCCTTCAAATGACCTTCCTTACAAATACATTTACACACTGGAATTTTACAAAAGGTGAGAAAATAAAATATTCAGTGGTGTATTTTATCATTAATTATAAAATTCTTCTGTTTGCCTTGATTATAATTTACACTCAAAAACAGTTCATAATTGATGCTTTGTTACAGCATCCTCACACTTCAGTGCTGTTAGATGTAAAATGTTTGAGTATTATTATTTATTATGATAACTTTAATTGCACCAGCAAAATTAACAGAATTATGTATTTATGCAAAAATTATATATTTAAATGAAAAATAGGACAAAACAGCATACCCAAAATATTTTGGGCACATTACCTGCAAAATCAAGATGACTGAGTCACTCTACCCAAAACAGTCTTTACAAAAGCTCTGTGTTCCATGCTTAATTTTTTTTTTTTCAGTGTTGATAGTAGAGTTCAATTTTTGAAAGCATGAAAGAAAGAAAAAAAAAAAAAAAAAAACTTTAAATATTAAATTATTAAATATGTCTAATTTTTTTTATCACCTTGTAGAATATTCATCTCTTGTAAATTCCTAAGGAGGATGCCATATAGGATATTTACTTTGTAGATAAATTGGGACATTGTCTATTTTAAAAATTAATGTGGTTTTTATGGAATCTGCAGCAACACTGGACAATTATTTCAATGACCACTAATCAACTTGCTTTCATTTCAACTCCCATTCTTTTAAAACCTCTTCAGTAAAGGCTATAGCTAACTGATCCCAGATGATGGAAATAGTCCTCCCTCAAAAACAAATCCTTTTGTGATTTTTCACCCTGCACAAAAATCAGTCTGTGAATGTATATTTGTACAGAACAAATGCAGTACACAAAGTCTTGAAGTGGCACTCTTCTTCCAGTCACATAGCTCCCTGAGGAGCTGTTGTGGCCACCAACAGATTCCTCCAACTGCATCGATCGTGTGCTATATGAGCAGCATCGCAAAATGTCATGCCCAGAAGTTCACTGATCCCATCCTTCCACCTAGTTGCAGGTCTTCCTCTGCACCTCTTCCTCTCCATTTTTCCTTCCATTATATTCTTGAACAGAAAGTTTTCCCTTCTTATATGACCAAAAAACTTGAGCTTTCTTTTGTTGATGCTATGAAGAATAATTTTAGGCCTGCCAATTTTATTCAATACCCACTCGTTTGTTCTTCCATCCATAAGAAATACGCAGTATTCTCCACACCACATTTCAAATGCCTCAATTTTCTTCCTGTCAACTCTTTTCAGATTCCATCCTTCACGTCCATAAGTGGCAACTGGAAAAATTAACAAATCGATGATTCTCAGTTTCATCTTTAGGGGGCAGATCATGATCTCTCCATAATTTTATCAGATCAGCAACCAACGTTTTAGTAATTGCCTGTCATCTCTTTACATGTTTGAGCAGTCACTATTTTTATTTATTCTTGACCCTAAGTAATCAAATTCATCAACTTATTCGATATCTTTCCCATTAACCTTCACTTTACTGGAACCGAGATTATCACCAATTACCATAATTTTAGTTTTACACACATTCAAAAACAATCCTTTTTTTTGTACTTGCTTTACATACTCTCCTCAGAGTATGTGAAGTGGTACACCAACCCCAAAGTAGTTATCAACTAAAAATGACAAGATTAAAAAAACTCAGTGGTGTCATAATAATTGATTTGAAATTGATATCATTAAGCTATAATCCCATAGATTATAATATCACAGCTGAAAAATTTCTGCTATAAGGAATACACAAGGTAGAGCCTCAAAAATCTGGTACTCTTTTTTTTTGATTGAGGGAAAATAGGCTTGATGGACTTAAAGAAGAAGAAGAGAGTACTGCAAGTGCCAAATTTATGCATTATGTTCCATTAATAATTTCCAAACACCAATTTCTTTGTTTTACATGTGTGTGTGTGTGTGTGTGTGTGTGTGTGTGTGTGTGTGTGTGTGTGTGTGTGTGTGTGTGAAAAAATAAAATCATTCATTTAATGAGACTACATTATCTAATAAAAGTAATAAATTGCACCTCAATATCAGATTATGAGGTTCTACTGAATATCCAGTTATAGTTGGTTATTCACAGCCTGTCTCAGAAGTATCCAGTTGCTTCATTTGGCAATAATTTCATGTATATTTCTCAGCTCCAACTTGCTCTTTATGCTTTAAGTTTTCCCTCAAATTTAAACCTGTGCAAGATAAATATAGGTAATGGATAGTCCAAATTTGATTACTTTCCTAAGATTTTAAAAGTAGTGTTATTAGTTAAAAAAAAAATTAGAATTGTAGAAATGTAGATTAACTTACTGTGCGTATACTCTTAATTTCATTTATTATTTATTTTTCTCTTAGATTTCCTTGAGAATAGAATCCCAGAGCAGATACAAAAATGCTTGCACTATGCAATTTTTTTTTTGAATGAAAACTCCAGAGATAAAGTGTTAGAACCTATATAGTACCTAGTACCGTGCAGCAGTTAAAGCTACCGAAGATATTTGTTGACATTGGACTTGTAATTTTCAGAAAATACACATAAAGGAAGATTTGTTTCAGGTAACGGTAGTATATGGGATAAATGAGGAACAGTTGATTCTGTGTGTTTGGAGTTGGACACTGAATGGATATTAACTGATTGAGACTGGTTTGGAAGAGAGCAGTGGAATTACAGGTGCCAATACAGAAGAACAGTGTCTCTGGACGTATCTATAGTTAAAGCATGCAGCAGAAACTGATTGTCTGAGACAGTGATTGGAGCTTTGGGGGCACCACTCCCAAATATGGGAACCATGTTCCATGGTATGGTGAATTTGGGATTCGTACAGTCAGTAGTTCTTTACAAGAAAAGTAATGCTAAGAGCAAGAGAACAATCCCAATTTTTTTTAATAGAGAGGAAGCTGTATTTGTGATGTGCTTACGTCGAGAGAGAGAGAGAGAGAGAGAGAGAGAGAGAGAGAGAGATTCAAATGGGTGATTCCCAATAGGGATATAAGACGGCCTCCGTAGCCGAGTGGGCAGGAGCGGGAGTGCAGTAGCACACGCTCTTTGAGTAGACCGGGGTTCAAGCCCCTGACTGCTGAATACGGTCGATCTGCCAACCCGCACTGGACCAGCGTGGCAGATTATGGTCCATTTCCCTCAGCATGAATTGTTGAGGAGGCTTCCACCCTGCAGTGGGTTGATAATGGCTGCACTTTTATTCAAGAAATTGAAGTTATTTGTGTAGGGAAAAGTTTTTCAAACTGTAGGGTGGAATGTAATGTGTGAATAATATCCCCATTCAGTGGAAGAAGGTTATTAATATTCAAGAGGAAAGAGCAGGGGAAAGAATTGAACCCCTGGGGGGGGGGAGCTGCTTCTAATTTCTGAGAATTAAATGAAAAATTATAAGGCAGCCATTTTATCTACCAACATTTGCAACTGGCAGTCAGAGAAAACTGACTACTACCCAGTTACAAAAAAAAAAAAAAAAAAAAAACAACAGGTGGCATTGCAAAAGATGGGATTATTTAAAAGATCTTTATGATCAAACGTGATCTAAAATCTTGAATACTTCAAGAGCAGCTGCCTAACTTTCACCAAACTTTCCATCAAATTTGTCCAAAGATGATTAACATAAGTCAGTTTATCATCAGTGAATTGACACTGGCAGAAGCCATCTTGGCAATCATTCATGAGATGGAAGGTTTCGAGATAGTTGTAAGAATTGGCAGTTGCTGTAGTTCTCTATTTGTGAACATGTCTTTATATAGGAAATCCTTTTCCTCATTCCTAGATATCAATCAATAAATCATTTAATTTGTAAGTATACATAGGAGTCTGTTTTTTAACTTTTGGAATTTAATCAATAATTTTCACATATTGCCTTTCAGAGAACATTTTATATTATAACTGCTTAGAATTTTAATCGGATACATAGTTGATGAAGAAGGAAGCAAATAGGGGTGGGGGGGGAGTCTTTTGAGTCTTTTTATTAACATAATGCCTATGGCCTAGCACTCTAAGATTTAAGATTAGTGGTTCCATGATTTCATATCCTTCTTTAAGTATAGTCTTTACTTCAAAAGATCCCCCCCCCCCCATCATTAAGGCATCATATCCCCATTTTGTGAAACCATGTTTTAAAATAACTGTGAGTTAAGTTTTTTTTTGTTTTGTATGTGGGTGCACCTCAGGTTTATTAACAGGATTATGTCTTTATTGAGGATGGCCCCTCTCGGCATAAGCTTATCACAAATATGCCTTCACTACATTGAAAAAAAAAAAAAAAATCGAGGATTTCTCTTTAGCACTTGCTGTCACTTTTCTTCTAAACAGCTGTCTAACTCTGTCCAAATCACAAATTTGCTGCACTGAAGAATATTACTTCATCTGCAGTGGCCCTGCCAAAACTTGTCTCAAATGCCTAGACTCTATATCCATAAGAGGGCAGTCAGATTTATTAACAATCCCTCGCTTATCAACTAATTGGACTTGGTGCAGTTATGGCCTAAACTGCCAATGCACCATGAAACACTAAACCAACAAATTTTGCTGCACATCTTTTTATTATTTCAAACTTATATTCTGTACGTTCACCATTTTCTTCCAAACCATTCCAAACACATGCATCAGCTAATCAATATCCATTCACAGCTTAACTCCAAACTCATGAAACCAACTTTTCTTCTTCATTTATTCCTCCTGCTTCTGTTCTTTGGAAACACCTTGTTAATTCTGAAAATCATATAACCTATAGAAATAATGTTCAACATCAAAAGATATCTTCTCAAATCATATATATATAGTACTAGAGTATGTTCAAGTTCCAATAACATTTTATATTTGAGATCGCTATTAAAATAATTATTATAAGTGGTTTAGTTTTTAATGCTGGGATTATGAATATTGGGATAATTTAGTCAGTAATAAGGCTCCTGTTGTCTTATTACTGGCTATGGGGGCCTTATTACTAACTAGGCTAACTCCCAAAGTTTTTGGGAGTTAGCCTCCGTTGCCGAGTGGTCAGGAGCGGAAGTACAGTAGCACACACTTTCAAGCCCCCGACTGCTAAATATAGTTGATCTGCCAACCCACACTGGACCAGCATGGCAGATTATGGTTCAGTTTCCTCAACATGAATTGTTGAGCAGGCTTCCGTCCTGTAGTGGATTGATAATGGCTGCAGTTTACTTTTTTACTTTTTAAGGTACAGTTGTGCCCCCCATATCTGCTGATTCAGTTACCTGTGGTTTAACCATGGAAAGAAAAACAAAAAAAACTTAACACATACTATTCGCGTGTCCAATACGATGCTTCCCTTTATTTTTTACAATTTCGCGTATGGTTTGGTCACCAACATTATAATGGTTCTTTAGAGATTTAACTGATGCACCATTTTCAAACTTTACTTTTGAATAATTTCAAGTTTTTGTTTAATTTGAAAGCACAACTCTTGTGCTTTCCCATCATTTTCGTAATTTAATTTCTAAGCAAAAAAAATAGTTGCTATAAAAAAAAATTTCGACATCCCTGACATAAATAACGAAACAAAATTGTCCTTTTGAGGTGCGATGGAACACAACAATCGACATGACACACTAAATCAAACTAAACACTTGGTCTCTCTCTCTCTTTTGTTTTGAGCGGTAGGTGTGTGAAGACAGTGGGGGTTGCAAGATAATAGGTACACTAATCTCTCAATGATGACTTATAATGCCGGTTCTTGTTGCTTATTTAAGACATGCAAAATATATGTTTATACCTATTCTAGTTATTACTTAAATTTTATGATTTCTGGTTGGTTTTTTTTTTTTTTTTTTTTTTTTTTGGTTTTTTTTTAATTTGGAGTCTTGAAGTGTCCCAGTAAATCGAGGGTCTGCTGTACTTTATTATTACCATATTTAATGTTGATAATGTCTTACTGTGTGTTTAATTTATCAATTAAACTTTATTATACGTATGTATATACAAGAAAATCATGTTATATATGGAGTCAGCAGGTGTTTGCTTATATCTGCGGTTTCAGCCATCCACGGTGTCTTAGAACTTATCCACCGTGGATACGGGGGTCTTACTGTATATTTTTATGTTAATCTTTTCCTCTCTCCTAAATGCATGGAACTGTTTTGGCCAAAAGTACAGTTCACAAAACTATGACAAATCTAGTTCAATTATTATTATTATTTTCATTCATTTAATGCTGTTTTCATATAGTATTTACCCAAGTATTGTGATATAATTTTAGTATTGTTTTCACACAAAAAAAAAATTTTTTTTCCATTAAAATTTTCTCAGTTCATAATTTTGCAATAACATTTGCTTGATTATTGAAAGCAGAATGAAATTTGTCACCAATTAGCAAAATTTATAGCAGCCTTTCATAAGATAATTCACTCATTTTTAGCCCAACCAAATTGTCATCTAATTGGGAGAGGGGGGGTGGAGATAATATTGAGCTTGGGAATCAGTGGGAATAAAATTTGTGCCTTTGGAACAATTTTATTCCTAACTTGGCCCTTTTGACCTTCCAGATGAGGTAATTAAGTCCGGAACTTATTCACTTGCACAACGAATGGAATAAGGTGTTCCATGCATCATTTGTAATTAAATTAAATTCTGCTGATTTGCTTAATATCATTAATTTTTAATTTAACTATTTAAAAGATTTATTTTCTTATACAACAAATTCCAATTTTGTGCTTCAGAAAATTATTTAATACAAATTTTATTGGTAATCATCCTAGCTTTTAGTCTTATGCGAATATTGATGCACTAGCATGTCATAACATCTTTAAAGAAATTTTAAATGTTAAAATTCAGTGAAATATATTGGTGTACAGGTGTAAAATTATTTTAATTCCTTATCAAGAGATGGTGCTAATGATGACATTGCTATTTCTTTTGGCTGTTTGTTACTGGGAAGTGCTTGCTTTTTTATGGTTTTACAAATGTTTCCATAACAGAAATTTAAAAAAAGGTTTGCTTGAGTAATGGAGGTGGGGGGAGAAATTAGGCTCTCAGTTTTCTGAGTATTGTGCAAGAATAATTATTTCATAGTATATTTATTAAATTTTGACAAAAAAATAAAAGTTGCTTAAATTTTAAAATTAATGATGCAGTTAATTATAAGCAGAAAAATTCAGTGGATCACGTTTAATGACATAGAAAGCTGTTACATAATTAGTAGAAAGTTTTGCGTTTCAGAACTCTATTTGGTAAATAATTTTGATACATTCAGCTGTTTTTGTGACTAGATGTAGGATGCCAGGATGATTGTATTCGTTAGTGAGCAAGAAAAAAATTACATGACCACTACAGTCAAGTCCAAGAAAGAAAGTTAGTAAACCTTGTGAGTATGTTTTAAAAGCAAGTTTAAAGAATAATGTTCAAACAAAAGAAGTATGAAAAAGTTTCGTTAATTTATGTACAATATTTCAGATTTTGGTTTTCCTTAAGAGTGTCTTGATTAAGATGGGGAAATCAACCTTTCTTAAAAAATAATTTGTATATCAACAATCCAATCTTACTGTAACTCAATTTAGAGTCCTGCCTGCCTGGTCCATTATATGACACCTGTGGTAACTGGAACCACACCCAAACCTGCTCATAACCCACAAAATAAAAAAATAAAACTGAAATTTTCTACATGTGCAATATGGTTACTTTAAATTAAAATAAAATTGTGAACAATATTAATATTCTATTGTATATAATAAAAGTGCACAGTCCATTGTTAGCTGCTACCCTGTTATGTTGACTGCAATATAACAGTTACAATGAAGTTGCAAACACTTGTGGCCTCAGCTTACCAGAGTATAAATAGACATTTATTTTATTTACACAAATTTAAAAAAATTTATTAAAAAAAAGAATGAAAACATATTCATAATTAATTTTATAAATTTTTTGGTAAGTTTTTATGCAGAAACAGGACATAAACAGTTTCTTGGTTCAGCTGTATTCTTGGATTAGAAATCCAGCTGCAGAAAAAAAACCCTTTTGGTTGTGTGTGATGTTGTCAGGCATGGCAAGAATTAAATCCCTCATGTTTCCCCCATAGAGGGAAGAAATGCATTTGAGCAAGACCAGATGAAACTGTATACCCTAAAATGTCACCTGCCATATATGACCAGGATAAAATTTTATAATTTATGCAAATCACTTAATCAAACAAACTGCAATTGCCATTCACAACAACTCTGGAACCTGTAAGGGGGGGGGGGGGTAAGAACTGGTCTACCTCCCAATTTCCAACCTTGTTTCATTCAAACTCTAAATATTTTTTTTTTTTTTTTTTTTTTGTAATTATATGAAGACACATGTTTTAAAAATAATTTTAATAAACAATGAGAATGCAGATGGTTTTTTATGCCAATAACGTATTTAAATTATACACTAATTTTGAATTTCCCTTAATAAATGCCATCTTGAAAAAGCTATTCCTGAAAGCTGCAAATTTTAAGACTATTTTAGTGATGTTTATACTGAAAGATTTCATTTTTATTGCTGATTTAATTTCTAATTATGTAGCACTTTATTGCAAACTTCATAGTCAGTGCAATGCGGCCTTAGATACTATATAAATAACAGCAACATCACAATCAAATAATTATGAAAAAAAAAAAGTCTATTTTTCTACTTTTTACACCTGGGAATGCGATATTGGTGGGAGGTAGTAAAAATAATAGATATTGAAATCTTAAAAAAAAAAAAGTAATTGTACCTTTTCGTACAATTACATGTATCACATTTATAAAAATATCAATAGTTGCGTAGTGTTTTATGTAATTCAAATTATACATCAAAATTACAACAGAGCTTATAATTTTGCAAATACAGCAAACCCTTGATTTAACCAACTTCAGATTTAATAGAAAAAAATGACTGCCAATAGAATACCACTATATAGTCATAGTAAATTATGTATTATGAATCAACCAATAAAGTCAAGATAAATGAAAGCATATTTTTTATTGTTTAACTTTATTTCAGTGTTTTGAATACATACATATAAGGAGGATGAGAGGGTGGATGAATACTGAGCTGACCAGTCTAATAGAACAGAAGAAGATAGCGATGAAAAGTACTTAAACCTATAACAGCTACAAAGTTGATCTGTAATTCTACCACGATAAGGTTAGAGAGGCCAATACTGAGTATGAGAAAGCACTGGCTAAAAAATGTGGAAGAAGAATGTGCACAAGTAGATTTTCATGTATATGAATAAAAAAAAAAAAAAAAATCAGATTGGACCCTTATGCACTGGGTGTAGGAAAGTCTTAGATAATCCAGTTGATGTTGCTGAGGAATTCAGTAGGTACTCCACATTAGCGTTTGCTGAGGCTGTTCGATTTAAGCTGAACCATCTGAAATTAGTAATTTTGAAATTGCAGATAACTATTTATTAGAAAGACTTCCTAGGCAAGTAAGGCTCCTGGAGGATTTTTTTTTTTTATGAACACCATAAACATGAGAAGTATTAGAACCTGTAGTACTGTGCATGTGCTGAAGGCTGAGAAGATGAACGAAGATACTGTACTTGTTGACCTTAGACTTGAACTTCTGTAGATTATATTTTTCAGGAAATACATATGAAGGAAGGTTGTTCCAGAAAATGGAAGTTGAACGTACAAAATGAAAATTTGGTTCTGTGAGTTTGAAGTTGGACAGTAAAAGGATGTTGACTGGATGCAGCATGTTTTTGGACTGCTTTGGAAGAGAGCAAGCTTTTTCTATAGATACCTCCATGGGCACTGTTCTTCAATTCAGAAGAACATGCCCATGGAGGTGTCCATAGAAGATGCAGCAGAAACATATTGTCTATGAGACATGCCATGCTAGGTGCCTAATGTTAGAGAGGGGTCATTAATTAATTTAACTTCTTTTGAACGGAATCAAGAAGCCTGAGAGAGGCGTTGGGGGGCACCGCCCAGTTGTGGAAACAATGGTAGAGTGGATTTCAGATTTGTACACAGGTAACAGCAGATTTGGAAGAAAAGTAATGTTGAGAGCGAAAGAAAACCCAGTTTTTTAGATGCAGAGGAAGCAAATTAGTAATTTGCTTGTGCCAAGAGAGATTAGAAGTAATTGTAATCCCCAATAGAGATATATGATCTTGCCCAGAAGTCAGAGTATCATCAAAGATAAGCATGGGAGCAGGAGAATCATTTTTGCAACATATAAGACAGGACTGAGTTTTAGAAGGATTGAAATCAACTAAGTTATCTTTGCCCCACTGGAGAATTACCTGTAGATCAGCATTTCAGGAATTGGTGGTGGATATTCGAGAAGTTGAAGCTATTTGTGCAGGGCAAGGTTTCTCAAACTGGAAGGTGGAATGCAATTTGCTAACATAAGCAAAACTGGATAGGATTTCCAGTCACTGGAAGATGGTCATTAATATACAAGAGGAAAAGAGTGAGAGAAAGAACTGAATCTTGGGAACACCAGCATTAATGGAGAAGTTAGAAGACAGAGACCAATCTACAATCACCCACAGTGAATGGTAAGGCACAAAACTGGATGCCAATTACAAAAACCTTTTGGCACACTATAAGATGGAAGCTTATTTAGAAGATCTCTATGCTGAACACAAACAAAAGCCTTTGAAATGTCAAGAGCAACTGCTTGAGTTTCACCAAACCTTTCCATTGAATTTGCCCATATATGGGTAAGGCGCCTCCGTAGCCAGGTGGGAAGGAGCAGCAGTGCGTAGCACACGCTTCTTGATTAGACCGAGGTTCGAGCCCGTCACCACCAAATACGGAGTATGCGGAAAGGTCAGGGAATGACCACCGCACCAGAGCAATATGGCCTTAGTTGCTAATGCTCCTAAAAACCAAATAATAACAACAACAACAACAATAGATGGGTAATGTAAGCCAGAATATCACCAGTTGATCAATACTGATAGAATCCATAATGGCGAGCGTTAACCTTCCATCTGATCAACGATCGGCATAATGGCGATCGTTGATCAGATGGAAGGTTTCTAGATAGTTTAAGAGTTGGCGGTAATAGTAGTAGTAATGGTAAATGATGCAAGAAAGCAAGCTTATATAACTGCTTTTTTTTTGGCTGATATAACATCATCCCAAAAAAAAACAGTTCACCCATCCATACCCTCCACCTAGTTTTCCCTTTAATTTATTCTGCCCAACAATTCAACAACAAGAAGCCTTTTGAAACAATCGACCACCCACTCCTTGAAGGCAAACTTCCGCACATCTATCTTGCAACCATCCTTCCTCGACTTGAATTTATGCTCGATCATGTGAGTAGTCTTAGCAAGTGGAAGAATACCATTAACACTCAGCTTACTCAATCCATTCAAGGCTTTAAATACCTCAATCAGACCTCCCTGCAAGTACCTGGTCTCGAGATGCTGCAGTTGGCAGAACTGAAGCCTTTATAAGTAAGAGCACCCTTTTGTTCTCCTCACCAATCTGGTGGCCCTTCTCTGTACCTGTTCCCCATATCTACATCCTTCCTAAATTGAGGCCTCCAGACATGTATACAGTACTTAGGATGCAGCCTAACCATGGCCTCTATATTTTTTTCTGTATATCATTGACAAAACCCCATGAGCTGTCCTGGCTTAGAGAATTTCATGTCTGACTGCACAATTACCCCCATGTCTTTTTCATTTTCCACTAACCTGAGTGTAGTACACAGTTGATAAGTTACTCTGGGGTTACTGCTACCCATGTATGGCGGTACCTTGCATTTGTCAATGTTAAATTTCAACTGCCACTTCTCATTCCATCAACCCAATATTCCTGGATCTTGTTGCAGAGGTACAGAAATGGGCAAAAGTTTCAGCCAATAGCCCTGGCAGGAGACTAGAATGCTCAACTACCATTTGGACAAGAAGCAAGTTTTCTACTCTTAACCTGTTCAAAATTTAGTTTGGCCTGATTAATAACTGCTTTACAATTGTTGTGAGCTTTGGTGTAGGCAGAAAATGAATCAGGAGGTTTGGATACAAGTCAATTAAGATATACAACATTCTTCTCTTGAACAGCTTTTTATTGGAAAACCAAGGTTTAGATAAAGGATGAGATTTTAAGGTGGAGTATTGGATAAAGGATTTCATCCCTACAAGAATAATTTTCCTGACACAATCTAAGCAAACTTTGACATCAGAAGATTTAAAACAGTAATCCGACTAAGGAAGAGAAGAAAAGAAACCTCTCAGTTCATCCCATTTTGCATTCTTGTAATGCCAAACAACACAACGTTGAGAATAACCACAAGAGAAAGAGACCATCACGAAGTTGTGATCTGAAGTGCCTAGAGGACCACTCACCTCGACCATGTACTTAAAATTGTTGTTTGTGAGAAAAAGGTCAAAATGTTGGCTGTGTGGTTAGGATTGTCTGGTATTCTGGTAGATAAATGAACAATCTGTGTGAGGTCATTATTAATTGCAAAAGCCTTAGCATCTTGACTGGCTGGGTCCATGTGACTAGAAAATGGAAACAGCTGGAATTGTAAACATTAAAAATCACCAAGGAAAATTACGTCACTGTTAGGAAAGTTGGACTCAGAGAAAGTCAAGTTTCAAAGAGAGTAAGTCAAACAGTTTCAAGTAATTAGTGAGTTGGGAGAATGATAGAGGCAATGGATGAATTTAATAAAATGTGGTAGAGAGATTTTAAGCCAGAGAAGGTCGAAATTTGGAATCTCCTCTTTTCGAGGAGATTCCAAATTAGTAAGTGTCTGACAGGGAATATCAGAACAGACATATGCACAAGTACCCACCTTTGAAGCAAAAGGAATCATACAGTGAATAATTCGAACAACTGCGATGAGCAGTGTTTGAATCAACTGGTAATTGGGATTCTGTCAGAAAAAGTAAGTTTAGCTTGGCAGGCTTAAGTGAAAATGAACATCATTAAAATTGGAACTGAGACACGTATATATGTAAAATGAATTAGGAAGTGTTTGTGAAGTTTGTTCCATTAGTTTGACTATTCATGATGTATTTAGTAGTAAGAAAAGGTGAGGGCGGGGGCGATATGTTTATGAAATAATGAAATTTTTGGATACGACTTACACCATGAAACGAATATACTCAGCTCCTTGTCATACTGAGGCCTCGACAATGCCCCAAGCAAACACACTATTTGGACTCCCTCCAGGCACTGTCTAGCGAGATTATACACCAGCTGATCCAGAAGCCTCCTAGAGAGTTACCAATAGGTTTGATCCAGTTGACTATCTAGTGGTTGGTCTGCAAACACCATTTTAGAGGTGTACCCTTAAAATGTAAGGATGTTCGGATCTTGCAATGATGCCTGTCATAACCTCAAAAGACATGAATTACACTGCATGATAGAAGAAATTGGTGGTGGTGGTGGCGAGAGGGGGTTGCCGGAGCTCTGCTCTGGAGACTAAACATGGGTTCCACCACTTCAAGCCTCCAATAAGCAAAGTGGTGGTATTACACTGGTTGTGAGAGTTAACTACCACCTAGTATTGCCTGGTAACACAGAGGGGTGGCATTCCTCAGTGTGGTGTGAACACCACACCTCAACCCCTGCTTCCGTTGGTTCCCACCACCTCCACCATGCTAGGTGCCATATTTCAGGACTTAAATGTGGTGGGTTTTACTCAGGTTACTCAGTCCCACCATTGTGAAGGTGCAAGCAGATGGTTTCATTTTCACAGACTAATCAGACTTCATCAAATTAGGTCCACTTGACTCGAGTGTCACCCGAATATCAGTTCCATCAGCACCCAGCTTGGCATATCTGAGAGAATGTCGGTGAGAGCCTCAAGGAGTTGACGGTATATATACCCAGTAGAGTTGATGGAGGTGGCCAGAGAGTGTATTGAACCATTGAGGTTAATTATGAGGGCATTGTTGGACTCAGAAGACATTCCTTTTGATTGGAGAAGTGCCAACATATCACCACTACATAAAGTCAGTTCCAAGAGTGAAGTCTGTAACTACAGACCACTGATTTCAGTGGTAGGAAAAATCTTAGAGGCAGTGTTCAAGAGTGCAATCCAGGACATATAGATCAAAATGGCATTCTGAAAGGCACACAACAGGGTTTTGTTAATGGAAAATAATGTTTAATTAACCTGGTAAGCTATTTTGACACAGTTGCTCATGAACTAGATTTAGGGAACAATTTTGAAATTAATTTTTTGGATTTTAGCAAAACATTTGACTCAGTCCCTCTTCAGAGGTTACTGTATAAGTTGGAACCTGTTGGGATTACTGGAAAGATTATAAGACTGGTTGCAGGGCAGAAGGTTGGGATTAATGGATATTCTTCAGATTGAACATCAGAAGTGGGTCCTCCAAGGATCAGTTCTTGGACCACTGTTGTTTCTGATTTTCATTAACAACATTGTTGAAGGGATAAAGGGCATGATGTCAAAATTTGCAGATGATGTAAAGAATGAGAGAATCGGTAATGATCAGTGCCAAACAGCACCCCTTCAGGAACGGGCTTCAAGAAAGGTCAGTAAAGTGGCAGCTGTTTTAATGAAGAAAAATGCTAGTCTTATGCTTGGAAAATAACAACTCTGAAATAACTTATACACTTGGAGGGGTCAAATTAAAAACGTTAGAGGAAGAAAGGGATCTATGATACAGGCAGATATGAAATTCAGAGCAGTGTAAACAGGCTGCCAAGAAAGCCCATGTCCTGTTGATGATTTATCAAACAATATCCTATACAGATAGAAGTTATAATTCCATTCTACAACAGTTGGAAGACTGCATTTGGAATACTGTGTCCAAGTATGGAGACTTCATCCAAAAAAAAAAAAGACATTGAGCTTCTTGAAAGGGTCCAAAGAAGTGCAACTTTTTGCATGGTGAGATTGGCAAAAGGGCAACCATACGAAGAAAGAATTCAATTAAGTGTGTGCTACAGAGCTTGGCAACCAGCCACTTTAGAGAGGACCTGATTGAGGTTTATAAGGATTCTGAGAGGGATTAATAAAATGAATTTTGGTGGAATTTTCACTATTATAAAGAATTCCAGAACTAACGGTTATAAATTCAAATTACAGGGGAAGAGGAAGGAAGTTTTCTTTTAGCTAGCGAGTTGTTGAAACTGGAATAAGTTGACTTTTCAGTTGGAACTTGCAGTTTGAAGAAATTCAAAGGTCAACTGGATAGTTGCCTGCATGAGGTAGTAAGTGCATAATTTGTATTTTCTTCTTATTATTTTTTTTATAACCAGGGCAGCAAAAGCCTGTGGCTTCCTTGGACTATATGGCTAATACTAATAGATATACAAAGTAACTGTTTAAATTTTTAATTATGTGAAGTAGTACAAATAGTGTCAAAAAATACCCTTTTGATTTAACAAACACATTCTCTCCCCCCTGCTAGTCCATAAATCAAGGGTTTACTGCAATGTTACTTAAAAAAAAAGTAATAAAAATGTTTAATCATGAGTTGGAAAAATGGCCTTGATTGTTGGCTATCATGTCAGTTAAAATTTCTTGCAAAGCCACTACAGCTTTATATTAAAATGTGATAAATACAGATATAAAAATTAGTTAAAAACTGATAAAATATTTATAAATAAAAAATAAAAAATACATAGATAAAGATATAAAATAAGTAAGATCAAATAAAGTAAATAAAAGTGGTTACATGAGAAAACAGCTGAGTTACAACAATGTTCAGAAAAAGAAAGGAGGGGAGAACTTCTCAGAATCAAGTGGCAGCACACAACTCTGCTTGAAACAAAATTTAGAGTGTATTTGCATTCACCATATTGCAAAATCACAGATTCATAATGTGCCTTTGTTGTCCTGTGTATGTCCCTTTGTTGAAATTAATACTGGGACCTGGTAGTAAAAAATAAGAAGCACCTCAATCCATGAGTGCATGTGAAAATTGTGTGAGTGGTCAGTCACCTGAACGCTACTGCAAGGGTTGAGTTTATTGTACTGCTTGCTCCAGTAATGTTTGGAAAGGGCAGAACAAGCAATATTAGTAGTGGTAGCCTCCTCATTCTTGTGTATAGTACCCCAACCTGCTACCCGTCTCATCAATATAATGCATGAGTTTTGACTTTATGAATTAATTTATTAATTTTTGGTATTGTATCAAATTTTTTACATTCAAAAACTGCACCCAACCTACAAATCACAAAATTAACTGACGACCTGAATGTAGTGATCTGTGGATTTCCACAGGTACCCAACCCAATGCAGGACTCTAACTTAATTTACTCAGAAAGTGACTTGTGAATGTGGTAATTCTGATGTGTGTGTAGAGAAATTTAAAATTCGTTACATTTATGCAGTATTGTTTACAGATTATATCAGCATTAAATATAGTGTTTTAAAAGATAAATCATGTGCTTTTATTATTCTTTTGTATACATTCATCCATGAGAATTCATGATGGGCAAGAAGGAAGGAAAAGGTGTAATTAGGATTGAAAGATTTTCCATAATGAATGAGCTTAATTCAAAATTAGTGTTAGAGCTATATATACTTAATCACCACGTAATAGCATACATAAGAGAATTTTATATATATCGAGGTGGGGTGGCTTTACTGTTTATTAAGGTGCCAATGATGTTATTATTTAATGTGAGTGAAGACAGTTTGAAGAAAGAATGGTGTTCAAAATATAATTCAGATATCTACTTGACCTTGCATATACTATTTTATAATGTCATATTCCTAGCTGTACAAACAAATAAGAAATTTTATGGATTTCTTAGGATAAAATATTTATAGTTAGTCAGACTTTTAAATGAAATCTGGTGCTGTATTTTCCAAGTAAAGTGTATTTTCTAAACCCAAGTTTCCTTGAGCATGGAAAGTACACTTTACTTAAGTCTGTGGGAAAAAATGTTATACAACTACATGACTTTTTCTTTTTTTAGAACAGAATACATTCAATCACAAAGTGTGTGATCAGTAACCTCTTGGTTAGGATCAGAAAAGTTCTGGGAATGAATTTACAGTTAGTTATACAAAATTTACTATTTGCTCATAATTACCTTTACCATAAAATACCAAAATTTTGCATAAATTACCTTTGTCATAATTAAGTTTACCTTTACTATTTGCCCATTTTTTTTCTATCATTTGTATAATTGCAAAAAAACTTCTTTCGGGTTCATTTTTTTTAACAGTTCCTTGATTCCACTGATGTAGTTTCTATGAATTTTTCCCAAAAAAATATTATCCATTTAATGAGTTTTAATTTTGGAAAAAATAAAAATCATATGCTTGCAAGAGAATATTGTAACACAGTTTCAGAGTGTTTGGAAGGGTATTCAAATTAGTGTTTCATGATGAGCAGAAGCATTATTTTTGAGTAATTTCCAATTATTTCAGTTTTGCCTTAGCCAGCAGGTGGTTTGGAACAAACTTCCATGTAGTGTTGTGGAAGTGGCAGTTTGGAATTCAAGGAAGAACTAGATAACTTATTGGAGGAGGTGGAGAAGTAATTTGGGAGCAGTGTTTTTTTTTTTTTTTTTGGCTGTTGCTTTATAAGCTTGCTTACTTGCATCATATGCCACTAATAATAATATTCCCTGTTCACAGATCAAGTCTCTTTTTTTCTATTTGCACCTTTCTAGTGCTTAATAAGTTCTAGTCTGACGATGTGATGACCTCTTGGTATAAATTCATGATGAATTATATAGGCAAAACTAATTCTGATAATTTCAATATAACTCTAAATTTTAACCTGTGAATCTGATTTTCTTTTTAATTTTGTTATATGTGAAACATGACTTCTAACCTAGAGAATGGAAGCCCCCTATCGAGGTTTTGTGTACTGGTCTTAAAGATAACACCATGTTTAATTTCCTGTCACTGTTGCTTTCCTTTTAGAAATATTGTATCACAATCACAAATTTGAACCAGTTCTTTTGTTTCCAATTATTTCAGTTCCTGTTTCCATACAATCTGGGTGCAGAATTCATAATGGTAAATCGATGCAAGGAAACCAGTCTTATTCGGCATCAGTTTGGGGGGGGGGGAACCTATTGGTTCCATCCATGTACAGGGTGGCCATAATTAAAGTATCCCTATTCAGAGCTCTCTGTAGCTCTGAGTAATAAGCGGAATGCCACCAAAATTAGTAAGTAAATTATTCAAGGCATGGGAAGAAGGATCCCGTGAAAAAAAAATTAGTTCCAAAATCTGCCGATAGGGAATATATGGCGCTGTACAAGAGGAAAGACATGACAAAGTACGAACAAATAAATAACTAAGACAAACCTTAATGAAATTACAAATTTTTATTTGTGCTCTGCAAAAAAACAGAAAGAAACAACTAAACTGCCAAAGGAAATGGTTTCACAGCTCTAAACTCACTCACAGTTTACTCCCGATGGTCAATGACGTCGCTGATGGTGGAATTGGTTTTCGATGTGATTACCATTGTTCTGGACCAGAAATTGCATTCAATGCACATGTGCTGGATTGCAGAATGCAACATCTCTGGAGTAATGTTCTGCACATGCTGTTTACATTGTCCTTTAAGACAGCCCGGTTAGGGACACTTCCTCAATTGACATTGGCCTTGAAGTGACCCCACAGCTAAAAATCACATGGTGTAAGGTCAGACAAACGTGGTGGCTATACAATGGGAAACAGACAACTAATGACTCTTTCTGCAGTAAAGTGATGCCAGAGAAGCTGCTGTACTGGTTGTGCAATATGAGGAAGAGCCCCATCTTGCATAAAAATTGTCTCATCCAGGCTTCTCTTTACTGCAGTTGAGGAATAATGAAACTGCTCAGCATGTGATGATATCTTTGTGCTGTAACGGAACAGGGGGCTACTCCTGCTGGGTGCAATTCCTTGAAAAAGTATGACCCTAGGATGAAATTTGAAGTCACACCACACCAGACAGTGATTTTTGGTGAGTGCAATGGGATTTGCTGAATAGCATGCAGTGCTTCTGAAGCCCATATTTGGCAGGTTTGAGTGTTGACAGTCCCATGGAGATAAAAATGGGCCTCATCTCTTCAAAGAATGTTCCATGGCTAGGCATCATCCACTTCCATTCTGGCAAAAAAACGTTAGAGCAAATGCCATTCGTTTTTCAGGATCATCTATTTGCAGCTGCTGCTGGCAACTAATCTTGTATGGATAATAGTGGATTAGTTTCTGAAGAATTTTCCCCACAGTGGAATATGAGACATCCAATTGCTTCTGCTACTCCCCCGTGTGCTGCTGCTAGTTCCAGCAGCTGTATCCATGGATCAGTTGACAATAGCTGTTGCAACTTCCTCTGGTACCTGAGGTGAAACAGGCTTCCTTCCTCTTCCAGGCTTAACAACAAAGGACCCAGTTTCCTCAGATTTGTTAATCAACCTTCTAACTTCCGCAGCTGATAAAGGACCTTGATGTAAGTTCTTACAGTGGCTAAATTCTGCATTGCATCTATTAATGTAGAAAAACTTCACGTCAGGCAGAATGAGATGCATTGTTAACAGTAAACTTACAGAATATGTTTGCGATGTTCTTGTTGTGCCTTTATAGCTCTCTGCTGCTGGGAAAATTAAATTAACTCAGATTTATGCAAATTTTCTGCTCCTCTTATGTGTCTTATTTTTTAGTTTAGATTTAAGACTTTAGTGCAATTCAGTTTCTTTGTTTTTTTTTTGTTTTTTTTTTTTTGCAAAGAGCACAAATAAATTTGTAATTTCACTTATTTATTTGTTGGTACTTTGTCGTGTCTTTTCTCTTGTACAGCGCCATATTATCCCTTATCGGCAGATTTTGGAACTTTTTTTTTTTTTTTTCACAGTATCCTTCTTCCCATGCCTTAAATAGTTTACTTACTAATTTTGATGGAATTCCACTTATTACTTAGAACTACAGAGAGCTCTGAATAGGGATACTTTAATTATGACCACCCTGTACTTGTCCAACCCTTCCTTAACCCTTAAACAGTTATACTTAAATATTAAGTAAGCTTTTTCAAAATTTATATGAAAAACATTTATCTTTAATTATTTTTTTAAAATAAACCACCTCTCTTATCTGGGAGTTGTTAATTTACATTTGCTCACTAACATCATCTTGTGAATGAAATATAAAACCTGCATGCTTCAACAAATTGAGTGCCAGCCAGATTAATAACACAAAGCCAAAGAGGTAATAATGGAGGCACTTCCTTAAAATGTAAGGCCAGACATTTTATGTGCCATTAAATGTAAAGCCAGAATACTTCTATAATTGGAGATGCTGTTGATTTTAAATTTTGTTTTTTAGCACATTCACATAATTAAGAATGGGCTTAACTTGACCTTGTATTTTACTGTTTTAATGATAACTAATGGGTTTCTGGATTATTTTCTGTGTTTCATTTTCAAATTTACTGAATTTTCCTGTTTGCATGATAATTAACAGATTTTTGGAAAGCGTTTTCTTTAATTTATTCAGAAATCAAAGAAACTCCTGACATATTTCAACTTTTGAATAGGAATTTGGCTGTGTGCTGATTAGGTAAAAAGCATGACATTGCTGAAATCTTGTATTGCCACGTGGAATAATTACTCCTTTTTACCTATTAACAAAATTCCTCTCCATCATGAGGGGAACACAATGTTATATTCTAGAAGCAAGTCTGTGCCATTGAGAGAATACATGCCAGATTGCATAATTACTTCTAAGTTTCTTCATTACTATTGCTCAAATTTAAACCTTACATATCTCAATATTGTACTATTTTCAGACCAGCTGAATAATTTATCTGTCTTGGTGAAATAGCAAACTTTGTCATGAAGTCTGTTGTGCCTCCATTATTAACAAACATCATTACCAAAGATCTCCACTCAAGACCCTAAATCAATCTGCACAATATCCCTTCATAGCCACCCTTAGTCTCATATTCCTTAATCAACCTTTTATCCACTATAGTACCTTCTGACCAATGGCACATTGTTCCAGTTTATGCAAAAAACCTCCATGTGGGATGGTATCTAAAAGCCTTACTAAAATCTAAATGTACTATGTCAAATTATTTGCATCCAGTTCTTTTGTGGCAATTTCATAATTATGTCTGTCACAAAATTAATGAGACTGATTTTATAAAAAATGTATTGCAAATCTTATATAACTGAAGGTTCTATCCTTTAAAGTAGCTTCCTTTGGAAATGCATTGCCTCCAATGCTCCTTCCATCCCTGGAAGCATGCTGGAAGTCTTTTTCTGTGAGATCTTTCAGTGCATCAGTTACAGCATTCTGGAGATGTTGCCAGTCAGCCTAAAATGACATCCTTTCGGGAGATTTTTGATCTTTAGAAAAAGAAAATAGTTGCATAGCAACAGATCGAGGGAATACAGTGGCTGCAGGAGCACATGGGAGTAACAGTCATCATGGCAGGATGCATTGCCGTGATGCAGAATCCAGTTTTTGGCATTTTCAGATCAAACTCGCTTTTTTGTACTTTTTTCAGACCAGCTGAATAATTTATCTTTTCCGTGGCCATTCAAGGACTTTCCAGTAGAAAGTTTGGTTGGTAGTTTTACCTTGAGGCTAAAACTCTTTGCACTACTCAATGCTGATCAAAAAAAACAGATGACATTAATTTAATTCTGCATTTGCTCATTTGTGCTTGCTTTTACATGGCCAATTTGTGATGTGCCATTCTTCACTCTTTCTTTTTGTTTCTGGATCTACTCAAAAAACCATGTTTCATCACCTGTTATCACTTGTTGAACAAACGCTGGCCCATTTTCAATACAATTGAGAAGATCAAGGCACTCTTCCAATTTTGTTTATGTTCTTCAGTGAGATTTTTTTGGCACCATTTTCACACAAATTTTGCACTTGCCCAATATCTCTGTTGAAATGTCATGGATGGCTTGGTGACTTGTGTAAAACTAACTGGCCATCAATCTCATGGTCCACCATTTGTCAGTCAATTGGAGCCCTTACCCTCCCACATTCTCCTCTGTTATTGCCGAGACAGGTTTTCCTGCAATTGGTTCGTCTTCAATGGGTTTATGTCCTTCAAAAAAGGCCTTATGCCATTGGAAAACTTAGGCTCAGTATAAAACTTGATCTCCTTAAACTCGTTTTAATTATTTGCATATTTTTTTTGCACTTTCATTAAATTTGATGGCATAACTTTGCTCAGTATCCTTCCACTCCATTTTTCATGTTAGAGTTGCCAAACATGCTGTTGCTTACTTCACAATGACTTGACACACACTTAATGTGAGATGCAACTACTCTTGTTGTGTGTAGGGGGTAGCCTACATGCTGATATGCATTACACATGTGCAGTGCCTCCACAGCACTATACAATCAGTTTCATTAATTTTGTGACATATTCAACAAATGCATGCCATATACTTCTCATGTAATTTCATTTCTTTCTAGATGAACCTGTAGTGCATTAATCATGGATTCTGTAGTTCCCTGTCAACCACAGCTATTTAAATATTAAAATATCTGTTAGAATTACATCAACGTGTGCCCAATATGGTTAGGGAAGGACATTACTTACGTGGTTTCTATCCATTTAAATTATAATATAAGGAGGAAGCAAAGTTTGCAAATTATCAGCAAAATAAAAAAAAAAAAACCCGAATTTCCCCATTCCATCCAATATTTCAAACCTTCCTTAAATTTATCCAAACTACCCACATCCACGACATTTAGGTAAAAGTTTCTTCCAACAATTGATGATACTTTTTGGCTGAATGCAAATTTCTGCATTATCTGTTCTGCAATATTCCTTTTCCAATTTAAATGTATGCCCTATGTTTCATGCGAGAAAAGGTAAAAATTTAATCAGCTTTTAGATTACTTAACCCTTTTAAAGCCTTATGCACTTCAATAAGATCACCACATAGATTCCTAGTTTCTAGAGATTGCAGTTTGCACAACTGCAGTCTCTCTTGGCAAAAATATCATTTTGTGCTCTCAGCTAATTTTGTTCTTCTCTGCATCCCTTCCAACAGATTACGACCTTCTTAAAATGATGTTTCCAAACCTGTATGCAGTATTTCAGATGTGGCCCAAATATTGTTTTATACAATGAGAAAATCACCTCTTTATCCCTGCTAGCACAGTTCCTATATATCAGTAATAGAACCCTGTACTATGCACAGTGCAAGCAACCCTAGCAGTTGTAAGCACTGTGCTGAAAATTTCATGTTTATCTATATCCTCTCAAAATAACATACCTTGATTATTCATTCAACACTCATTTAGCCATCGTTGCCACCTTGTATCATCAGAAAAGTTACGACATCAAACTTTTTTCATCAGAAAACTTACAACATCAAACTTTGAAATATCATTAGTATCATTAATAAATGTTAAAAACAGTAACTTGGGCTCCTTACTTGTTGGTCCGTAAGGAGCAGTTTTTTCACCATATGCCTCAGTAGTGATTTCTACAGTCCTTGAGACTGATTTCTTCAAAAAGCAAAATTTTATAAATTATCTTTGTTGAAAATGTGGCATTCTAAAAATGGCAGTATGAAGTTACTGTCAACAACAGATAAAATTAACCTAATAAACATTCTAGATAGTTTCTTGTTCAGTGTTCAATTTAAAAAAAAAAAAAAAAAGAAAAATCTTTTGTTAGAAAAACCTGGAACTTTTTGATCCTGCCTTGTATGTTCATTTTGCTGCCTGTTCTCAGTGAGCCACTGTATCTTATCATTCCTATTGCCAATTACATGTTTTTGACTGAATATTTATCTCTTATGAAGACATAGGATAGATGCAGAGATATATTTATTTTTGTCTTGAAATCATTCCTAAGTTTTATTTAAGAGCCAGCATTACATGTATGTGAGGGTAAATTCCATTAAAATTATTGTTCACTTTTATTATTTGCATTTTGAGAGAAAGGATGTGTGTGTTCCTTGCAAGAATTTTTTATCCTGACTGTTCTGTAAATCATGTTGATGGAAGGTGTTTTTAGAATTGAAGCGATATTTGTCTGTAATAATAAAAAAAAGTTTTTAAAATGGAATATGCATGCCCCAGTCTCTTACTCACAGTTCCAACACTAAACGTTACAAGTTAAACACATTTCACACTAAATATACTACTGTATATAAGGTTTTTATAGGACAACTTTTTTTTTTTTTTTTTAATTTGTATATTTATTTTTTGTAAATGTGCCAAAGGTGTCTAGTCAGAATGTATTCTATGTCTAAATAACAAAAACAAAATATTTGCATTGCTGTGTTTCAATAGTTTGGCAACATATGAGTTATAGTAATATACAAAATATTAATGTCCCTTTACAATTTATTCCTTGTGTGTTTCATCAGCAATGACAGCTGCTATCTGAGAACACTGTCTCATAATTAAGTGTTCATATATGCAACTATTTTGAACTACTTTGTATAGGATTTTATATGCACCTGCTTGAAAAGTTGTTCTTACTATGCATTGCAGTCACTAGTTGGTTTTTTTTTTTTTTTTTGTTTGTTTGTTTGTTTGTTTTTGGGGTTGAAAACATCTTTAGCGGAGTTGGTTGAATTTTTGCTTTATGAAAAAATGTTATAAAAAAGTGCTCTGAAAAAAAAAGTGAAATATAACATTCATGTTATAGAGATGGTAGAATGAATTCAGTTTTTTGACATCTGCAATACAGTAACGAGATGAGAGATACAATATTCAGTATATGCACTCAGTGATCACTGAATTATGACCACCCCTGTCAGTAATGGACTAGGCTGCATGACTTGTAGTATAAAAAGTCAAACAGCTTCATATGATGGAGCAGTGGTAATTTGCATCTGTCGTGCTAGTCAAAGTGATAAAATAGCAGTTATGAGATGTAGTAAAGATATCACAGTTTCGAAAGGGCGGAATTGCGGGAGCTCATGCATCGGTTGCCCACAGACCATTGTGGTTAAGGTGTACAAACAGCATGTCAAGTGATGAGTCAAACCACCTCCTGCAAACAGAACTGTAAAGGATTATGCAAGGTGGATGTTTATGGTAAGAAAAGGGTGCAGTGCATTGCGAGGGCTCAATGGCAAGTCACTGTGTTACAGTCGATATTGCAATACAATATGGGGAATGCAAGAACAATATCCCAAATGACAATGCACTGCACACTCAGACTTATGGAGTTCCACAGTAGACCACCCAAGAGACACCCTCTCCTCACAGCTGATTGTAGATGGCAACTGCTGTGCTGTGATGGTGTCGACAACACACTGGTTGGACACTAGAGAAATGGAAATGAGTGTGCTGGTCAGACGAGTCCAAATACCTGGTGCAACATGCCAATGAACACCTTTGTGTGGTGCAAGCAACAAGAGTCCATGGACCCATTGTGCATAGTGCCCACTATCCAGGAAGGTGGCAGTAGTTGCTTAATATGGATATGTTTTGCTGATAAGAACTGACCCTTGCATATAGACCAACATTTTATTGGTGATGTCTACCAGCAGCTCTTAGGAGACCATGTACACCCTGCCATTTTGAATTTTTGCCAGGCAAATACAGGATCTTCCAATATGACACTGTGCCATGTCATTAGGCCTGCACTATGCACAAGTGGTTCGAGGAACGCAGTGAAGATAACACCCATCTTGATTAGTCTCCAAGTTGACCGTAACTTCATTCCAATGGAATTCCTGTAGGATGTTTTGGAACAGGAAGTGTGTGGACACTCAACCATCGTCCATTCCAACACTGTGTAAAGCCTTGTAGGCAGCATGCTGCAGATCCCTTTGGATGTCTTCAGACATATATGGTTGAAGTTGTGTAGTCAATGCTTAGACTACACAATTGTTATTTGTGCGAATGGTGGCCGAACGTGGTATTAAGTAGGTGGTCATAATTCAGTGATCACTTAGTGTGTGTTGTAATGGTATAAAAATGTATAATATGAGATAGAGTGTGAGTTCTGTGGTTAGGGAAAAAAAAAATTTCCAAATGTAAATTACATATGTTATCTATAAATTTCAATATACTAAATAAATTACGACTGAAGAAGTAGCGATTTTACCATATATGGAGCGAGCAACTGTAATAAATGAAGATGCAGTAATGCACACAGGTGGACTTCCTCTTTGTTGAATGTATCTGTTGCCACTGAAGTTGACAGCTTAAATAAATTATGGAAGAACTAGAGGAACTATTGGAGGGAATGAATAGGTGAAATGGGAGATGTCTTGTTTTTTTTATGCTGTGTAAGCTTGCTTTTTGTGTCATTTGTGACTGCTAATGCTAATATATATTCTCAGTTTTGAAATTGAAAAATTAGCATTAGCATTAGTAGAGGCATATGATGCAAGAAAGAAAGTTTATGCAGCATCAGCCAAAAAAAAAAAAAAAAAACCCTTCCATTTCACCCCTCCGTTCGTTCGAAATACCTATCCAGCTGAGCCTTAAATTTATTTAGGCTATCAACTTCCACAACAAGGGATGGAAGTCTGTTCCACCAACCAACTACCCGCTGGCTAAAGGCAAATTTCCGCACACCTATCCTACATCTGTCTTTCCTCAATTTGAATTTATGCCCTCTCAGGTGATTATTCTGAGCAAGAGTCAGTATCCCATCAGCATTGAGCATGCTCAAGCCATTCAAGGCTTTGTACCTCTATCAGATCACCTCACCAGTGCCTAGTCTCCAAACACAGTAATTTGCAAAACTTAAGCCTTTCTTCGTAAGAGCAACCCTTCGTTCCATTCACTAACCTTGTTGCACTTCTCTGTACTCGTTCCAGCATCTCTACATCCTTCTTGAAATGAGGCCTCCAGACCTGTATACAGTACTCAAGGTGTGGCCTGACCATTGCCTTATACAAGGGAATAATCACCTCCCTATCCCTGCTAGAAACATTCCTGTATATCATTGACAATACACCATGAGCTACTCTTGCAGCCCGTCTGCACTGCTCAGAGAACTTCATATCTGCCTGCACAATTACCCCCAGGTCCTTTTCATTCTCTACCACTGTCAGTGTAGTACCACAGAGTTGATACGTTGCTGTTTCCCATATGTAGTACTTTACATTGTCAATGTTAAACTTCACTTCTCAGCCCATCTGCTCAACCTTTCCAAATCCTGTTGCAGCAGCATAGCATCAGTAGTGTCCTTAACAACCCTGCCAACCTTTATATCATCTGCAAACTTGGACATTAAGCTTGATATGCCATCATCAATATTATTTATAACTACAGAAAACAACAATGGACCCAACGCTAAACCCTGAGGGACTCCACTAATAACCTTAGTCCATGATGGAGCAGTGTCCATTAATTACCACTCTCTGTCTTCTGCCACTCACCCATCCCTTTATCCATAGCAACAATTTGCCACCAGTGCCACACTGCTCCAATTTGTGCAGCAGTCTTCCATGTACAACGGTATCAAAAGCCTTTCTAAGATACAAATATATGATATCAAAATTATTCCCTGCATCCAATTCTTTTGTGACTACATCATAATATCCAATCAAATTGGTCAGGCAAAACCTTCCCTTAACAAAACCATTCTGTGTCTGAGCTATAACTGAATTCTTGCAAAATCATCCTGCAGTGCTTCCATTAATTTTCTTGGAACAGAAGTTAAACTCACAGGTCTATAATTAATTGTGTCAGCCTTTGATCCTCCTTTGTGAATTGGGGTTACATTTGCACATCTTCAGTCTGTGGATACCTCCCCTGAGTCCAAGGAAGCTCTCATAATTATGGCTAACGGATTGCTTACTTCCTTTGCTGCCTCCTTTAATATAACTCGATAGATCCCATCCACCCCAGGTGCCTTTCTTGTATTTATCTTCAACAATTATTCCTCCACTTTACTCTCAGTTATTACAAGATCATCTAACTCACTGCCAGTGTTTACTTCATCTATGGCATTCCCCTTTCTGAATAACTCCTCATGTTATTTATTTATTTGTTATTTGGTTTTTTTTTTTAGGAGCATTAGCAACTAAGGCCATGTTGCTCCAGGTGCGGTGGTCATTCCCTGACCTTTCCGCATGCTCCGTATTTGGTGGTGACGGGCTCGAACCCCGGTCTAATCAAGAAGCGTGTGCTACGCACTGCTGCTCCTTCCCACCTGGCTACGGAGGCGCCAACTCCTCATGTGTGAATGTAGATGCAAAATATTGATTTAGTTTGTTAGCTACCTGAGCAGGATCATCAACAGTTGACCCATTGATATCAAGTGGACCAATCTGATTCATCCCCTTCCTTCTAGAGTTTACATAAGTAAAGAACTCCTTGCTGGTTTTCTTTACATCCATTGCCAAAGATTTCTCGTAATCTGCCTAACTTCCTTTGTAACTTGGTTACAGATCAACTTATATCTATCATAGGCTTCTTTGTCACATGTTAATTTATATGTATCCCATGCATTTTTCTTCTCTGCCATATGTCTCATTAGTTCATCTGACATCCATTTAGGCCTGAACCTTGAACAATATTTCTTAGTTGGTATGTAAAGCCTAGTAGCTTCCAAGATAAGTTCTTTGAATGCTTCCCATGTTGAGTTTGCCGTTGGTAACATCATCAGTTGGTCCCACTATATAGAACTTAAATACTGTCTCAGACCATCGTAGTCGCCTTTACGGAAGCAATAACCCTTCCCTTTACCCCTAATGGTAGTTACCTCTTTGAGTAAATCCCACTTCAGCACACTGTGATCACTGCCACCTAGTGGTTCCTGTATCTGCAGATTCTTAATGCATGAAGAATCACTACTGATAATCAAATCAAGAGTATTGCTCCCTCTATTTGCCTCCCGAACATGCTGATTTAGAAAACAATCATCCAATAAATCCACAAAAGCCTTGCTTATGTGTGAGTGACCAACCCACAAATTCCAGTCAAAAATGGGTAATTAAAATCTCCCATTATAAGACTCTCTGATTTACTGGCCCACTCTATTTCCCTGTACAGTTTCTTATTATACTCATCAGAGTCATTAGGCCTGTAGCACACTCCTCTCGATTTTGATCTCCCAATGCTTATGTCACACCAAACTGACTCGACACTGCACTGTCCAGCGATGTCGACTGGCTTCACTTCCTTGGATTTTGTGTTTCTTAACTAATAGCATAACCCCTCCTCCCTTCCTATCCTTTCTGTAGACGTTGTTCTCCCCAAATTCCAGTTCTGCATTACTTATATCTGTGTGACACCACGTCTCTGATATCCCAACAATATCCACCTTTGATGCTTTGAGCAATACCTCAAATTCATCCAATTTATTTACCAAACTCGTAGCATTGGTGTACATGCAAGTATACATGCACCTGTATGTATACTTGCAAGTATACATGCACCTGTTTTTTTCTTAGCTACCCTAACACAACCTATGTGTTTATTTGTACCCCAATGATTCCCAGCAGTCCCTGAAATAACCTGCATCTTATTTTCCAAGCTGCTGCTGCTCATTCCAATAGAAGCAGTGCAAGAATCACTTTCACCTCTGCCAGTGGCCACTGTTAATCTGTTTGTCCTTGTATCCCCCAATCTAGCAGTTTTCCGACCCACCTAACACTGCCTCGATAACATCAGCAAACATTCTTGCACCCTTTCTATTTAAGTGTATCCCATCCCTGTAGAAGTAGTCTCTCCTGTTAACAAGTACAGACTAGGTTGAAAAAAATTCTACCCCTTGAACCTTGCACAATCTTTCCAGGGCTGAATTGATCGACAGGGCTCTCATCATATACTCCCTCCTATCCTGTCCGGGCAGAATTGCAGACACTTTCAAATTCAACTCTAATTCACGGCTTTTTTTCACGTATTCACGGATTATAGTTCCTTTGGAGAATATTATGTTGTAGGTTATTTCAAACAAATCAAATTTCAACACAGAGAAAGTCCATATGCACATATATTATTAGGGTTAAACAATTCATCTAATTGTTTAACCATAATATGCAAGATACAAACTGGTATATATGTTATAATAGTATAAAAGTGTATGAGATAGATATAGTGTAAATTCCATCATTATGCAAAAAAAAAAATTTCTGTTGAAAGTATGTATATATGAAAACAATAGTAAATGATCCAGTGGGTTGTGATCACTTGCTAATGAAACTCCCGAACAATATAGAACTGCCTTTTTACAGATCTATATTGTGATTATAATTGATGAAGTTAGTATGATAAGTGCTGAATTGTCAATTATAGATATGCATCTAAAGCAGATAACAGGAATTCATGAACTCTCATTTGGAGGTAAGAACGTATATTTTATAGGGGGAGATATGCCAATTACCTCCTGTGCATGCAACAGCTATATATATAAACTCTAAAGAATTTGTTGGCTGGTCGAGTATTTTGGCACTCACTACAGTTTTATGAACTTGTACAAGTTGCATGTTAGTAATGCTGAGAATAATACATTCTTGGCATTACTTATGAAAATAGGTAACGGAGAATCATTAACTTCTGAAGAACTTAAAATTATCAAATCAATTTGTTTCTAAATAAGGTCATGCATGTCAGTCCTTGTGGTATTTGGTCGAGTCTAAAGAATAAGGATTTTAATGACTTATAATTATGTTTTATCTCGGGAAGGAATGCAAGGAAATAATTCTGAAGAATAATGAGTACGAGAATAAAATTCATAAAATATAATGACGGAAACAGCTCCTATATTGTTAAAGGGGGAACCACATATGATTACCACAAATGGAAATGTAGATGAAATGGTAAATGGTGCAATTAGTGGATTAGAGTATATTGAGTACAAAGAAGATGAAACTGTCTAATGAGCATAGATGTAGTATTCTCCATTACTTTAGAAAGAATAGAAGTAATTGCAGTGGGATGATAATTGGATGGAAGGGATTTGTCACCCTTTTTAGGAACTGGCTGGATATGAGCAAATTTCCAAGCAGAAGGAAAAACACCTTTGGAATAAGAAAGTGAAAAAAGGCGGCAAAGAATAGGAGTAAGTTCAGGAGCACAGGTTTTGAGAACAAGTGGAGAAATACAATCGGGACCTGGAGCTTTCTTAGCATCAAGATTGGTCAAAATCCTGACATTCTTTTGACGGAAGACCACAGGAGGCATTGAATGGAGTGTGTTAGGAATGGTGGGAGGTGTTTTACCAAGATCATTAATACATGAGTTGGAAGGAAAATGGGATGCTAACAGGTCAGCTGAAGTGACAACAGAACCATCTGGTTTAGACAGAGGTTGGAGCAGAGATGGGTGAAAGTTGCGGCCAATAGCTTTGGCAAGAGACCAGAATGCTCGGCTACCATTAGGGCAAGTCTGTTCAAACTCTAATTTGGACTGATTAATAACAGCTTTACAATTGTTGCGAGCTTTGGTGTAGGCAGAAAATGAAACTGGAGAATTAGAAACAAGCCAATTACGATATGCAACATTCTTCTCTTGAACAGCCTTAGCACATTTATTGGAAAACCAAGGTTTAGATAAAGGATGAGATTTTAGCATTAGCATTAGCAGAGGCATATGATGCAAGAAAGCAAGCTTATTCAGCATCAGCCAAAAAAAAAAAAAAAAAAAAAAAACCTCCCATTTCACCCCTCCGTTCGTTCGAAATACCTGTCCAGTTGAGCTTTAAAGTTGTTTAGGCTATCAACTTCAACAACAAGTGATGGAAGTCGGTTCCACCAATCAACCACCCGCTGGCCAAAGGCAAATTTCCGCACATCTATCCGACATCCGTCCTTCCTCAATTTGAATTTATGCCCTCTGAGGTGATTATTCTGAGAAAGATGAAGAATCCCATTAGCATTGAGCATGCTCAAACCATTCAAAGCCTTATACACCTCTATCAGATCACCTCGCCGGTACCTAGTTTCCAGACTCTGTAATTTGCAAAACTTAAGCCTTTCTTCGTAAGAGCAACCCTTTGTTCCATTTACTAATCTTGTTGCCCTTCTCTGTACCCGTTCCAGCAGCTCTACATCCTTCTTGAAATGAGGCCTCCAGACCTGTATACAGTACTCAAGATGTGGCCTAACCATTGCCTTATACAAGGGAATAATCACCTCCTTATCCCTGCTAGAAAAATTCCTGTATATCATTGACAAGACACCATGAGCTACTCTTGCAGCTCGTCTGCACTGCTCAGAGAACTTCATATCTGCCTGCACAATTACCCCCAGGTCCTTTTCATTCTCCACCACTGTCAGTGTAGTACCGCAGAGTTGATACATTGCTCTGGGGTTACTGTTACCCATATGTAGTACTTTACATTTGTCAATGTTAAACTTCATTTGCCACCTCTCAGCCCATCTGTTCAACCTTTCCAGATCCTGTTGCAGCAGCATAGCGTCAGTAGTGTCCTTAACGACCCTGCCAACCTTTGTATCATCTGCAAACTTAGACATTAAACTTGATATCCCATCATCAATATCATTCATAAACACCGAAAACAACAATGGACCCAACACTGCACCTTGAGGAACTCCACTAATAACATTAGTCCACGTTGAGCAGTGTCCATTGATTACCACTCTCTGTCTTCTGCCACTCAACCATCCCCTTATCCATAGCAGCAATTTGCCTCCAATGCCACACTGCTCCAATTTGTGCAGCAGTCTTCCATGTGCAACAGTATCAAAAGCCTTTCTAAGATCCAAATATATAATATCAAAGTTATTCCCTGCATCCAGTTCTTTTGTGACTACATCATAGTATCCAATCAAATTGGTCAGGCAAGACCTGCCCTTAACAAAACCATGCTGCGTCTGAGCTATAACTGAATTCTTGTCTAGATGATCCTGCAGTGCTTCTTTAACCAGTGCCTCCATTAATTTACCTGGAACAGAAGTTAAACTAACAGGTCTATAATTACTTGTGTCAGCCTTTGATCCTCCTTTGTGAATTGGGGTTACATTTGCACATCTCCAGTCTATGGGTACCTCCCCTGAGTCCAAAGAAGCTCTCATAATTATGGCTAGGGGTTTGCATACTTCCTTTGCTGCCTCCTTTAATATAACTGGATAGATCCCATCCACCCCAGGTGCCTTTTTTATGTTTATCCTCAACAATCTCTCCTCCACTTTCCTCTCAGTTATTACAAAATCATCCAGCTCACTGCCAATGTTTACTTTACCTACATCATTCTCCTTCCTGAATAACTCTTCATGCGTGAATGTAGATGCAAAATACTCGTTTAGATTGTTAGCCACCTGAGCAGGATCCTCAACTGTTGAACCATCAATATCCAGTGGACCAATCTGATTCATCCCTTTCCTTCTCGAGTTCAAGTATGTAAAGAACTCCTTTCTGTTTTTCTTTGCATCCTTTGCCAAGGATTTTTCGTAGTCTGCCTTTGCCTGCCTAATCTCCTTTGTGACTTGGTTACAGACCAACTTATATCTATCATAGGCTTCCATGTCACCCATTAATTTGTATGTATCCTATGCATTTTTCTTCTCTGCCACATGTCTCATTAGTCCATCTGACAACCATTTAGGCCTAAACCTTGAACAATATTTCTTAGTTGGTATGTAAAGCCTGGTAGCCACCAAGATTAGTTCCTTGAATGCTTCCCATTTTGAGTTTGCTGTTGGTAACATCATCAGTTGGTCCCACTGTATAGAATTTAAATACTGTCTCAGACCATCATAGTCGCCTTTACGAAAACAAAAACCCTTCCCTTTACCTCTGATGGTAGTTACCTCCTTGAGTAAATCCCACTTCAACACACTGTGATCACTGCCACCTAGTGGTTCATTTATCTGCAGGTTCTTAATGCATGAAGAATCACTACTGATAATCAGATCAAGAGTATTGCTCCCTCTTGTTGCCTCACGAACATGCTGATGTAGAAAACAATCATCCAATAAATCCACAAAAGCCTTGCTAGTGTGCGAGTGACCAACCCACAAATTCCAGTCAATATCTGGGAAATTAAAATCCCCCATTATAAGACTCTCTGATTTACTGGCCCACTCTATTTCCCTGTACAATATATTATTATACTCATCAGAGTCATTAGTCCTATAGCACACTCCTACTCTCAATTTTGATTTCCCTATGCTTATGTCACACCAAACTGACTCGACACTGCCCTGTCCATCGATGTCAACTGGCTTCACTTCCTTTGACTTTATGTGTTTCTTAATTAATAGCATAACCCCTCCTCCCCTCCTGTCCTGTCTATCCTTTCTATACACATTGTATTCCCCAAATTCCAGTTCCGCATTACTTATATCTGTGTGACACCATGTCTCTGATATCCCAACAATATCTGCCTTTGATGTTTTGAGCAATACCTCAAATTCATCAAATTTATTTACTAAACTCCTAGCATTGGTGTACACGCATTTAAAGTGGAGTGTGGGATAAAGGATTCCATTCCTGCAAGAATAATTTCACTGACACGATCTGAGCAAACATTGACATCAGAAGTTTTGAAACAGTAATACGACCAAGGAAAAGAAATCTCCAGGTTATCCCATTTTGCATTCTTGTTATGCCAAACAACACGAAGTTTGGAATAGCCATGAGATAAAGGCTCCATTTGAGAAGAGACAATCACCAAGTTGTGATCTGAAGTACCTAAAGGACCTCTCACTTCGACCATGTACTTAGAAGGGTTGTTTGTGAGAAAAAGATCAAGCGTGTTGGCTGTATGATTAGGATTGTCCGGTATTCTTGTAGGTAAATGAACAATCTGTGCAAGGTCATTAGTAATTGCAAAAGCCTCAGCACCTCGACCAGCTGGGTCGGTGTGACTAGAAAACAGAAGCCAGCTGGAGTTGTGAATATTAAAATCACCAAGGAAAATTAATTCATTGTTAGGAAAGCTACTGGAGAAATTCAAGTTGAAAAGAGTTCCAAGTGATTAGTGGAGCTGAGAGAACAGTAGAGACATCGGATGAATTTTACAGAATGGGGTGGAGAGATTTTAAGCCAGAGAAGATTGAAAAGAGGAGATTCCAAATTACTGTCTCTGACATGCAATATCAGAACGGACATATGCATGAATACCACCTTTGAGGCGAAAGGAATCATACAGCGAATAATTTGGACAAATGAGATGAATGGTGGTTGAATCAACCGATAACTGAGATTCTGTCAGGAAAAGTACATGGAGTTTGGCAGACTGCAAGTGGAAATGGGCATCGTTGAGATTAGAATTGAGACCATGTATATTTGTGAAATGAATTAGGAAGTCCCAAATGAGTTGAATCAAAAATTTGTGTACCTTACTTTAGATGGACCAATTATCATTGAACAATAATTTCTCTACCTTCAATACAGCCTAATGAATAAATGATTGTTTAAAAAAAATGCTTACTTTTATTTATTACAACTGTGGTGAAAAAAATATAAAAATGAATACAAAAGGTTAAAAAAAATTCACAAACTTTGTTCAAGGTCTGTCTTTAGCTAATTTTGGGTAACTGGATTATAACCTTGACTTAGTTTACTTATTAATCCTGTTCCATCCATGTATTATCCATCTATCCCTTTAAATGAACATAAGCTCTCTGGTTATAAAAGATTACCCCAGGAGCTCACATCTAGGGTCCTGAGCTGGATATCATCATTCTTCTCTTGTTTGGTGATTCCCTTCTACTTCTGACCCTTGTTCTCTCACTCAGGGTAATTCAGATTTTTTTTTTTTTTTTTTTTGGCTGGTGCAGCATAAGCCTCAAGCTTCCTTGCACCATATGGCTATTAATAATAATTTGGGTGGTAATTTAATTGAATAATTAGTAAGAGTTAATATGGTAATGGACATGTAAGGTCTTTTATAAAGGTCAAAATAATATGAAGGAAAAACACTAATTCTGTATTAATAAAAAACTATAATAATGACAGTATAAAAAACAATTTTTAATCACATTGCAAATGTGTATAAAATCCCATTGTGTTCAATTCGAACATTCTATCAATCCTCAATGGAACTTCTTGAAGAAACAACAAAGAAGAAGAATTAGGCTTTGGATTTTCCATCATCCTGAGCATGTGTGTTCCATAAAAAAAACGGGTGTTTGGATTTTTTTATATTTTTAATGTGAGTATGAATCAGCTGTAATACTCAATACGTTCTACATTGATATTAATATTTGTAAAATAATAGTAGTAGTAGTGGCATGTGATGCAAGAAAGTAAGTGTATGAGCTTATGCAGCATCAGCCAAAAAAATAAAAACATATCACACCATTCCCTCCAAATGCCTGTCCAGTTCCTCCTTAAATTTATTCAACCTATCAACTTCCACAACGACAGATGGAAGTTTGTTTTAGCAATTAACCACCCGCTGGCTAAAGGCAAATTTCCGCTCATCTATTCTACATCTGTCCTTTCTTAATTTTAATTTATGGCCCCTTAGGTTCGTAATCTGAACAAGTGAGGTAAACTCCTCTCATAATGAGAGGAGTTTACCTCAATACAGTATGTAGAACACTTCCGTATGATACTGTAAATTGCAGAAACCGTAGAAATTAAATTAAATTACATGTCTGCCGGGAGCAACTATTGATGATGTCACCAACAGACTGTCAGATTTTAAAGGGGGTAAAGAAAATATTATTATTCATGTGGGGACAAACGATATTAAACGTACACGATCTGACGATTTGTTGGAAAAATACAGGACCATGCTGAGGAAATGTCGCGAGCTAGGCCATAATGTCTATGTGTCTGCAATTCTGCCCAGACACGATAGGAGGGAATATATGTTAAGAGCCTTGTGGATTAACTCAAGACTTGAAGGAATCTGCAAGGCTTTAGGGGGTAAATTTCTATCAGCATGGCCCACACTTGTAGGTAGAAGGAATTTGTTTTGTAGAGACGGGATACACTTAAACAAAGGTGGTGCAAAAGTTTTTGCCAGTATTATTGAGGATACCTTAAAGGCTCAGGGAAACTGCTATTTAGGGGGGATGTGGGTAATACTGACACGCGTTTATCTGATAATATTGGTCAATGTAACTCTTGCACATACCTTAAGAGTTCTTATCTGTTACCCCAACTGGACGTATTATCTAGATGTTCTGGGGGCAAAGACGTTTCACGTGAGCAGGTAGCTAATATCAGGGAAGAGAGCCTAAAAAACTTCAAGGGTTGTGTTAGGGTTGTTAAATATACAAGAACAGTAAATCTTAATTGTTTATACAGTAACGTTAGAAGTGTCGTCAATAAAATGAGCGAATTCGAACTGCTGGTTAAAACAAGTAACGCGGACATAATAGGGCTTACGGAGACGTGGTGCCACCCGGAAATTGGGGATGATGAGTTTCAGTACGGCTTGTATAATGTATTTAGGAAGGATAGAGTAGATAGAAGGGGTGGTGGGGTAATGCTTCTTATCAGAAGCAGCCTGAGTGCGACGATAGCTTTCCCAGATTCAGACATTTCACATGCTAGTATAGAGTCTGTATGGTGTGAGATAGTTGGAAACAAAGGTACAATGCGAGTAGGCGTAATCTACAGACCAGGTAATTGTGAAGACTATGACAAAAGCCTCTACATGCAAATGGAATGGGCAAGTAAGCGTCAATGCCTTATTATGGGTGATTTCAATTTGCCTCTAATTGATTGGAGTAAATGGGAAGGAAACTCGACATGGGGAACAAAATTCTTAAATCAACTAGATGACTGTTATTTGTATCAACATGTCAGGGAAAGTACTAGAGAAAAGAATATCCTAGACCTCATCATCACACATGAATCAGATGACATAACAGGGCTGACAGTAGAGGAACCAGTAGCAGGAAGTGATCACGGAGTTCTACGGTGGATGATGACGAGAGAGGTAGCAGAAGTAAAAGGCAAAGGAATGGGTTTTAATTTCAGAAAAGGAAATTACGATGCCTTAAGGTACTACATGGCCTCTATTAACTGGGTAGATATCGCGCAGAGAATGAATACAATTGAACTGTGGTACGCTTTTAAAACATTAATCACAGATGCCTTGAATGCGTATATACCATTAAAAAATACTCCACGAGAAGGGTTCCAAGTTGGATGAATAGTGAAGTTGCCACATTACTTGAGCAGAAAAAGGTGGCATGGAAACGTTACAGAGCAATAAAAAGTACTGAAGCCTATAACAGCTACAAGGTGATGTGTAATAGAGCCACAGAAAAGGTTCGACAGGCAAAGGCAGTTTATGAGAAATCACTAGCAAACAGAGCAAAGAGGGGGGATAAAGAATTCTTCACATATATAAATGCCAAGAAGAGCAGGACAAACCAGATCGGACCTTTACGTAAGGGAAAGGGGATAGTAATAAATACACCAGCTGCCGTTGCAGATGAACTCAACAGTTATTTTGCATCGATATTTACAAATGAAAAGCCTTTTGTGGCAATGGGAAATTGTGGGAGCGAAGTTAAAAAATATGTAATTAATGATATTGAAATTTCGCAAGATTATTTAATGAAAAAACTTTCAAGCCTACAGACTAGTAAGGCTCCTGGAGTTGATGGAATATACCCTATAATCTTGAGAGAGGCGGCAAGCGAGTGCATTGAACCACTGAGGCTGGTTATGCGAGCATCACTAGACTCTGGGGAGATTCCCTTGGATTGGAAAAGTGCAAATGTATCTCCCATACATAAGGGTGGCTCTAAAAGTGAAGTCGGAAATTATCGACCTGTCAGTCTGACTTCAGTAGTAGGGAAAATCATGGAGGCATTGATCAAGGGTGGAATTCAGGATCATTTGGATCGAATTGAAATTCTCAAGGATACTCAGCATGGTTTTGTAAAGGGAAAATCATGTTTAACAAATCTGGTTCGCTATTTCGAAAGGGTCACTCACGAGCTGGATTTAGGGAATAATTTCGACATTGTTTATTTAGATTTCAGCAAAGCTTTTGACTCAGTCCCACATGAGCGGTTGCTTTATAAGCTGGAACAGGTTGCAATCACTGGGAAAATCCTTAGATGGATAGAAGGATGGCTTCAGGGCAGGAGGCAGAGGGTTGTGATAAATGGCTATTCCTCAGATTGGGTTGATGTAAGAAGTGGGGTTCCCCAAGGATCAGTATTAGGACCACTGTTGTTTTTAATTTTCATAAACGACATTGATGAAGGGATAGAGGGCGTGATGTCTAAATTTGCAGATGATGTTAAAATTGGTAGAGTAGTTAATGATCACTGTCAAGCTGAGCTTCTTCAGAGAGACCTAGATAGACTTCAAGAATGGTCAGAAAAATGGCAGCTGTGCTTTAATCCAACAAAGTGTAAGGTATTACACCTGGGAAACAGTAATCCCAAAAAAACTTATTCACTTGGTGGAGTTCAACTAAACCCAGTACTGGAGGAAAGGGACTTGGGTGTTACGATACGGTCAGACATGAAATTCTCTGAGCATTGTAAACAGGTTGCAAGGAAGGCCCATGGTGTCCTATCGATGATCTATCGAACTTTTGCAAGTAGAGATAGGGACGTGATAATCCCATTATATAAGGCCTATGTTAGACCACACTTGGAATACTGTGTTCAAGTATGGAGACCGCACTTAAAGAAAGACATCGAGCTTCTTGAAAGGGTGCAAAGAAGGGTAACTCGCCTGGTGAGATCGGCAAAAGGGCGTCCTTATGAAGAAAGACTTCGAATATGTGGGTTGCAGAGTTTGGAAACTAGACACCTTAGAGGAGATTTGATTGAGGTGTTTAAGGCTCTGAGAGGCATCAGTAAAATGAATGAGGACAAAATTTTCAAGATTATAAATGATGCTAGAACTAGGGGACATAAATTCAAGTTACGCGGGGAAATGTTTAGATTGGACTGCAGGAAGTTTTATTTTAGCCAGCGAGTTATAAATTACTGGAATAAGTTGCCTTCATGGGTGGTAGAGGCCGACAGTTTGGGGAAATTCAAAGGTCATCTGGATAGTACTTTCGGGTAAGGGAAGCGCATAGGATGATAGGATTAATTTCCTTTTTATTTAATTTTTAATTTCATTTTATTATTTTTATTTATTTATTAATTATTATTATTTATTTATTTATTTAATTTTTGTTTTTATCATTGTTTTGTTCGGATTTTTTTTTTTTTTTTTTTTTTTTTTTTGGCTGGTGCAGCATAAGCCATAGGCTTTCTTGCACCATACGGCCGTTACTAATACTAATACTAATACACGAGAATTCTGTTAATGTTCGGCGGCCATATTTGATCTCCGATGCGTGGACCTTTACGCGAAGACAATCACTATTTAAGTTTGTTCAGCCGAGCGTACTGGCAAGACTAAGGCAGGCACAAGTGCCGATCAACTTATACTCCATAATTAGGTCATATCTCCGAGAGACGCATCATCGTGGAAGCACCTTATGGTAGAGTGAATCGTGATGTCCGCAGTGTTCTGTTCTGGGGCCGCTCCTGTGGAATATGGTTCTGGACGAGTTCTTGGCTTTGCACCTCGGTGATGTGCGCTCCCAGGCCTTTGCTGATGATTTGGTCCTCACCATTGCTGCAGATAGCAGGGCCCAGCTAGAGGAAAAGGCCAATCAGGCAATGCTGATATTGCAAAACTGGACCAGAACCCACTGCCTGACGATATCAACAACAAAGACGTCCTCCATCCTGCTAAAAGGCAAGCTTGATATACGTAGACCGCCACAAATAAAGGTGGGACCTACCACAATAAAATTAGTGACCCAGTTAAAATACAAAGGGTACTATGTATGTATGTATGTATGTATTTAACTGTCGAAGGGTGGCACCCGGACATACATCCATCTCCACCAATTTATCATATAACATATTCTCATAATGGCCTGTTAGTGTAAGTGTGTGTACACGTGTGTGTAATGTGTTATAAGTGAAACAGGCTACTCTGTCACCAGGTGATAGTCCATTGGGCAATTACCACCTGGTGCCCATCCCTGGCACGAGGAGCTATGCCTGGATCTATTAGCTCTGGCTGTGCATATTGCACCTAAATCCCGCACCCACCAGTAAGGGTGCAAGACTGGTGGGTGCCAGCAGTCCCGCTCCTGGGGTGCCCACCCCCAAAAGCCAGCAAAAAAAAAAAAAAATGCACCAACTAGGAGAATACATCTTACTAGTGAGTGCAACAATCCCGCCTCATGGTCATTCCACAAGGCCAGCCAAAAAAAAAAAAATTTTTTTTTTTTTTTTTTTTTTTTCCTCTCCCCGCCTCCAAGACAGAATGCCTATCCATCCAGAGGAGGGGGGGAAAAAAAAAAAAAGGTCTTTAGTCAGTATTAGTAACAACATGTATACTCCTTCTTTTATTAAATGTCAACCTGCAAAACCGTTGAAATTCTACAAAATTCCTTTCATTAGACAGCCAAATTAATTCAGAACCCCTAATAAAATTAGGTACCAAATTAAATAAGTCTAATCTAAATTCATCATACAAATTGCATTCATATAAGATATGATCCCATGTTTCCAACCTTCCACAAACACAGTAAGGATCTTCCACTAAACTAAACTGATGCAACTTACTTTTTAAGGAACCATGCCCCGTAATCAAATATGAGCATTCCATACTTGGATAAAACCAGCGATGCAATTTGTTATTAAAATTAAATTCAACACTAGGTATAAATAAATAAGTTACTCTACCAGTACTACTGGAATCCCAACGGTCCTGCCATAATTTAATTAATTTCACCAAAATTTCTTTCTTCTGTTTGCTGACTGCAGAAGAAACTTCATTAGTAATCCCCAGAAATGTAATTTGTATTCCTTTTCTTATAAAATAACAAAAAGCTCTATACACAACTGTTAAATCCAAAGGCAATACCCCCGCAATCACCTGTAGAGCATTAGTCGAAACAGTCTTACAAACACGCAAAATAGTTAACAACATTATTCTTTGTATTGATAATAGTTTTTGTTTAAATTTTACATTGACATTACGAACATACCAAATTGATGCAGCATACGACACAATCGGAATAAAAATAGCTTTATAATATAGATACAAAATGCGTTTACCTAATCCCCAATCTTTTCTGGTAACCCTAACTATAGAAGCAGTGTAATTTTTTATTTTCCTACTTAAATAATTCAAATGTTGGAAAAATAATAACTTGTCATCCAAGATAACCCCTAAATATTTTACCTGGGAAACAAGAGGAATTTGTTTACTGTTTACTGATAATCGAGGTGGTCTGTTGTAGTCTAATTTTCCTTTTAATAACATCATGACAGTTTTAGAAGATGAAATTTTTAGTTTATTTAATGTAGCCCAATCAGTCAAATCCTGAACAATAACCTCCATTCTACTTTCTAATACTGCTCTAGATCTTCCTGTCACGCACAAAACCAAATCATCAGCATAAGCCACCTTATAACAATTAGGGACTGTTCTACTTAACCACTGGTTTAAGACCAGATTCCATAAAATAGGACCCAACACAGATCCTTGTGGACAACCGCGATCAATAATTCTATTAAAAGTTAAATGTTGGGATCTTATAATAATCTGTCTATCCATTAAATAACTTTTAATAATTTGGTATAACAAATTGGGACAATTTAATTCTCTTAATGAAAAAAGCACACTTTGATACCATACAGTATCAAATGCTCCTTCAAAATCTATGAATAATGCTAACACATATTTCTCACCAGAATTTACACTAAAATTAATCAAATCGCGTAGGGCATCCTCTGTTGAACTATTTCTCTTAAAACCATATTGATATTTAAAATGAAGATTTTGTTCGTTGAACAATTTCTCTAGCCTTAACAACAATAATCTTTCCAATATTTTGCCCAAATTTGCTAACAAAGAAATGGGTCTATAGCCCCTAGGATCAGTCAACAATTTGCCAGGTTTTTGTAATAATTTTAACAGAGCAATTTTCCAAAATCCTGGAAAAACTCCTTTCAATAAACACTTATTATACATATTAACCATTATTTCTGGACACAAGTCAACAAACTTTTTAACACAATTATTTTCAATCAAGTCTAAACCTGGTGTTTTATTATCCCCAACCTTAGAACATACAAATTTCACTTCATCAATATTAAACAATTCCATCTCAGATGATCCAGTGTATTGTTCATTCCCCTGTCTAATTTGTCGCTGCTGTACACTATCTTCCCCACAATTGTCATTCAAAAATAAAGTGCTAGTAATAGTAGCAATTGTAGAATACCAATCAGTAGACTCAGTATCATTTGAATACACAGTATTAATTAAATTATTAACATTCAACTTGTTTCTAGTTAACTTAAACAACAATCCCCATGGCTCACTATTTCCAGTAGTACAAACCAATTCTTTCCATGCATTAAATTTGTGTTCAGAGATTGCCTTATGGTATTCTCTCCTCTTAATTTTATACATTTCTTTATACCTTAGTGCTTCATTATTACTTCTACTCCTAACCCTCTGAAAAAGCTTACTCATTCTAAACACTCCCCTCCTTAATACTGATAGCTCCAAAGACCACCAAGGTACTTTATGACCTCTCTGTTTTCTTCTCTTAGCAGCCAAATTTAAAGCATTAAAAATAGAGGATTGAACAAAAAATGCATATTCAGAAGCAGTTAATGAATTTAAATTTTCCCTAGTATAAATTGAAAAACTATCCAACACAGCACCTTTAAATTTATCCCACTTAATATTTTTATAATTAAATCTCAAAGTATCATCTGTTGACATATCTGTATTGCTAATTTCAGATAAATTTATAATTATTACAATAGCTCTGTGATCACTGTTAGTCATATTTGTAACAACATCCCAAGAACTGACTCTTCTATTTAATTGATTATTTACTAAGGTGATATCAATATTGGAAACACCATGAATGTTATCAAAAGTATATGGTTTAAAAGGTTCATTCAAAACACTTAAATTATGACATAAAATGAATTCCTCTAATTGAACACCTCTATAATCAACCATATCACTATACCACAAATGTGATTTTGCATTAGCATCCATTGCTAATATAAGATTACTAGAAGCTACAAAATTCATTACATTTTCTAAGTATTGCACTGAAATATCAATATTAAATGAAGGTGGACAGTATAGAGATACTAAATAAAATGATATCACATTAGTTGAAACATGAATACAAGTAGCATGTTCAGAGCAAAGACTAGATATAACAGTGATATTAAAACTCTTATTAAAAACTACAATAGCAGTTTTAGGTTTAACTACAGTAGTGTGTATAACATGAGCAGTTATTGGAAATCCAGTGACCTTACAAGAGTTTGCAAATGTACCTACATAAGGTTCTTGAAGACACAGAATATCATAACCTCCTTCAATCATACCAACTTTAATTTCATCCATGACATTTCTTGATTTTTGCCCATTCAATTGAACAATTCTTAAATAATTTACTCTATGATCATACGTACTAGCATTATTCATCATAATTAATTCGCATACTTGCAATTTCCAATGCCCTGATATATTCAGGGCAATTAACATCTCTTATAGAATGATCATGAATCCTTCCCTTCCTTTTACAATTAACACATTTTGGAGTACCATCCTTATCTTGACAATCACTATATTTATGCCCCCCCTGGGCACAATGCCCACAAGACACAGTCCTATGTGTACAGTTACCAGCTGAATGTCCGAATCCCAAACATTTAAAGCATTTGGATATTATTACAAACTTTCTGAATTTAAAAGAAGCAAACCCAATGTATAACCTATCACAAGCTAAGATACACCTGTATAATTTTGGATTCATACTTATAACCCAATTATTATACCTGGCTTTAGATCCAGTACAAAATCTAAATAATACACCCTCTTTAACTTCCAATTCAGTAAAACCAAAATCCTTAAAGTTCTTATAAAACAAGTCCTCAAAAAATTCCTCCTTTTCCACATCCTTTGGCACATCATATACTAAAATTGAAGGGTCTGAAAGTTTAATGTTGTCTAGTTTTAAACCTTTATTTACTAAACCTTTATATACAAAGGGTACTAGGAAAGTTTTGCAATATGATGCAACAATGAATCACAGGAAGCTGCATGTTGAGACATGTTCATACGTGCATAGTAGCCGCCGCGCCAAGTCGATGGGCTCAGTTATTCATTAGTAGTGAGAGTGTAAAGTGCTTGCGATGGCATCGTGGTCACGAAATGAGATAAGGACAGTTTTGCGGTATAATTTCGTGCGTGGTTTAACCATAGACCAGTGCTTAGAAGAAATGACTCTTGCACTAGATGATGATTGTCCACATCGTACAACGATATTCAGGTGGTATAGAGAATTCCAAAGGGGAAATTTCACTCTGGAGGATTCTGAGAGGCCGGGAAGGCCACGAACATCAGTTACGGAGGAAAACGTTACTGCTGTGAGGAAAATGCTTGACGAAAACAGGCGAGTGACCTACCAACAGATAGAGGATACTTTGGGCCTAAATGCACCAGCAATTCGTTCGATACTGCAAGATCATTTGCACGTGAAGAAACTTTGTTCCCTCTGGGTGCCGCATCAACTGACTGAAGAGCAGATGACACGACGTGTGACTTGGTGCCGGGAGATGTTAAAAAAGTTTGATAAGGGACAATCTCGCTATGTGAACAACATCGTGACAGGTGACGAGACTTGGCTGTACTATTACGATCTGCCGACCAAGGCTCAAAACAAAGTTTGGGTCTTTGATGATGACGACACACCCGTAATTGTCAGAAAATCCCGATCTGTAAAGAAGAAAATGATAGCTGTATTTTTCAAATCGAGTGGAATTGTGGAACGTGTCGTTTTGGACACGCAGAAGACAGTCACAGCTAAGTGGTATACTGAACAATGCCTGCCTAAAGTCATTGGATCTATGAAGAACCTGCGGCCAAAGTCAAGAATGGACACCTGGTACCTGCATCACGATAATGCTCCAGCTAACCGCGCCAAAGCCTGCACCGAATATTTGACCACGACAGGACTGAAACTTCTCGAGCACCCTCCCTACAGTCCAGACCTTGCTCCCTGCGACTTTGCACTGTTCCCGCATGTGAAAATGAAGCTAAAAGGGAGGCGGTTTTCCAGTGATGAGGACCTTCTACGGGCTTGGGACAACGAGTGTGCTTTACTCCCTAGTGAAACTTGGCAGAACTGGTTTAAAGATTGGTTTCGGAGGATGGAGAGGTGTATTGAATGTAGAGGAAATTACTTTGAAAAAATTAAATAAACAAAGTTGTATTGTCCTAGCCACTAAAATCCCAGGAAAGTAAGTGGCAAGACCTGCCAGAGTACAATTGACTCAATGGTAACACCCGGCTAGCCTCCACGTGGCGAGGTATGGGCAACGTCGGGTCCCATTAGGGCCCTGGCGGCCAATAAGCCGGATAAACAATGGGCACAACATATAACACTTCTAAATCTCTGGCTTTGACAGGGTACTGTCCCCGATACATAGAACATTCGTGGAGATGGGAGAAATCCCAGGAGCCGCTAGACCCTCAATATACCTCATACCTCCTGTGATCACTACATACGGTCGAAAAGTGTTGGCAGCTTCAGGAAAGAAAATCGTTTTGAATATTTTCGTTAGATTCTTTTTAATATTTTTGATTGCGTTAAATTGATTTAATTGTATTAAATTGATTTTTAATTATTTATTTTTTACTCTAATGTAAGTTTTCGATTTTTTAGTTTTAGTTTCTGGAGAGTATCATACTTCCGTATGATACTCTCCAGAAATTAAAACAAAAAAATTGATATAAATATTTTACAAATATTTATATCAACGTAGAACGTATTGAGTATTACAGCTCTGATTCCTACTATCTAATTCATTTTTTTTTAACTCTTACTGACTATTTCATTTACTTCCTGTCTACAGAAGGCAGATTCAGAAATTTTTTTTTTAGATTCAGAAAATTTTTTTTTTTTTTCTTTTTTAGGCTGGTGCAGCATAAGCCTCAGGCTTCCTTGCACCATATGACTAATAATAATACTAATAGTAATAATAATAGATAAAGGAGATACAGTGGTAAAATTAGATAAACCTGATTATATTAATAAGTTAGATTCAGTTGTTTCAGATACCTCCACTTATCTTGAAGTAGACCCGACACTGTTTACCAATTTGGTCAATCAATACAATAAAACGTTAACCACATATCGAAAAAACGACTGCTTTACTATGGCCTAGTTAAAGGAATTGAAGGCCAGAACATACAAATTTGTACAATATTCCTGCACTTTTCGGTCAGGTAAAACTACACAAGACTGGATTTCCTATTCGACCTGTTGTTTCCTACAGGAACTCGGCATTTTCATCCTTAGCCACACATGTATATAGCATTATAAAAACCCTTTAGACAGGTAATACAAGTTTGGATTAAGAACTACGATACATTATTTAATAATCTTAAAGACTCTAGACTTGGCGACAATGACAATTTATTCTCACTAGATGTTACTTCGTTATATACGAATGTAAACGTTGAATAACATTAGATATTATTTAGGATATGTTAAATAAAAACTCGATACCGATTAATTATACGAAGCTACCTATTAAGGAAATTTTTCACTTAATTAAGCTGTTAGTTGAGGCCAACTATATCACTTTCGAGACAAGGTATACAAACAAATTTTTGGATTGCCAATGGGTTTGAGCCTGAGCGGCTTAATGTCAGAGATCTATCTCTCAACAATTGTGCATATACATTTGACACCTTTTCGACCCTGTATCTGGGAGGTATTTAGACGATGTTCTAGTTATTTCTGATAGTTGTACTAACAAAGACATATTACATTCGTTAAATAATGTTCATTATAGACTCAAATTTACATTGGAAAGGGCGCATACGGATACAAAGTCATTAAACTTTCTAAATTTCAAGCTTACTCGGGACTCGAATAAAATCCAATTTAGCATCGATCGAAAACCTACGAACACTGGTACGCTTCTACATTATAATAGCTTTCACCTACAAAAGATCGATTATCTTTAATCAATTTCTTAATGCCTATAAATATTCGACGGAATCTGCCTTGGGCTCAGAAATACAAATATTAACTAGGAGGTTCTTAAACAGGGTTATCCCCTTGCCACAATAAACAGAATTAGGGTACAGGCTAAGGATATGATACAAAATGCTTTATTTCTGACCCATATGTTGAACAGTGGCACAAACAGCTTAATAGATTCTTTAAAGATATCGAAAATTGTGGCCAGGCCAATACGGAAATTACACACTATACTGAACAATCACTGGGTTCTTTCCGCGTTCGCAACACAAATTAATGACCTGGTATACAACATTTCTTGCGGTGATTGCGACTCGTCTTACCAAGGTACCATTTTTGATCTCCGATGCGTGGACCTGTACGCCCATGCGCGAAGACAAATAATCACTATTTAAGTTTCGTGTTCAACCCCATTTGGTAATTTTCATTCCTGCGATCACGACATACGGTGGAAAAGTGTAGGCAGCTTCAGAAAGAAAAATCACTTTGAATATTTTCGTTAATTCTTTTTAATATTTTTAATTGCGCTAAATTGATTTAATTGTGTTAAATTGATTTTTAATTATTTATTTTTTTATTCTAATGTAAGCTTTCGATTTTTTCATTTTAATTTCTGGAGGGTGTTCTACGTACTATATTGCGCAAAACTCCTCTTATTATTTTACAAATTTTTAATGTGAATAATTTGTTTTTTAAACTGCCTCATAATAAAGTATTTTTTTTTTTATTAATGCAAAGTAAGTTCTTTTCCTTATTATAGAGAATATCTTATCTAATATTCAACTGAACATCCTTAATTTATCCTTATGGACCTGGGGGTAATTGTGCAGGCAGATATGAAGTTTTCTGAGCAGTGCACACGGTCTGCAAGGTAGCTCATAGTCTTGTCAATGATATACAGGAATTTTTCTAGCAGGGATAAGGAGGTGATTATCCTCTTGTATAAGGCAATGGTCAGGCCACACCTTGAGGCCTGACCATTGCAGTGCATCGATAAAATGAGTGTGTACAGGTCTGGAGGCCTCATTTTAAGAAGGATGTAGAGCTGTTGGAACGAGTACAGAGAAGGGCAACAAGATTAGTGAATGGAACAAAGGGTTGCTCTTACAAAAAAAAAAAAAAAAAAAAAGGCTTAAATTTTGCATATTACAGTGTCTGGAGACTAGGCACTTGTGTGGCACTTGTGTGCTGTTTGAGGTGTATAAAGCTTTGAATGGTTTGAGCATGCCCAATGCTGATGGGATTCTTCCTTTTGCTCAGAGTAATCACCTGAGAGGCATAAATTCAAATTGAGGAAAGATAGATGTGCGGAAGTTTTCCTTTAGCCAGCGGGTAGTTGATTGGTGGAACAGACTTCCAGTCTTTGTTGTGGAAGTTGATAGCCTAAATAAATTTAAGGCTGAGCTGGACAGGTATTTGGAACGAATGGAGGTGTGAAATGGGAGCAGTTTTTTTTTTTTTTTTGGCTGATTCTGCATAATTTTGCTTTCTTGTATCATATGCCTATGCTAATTTAAGTGCTTATTTTTTTTTATTATTTTATTTGTTTAAGGGTTTTATGGCGTATTAGCATCTAAGGCTATAATGCGCCACTTTTAAGTGCATGTCCTCTCCAATTTATGTTACTTGCAATAGTGGTGGGGGCAGGATGCCCAGTTAATTTACTCAAGCTTTTCAAAGTCTTAAATGCTTCAATCCTGTCCTTATGCAGCCATCTGGTCTTGAGACTAGCCCACAAAATGGAAGCTTCAGTATATCATAATGCTTTTTCATATCGATAATTGTCCGATTTGCTGCAACTTTCCCAGAAATTCTGCATCTCAGAGGTTTTTTGGGCGAAGGAGTCTCCGAATTTTGAAAATGTGCTGATGATGGCAATGTTTTAAACAAACAGAAAGCTAGTGCAATAAGCTTTAAAGGAATGTACCACGTTAGTGAAAATTACTAAAAAACATTTAGCATGAACTGTGTCTACAGAAATGCCAGCAGTGCATCGATAAAATGAGTGTGTTTCAACCGCTACTTAAACAAATAATCCTCTCATAATAACACTGTTGGAAACTTGGTGTCACACATAAATAGGAAAGAGAGTGAGTTGTGCTACAACATAACACAATGTACAGCAGACTCGATTTACCAGGATTGGATTAACCGGGACACTTCGACTCCAAATTAAAAAAAAAAAAAAAAAGCAACCAAAAATCATAAATTCAAGTTATAACTAGAATAAGTATAAACAGATGTTTTGCAAGTCGTAAATAAGCGGCAAAAAGTGGCGTTGTAAGTCGTAATTAGGAGATTAATGTACCTATTATTTTCCAAACCCCCAGTCTTCACACCCACCGCTCAAAAAAAAAAAAAAAAAAAGAGAACAAATGTTTAGTTTGTTTTAGTGTGTGGCGTCGATTGTTGTGTTCTGTTGCACAGCTAAAAGATAAATTTTGTTTCATTTATGTCAGGAATGTCGAAATTTTTTTTGTAATAAATAATTTTATTTTTTTGTTTAGAAATCGCGAAAATGGTGGGTAAACGCAAAGGAGTTGCGCTTTCAGTTAAACAAAAACTTGAAATTATTAAAAAGTTTGAAAACGGTGTGTCCGTTAAATCTTTAATGATGAACCATTATAATGTTGGTGACCAAACCATACACAACATCGTAAAAAGTAAAGAGATGCTATTAGATTTAATATTGACATAACAAAAAATAAAGGGAAGCATCGTATTGGACACGCAGGTAGTACTTTGGAAGTTTTTTTCGTTTTTTGTCTGTCGCCATATATTTTTACGTAGGTTGCTGAACATTTTTCGATACAGTTAGTCCCCGACTTGTGCAACTTCGGACTTAACGAAAAAAAATTTTCACTCAATTTTTTTTTTTTTTTTAATTTTAGGATTGTAAAATTTAATACAAAAAAATAACATAAAATAAGCAATCAATGACGACGATCACGGTACGCACAAATTACACAAGTGAGAAACGGAGTAACAAGCAAAAAAAAATAGGAAAAAAAAATATTACAATTTATTTATGGTTTTTTTTTTTACATATGACTCAAGATTTCAGTGAAGGGGACACACATTTCACCATAATAACATAAAAATCCACAGAATTGCAGTTATCGGTATTTTCGCAAATGCGATAAGATGACTTTACTACCTTTTATAATTAGATACACGAACAGAAAAGCCCAATAACACGGAAAGTGTAAATTGTTTTTATTGTTTTTTTGGTAATGACCTCCAGAAATGTGCTTTAGTAAAATATGAGATCGCACAGGGTGATAATAGTGAGTTTTCGCCTTAACCCTGTAAGTTCTTTACAGAAAATTCATTTTGACCGTTATCATCGTGCCGACTAATTGAATAAGTGACAGCGGTACTAGTAAATCTACCCTGAAAAGGAAAGCGATCGATTTGGATCAGAAAATTAAACTAATAATCAAGTATCGCGCTGAATTCAGATTTGTCAATAATAATATACAGTAGTATCAATATGTTATTAGTCATTCCATAGTTACGTAAAACTCGACGAAGTAAGAAGGCCTGGAACGTATTTCTTACGTTACGTACGTCTGGGACTTCTGTATTTTTGGATTAACCGGGAAATCGATTATCCAGGATTTGTTTTTTACTATCTATCCCGGAAAATTGAGAGTCTCTCGGGATCCTGTTACTAGTTAAAAGTAGTCTGTGTGTGACAAATAATTCCAAGATTCTGAACTAAAATATGCCAGAATTCAGTCGGGTTGTGTGAGATAATCAGCTGCCCTTTATTCATTGCAGAAATTGGAGGGAAACTTACTATGGGGAGAACAAAATTTTAAAACCAACTACGTATATGGTTTTTTATCTATACCAGCACAAGTGCTAGGGGCAAAATATTCTGCACCTGGTAATCACCTGTGATCTTGATATTATTATTATTAGTCATATGGTACAAGGAAGTCTGTGGCTTATGCTGCCCCACCCAAAAAAAAAAAAAAAAAATTCCCAAGTTGCCCTGAGAGAGAGAGAGAGAGAGAGAGTAGAAAGGAATCAACAAGAAAGAGAAGAATGATGATGTCTAGCTCAGAACCCTGGGTTTACCAAGCCCATACTCACCAAATGTGGGACCCTGGGGTTAAATTTTTGTAAGGTTAATAGTTTGAATTTATGCCCATTCACTAGCATCTTAACAGGGAGTAATTATGGAGGGCTAAGATGGGTGGTGATCACTGATGCCATTTGTTCAAGGTAAAGGTGAAAGCTTAAATTTCAGGCAAGTGTTCAGAACATGGCCTCTATTAACTGGGGAAAATAGCATAGAGAAGAAAGGGTGAATTTTGAAGTAAGAAAATGTGGCAACGAGAGTAGCCTTGCACAGGCGAAGTTTTTACGGCTCAGGAAAATAGAGAATTTTTTTTCTGTTTTATTAACTTAAATTGGCATATTAACTTATTTTCTAGAGTGGCTTTATATTCCTAGTTACGATACTTAGTTTAAATTTTAACTTAGATAGAGATTTTTTAGGTTATTACTTAGTATCGTTAATGGTATCCAATTCACGTACTGTATTTTACAACTTTCAGAGCGGGAAGTTTTTTAGCTATATTTAGCCGCTTTATTGACTAATTGTTATAGTAAATTATTTTCTATAAGTAGCTTATAGACCTAGTCAAGATCCTTGGTTTATTCTGAATTGAGACAGCGAAATTTTGGAAGTTAATTAATACTTAAGTGTCCATAGATTGATTTACCGTTCGTAACTTGCCGCCATTGTTATACGATTCAACATTATATCCCGAACTAGATAGGTTAGCTTAGTATAGTATATAATATCAATTAATCAGTAAAATTTAATCAAATTTATTAATCTTGTTGAACTTCATTGTCAGTTAAATTGTACTTTTTAACTAAATACATATAACGACTTAGATTTTACAAACGTAACATAATTAATTAGCATTACTAGAGGCATATGATGCAAGAAAGCAAGCTTAGGCAGCATCAGCCAAAAAAAAAAAAAAAAAAGCTCCCATTCACCCCTACATTCGTTCCAAATACCTGTCCAGCTCAGCCTTAAATTTATTTTGGTTATCAGCTTGCACAACAAAGGATGGAAGTCTGTTCCACCAACCAACTACCCACCGGCCAAAGGCAAACTTCCGCACATCTGTCCTACATCTGTCTTTCCTCAATTTGAATTTATGCCCTCTCAAGGTGATTATTCTCAGCAAGAGGAAGAATCCCATCAGCATTGAGCATGCTCAAACCATTCAAGGCTTTATACATACCTCAGTCAGATCACCTCACAGGTGCCTAGTCTCCAGACACTGTAATTTGCAAAACTTAAGCTTCTCTGTACTTGTTCCAACAGCTCTACATCCTTCCTTCTTAAAATGAGGCCTCCAGACCTGTATACAGTACTCAAGGTGTGACCTGACCATTGCCTTATACAAGGAGATAATCACCTCCTTATCCCTGCTAGAAAAAATTCCTGTATATCATTGACATGACAATATGACAGACACTTGAAGACTGCCTGCACAATTACCCCCAGGTCCTTTTCGTTCTCTACCACTGACAGTGTAGTACCACAGAGTTGATATGTCACTCTGGGGTTACTGCTTTCCATATGTAGTACTTTACATTTGTCAATGTTAAACTTCATTTGCCACCTCTCAGCCCATCTGCTCAACGTTTCTAGATCTTGTTGCAGCAGCGTACTGTATTAGTGTCCTTAACAACCCTGGCAACCTTCGTATCGTCTGCAAACTTGAACATTAAGCTTGATATACCATCATCAATATCATTTGTAAGTACAGAAAACAACAATGAACCCAACTCTGAACCCTGAGGGACTCCACTAATAACATTAGTCCACGACGAGCAGTGTCCATTGATTACCACTCTGTCTTCTTTCACTCAACCTTCCCTTTATCAATAGCAGCAATTTGCCTCCAATGCCACATTGCTCCAATTTGTGCAGCAATCTTCCATGTACAACGGTATCAAAAGCCTTTCTAAGATCCAAATATATATCAAAGTTATTCCCTGTATCCAGTTCCTTTGTGACCACATCACAGTATCCAATTAGCATTAGCATTAGTAGAGGCATTTGATGCAAGAAAGCAAGCCTATGTAGCATCAGCCAAAAAAAAAAAAATAATTAAATAAAATAAATAAATAAAATATAACCACTTCCACTTCACCCCTCTGTTCGTTCGAAATACCTGTCCAGCTGAGCCTTAGACTTATTTAGGCTATCAACTTCCACAACAAGGGATGGAAGTCTGTTCCACCAACCAACCCCCACTGGTTAAAGGCAAGTTTCCCACATCTATCCTACATCTGTCTTTCCTCAATTTGAATTTATGCCCTCTCAGGTGATTATTCTGAGCAAGAGGAAGAATCCCATCAGCATTGAGCATGCTCAAACCATTCAAGGCTTTATACACCTCTATCAGATCACCTCGCTGGTACCTAGTCTCCAGACACTGTAATTTGCAAAACTTAAGCCTTTCTTTGTAAGAGCACCCCTTTGTTCCATTCATTTGTTTTACCAGTCTTGCCTTACCAATCAAATTGGTAAGGCAAGACTTCCCTTAACAAAACCATGCTGTGCCCTAGCTATAACTGGTCTTGTTTAGATGATCCTGCAGTGCTTCTTTAACCAGTGCCTCTATTGATTTACCTGGAACAGAAGTTAAACTCACAGGTCTATAATTAATTGTGTCAGCCTTTGATCCTCCTTTGTGAATTGGGGTTACATTTGCACATCTCCAGTCTGTGGATACCTCCCCTGAGTCCAAGGAAGCTCTCATAATTATGACTAAGGGTTTGCTTACTTCCTCTGCTGCCTCCTTTAATATAACTGGATAGATCCCATCCACCACAGGTGCCTTTCTTGTGTTTATCTTCAACAATTTCTCCTCCACTTTCCTCTCAGTTATTACAAAATCATCTAGCTCACTGCCAGAGTTTAACTCACCTCTGGCATTCCCCTTTCTGAATAACTCCTCTTGGGTGAATGTAGATGCAAAATACTCATTTAGTTTGTATAGCTACCTGAGCAGGATCATCAACAGTTGAACCATCAATATCCAGTGGACCAATCTGATTCATCCCTTTCCTTCTAGAGTTTACATAGGTTAAGAACTCTTTGTTGTTTTTCTTTACGTCCTTAGCCAAGGATTTCTCATAATCTCATTTGTGACTTGGTTACAGACCAGCTTATATCTATCATAGCCTTCTGTGTCATATGTTAATTTATATGTATCCCATGCATTTTTGTTCTCTGCCATATGTCTCATTAGTTCATCTGACATCGATTTAGGCCTAAACCTCGAACAATATTTCTTAGTTGGTATGTAAAGCCTAGTAGCGTCCAAGATAAATTCTTTGAGTGCCTCCCATTTAGAATTTGCTGTTGGTAACATCATCAGTTGGTCCTACTGTATAGAATTTAAATACTGTCTCAGACCACCGTAGTCGTGCGCCTCCGTAGCCAGGTGGGAAGGAGCAGCAGTGCGTAGCACACGCTTCTTGATTAGACCGGGGTTCGAGCCCGTCACCACCAAATACGGAGGATGAGGAAAGGTCAGGGAATGACCACCGCATTTCCCGGAGCAATATGGCCTTAGTTGCTAATTCTCCTAAAAACCAAATAACAAACAAACAAACAACAAACACCGTAGTCGTCTTTACAAAAGCAAAAACCCTTCCCTTTACCTGTGATGGTAGTTACCTCTTTGAGTAAATCCCACTTCAGCACACTGTGATCACTGCCAACCTAGTGGTTCCTTTATCTGCAGATTCTTAATGCATGAAGAATCACTACTGATAATCAGATCAAGAGTATTACTCCCTCTAGTTGCCTCCCGAACATGCTGATGTAGAAAATAATCATCCAATAAATCCTAAGAAGCCTTGCTAGTGTGTGAGTGACCAACCCACAAATTCCAGTCAATATCTGGAAAATTAAAATCCCCCATTATAAGACTCTGATTTACTGGTGCACTCTATTTCCCTGTGCAGTTTCTTCTTATACTCATCGGAGTCATTAGGCCTATAACACATTCCTACTCTCAATTTTTATCCCCCAATGCTTATGTCACACCAAACTCACTCGACACTGCACTGTCCAGCAATGTCCACTGCCTTCACTTCCTTGGATTTTATGTATTTCTTAACTAATAGCATAACCCCTCCTCCCTTTCTATCCTTCCTGTACACATTGTACTTCCCAAATTCCAGTTGTGCATTCTTTATATCCCAACAATATCTGCCTTTGATGTGTTGAGCAATACCTCAAATTCATGACATTTATTTACCAAACTCCTAGCATTGGTGTACATGCACCTGTTCCTATTCTTAGCTACCCTAACACAACCCTTTGGTTTACTTGTACCGCAATGACTCCCAGCAGTCTCTGAAATACCCTGCATCTTGTTTCCAGGCTGCTCCTCATTCTAATGCTAATTCTTCATGTGTAAATGTATATGCAAAATACGTGTTCAATTTGTCAGCAACTTAGCATTAGTAGAGGCATTTGATGCAAGAAAGCAAGCCTATGTAGCATCAGCCAAAAAAAAAAAATGATAAAATAAAAAATAACCACTTCCACTTCACCCCTCTGTTCGTTCAAAATACCTGTCCAGCTGAGCCTTAAACTTATTTAGGCTATCAACTTCCATGAACAAGGGATGGAAGTCTGTTCCACCAACCAACCACCTGCTGGCTAATGGCAAATTTCTGCACGTTTATCCTACGTCTGTCTTTCCTCAATTTGAATTTATGCCCTCTCAAGTGATTATTCTGTGCAAGAGGAAGAATCCCATCAGCATTGAGCATGCTCAAACCATTCAAGGCTTTATATACCTCTATCAGATCACCTAGCCTAGTCACCAGACACTGTAATTTGCAAAACGTAAGCCTTTCTTCATAAGAGCAACCCTTTGTTCCATTCACTAATCTTGTTGCACTTCTTTGTACTCGTTCCAGCAGTTCTATGTCCTTCTTGAAATGAGGCCTCCAGACCTATATACAGTACTCAAGGTGTGGCCTGACCATTGCCTTATACAAGGGAATAATCACCTCCTTATCCCTGCTAGAAAAATTCCTGTATATCATTGACAAGACACCATGAGCTACTCTTGCAGCCCATCTGCACTGCTCAGAGAACTTCATATCTGCCTGCACAACCACCCCAGGTCCCTTTCATTCTCTACCACTGTCAGTGTAGAACCACAGAGTTGATACATTGCTCTGGGGTTGCTGTTTCCCATATGTTGTACTTTACATTTGTCAATGTTAAACTTCATTTGTCACCTCTCAGCCCATCTGCTCAACCTTTCCAGATCCTGTTGCAGCAGCATAGTGTCAGTAGTGTCCTTGACAACCCTGCCAACCTTCGTATCATCTGCAAACTTGGACATTAAGCCCGATATACCATCATCAATATCATTTATAAATACTAAAAACAATAATGGACCCAATACTGAACCCTGAGGGACTCCACTAATAATATTAGTTCACGATGAGCAGTGTCCATTGATTACCACTCTCTATCTTCTCTCCCTCAACCACCCCTTTATCCATAGCAGCAATTTGCCTCCAATGCCACACTGCTCCAATTTGTGCAGCAGTCTTCCATGTGCAACAGTATCAAAAGCCTTTCTAAGATCCAAGTATATAATATCAAAGTTATTCCCTGCATCCAGTTCTTTTGTGACTGCATAATAGTATCCAATCAAATTGGTCAGCCAAGACTTCCCCTTAACAAAACCATTCTGTGTCTGAGCTATAACTGAAGTCTTGTCTAGATGATAAGGAAGTTGATAGCCTAAATAAGTTTAAGGCTCAGCTGGACGGGTATTTTGAACGAACAGAGGGGTGAAGTGGAAGTGGTTTTTTTTTATTTATTTATTTTTTTTTTATTATTATTTTTTTTTTTGGCTGATGCTGCGTAAGCTTGCTTTCCTGCATCAAATGCCCTTACTAATGCTAGATGATCCTGCAGTGTTTCTTTAACCAGTGCCTCCATTAATTTTCTGGGAACAGAAGTTAAACTCACAGGTCTATAATTACTTGTGTCAGCCTTTGTGAATTGGGGTCACATTTGCATATCTCCAGTCCATGGGACCTCCCCTGAGTCCAAGGAAGCTCTCATAATTATGGCTAAGGGTTTGCTTACTTCCTTTGCTACCTCCTTTAATATAACTGGATAGATCCCATCCACCCCAGGTGCCTTTCTTGTGTTTATCTTCAACAATTTCTCCTCCACTTTACTCTCAGTTATTACAAGATTCTCTAGTTTACTGCCAGAGTTCAATACACCTCTGGCATTTCCCTTGCTGAATAACTCCTCATGTGTGAATGTCGATGCAAAATATTCATTCAGTTTGTTAGCTACCTGAACAGGATCATTAACAGTTGACCCATCGATATGAAGTGGACCAATCTGATTCATCCCCTTCCTTCTAGAGTTTACATAAGTAAAGACCTCTTTGCTGTTTTTCTAATAGCATAACCCCTCCTCCTCCTTTCCTATCCTGTCTGTCCTTCCTGTACACATTGTACTCTGCAAATTCCAATTCTGCATTCCTTATATCTGCATGATACCAAGCCTCTGATATTTCAACAATATCTGCCTTTGATGTTCTGACCAACACCTCAAATTTGTTTACCAAACTCCTAGCATTAGTGTACACGCAAGTATACATACACCTGTTCTTATTCTTTGGTACCCTAACACAGCCAATATATTTTCTTTCAAACACATAGCCTGCCAAAAGATTAATTGGCCATTTTTTAAAAGAAGAGAGCCTGCTATGACAGTGTTTCAGGACTAACTTGTCCCTCGTCATCAGCAAGTGGCCTCTAGTGACAACACTCAGACACCTAAACAGTTAGCTTTGGCTGAAAACTGGAAACCACCTGCTATCTGATGAGGGATCAGTTCTGAAATAGACAATCAGAAGGAGAGATTTTCTGTGAAAGGAATGGGATAATGGTAGGAAATTTGTTTCCTAAAATAACTGTTGCCTGTCTGCACTGCTCACTTCATATCTGAAGGTAATTGTGCAATCAGATATGAAGTTTTCTGATCAGTGCAGATTGGCTGCCAGAGCAAGTCATGGGGTGTTGACCACACCTTGAGTACTGCATATAGGTCTAAATGCCTCATTTTAGGAAGGATGTAGAGTTGCTAGAATGAATACAGAGAAGAGCAACAAGACTGGTGAGGGAAACAAAGGGGTTGGCTCTTACGAAGAAAGGTTTAAGTTCTGTAAATTGCAGCATCTGGGACTAGGCACCTGCAAGATGAACTGATTGTGGTGTATAAGGCCTTGAATTGTTTGAGCAAGCCCAATGCTGATGGGATTCTTCCTCTTGCTCAGATTACAAACTTGAGGGAGCATAAATTGAAACTGAGGAAAGACAGTTGTCAAATAGATGTTTGGAAATTTGCCTTTGGCCAATGGGTAGTTGATTTCTGGAACAAACTTCCATGTGTCGTGGAAGTTAGCTTAAATAAATTCAAAGAAGAAGTAGACAAACTTTTAGAGTGAAATGGGAATGGGCTTTTTTTGGCTGATGCCATATAAAGCTTGCTTTCTTGCATCATATGCCTCTGCTAATGCTAATTATAAACATCTTTTGGCTAAGGTAAAGAAAGCCAAAAAGAGAACCATGGCAAACTTTTACCGGTCAAAAGCATTTCCCGGTACCGCAGCTTTTCCCTGCATTCTCAGTAAGCAGATGGTGCGTGTTGGCAGTAGAAGACAATGACGATGTATTGATTAATTTTTTCTTATTATTAAAAGCAGATTATTATTGGAGTTCATGAGTGGGCTGAAATTTACTTATGGGTACACCCTCCAGACTTTGCCAGTCTTAGGGTGTTTATCCCACCTTCCCGCTGTTTTAACCCGATGCAAACACGACTTCTACAGACTGTGCATGTTATCGGTAGTTGCAGTAGAAGTCTGTTTCCTATTGGGCTAAAATGGCGGGAAGAGGGGGATAAACACCCTAAGATTAAGGCAGTCTGGAGGATGTACCCATAAGTAAATTTCAGCCGCGAAGGCATTACCCTCATGAACTCCAATAATCTGCTTTTAATAATGAGAAAAAACTAATCAATACATCGTTATTGACTTCTATTGCTATTACTGATAACACATCTGTTTACCAAGAACGCAGGGAGAAGCTGCAGTACTGGGAAACGCATTTGACCACTAAAAGTTTCCCGTGATTCTGGTGGGTGTTGGCTTTCTTTACCTTCGCCCATCTTTTATTTCTGTAATGCCTATTAATCAGTTCAAAAAATAATAATGAAAACTATAAGCAGCTGCATTTATAAACACTGAAGTTTTGCTGTGCCTTTTAATTACAACAGTTGGAAGTGCAATATTTTACTTTTGTAAAGCTTGTATTAATAATTGACCAGAAAGGAGTCAAAAAGAACAAAGTATGTTGATGAAAAAATATCAGCAGTTTTTTAATTTTATTATTTTTTTTAATAACCACTAACAATTTGAAAATATTTTTCAAATTCAGATAATAATAAAAAAATAATAAAATAAAATAGATTTCATACTGTACAAGTCAATCACTTCATTTCTGTTTTTTTTTTTTTTTTTCCCTCTCTTTACCAGGGCACATTCTGCAATTTTGTGAAATTTTTTATTGTAATTGTGTTTAAGGAATATTTAAGTAATACTTGTTCTCTATACATAGTTTTTTTAATTGATTTTTCAGTTTGATTGCATTACTAAAATCAGTATTTGTGAATTGATATACTGTATTTTTGTATGTATTTGTTACCCTCAAAATGATACACTTTAACAAGTATTGTATGTGACTTAGTTCTAAATCTTTGCCAATGTGTTTTCTTTCCCAGTTGAAATCTGTAATCATAGTTGTGAACACATACTGTATTTAGATCTTTGAAAATTTACAAGTCCTTATTCCTAAAGCAAATAATCACGCATGGCCAAAATTGTTTATTTTATTGTATATAAGATGCAAACCAACTCTATGTACAAAATACAGTTAACAGATAGAGCTGTACAGAATATACACAAGGTCTAGTTTCTCTTGAGCTTTCTGAGCATTTTTGGAGTAGCTTGATACCATTATTGCCAAACTCAAGAGTAAGAGCAAACATAAATTAAGTCTATTGATACATTTCATGCATAAAAAAATCTCTTAAACATTGGTACCTTTATAGGATATACATGATCTGAGGTAGAAGCTACAGCTATCTGTTTATATTATGAATTAGCATAGCTAGATATGGATATTAATATTTACCTCAGATAAAATTAGAAACAATTTTAAAAATAAGATGTTTGTTGTCAAAGCTGCAGAAGCTCACATGCAACATGCAGGTAGCTGCCAGAATCTGCATATGAATCTGTATAATATTCTTCAGTTTTAATGAAGTATAAAAATGTAGCATTATTTAGAACATAAATGAAATACAATAAAACTCAATAATCGAGTAGTGATGGGCATAATCTAATGATATAATTGAATGGTTAGTAGTTATTAACTATTAACCATTCAAATGATATGAGTATAATCGAATGAGTTTCTATAATTCATTATGACCTCTCAGTTAAGCCCATCAGGCATCTGTTGGTCTGAAAAATCTGATGATCCCCAACAAAATGCCAACCTTCAGGATGAAGATTTCATCTTAGTGTAACAAATTCTTACCATATTGAAACCTTTGAAGTGAGCAATATATACATACTGTTTTTAAGAATTAGGGCATATTTATATGATGCAACTTATGAGACAGTGAAAGTTTATCATAGGATTGTCTTGCAATTTGTGAGCAAAATTAGTCTCATTGAGCCACTTGTTTTGCTTGTGAACAGAGTGTGAGATTTCTCGGTGTGTCACATTTCTTCCATGAAGTATTAGGCTGATATAATGCATTTCGGTTGTAAACAGCATTAACATGGCAATTTTCATCATTCTCACTGCATTATACTGTGTATCATATGGAGTTATGTGAGATATATATATGATTCTGTATTCAATTGGCGCACTATGGCCATAGTTGCCGATGCACTTAATAAATCCCAAAACAAACAAACAAACTGTATTCAATTTTTGGTTATGCTGATAATAAACATTTACAACTAATTTGGCATACAGAATAAATTTAATCATGTAAGGAAACCTGAAAGTTTAATTTTCACAGAGTTCACTTATCATAGGACCATTTAATCATATAGTATGAGTTTGCAAACATGCTACTTTGTGGAGTTACAGCAATTTCCAGTGGGATCAAACTGCTACACAGTTGCCAAAATGCTGGATTTAATGTTGGCTCTAATTATTAGTATTATTTGCTATATGGTGCAAGGAACCCCGAGGGTTATGCTGCACCAGCCAAAAAAAAATTTCTGAATTACCCTGTGTGAGAGAGAAAGAAAGAAAGAAAACACGAGTCAGAAGTAGTTTGACATTAAAGAGCAATTGGAACAACTGAAGATTGTTTCATTGCTGTATTGTAATTTTGTATATGTATTTTTTTGATGTTTTATTACACAAAATAATAGTTAAAATAATAATATACAAACACAAAAAAAATTTTGTTACTTGACTTAAGTATTTTTAGATAATGTCTAATAATCTGGAATATCTGATAACCTAGCACTGTCGAGTCCTGTGGATGCCAGATTGTCGGATTTTTTTTGTTATTTATCAATTTAATTATATTCTTTACAGTTGGTTAATATCAAAGCTTCTTAATATTAATGTTCAATATTATTATTTTTATTATTATTATTATTATTAGCTATATGGTGCAAGGAAGCCAGAGGTTTATGCTGCACAGCCAAAAAAAAATTCCCAAGTTACCCTGAGAGAGAGAGATTTGGTTTTTTTTTTTAGGAGCATTAGCAACTAAGGCCATATTGCTCCAGGATATGCGGTGGTCATTCCCTGACCTTTCCGCATCCTCCCTATTTGGTGGTGACGGGCTCGAACCCCGGTCTAATCAAGAAGCGTGTGCTATGCACTGCAGCTCCTTCCCACCTGGCTACAGAGGCGCCGAGAGAGAGAGAGAGAGAGAGAGAGAGAGAGAGAGAGAGAGAGTCAAAAGTAGAAGGGAATCACCAAGAAAGAGAAGAATGATGATATCCAGGTCAGGACCCTGGGTGCGCCAAGCCCATACTCACTAGATGTGAGCCCCTGGGGTTGATATTAAAATGTTTATTAATTGTTGATAGAAAGAAAGGCTTTCAGATGTCTCTCTGCATTCAGTTTTTTATTCCTATTTGTGGAAATTCCTATTTATTACCCTAGGATATTGGTTTAATTTTGAAATGCTGTCTGTCGGACTTTTCTCCTGCTGAGCAAGCAAGCATTGTGTTTAAATTTCTTTACAGATAGTTTTGGAAGGCATTAAGTTAATATATATTACAAACTCTATGATCAGATAACCTCTAGATTTGTAATCAGTGTATACCTAGAAGAATCAAGGATTTACTCCCTCTCACACTTCCCACAGGTACTTAGCCTTCTTGTTTGTGGACAGTTTTGGCAAGGATAAACTGCAGCTTGTAATGGTTTTCCTAATTTTGGAAGGAATTGGCTAAACTATAAAAATAATGGAGCAACCAATAAATAACAGAAAATCTGATTCCACTGATGACAGAATCATCCATCCCTTATAGCAAGGATCACATTGACCTCAAACAATTGAAAAAAAAACAAAAAAAAAAAAAAAAACCCAATTTAAAAAGTAACAATTTAGGTGAAAACAAACAGAAAAGCAGATATTCCAAATAACTGTGCTTTGAATTATTGTGTAAGCCATTAACAACAGAGCATTAAATGGAAAGAGTGGAAAATGAATATCAGCTGGCTGCATTTATTTAATAATTTTTGCTTAAATCAATAGCCCACTGAAGTATTAACGATCTAAAAGTACAATTGATAACTCAGGTATAACCATAAAAGTAGAATTTAGTAAAATAAAATATTTTAGGTTAAAAAAAGTTATTTAAATTAATTTATTAAAACAGATAAGGGACTACTAAGTAATCATGTAATATGATCTTTTTGAATTTACCTCAGTAGTGCTTCACAACAGCTTTTAACCCATTGTTCCATAAAATATTTCAGGTCATTATTTTTTATGACAAAAAAAATCTGTTATATAAAATTTGTGCTAACCCCTTACTCATATTGTAACTTTTTTTCTGTTGCCTCCCTGTCCCTCCATACATACATTGTTATGATTTATGAATGCAGCCTCCCCCCACAATTAAGTCTAATAGCATCAGTCAGCTTAATAGATAAAGTATAGTATTAGTAGTGGCAAATGATGTAAGAAAGCAAGATTTTCAAACATCAGACAAAAAAAAAAAAAAATCCCTTCCCACACCACCTGTTCATCCCCTCCAATAATTTGTTTAGTTCTTCTTTGAATTTATTCAAACTAAGCAGATGGGCTGAGAGGTGGCAAATGAAGTTTAACACTGACAAATGTAAAGTACTACATATGGGAAGCAGCAATCCCAGAGTGATATATCAACTCTGTGGTACTACACTGACAGTGGTAGAGAACGAAAAGGACCTGGGGGTAATTGTGCAGGCAGATATGAAGTTTTCTGAGCAGTGCAGACAGTCTGCAAGAGTAGCTCATAGTGTCTTGTCAATGATATACAGGAATTTTCTAGCAGGGATAAGGAGGAGATTATCTCCTTATATAAGGCAATGGTCAGGCCACACCTTGAGTACTGTATACAGGTCTGGAGGCCTCATTTTAAGAAGGATGTAGAGCTGTTGGAATGAGTACAGAGAAGGGCAACAAGATTAGTGAATGGAACAAAGGGTTGCTCTTACGAAGAAAGGCTTAAATTTTGCAAATTACAGGGTCTGGAGACTAGGCATCTGCGAGGTGATCTGATTGAGGTGTATAAAGCCATGAATGGTTTGAGCATGCTCAATGCTGATGGAATTCTTCCTCTTGCTCAGAATAATCATTTGAGAGGGCATAAATTCAAATTGAGAAAAGACAGATGTAGGATAGATGTGCGGAAGTTTGCCTTTAGCCAGCGGGTAGTTGGTTGGTGGAACAGACTTCCATCCTTTGTTGTGGAAGTTGATAGCCTAAATAAATTTAAAGCTGAGCTGGACAGGTATGTGGAACAAACGGAAGGGTGAAATGGGAGTGGGTTTTTTTTTTTTTTTGTTTTTTGTCTGATGCTGCATAAGCTTGCTTTCTTGCATCATATGCCTCTACTAATGCTAATTAATAAATTTAGAAAACAATGGACCCAGCACTGATGTATACAGATGCTGAGTCAACTGTGAAATGCACTAAAACTTTAAAATATACGATAATTGCTTTTATCTCTTCCATGATTTTGCATGTTTTTATTCCAATGAAAATAGCTTAAGAGCAAAATTAAGTTTTCCTTGAAATTATGTTTTCATGTTACTGGAATAAAAACGATGATGCACGACTTCAATCTAGCCTGCTGCATGCAGTGCTATACTTTTTTCTGTGGTGTTATATCTTGAAAGCTGCAATTCTGATAGCAAGATGGCAGTAATATCAGTAAATGACATTGATTAGCTCATTAGTTCATTGGAATTCTAGTATATTCCTCTCTTTTCATTCTCACAAAGCAGACTAGCTATTTTCATATTGTATTTACTTCAAAATTTCTAAAGAATGAGCTCAAATTTTTGATTCAAATTCTGTCAATGATATTTCTTAAAGGCTTCTTTGCTTAGCTCGCTCAGACAGTTCCCAGTTTAGTATTTTATGTTTATCATAAAAGACATACAAACTAGCTTGTGAAACATCTCTGCAGGCAAAGTGTACACTGACACACAACAGAACTTGTATTTATCTGTTTTAAACCTACAATGGATTCCCTGCTACATTCTACACAGTTCTTCCAATGCTGAACCTGAAAGAATTCATTTGTCTGATCTCAGAACCATTCGCACACCCACAATATAATTCTGATGAGAAGTGACACCTCCAAATGCTCTTTTATTCAGTAAAGATCCAGAAAAGGAGAAAATCACATTGCAGGTAAATGTGGAGGTGATGTAACAGTTCAGACTGAATCTTCTCTATGATTTCCAACACAGAAAGAACTGTGTGGAAGAAAGCATGTTGTCACGCTTCAGTTCCATGCATGTACCTTTGGATAAGAACTGTGACACATGCCAAGATTTATTTGCTAACTCATGTACACTTCATTGTAATGAACTATATTCTGTGTAATTTCAGCAAGATTTCTCCCTTCAGCAGTAAGATACACGTTACATTTTAGTTTTCACCTATAACTGAGTGAAATTGGCTATAACTCATAAAATTGGCTTCTTAAGTATAATAGCAGGACAAAGTAGCATGCAAGTATGTGCTCAGTGTTGCCAACAGAATAAGGAACTAATATGTCACAAGAATTCCTTTTTTTTTTTGTGAATTTGGTGAATCAAATTTTGTATGACAGGAATTCTGAGTAACTTCAGATAATGAAACCCTTGAATCTGCAACAAGAATTCAAGACATTTTTGTTATAAATTTGAGGTTTCGCCTTAATTCCATTACAGCTATAATCTTGTAATAAACACCCAAAACTTAATAGCTTAATAACACTCTTAATTTTTGGACTTTACTTTTGTTGGCTCATAATTTCATAATTTTTTTCTTAACTTATTGATTTTTGTGTGTGTGTGTGTGTTTATTCTTTTATTTTATTTATATTTATTTATTTATTTTATGTATATAAGCACATGTAATATCAACACAATACCAAGTTCTTAATCCATCACTCATGAATGGTGACGGGCCAAACTTAGTGAAGTAAAATTGATTACATATAATCAATTGGTTATAGTCAATTAAATTAAATCAAGACAAACTTCTGCATGATAATTTGAAAGTATTTCCATTTTTGAGTTCATCGAGTGAATTGGAATAATCACTGTGTGGATAAATACTCTGATGTGTTAAATAATTGTAGCCTACATTTTTGGTCAGCTTGATAAACAACTGTCTTTCACAGATAAAGGAATTGCCTGGATAACTTGGTCTCAAAAACACTTCAAAATATGTCTTTATTAGTGTTTCTTTCTTTTTTTTATGACAGTACTAATCAAACCTTAATTCTGCCAAATGCTGCATATACTTTACAAAACTTGTCTCAAAAAGCCTTGGCTGAACTAAGATTTGTTTATACATATTAAATAAGATAATTAAATTAAAAATATACATTTCTAAGGTTAGGCATACACATGATTAAATTACTGTGTGTGTCATTCAACTTGCCCTTAATTACAGCTGCAGAAAGGCTGTGAGCTTCCAACTATTTTCATTGCTCTGAACAGTTCCTAAGTTTCACTTATTGCACAGTAAGAAATCATTGTTTTCGCCATATCACAAAACATGATACTAAGGTCCATTGAGCTGTATGATTTTCAGAACAGTTATGACAAGGCACAATCTAGTGATGATCCCAAAATGTGTCATCCTGCATTTTATACTGTCTGAGGAGGCTCATCCAGGGATGAGCTTTCCAAGTCTCAAACCCAATGTTACTAGCGACCACCAAATCTGACGACCAACACTACTAGACCCAAGTAAGCGTATCATCCCTAAAGCAAGCATCAGCTGTGCCATCTGAGTTGCATAATAGATTCTGAAAAAAAAATATATATATATTAGGGTAAAGAAATGTATTTAAATTTCAGCATCGGCCAAGTATATAATTTATTTCAATATAAATAAATATTAGTCCCTTTTTATATGGAAACCAACTAGGAAGACATTTTTTTGCCAATGATGAATTTCTGGAAGTCCTTTCTACAGAACAACTAGTTGCTTTAGAAACTATGACTCACAAATGGAAAGAGGAAGAAAGAGAACTATGACAGATGCACAAAAATTTCAAAACTATATTGGCTTGCCATTTGTATGTCTGTATGTGAATTGTGTCGGGTGAACTGCTGAGCAGTTGCACACATTTGAGGAGTATTTTTCAGTTTTTCCTTTGCAGGTTAATAGACCACACTTTCATTCCCTTCACCAAACTCATTACTAAGTTAAAATCCTGCATTATTGAGACATTCTGATTTACCGACCCACTCTATTTTTCTGTATAATTGTTTGTTACACTCATCTTAGTCATTAGGCCTATAATACACTCCTGCTCTCATTTTTGTTTTCCCAATGCTTATGTCACACCAAAGTGACCCTGCATGGCACTGGCCACCTATGTCGACTGGATGTACTGTCTTATATTTAATATGCTTCTTAACTAAGAGCATAACCTTATGTCTGAGTGGCACCATGCCTCCAATATCTCTACAATGTCGGTATTTGTTAATCAGTACTTCAACTTCTTCAAATTTATTTATTATGCTCCAAGCAGTAGTGTACATGCAAGTATAAATGCACCTGTTCTTAACCTGACTCAGCCCATGTATTGACTTGTTCCGTGATGACCCACATCAGGGCTTGAAATCCCTGACACCTTTCTTTTCAGGCTGCTGCTGCTTGTTCCAGTAGAAGTGGTGCAAGAATCACATTCATCTCTGCCTGTGGCTCTGTTTAATCTAATCCTCGATAACATCAGTGAATATTCTTGTACCCCTTCTATTTAAGTGTATCCCATCCCTGTAAAAACAGTCCTGTTAACAAGCATAGAAAAAATTCTACCCCATGGGCATTGCACAGTCTCTCCACAGCTGGATTGACTGACAAGGCTCTCAACATGTATTCCTTCCTATTGTATCTGGGTAGGATTGTAGGTACTTTCAAATGTAATCCTAACTCATGATGACTTTTTCTCACCATTGCCTGTATTTGTTGAGCAATCACAAAAGTTTGCACGAAAATCAGAAATAGAGAGAAGGAGACTGAAACATATCAGTTGATTTGGTGAAACCAGGCAATTGGAGACTGAGCAATATGCAGTGAGCAGTGTTTGAGTGGTTCAGGCTTTTTAAAATGGTGGAAATGTATATCAAGCAGTGATTCTGAATGCCTTTAGTTAGACCAGTAGAAATGATAACTCAGTAGCTGAAGTGCATGGTTTTTAATGTGAAATGGTAGAAGGGGGAATTTCTTATGGTTTGTTAGGCTAGGTTACGTTATTTACTTGTGTGTGTTAAGCACGATTTATTTTTGAAGCTAATGAAGAGGCACTTTGTCTTGAAAGCTATTGTGTATTTTAAGGATTTTATCTTACTGTATTTTAACGCTTTTATTTTATTTTATCTCTGTTTTAGTATTTTATGTATATATTATTTATTTCAATAAATTTATTGTAACTCAGTTTGTTGGTCGTTGCTAGAAAATTTTGTGATATGCAACCGGAAGCTCAAGGCCTGTTTTCCAATTTGTTGAGCAAGTTCTCAGATCTCTTGTTAATCATTAGTGCCCACACCGCAATATCACCTTTCGTACCCTTAAAAGATGATATATGCTCTGCAACATTATTATTATTAGCCATATGGTGCAAGGAAGCCCGAGGCTGCACCAGCCAAAAAAAAAAAATTTTCTGAGAGAGATCACGTACTTGAGCATTGTTCACAGTCTCCTCCCTATAAAAATCACCTTATTCTTTCTCAAAGCTACTATTGGCACCTGATAGCCTCACATTTTTACAGAATGATTAGGTAGAAGGATAGATGTAAGTCAGTTTAAGCACTTTGTTAATAATTTTAAAATTTCTTTATTATAACGTAGCTTAATGTTCACTGCACATGCTCGAGAGTACTCTTCAACAAAAAAAAAGCCCAATAATCATGGAAAAGCAAAAACATAACATGCTTCAAATACCATTAAGAGAACAAAAACAAAAATTTTCTGAATTACCCAGAGAGAGAGAAGGGAATCACCAAGAAAAAGAAGAATGATGTTATCCAGCTATCTACTTTTATCCCCTGGCAGACATACCCTGGTCCTATTCCACCTATTCTTTTTGTATAATATAATTCCTCCCTGACAATAACTACTTCCTGTGGGACTAGCACCTGCTGTGGGGATTGCTGCTGTGTTGCCTGATGCATAAGTGAGGACTCTGGCATTGAGTCAGACAGCTGAGAGCTTGATGCCCTCCCCATTTTAATTCCTTCAAGGGCAACAACCCTGTTCTTCAAACCTGGGGCTCACATCAGGTGAGTATGGGCTTGGCACACCCAGGGTCCTGAGCCTGGATATCATCATTCTTCTGTTCCTTGGCGATTCCCTTCTATTTCTCTCTCTCTCTCTCTCAAGGATAACTCAGAATTTTTTTTTTTTTTTTTTACTGATGCAGCAAAAGCCTCAGGTTTCCTTGCACCATATGTTTTTTTCTGAGTTAATCTTCAGTCACTTGGATCCTTCCCAGGTTAATCTGGATTAAAATTGGAAAATCCTTTTCAGAAAGGTATCAAAATTGAAAGTCTAGTAAAAAGGAATGTTAGGTTTACTGGCTTGTATATCATATTCCTGGTGGCTTTAGTTGGTTGAAAAACAGCATTCACTGTAATATGCAAACCAGCTGTAATTAGCAGCCTATCAAAGCAATGGGGGAGAGGAGCTATGCTTGTTGATCGCTGCAGAGCCAGCTTAAGGCACAATCGAATGGTTCTCCCAAACAGTGTGCCAAAATTTAGGGGCACAAAATGCCCCGAAAATTCAATGATTTGCTGTAAATTTCAAGTTGGAGAGGGTGCACCAAAAAATTTTGTACAGGGTGCTGATAGACCTGGGGCCACTTCTGGATCACTGCATTAAGCCACTCCTCACAAACAATCGATTGGAAGAGGTACCTTAATCGTTAGAGTATGGTAGACTAGGCATCTTCTAATACTGATTACACTAAAAAACTATGTAGAAACTTCCAAATATCGCTTATATCACTACCATAACAATGACAACAAAAATTCATTCTGAGCACAATGGCAGCAGAAGTCAACAGTGGATTCGTAAGCAATTACAAAGGCCAAGTAACAAATAAATTTACCAACTTAATCAGATAATTACAAATAATGATTACACTACTAATTTTTAATCAAAAGTTATAAAAAATAGTAGTATTTAAGCAATAAAGAAAGTTCCCTTGGCACCACCTGAAAAAGTCACTCCTGCCTTGTCAGCAGTAAATATATATTTTTCTGTTTTTTTCAAAATTAACAATTAAAAAAAAAAAAAAACAAGCAGCTATTATTAGTCTTAAATTTTCATTGTGGTCCTAATTGTTAATCTAATTTAAACAGTTTATTAAAAGGGGAAAATAGGTCTAATGTTGAATTTATGGTAATTATGGTATTCAGTCATAATTATTTTTGTTTCAAAAAACATCCAAAAAGGTACCTTATCATATAATTTCAACAGAGAACTGAAATTTTCAACTTACTTCTTTAATTTCCTTCTTGCTGCTGGAAGTGTAGATTCATCCTCTTTTAGAGCAAACTGCCTAATTCCCAGGACATAATCTTCCATGTACAGGGGCCACTCAATGAGACGAATATCAGTGTAGAATATCTAGACAATCACAGTTAATGTAAACAATTAGTGAAGATTTCAGCTTAAAGGTATTTTATAGAAACTAGAAAAACAGTCATAAAACTGGTAGATGAAATATGAATAGCAGTTCTCAACAGAAATTTTGACATTGTGAATGACTATTAGAATGGCCAAATAATATGAAGAAGGAGACTTTTTCGGTATCTGCTTAAAAAAAAAATCAAAAAGGTAACCACTTAATTTTGCCTTGCATTTTACCAAACTATAACGGGCAATTACTGATCCTCGCCAATGTGGTCACCCATTAGTATTAGTAGTCATAGGATGTGAGAAAGCAAGCTTATACAGCATCAGCCAAAAAAAAAACCACACTTCCCATTTCACCCATCCATTTGTTTAAAAAGGTTTGTCCAGTTCTTACTTGAATTTATTTCAGCTATCAACTTCTACAATGGAGTTCTTTTCCAGCAATCAACTACCTGCTGGCTAAAGGCAAAATACCGCACATCTGGTCTATAACTGTCTTTCTTCAATTTGAGATTATGTCCCCTCAGGTTCGTAATCTGAGCAATAGGAAGAATCCCATCAGCATTGAACCTGCTCAAGCCATTCAAGGCCTTATACACCTCAATCAAATCACCTCGTAGCTGCCTAGTCTCCAGATGCTGCAATAATCTTGTGTGCTCTAATCTTGGCTCTAATCCTGCAATAATCTTGGGTAAGAGCACCCCTTTGTTCCCCCTCACCAATCTTGTTGCCGTTCTCTGTACTCGCTCTAGCAACTCTGCATCCTTCCTAAAATGAAGCCTCCAGAGCTGTTATTTTGGTTTTTAGGAGCATTAGCAACTAAGGCCATATTCCTCCAGGGATATGTGGTGGTCATTCCCTGACCTTTCCGCATCCTCCATATTTGGTGGTCATGGGCTCGAACCCCAGTCTAATCAAGAAGCGTATGCTACGCACTGCTGCTCCTGCTCACCTGGCTATGGAGGCGCTCTCCAGACCTGTATGCAGTACTCAAGGTGAGGCCTGACCATTGCCTTATACAAGGGGATAATCACTCCTTATTCCTGTATATCATTGACAAAACCCTATGGTCGGCTCTGGTAGCCTATCTGCACTGCTCAGAAACCTTCATATCTGATTGTACAATTACTCCCCAAGTCTTTTTCATTCTCCACCTCCCTGAGTGTAGTACCATACAGTTGGTACATTTCTCTGGGGTTACTTCTACCCATATGCAGTACTTTGCATTTGTCAATGTTAAACTTCAGTTGCCACTCAGCCCATCTGCCCAACTTTTCTAGATCCTGTTGCAGTAGCATGCTGTCATTACTGCCAACCTTAGTATCATCTGCAAACGTTGACATTAAGCCTGATTATCAATGTCAATGATAAATATACAAAACAACAATGGACCCAACACTGAACCCAGGTAGGACTCCATTATTAACATTAGTCCATGAACATCAGTGTCCACTGATTACCACTCTCTGTCTTCTTCCACTCAACCATCCTTTTATCCATTGTAGCAACTTGCCCTTAATGCCAATTTGTTCAGTAGTCTTCCATATCAACAGTATTAAACGGTTTCCTGAAATACAAGTATATGATATCTAAATTATTTTTTGCATCCAGTTCCTTTGTGACCACATCATATTATCCAATCAAATTGATCACACAAGACTTTCCCTTAACAAACCATAAATTATTACTGCAGTCTTGTCTAGATGATCCTGCAATGTTTCTTTAACCAGTAACTCCATTATTTTCCCTGGAAAAGAAGTTAAACTAACAGGTCTGTAATTAACTGTGTCACCCTTTGATTGCCTGTTGTGAATTGGGGATATATTTGCACATCTCCAGTCCATGAAGACCTGCTCTGTCTCGAAGGATGCGTTCATAATTATGGCTAAGAGTTTGATTACTTATTTTGCCACCTCCTTTAATATAATTAGATAGATACCATCCACCACAGGTGCCTTTCTTATGTTTAACTTCTTCAATTTCTCCTCTTTGCTCTCAGTTATTACAAAATCATTTAGCTCCCTGTTAGAGTTTAATAAGCTTCTATTCACCACTTCCCTACAGAATTCCTGATGTGAATGTAGATGCAAAATACTCATATTCAGTTTGCAAGCTAACAGTTCAATCAACAGTTGAACCGACGATATCAAGTGGGCCAATCTGATTCATCCCCATCTAGAATTTACATAAGACGTCTTTGCTATTTTTATTTGCATCCTTTGCCAAAGATTTCTCATAATCTGCCTTTGCTTGCCTAACCTCCTTTGTCACTTGATTGCAGACTAGCTTTTATCCCCCATAGTCTTCTATTTCACCTGATAATTTGTATGCTCCCATGGATTTTCTTCTCTACTACATGTCTCATTAGTTCATCTGACATATATTTAAGGCCTAAACCTTGAACAGTATTTCATTTCTTAGTTGGCATGAAAAGCCTGGTAGCTTTCAAGGTTACTTCCTTGAATTTGCTGTTGGTAACATCATCCGTTGGTTCCCCTGTAGTCACCTTTACGAAAGCAAAAGCCCTTTCCTTTACCCGTGATGGTAGTTACATCTTTGAGTAAATCCTACTTCATACAGTGTAATCACTAACACCTAGTCGTTTCTTTATCTACTAATTCTTAATGCATGAATAATCACTGCTGATAATCAGATCAAGAGTATTACTCGCTCTGTTTGCCTCTTGAACATGCTGATGTAGAAAACAATCATCCAGTAAATCCATGTCTTTGAACTATTTCAAGGATTTCTTTTATGTGCATTCTCACTTTCATAGAGAAGTGATGAAATCCTTCTTCCCACTTGCAAACATCCAATAAATCATTCTTAGGATGAATAATTAGCATTAGTAGAGGCATATGATGCAAGAAAGCGAGCTTATGCAGCATCAGCCAAAAAAAAAAAAAAAAAACTTACAGTTCACCCTTCCGTTCGTTCGAAATACCTGTCCAGCTGAGCCTTAAATTTATTTAGGCTATCAACTTCAACAACAAGGGATGGAAGTCTGTTCCACCAACCAACTACCCACTGACTATAAGGCAAATTTCCGCACATCTATCCTACATCTACAAAATAATAGAGCAAGCTTATCTGCGAAAAGATCTAAACCTCCCAGGGACTTCCTAATTCATTTCACAAATATACGTGGTCTCAATTCCAATCTCAACGATGTCCATTTCCACTTGCAGTCTTCCAAACCCCATGTACTTTTTCTGACTGAATCTCAGTTATCGGTTGATTCAACTATTGCTCATCTTAGATGTCCAAATTATTTGCTGTATGATTCCTTTCGCCTCAAAGGTGGTACTTGTGCATATGTCCGTTCTGATATTCCCTGTCAGAGACTTGGCAATTTGGAATCTCCTCTCTTTGATCTTCTCTGGCGTAAAATTCATCTGTTGTCTCTACCGTTCTCCCAACTCCACTAATCACTTGGAGCTCTTTGACTTCCTCTCTTTGCAACTTGACTTTCTCCAGTCCAGCTTTCCTAACAGTGAGGTAATTTTCCTTGGTGATTTTAACGTTCACAACTCCAGCTGGCTTCCGTTTTCTAGTCACACCGACCCAGCAGGTCGAGATGCTGAGGCTTTTGCAATTACTAATGACCTAGCACAGATTGTTCATTTACCTACAAGAATACCGGACAATCCTAATCATACAGCCAATACACTTGATCTTTTTCTCACAAACAACCCTTCTAAGTACAAGATTGAAGTGAGAGGTCCTTTAGGCACTTCAGATCACAACTTGGTGATTGTCTCTTCTCCAATGGAACCTTTATCTCATGGCTATTCCCAACCTTGTATTGTTTGGCATTACAAGAATGCAAAATGGGATGACCTGCGAGACTTCTTTTCTTCCTTTCCTTGGTCTGATTACTGTTTCAAAACTTCTGATGTCAACGTTTGCTCAGATCATGTCAGTGAAATTATTCTTGCAGGAATGGAATCCTTTATACCACACTCCACTTTAAAATCTCGTCCTTTATCTAAACCTTGGTTTTCCAATAGATGTGCTAAGGCTGTCCAAGAGAAGAATGTTGCATATCGTAATTGGCTTGTTTCTAATTCTTCAGTTTCATTTTCTGCCTACACCAAATCTCGCAACAATTGTAAAGCAGTTATTAATCAGTCCAAACTAGAGTTTGAACAGGCTAAGAGTAGAAAACTTGCTTCTTGCCCTAATGGTAGCCGAGCATTCTGGTCTCTTGCCAAAGCTATTGGCCGCAACTTTTGCCCATCTCTGCTCCCACCTCTGTCCAAACCAGATGGTTCTGTTGTCACTTCAGCCAAGGATAAAGCTGACCTGCTAGCATCCCAGTTTTCTCCGAGCTCATGTATTAATGATCTTGGTAAAACACCTCCCACCATTCCTAACACGCTCCATTCAATGCCTCCTGTGGTCTTCCGTCAAAAGGATATCAGAAGGATTTTGACGAATCTTGATGCTAAGAAAGCTCCAGGTCCTGATGGTATTTCTCCACTTGTTCTCAAAACCTGTGCTCCTGAACTTACTCCTATTCTTTGCCGCCTTTTTTCACTTTCTTATTCCAAAGGTGTTTTTCCTTCTGTTTGGAAATTTGCTCATATCCAGCCAGTTCCTAAAAAGGGTGACAAATCCCTCCCATCCAATTATTGTCCCATTGCAATTACTTCTACTCTTTCTAAAGTAATGGAGAAATCAATTAACCGCCAACTCTTAAACTACCTAGAAACCTTCCGTCTGATCAACGATCGCCAGTATGGATTCCGTCAGTGTCGATCCACTGGTGATATTCTGGCTTATGTTACCCATTTGTGGACTAATTCAATGGAAAAGTTCGGTGAAACACAAGTAGTTGCTTTTGATCGTGTTTGACATAAAGGTCTTCTAAACAAGCTTCCATCTTATGGTTTGCCAACTGTTTTTAGTAATTGGTTATCCAGTTTTCTCTCTGATCGCTCACTGAGGGTGATGGTAGATGGCTCTCTGTCTTCTAACTTCTCCACTAATGCCGGTGTCCCCCAAGGTTCAGTTCTTTCCCCCACTCTTTTCCTCTTGTATATCAATGACCTTCTTCCATTGACTAGAAATCCTATCCATAGTTTTGCCGATGATAGCACATTGCATTCAACTTTCCATTTTGAGAAACCTTGTCCAGCTCAATCAGCTTCAAGTTCTCGAAAATCTGCTGCCAATTCCTTAAATGCCGATCTTCAGGTAATTCTCCAGTGGGGCAAAGACAACTTAGTTGATTTCAACCCTTCTAAAACTCAGTCTTGTCTTATATCTCGCAAAAAGGATTCTTCTGCTCTTATGCTTATCTTTAGTGACACTCAGATTTCTAGGCAAAATGATATATCTCTTTTGGGGATTACCCTGACTTCTAATCTCTCTTGGCACAAGCACATTACAAATATTGCTTCCTCTGCATCTAAAAAACTTGGTTTTCTCTTTCGCTCTCGGCGTTACTTTTCTTCCAAACAGCTGCTCACTCTGTATAAATCGCAAATCCTCCCTGCCATGGAATATTGTTCCCACATCTGGGGTGGTGCCCCCAAAACCTCTCTTAGGCTTCTTGATTCCATTCAGAAGAGGGCAGTTAGGTTAATTAATGATTCATCTCTAACAGAGTCTCTCCACTCACTGTCTCATAGACGCACTGTTTCTGCTGCATGCCTCTTCTACAGATACTTCCATGGGCACTGTTCTTCTGAATTGGCTTCTATAATTCCCGCTCTCTCCTTCAAAACAGTCCGAACACGTGCCGCCAACATCCATTTACTGTCCAACTACAAACCCACGGAACCAAGTTTTTATCTTCCTCGATTATTCATTCAACTGCCGTTTTCTGGAACAACCTTCCTTCATACGTATTTCCTGAAAATTACAATCTACAGAAGTTCAAGTCCAATATCAACAAATATCTTCTTTCGTCTTCTGAACCTCCAACCCAAGCACGGTACTAAGTACTATAGGTTCTAATACCTCTCGTGTTTGGGGTTCTCATAAAAAAAAAAAAAAAAATCTGTCTTTCCTCAATTTGAATTTATGCCTTCTCAGGTGATTATTCTGAGCAAGAGGAAGAATCCCATCCGTATTGAGCATGCTCAAACCATTCAAGGCTTTATACAGCTCTATCATATCACCTCGCTGGTGCCTAGTCTCCAGACACTGTAATTTGCAAAACCTAAGCCTTTCTTCTTAAGAGCAACCCTTTGTTCCATTCACTAATCTTGTTGCCCTTCTCTGTACTCGTTCCAGCAGCTCTACATCCTTCTTGAAATGAGGCTCTAGACCTGTATACAGTACTCAAGGTGTGGCCTGACCATTGCCTTATACAAGGGAATAATCACCTCCTTATCCCTGCTAGAAAAATTCCTGTATATCATTGACAAGACACCATGAGCTACTCTTGCAGTCGTCTGCACTGCTCAGAGAACTTCATATCTGCCTGCACAATTATCCCCAGGTCCTTTTCATTCTCTACCACTATCAGTGTAGTACCACAGAGTTGATACGTTGCTGTGGGGTTGCTGTTTCCCATATGTAGTACTTTACATTTGTCAAGGTTAAACTTCATTTGCCACCTCTCAGCCCATCTGCTCAACCTTTCCAGATCCTGTTGCAGCAGCAGTGTCCTTAACAACCCTGCCAACCTCTGTATCATCTGCAAACTTGGACATTAAGCTTGATATACCATCATCAATATTATTTAAAAATACAGAAAACAATAATGGACCCAACACTGAACCCTAAGGGACTTCACTAATAACATTAATCCACGATGAGCAGTGTCCATTGATTACCACTCTCTGTATTCTCTCCCTCAATCACCCCTTTATCCTTTATCCATACCAGCAATTTGCCTCCAATGCCACACTGCTCCAATTTGTGCAGCAGTCTTCCATGTGCAACAGTATCAAAAGCCTTTCTAAGATCCAAGTATATAATATATATAATATCAAAGTTATTCTCTGCATCCATCTCTTTTGTGATTGCATCATAGTATCCAATCAAATTGGTCAGGCAAGACTTCCCTTTGACAAAACCATGCTGTGTCCGAGCTATAACTGAAGGCTTGTCGAGATGATCCTGCAGTGCTTCTTTAACCAGTGCCTCCATTAATTTTCCTGGAACATAAGTTAAACTCACAGGTCTATAATTACTTGTGTCAGCCTTTGATCCTCCTTTGTGAATTGGGGTCACATTTGGACATCTCCAGTCTATGGGTACCTCCCCTGAGTCCAAGGAAGCTCTCATAATTATGGCTAAGGGTTTGCTTACTTCATTTGCTGCCTTCTTTAATATAACTGGATAGATCCCATCAAGGTTTAGGCCTAAATGGTTATCAAATGAACTAATGAACTAATGGTTATCAAATGAACTAATGAGACTCGTGACAGAGAAGAAAAATGCATGGGATGCATATAAATTATCAGGTGACGCAGAAGCCTGTGGCAGATATAAGCTAGTCTGTAATCAGGTCACAAAGGAGGTTCGGCAGGCGAAGGCGGATTACGAGAAATCTTTGGCAAAAGATGCTAAGAAAAACAGCAAGGATTTCTTTACTTATATAAACTCTAAAAGGAAGGGGATGAATATGATTGGTCCACTTGACATCGATGGTTCGACTGTTGATGATCCTGCTCAGATAGCAAACAAACTGAATGAGTATTTTGCATCTACATTCACACGTGAGGAATGATTACAATTTGAAAATGGAAGAAGGTTATCAAATTGTAGCAGTGTGCTTAATGATTTTGTAATAACTGAGAGCAAAGTGGAGGAGAAATTGTTGAAGTTAAACATAAGAAAGGCACCTGGGGTGGATGGGATCTATCCAGTTATTTTAAAGGAGGCAGCAAAGCAACTAAGCAAACCCTTAGCCATAATTATGAGAGCATCCTTGGACTCAGGGGAGGTTCCCACGTACTGGAGATGTGCAAATGTTTCCCCAATTCACAAAGGTGGATCGAAGGGTGACACGAGTAATTACAGATGAGTTAGTTTAACTTCTGTTCCGGGTAAAATAATGGAGTCGCCGGTTAAAGATGCATTGCAGGATCATCTAGACAAGACTGCAGCAATAATTCAAACACAGCATGGGTTTGTTAAGGGAAAGTCTTGTCTGACAAATTTGATTGGTTATTATGATGTGGTCACAAAGGAACTGGATGCAAAAAATAATTTTGATATCATATACTTGGATTTCAGGAAAGCTTTTGACACTGTTGCCCATGGAAGACTACTGTACAAATTGGAGCAGAATGGTATTAAGGATAAGTTGCTACAATGGAAAAAAGGATGGTTAAGTGGGAGAAGACAGAGGGTGGTTATCAATGGGTGCTGCTCTTCGTGGACTAATGTTATTAGTGGAGTCCCACAGGGTTCGGTGTTGGGTCCACTGTTGTTTTGTGTATTTATCAATGATATTGATGAAGGTATATCAGGCTTAATGTCGAAGTTTGCAGATGACACAAAGGTTGGCAGGGTTGTTAATGACAGTAATGGCAGTGTGCTACTGCAACAGGATCTAGATAATTTGGGCAGATGGGCTAAGAAGTGGCAACTGAAGTTCAACCTTGACAAATGAAAAGTACTGCATATGGGTAGAAGTAACCCCAGAGAAACGTACCAACTGTGTGGTACTACACTTAAGGTGGTAGAAAATGAAAAAGACCTGGGAGTAATTGTGCAGTCAGATATGAAGTTTTCTGAGCAGTGCAGACAGGCTGCTAGGGCGGGTCATGGGGTTTTGTCAATGATATATAGGAATTTTGCTAGCAGGGAAAAGGAGGTGATTGTCCCTCTGTATAAGGCAATGGTCGGGCCACGCCTTGAGTACTGCGTACAGGTCTGGAGGCCTCATTTTAGGAAGGATGTAGATTTGCTTGAGCGTGTACAGAGAAGAGCAACACGATTGTTGAGGGGAATGAAGGGATTCTCTTACCAAGAGAGGCTAAAGTTCTGCAAATTGCAGTGGCTGGAGACTAGGCACCTGCGCGGTGATCTGATTGAGGTCTATAAGGCCTTGAATGGGTTGAACACGCTGAATTCTGATGGGATCCTTCCACTTGTTCAGATTACCAACCTACGGGGACATAAGTTCAAATTAAGAAAGGACAGATGTAGAACAGATGTGCGGAAATTTGCCTTTAGCCAGCGGGTGGTTAATTGCTGGAACAAACTTCCATCTGTCGTTGTAGAAGTTGATAGGTTAAATAAATTTAAGGAGGAACTGGACAGGCATTTGGAGGGAATGGTGTGATTTTTTTTTTTTTTTTTTTTGGCTGATGCTGCATAAGCTCCTACACTTGCTTTCTTGCATCATGTGCCACTACTACTACTACTACTACCCCAGGTGCCTTTCTTGTGTTTATCTTCAACAATTTCTCCTCCACTTTACTCTCAGTTAGTACAAGATTATCTAGCTTACTGCCAGAGTTGAATACACCTCTGGCATTCCCCTCACTGAATAACTCTTCATGTGTGAATGTCGATGCAAAATATTCATTTAGTTTGTTAGCTACCTGAGCAGGATCATCAACAGTTGAACCATTGATATCAAATGGACCAATCTGATTCATCCCCTTCCTTCTAAATCCTTTGCCTGCCTAACCTCCTTTGTGACTTGGTTACAGAGCAGCTTATATCTATCATAGGCTTCTGTGTCATGTGTTAATTTATATGTATCCCATGCATTTTTCTTCTCTGCCATGTGTCTCATTAGTTCATCTGCCATCCATTTAGGCCTAAATCTTGAATAATATTTCTTAGTTGGCATGTAAAGCCTAGTAGCTTCCAAGATAAGTTCTTTGAATGCTTCCCATTTTGAATTTGCTGTTGGTAACATCTTCAGTTTGTCCCACTGTATAGAATTTCGAATCTGTCTTAGACCGTCGTAGTCGCCTTTACGAAAGCAATAATCCTACCCTTTACCCCTGATGGTAGTTACCCCTTTGAGTAAATCCCACTTGAGCAGACTGTGATCACTGCCACCTAGTGGTTCCTTTATCTGCAGATTCTTAATGCATGAAGAATCACTACTGATAATCAAATCAAGTATATTACTCCCTCTAGTTGGCTCCCGAACATGCTGATGTAGAAAACAATCATCCAATAAATCCACAAAAGCCTTGCTAGTGTGTGAGTGACCAACCCACAAATTCCAGTCAATATCTGGGAAATTAAAATCCCCCGTTATAAGACTCTCTGATTTACTGGCCAACTCTATTTCCCTGTACATTTTCTTATTATACTCGTCAGAGTCATTAGGCCTATAGCACACTCCTACTCTCAATTTTGATCTCCAAATGCTGATATCACACCAAACTGACTCGACACTGCACTGTCCAGCGATGTCCACTGGCTTCACTTCCTTGGATTTTATGTATTTCTTAACTAATAGCATAACTCCTCCTCCCTTCCTATCCTGTCTATCCTTTCTGTAGACGTTGTACTCTCCAAATTCCAGTTCTGCGTTCCTTATATATGTGTGACACCATGTCTCTGATATCCCAACAATATCCGCCTTTGATGCTTTGAGCAATACCTCAAATTCATCAAATTTATTTATCAAACTCCTAGCATTAGAGTTTGGTAAATCAATTTACCATAAACTCAAAAATCTTTTACATCCTGAAGCATCTTTATCTTCTCCTTGATTTTTACGTTATTCTGGGATTCCATTCTCCAGGTGCGAGACCTAACCTAACCTTATATTTATAAGCAATAAATTATAACCAACCTAACCTTATATTTATAAGCAATAAATCTTATTTGCTACTTTTCAGACCATTTGTGGAAAATGGCTCTAAAAGTTGATGCTAATATCAGTTTTACGATGCTAATAATTTTGCATCGTAAAATCGTAATTTTGCATCGTAATTTTGCATCATAATTTTGATGCTAATATCAGTTTTAATATCAGTTATCAGTTTTATGATGCTAAAACTTAATGCTAATATCAGTTTTACTCTTTCTCAAATCAAACAAAAATCAACATGGATTTAAACAGGTTTGTTGCAGATTAACTATGTGAAAATTTAGTTTCAGTCAAAGGGTAAATGCTTGTTTGAATAAACTTCCATCTAGTGTTGTAGAAGTTTGAATAAACTTAAGGTTTGGACAAATTATTAGATGGGATGGAAAAATGAAGTTGTGTATAAGCTTGCCTCTTTGCCAATACTAAAACTTGCGTGAATATACATAATACTAATATTATGCAATGCTGGAAATTGCAGCCCTTACAGACTGTGATGTTATCGCTTGCAGCACTTAGACTTGAATCCACACATCAACTTCTTTCTACTGTCCATAAAAATTAACAAATTGTTTACTCTCTCTCTCTTTTATTTATGCTGACTTCACTGGAAAATTGTTCTTCTCTTTCTGAAGTGAAGTAACTTGCAGTCTCTAATTGGATAGAATGAAAACGTGCTACAAAGTTGTCAATATCCAATATATATGATTTCACTCAACTGCCAGCAGATTAATGATGTATGTTACAGAGTTGAGTGCCTCATAACAAAATAAAATTTAGAATTCATACCTAAAATCCAGATTTTTCCACACACCATGAAGAAAAGTAGTTGGAGTCACTGTCCTAGCTTTGAGGTTCTTTCAAGAAATGGGGAGTGGAAAACAGTTTTAAACTATACCATATTAATTTAAAAATAACAGTTCTGATCTTCCACAAATCAAAGCTATTTTGTGATAAGACTTTACATTCCATGCACATCTTGAATCATGAGAGATCCAAAAAACAAAAATATGTTTACAGGCTCAGTCACCCCATAGCCCTGTGAGCAACTGAAATCTGAGCATCTACTGTCCTATCTACTCTCCAAACCTCTCAATCAGATGAATACTGGCTTCTCCACTGGCTCACCTTTAAACATCAGCTGAAAAGTCTTTATCATATGAATGCAATGACAGAGGCTTTAAACTACATCACTCTTAAATCAAAAGTCTGATCAGCAAAAACTACTGTCAATGATTGCTGGCTTCATCACACCACCAAATTTCCGTAATACTCCAGAACAAATGAAGGAATCCTCTTCCAGTTCCTCTTTGAGCAGAACCATCATTTGTAGTTACAAATAATTGCCTATATGTAGCTGACTGATTCTTGTCAATACAGATACACAAGTAGTGAAAAAAAAATCACTCAGTCATCTCACCTCCTACTGATGACATTCCTACTGTGAATACCAATATGCAAATACTTTCTATAAATCCTCTTAGCTTATTTCTTTATTTAATATTTTTGTTTTCTTTTACTAGCATATCCTAACACATCCTGTAAACTTGAACCTTGATGTGAATGACCAGTCATCTCTATATCCTAATAATTAGTGTATGTGCATCCCAGGCCTGTAGCCATGGAGGGTTTTGCTATCTGTAGAATGTGGCATAACTACAGCAATAAAGATCTTCTGTGTGCACATTGCCAAAGAAATTGGTCTCTGAATGCTTAATTTTTTTTTTCTTCTTCTTCCTCCTAGAAGAGTAATTATATGCATACATATTTAATAATGGGAACAATAAGACATTTTAAGAAAAACTTACCTCTTTGTCTTTTGGGGACATGTATTCCAACAGTGAGAGCAAATTCCTGCAGTGAAATAACCATTCCTTAGTCGTAAAATATTCTAGTATACAGGCAACTCTTTGCATCCGCTTGCACATTTGCACAAAGCTGAAATTACATTAAATAATTTGTTCATATTTGCATATGAAATTTAGACACCAGATTTCAGTATTGAATTTATAAATCTTGATTGTTGCTTTGATAAATTTTCAAGCCATCCCCCCAGTTAAGTAATTTGATGTAATCCTTTATTTGTAATTTTAATTAAAACTTATATTAATTCACATATATACAGATGCTGAAATAACAATGGTCATCAGAAGAAATGACATTTGAGATACTGAACTCATATGGGAGGAAGTATCAGAAAGAAAGGGAAAAATTCTATATATAAAAAAAAAAAATGTAAATATTAGGACTGTTTCATAGATTGTGATAAATTTTTAGATAACCTGCTACATGAAGAAGGTTACAGTTATGATTTTGTGGAGAGATAAAGTCCACAGATTTTGTGGACAGATTAAGCTAAAAGAATTCCGTATGGCACTATTTTAGCTTCATCTGTCCACAAAATATTTGGAAACATATTTTCAGCATTTCCAAAGATGCAACTTTAATTTATACTTTAAATAAAATATAAATAATTTAAATTGTTTATATTTTTACATTTTCCAGAGTTAACTGATGTTATGCCATACTGTGTAACAAAAAGGTCTGGGCTGAAATCCCATATGAAGTTTAACATTGACAAATGTCCATTTTCAGGGAAACAAGAAATATTTTTTGTAATAAGAATAGGTGGACTAGAACCAGGTATGTCTGCCAGGAGCAACTATTAATGATGTCACCAACAGACTGTCAGATTTTAAGGGGAGGGGGGTAAGAGAATATTATTATTCATGTGGGGACTAATGACATTAAGCACACCTGATCTGATGAATTGTTAGACAAATATAAGACCATGCTGAAGAAATGTCATGAGTTAGGCCACAATATCTATGTGTCTGCAATTCTGCCCAGGCAAGATAGGAGGGATTATATGCTGAAAGCCTTGTGGATTAACTCAAAACTTGAAGGACTGCAAGGCTTTAGGGTGCAAATTTCTATCAGCTTGGCCCACAGAAAGAATCTGTTTTGTAGAGACAGGATACATTTAAACAAAGGTGGTGCAAAAGATTTTGCCAGTATTATTGAGGATACCTTAAAGGTTCAGGGAAATTGCTAGTTTGGTGGGGACAAGGGTAATATAGATATGCGTTTATCTGATAGTATTGGTCAAATTAACTCTTGCACATACCTCAAGAGTATGTGTTTGTTAACACAACAGAACATTGTAGCAAGATGTTCTGAGGGCAAAAGCATTTCAAATGAACAGGTAGCAAATGCCAATTAAGTGAGCTTAAATAACTTTAAGGGGTGTGTCTGGGTAGTTAACTATACAAGAACACAGGGTAGTTAACTATACAAGTTTTAATTGTTTATACAGTAATGTAAGAAGTGTCGTCAATAAAATGAGAATTCAAACTGCTGGTTAGGACAAGTAACACTGACATAATAGGGCTTACAGAAACATGGTGCCACCTGGCGATAAGGGATGATGAGTTTTGTACAGTATGTACAATGTATTTGGGAAGGACAAGAAAGATAGAAGGGGCAGTGAGGTCATGCTTCTTATCAAAAGTAGCCTGAGTGCAACGAAAGCTTTCCCAGATTAAGACATTTCGTATGCTAATATAGAATCTGTATGGTGTGAAATAGTTGGAAGCAAAGGTATAATGAGACTGGGAGTAATCTACAGGCCATGTGATTGTGAAGATTATGATGAGAGCCTCTACATGCAAATGGAATAGGTAAGTAAGTGTGAAAGTCTTATTATGGGTGATTTCAATTTGCCTCTAATTGATTGGAGCAAATGGGAAGGAAACTCCACACGGGGAACAAAATTTTTAAATCAACTAGATTAGCATTAGTAGAGGCATATTATGCAAGAAAGCAAGCTTATGCAGCATCAGCCAAAAAAAAAAAAACCACTCCCATTTTACCCCTCTGTTCGTTCGAAATACCTGTCCAGCTGAGCCTTAAATTTATTTAGGCTATCAACTTCCACAACAAGGGATGGAAGTCTGTTCCACCAACCAACTACCTGCTGGCTAAAGGCAAATTTCCACACATCTATCCTACATCTGTCTTTCCTCAATTTGAATTTATGCCCTCTCAGGTGATTATTCTGAGCAAGAGGAAGAATCCCATCAGCATTGAGCATGCTCAAACCATTCAAGGCTTTATATACCTCTATCAGATCACCTCGCCGGTGCCTAGTCTCCAGACACTGTAATTTGCAAAACTTAAGCCTTTCTTCGTAAGAGCAACGCTTTGTTCCATTCACTAATCTTGTTGCCCTTCTCTGTACTCGTTCCAGCAGCTCTACATCCTTCTTAAAATGAGCATTGCCTTATAAAAGGGAATAATCACCTCCTTATCCCTGCTAAAAAAATTCCTGTATATCATCGACAAGACACCATGAGCTACTCTTGCAGCCCATCTGCCTGCTCAGAAAACTTCATATCTGCCTGCACAATTACCCCCAGGTCCTTTTCATTCTCTACCACTAAATAAGTACCACAGGGTTGATAAGTTACTCTGGGGTTACTGTTTCCCATATGTAGTACTTTACATTTGTCAATGTTAAACTTCATTTTCCACCTCTCAGCCAATCTGCTCAACCTTTCCAGATCCTGTTGCAGCAGCATACTGTCAGTAGTGTCCTTAACAACCATGCCAACCTTTGTATCGTCTGCAAACTTGGACATTAAGCTTGGTATACCATCATCAATATCATTTATAAATACAGAAAACAACAATGGACCCAACACTGAACCCCGAGGGACTCCATTAATAACATTAGTCCACGATGAGCAGTGTCCATCGACTACCACTCTGTCTTTTCCCCCTGAACCATCCCTTAATCCATAGCAGCAATTTGCCTCCAGTGCCACACTGCTCTAATTTGTGCACCAGTCTTCCATGTGCAACAGTATCAAAAGCCTTTCTAAGATCCAAATATTAGTAAAATAATAAGAGGAGTTTACCTCAATATAGTGCGTAATGTTCCACGCACTATATTGAGGTAAACTCCTCTTATTATTTTACTAATATTATTATCAACGTAGAACATATTGAGTAGTACAGCTCTGATTCATACTATCTAAATAAGATCCAAATCAAAGTTATTCCTTGCATCCAGTCTTCTGTGACTGCATCATAGTATCCAATCAAATTGGTCAGGTAAGACTTTCCCTTAACAAAACCATGCTGTGTCCAAGCTATAACTGAAGTCTTGTCTAGATGATCCTGCAGTGCTTCTTTAACCAGAGCCTCCATTAATTTTCCTGGAACAGAAGTTAAAATCACAGGTCTATAATTACTTGTGTCAGTCTTTGATCCTTCTTTGTGAATTGGGGTGACATTTGCGCATCTTCAGTCTATGGGTACCTCCCCTGAGTCCAAAGAAGCTCTCATAATTATGGTTGCCAACCGGGCTAGCCGGGTGGGTAAAGTGCCTGCCTGGCAACCCAAAGGTCGTGGGTTCGAATCCCGCCTCATGCTTGGATCAAAGTACTGCAAAAACCTTGGGAGGTGAATTATGGCCACAGAAGCCAATGCGCCAACAACTACCAAAAAATAAATAAATAATAAATAAATATGGTTAAGGGTTTGCTTACTTTAGATGATTGTTATTTGTATCAACATGTCGGGGAAAGTACTAGGGAAAAGAATATTCTAGACCAGTAGTGCGCAAACTATGGGGTGCAACTTTAATTTATCCTGCGATCCCCTCTGGGTCGCGGGATAAATTAAAGGGGTCGCTGCAATTTTTAAATAAAATTAGTTTTTGTGCACACGAAAGACAAAAAAACCTGTTGTTAAAATTACTTTTTCAATACTGTAAGTGTAGAGACCTTACTACATAAACGAAGTCTGAGATACGAATGAACCCTGTTGCCAGTCTTTATTTTTTAGGGTGGTTTCATGTGTGATGCAGACGGCTTTCTTACTTATTGTCCTTGTGGATAATATGGCTTAATTTGCTTACTGGCTATGGACACACAGAAAGCAGCTGACTAGTGTGACTTCTCAGTATGTATTAATACTTCTCAGTACTACTCAATTGCTGAACCGTAATCCCTCTAGCTCTTAATTCATGCTTCCTACAGCAAAAATTTCTGAAATTGCCTAAAGGCCAGAGGTGCGAATATGTGGTGGCAGTAAATAGTCTGTTGCACACCGCACCCCTCATTCTGCTTCATAATTCGGTGCTTTCACGTCAACCTGGATGTGTTTTTTATTCTTCTGCTACTTTGTATATTATCATTGTTTTTAAGAAAACAAAAAAATTTACACATTTTTATAAATTTTACCATGGACAATTGGGTAATCAGAACAAAAAAAAAAGGAGTGATGACAATAATGTTGCTACAGATACATCAGAAACTGAAAGGATAAGAAATGTATCATGTGAAATTTTAAACACTAACATTATTTCAAGTGTAGCCAACTCTTCAACGTGATTCCTACAGCAGCCACCAATTTCTGGTAGAGAGTCATCATATTCCAAATCAAAAAGAATGAAAATTAATAGAAATATCAAGAAGAATTTATGAAGTACAGCTTTACTTTACTTAGTGTTGTTGATGATGAGCAACGTCCTGCATGCATAATATGTTGCGAAAAACTGGCTAACGAAAGTATGAAACCTATTAAATTAAAAAGACACTTACATATGAAACATCCGGAGATAATGAAAAAACTGAATCCATGTTCAAAAGACGACGACGCCATACAAGGTCTGAAATCTGTTGTGAAAAAACACTGCAGTTCCTTGTAAAGCTTTTAGAGCATCGTTGGAAGTTTCATATTTAATACGAAAAAAAAATGAAATCACATACTATTGCTGAATCCCTTGTTCTCCCTGCTGCAATAAAAATGATTTCAATTATGCATGGAGAAAAGTACAGCAACGATTTAAATACCATTCTTCTATTCAGAGACACAGTTATCGTGAACAACATAAAATTCAGTTTATTAAATCGATTGAGAGAAAGTCCAATTTTTGCAATACAGTTTAGATGAATTCACAGATATTTAAAACCTTGCTCAACTTATTGTATATGTCAGATAGTGCTACGAGGGAGATAGTTTGGAGAATTTCTATTTTGCAAAGCTTTGGAAGGAAGGAAGAACAACGGGAGAGATTTTTGATGTTATAAACATTTTCTTTTAAACAAACATTGTCTAAAGTGGAACAACTGCTTTGCGATATGTACTGATGGTGCGGCTGAATTCACAGGATAAAATAACGGTTTGAAAAGCAAAGTAAAGGAAATTGCTCCAAATATAGTTTTGAATCATTGTCTTCAAGCAAACGAAATGCAAACTGATTTGCACGAAGTTCTGAAAGATGCAATAAGTGTGATCAACTTTATTAAACAGTAGAAGCTTAAATAGCAGACTTTTCACAATTCTTTTTAATAAAATTGGATGAAATGCTTCTTTTAGATATGAAAGTGGCGTGGTTGTCCAGTGGTAAAGTGTTGCGACATCTTTTTGACCTTAAACATCAAGTTTCGTTTTTATGTATCAGATAAAAATCGGAACCTTGCTCAATTGTTTACAAATCAAAAATGGTCTGGAAAACTTAGTTCCCTTGCTGATATATTTGAAAAACTTAATGATTTAAATTTAAGTCTTCAAGAACAGGGAATAAATATATTAATACTCAGTGATAAAATAGAAACTTTCAAAGGGAAGCTTAATCTTTGGAAAACTGAATTTGAGTGTAATAATAGTAAAATTGAAATGTTCCCATTCTTTTCTAATTTTGTTATAATATTGACATTTTACAATTTAGGGATATCATTGCCACCCAACTAACAATTCTAATTAAGAATTTTTCCAAATGATTTAATGCATCTCCAGAAAAAAAGTTGTATTGGATTCGCGATCCCTTTGCATTTTATATTTATTCATGTCCCAAAATTATTTATTTTATTTGCTGAATTACCATTCAGCAAAAGGAAGATCTCATCGAATTGTCATCTGATGAAGCATTATGTACTGTTTTCAAGACTACTTGGGAAAATTTTTGCCATTCTTTTCGAGATGAGTATCCAGGATTATCGAAATTGTCGAACAAACATTGCTACCCTTCGGGGTCTACATATTTATGTGAGGTTGGTTTCTCAAAATTAATAGCTATAATGACAAAATAGCATTCCAGACTTGATCCAGAAGGTGCCATGAGATTAGTAATTTCAAACATTGCGCCAAATATGGACTAAATATGCTATATAAGCTTGCTTTCTTGCATCATGTGCCCTTGCTAATGCTAATTTCCAGTTGGGATCCACTACTGACAAGGTGAACTGCACAGAGTTGGGATCCACCACTGACTTGTTTGTTTAGGTTAGGTTATGCTCATTCTCTCTCTTTCCCCTTTCTCAATGCTCTGAGACGTAGCAGGCATACTAGTACTGGTCAAAGGATAGTCAACATGGAAAGCGGTTACAGCAACAAAGAGTATGCGAACATGCAGTTCATGTGATGGTAAAGCCAACGGCAGTGCACTCAAGGCTGTACGTTTGTACCAAGAACACTTTACTTTTGTACACTTTAATCCAGCAAAGTGTAAGGTATTGCACCTGGGAACAGTAACCCCAAAATAACTTATACACTTGGCAGAGTTGAACTAAAGCTGGTAGTGGAGAAAAGGGACTTGGATCAGTCAGATATGAAGTCAACATGGAAAGCAGTTACAGCAACAAAGAGTATGCGAACAAGCATTGTAGACTAGTTGCAAGGAGGGCCCATGGTCCTATCGATGATTTATCAAACAATTGCTAGTAGAGATAAGGACATCATAATCCCATTATATAAGGCTATTGTTAGACCACACTTGGAATACTGTGTTCAAGTATGGAGACTGCACCTAAAGAAAGACATTGTTCTTCTTGAAAGGGTCCAAAGACAGGTAAGATCGGCAAAAGGGCATCTATATGAGTCTTTCCTCATATGGACGCCCTTTTTGAATATGTGGGTTGCAGAGCTTGGAAACTAGGCACTTAGAGGAGACTTGATTGAGGTGTTTATGGCTCTGAGCAAAATGAATAAAAGGACATAATTTTCACGGTTATAAATAATTCTAGAATTAAGGGCCATAATTTCAAGTTACAGGGGGGGGGGGAGTTGTTTAGACTGGATGGCAGGAAGTTTTATTTTAGCCAGCGAGTTATAAATTACCTACATGGGTGGTAGAGGCTGACAGTCTGGGGAAATTCAAAGGTCGGTTGGATAATTACTTAATGGAGGAGGGAAATGCATAGGTTGTCTATTTCCTTTTCTCTTATTAATTTTTATTATTATTTTTTTAAAATTCTCTTTTTATTATTATTAATTTAATTTTATTCTTATTATTTTATTTTATTATATATATTTTTTATTTTTTTTTGGCTGGTGAAGCATAAGCCAGGCTTTCTTGCACCATGTGGCCATTACTAATACTAATATGGTATATTTATTTTTATTATTTAAAATTCTCTTTTTATTATTATTAATTTATTTTTATTCTTATTATTTTATTTTATTATATATATTTTTTTGGCTGGTGAAGCATAAGCCAGGCTTTCTTGCACCATGTGGCCATTACTAATACTAATATGGTATATTTATTTTTATTATTTAAAAGACACTTACTCAGTTTTGTAGCCTACAATCCAACCCAAAAAGTCCAGAAGATAGGCAGGTAAATTATGTTCAAGGTGAACAGAAACTTCATTCAGGAATCTGTTTGATTTGAAGCTTCCGCCAGGATAACGTAGAACTTGTATACTCGGATTTTTGATTACAAGGGGCTGTGCCATCCTTTCAATATCACCCCATGTTATTTTATTTAAGGTACCCGATGTACAGTGGTAGATTTTTGTGCTATTTGGCCTGCAGGAGAAATAAAATATCTTTAAAAAAAAAATACTACCAGAAATTGTAAACTTTCAAAAGAATTAATTACACATATCTATCATTTATGCAATATTCAATTTTGTTTTACAGGTTTTTGCATATGTGCAGATTGCATTCTTAGGAATATATTTTTAATTGCCTAATATATTTTGAGTTTAACATTTAATTTGTAATTTGCTCATCACCAGACAGAACTTGATTGCAAAGTATACTGTATGTAAAGTGTACTATACTATAAATAAGACACTATAATAATATAAAAAAATAAATAGTGTAATAAATATACTATATTCTATGCTTTTAAGGGCTTAAGAGACTGCATATTCAAGCAAAAACGCTTGAAATTACACACATAAAAAAAAAAAAAGCTAGCCACAAGGCTGCTTCATGTGATCAATTATACACCACTATGGTAACTCACATCTTCTTATATTCAGACAGTAGTCAAGAAGTGCACAAATGCAAATTTTTGCATTTACTGTCAATTTGTGATGCATCATTTATTTTGTCTTGAGTTTTAGGCACTCTGTCAGTTTTAAGTGTTATAATTCTTATTGCCCTTTGTATGTTCAGTATTACCGTAAAGGTTTTGCTTTTTCATTTTATTAAACTTTCAGATCTATATTTGTCTCCATTAACTTATTTACCATTTGCGCATTTACAATGATGTTCTCTTTCTTTTCACTTTATATAAATTTGGACCTATATCTTTATGACAATGCAAGGCTTTGGATATCTTAAAATACTGTGTAGATGGACTAATAATAAAATAGCAAATGCTTAAGAAAGCGGTACTCACCTTGAATAAATCTGCATGGTTTAATTAAAAAGGGTTGGGTTAATATTTAGGATGAATAGTTGAGTTAAAAAGACTAAGGGAGGGATGAAAAAAATATAAAGTGTTATTTTGGAAATAAGAATAAACGCAAGGAAGCAGGTGTGTATACACATCTAATCCTTGGTTGTCATTAAAGCAGGGAAAAATAGTTGAAATTAAATAAATAATGTAGTGGGCCAATAGTCGTTACGGGGACTTTTGTTGGATTACAACGTCTTCAGTTGGCAATTGAGTGGGTAGAGAAGCGGGCGATATTTAAGAAATTATTTATATCACGAGAGTATAAATAATTTCATAAATATCACAAGGAAAAACTATGACACTACTGTCATAGTTTTTTCCTTGAAGAGTTGTCTATGGTGTTTTTACACTGTTATTATATTAAAATTTCTTATTTTTATCCTTCTTTCTTATTTTTTTTATTTTCTTATTCTTATTTTCTTTCATTTTTTATTAAAATTTCACACATTTACGACTATGTAATTTTTTTAAATTAAAATTTCAAATCTGTATTTGTCTATATTTTGTCAACTGCAAAATGCATGTATAAGTTATTTTTTCTCTCCTTCTTTTTGCCTTTATTTTGGTTTCTGTTCATTCCTATTAATTTAAATCTAAAATTTATACTTATAACTTGTTTTTACCCTTATTGGCATCAGACATAGATATGATGTCGCTGTTATTTCTTGAAATTTTGACAGTTGACACCTGATGAAGATGCTCGGGTTGTGAGTTGTATAGCAACATCCTTTGTTGATTAAATTTATGTGTTTTTTATGTATTATACATGTTTTTTTATCTGTCCTTTTTTCTCTCTTTTCCTTTTTTTTTTTTTTTTTTTTTTATCATTTCCTTTCTTCTTCTTTCTCTCCCTTATTTCTTTATTTTTATAATTGGAATATACAGTAAACGCTTGCTAATCCAGATCAAAATATGAAAAATTCTGTTCACAGTTCTGAACACATGGGAGCAGATAAGTCACTCTGACTGTGTGCAAAGAGAGACGGAACATACATTACATTGTCTTGCGTGTTGTTCGGTAAGTTGTTGACTCGGATGGATGCTATTGCTTATATCACTTCATTTGCATACTTCTTTATACGTATACATGTACATAAGTTACCATATTTTATATAATTATGGTTTCTAAAGAAGTTAAAAACAGAATAAAAAGAAAACACGTTACTTTAACTATCATTAACAAGCTCAAAGCAATAGAACAACTTGAAAATGGTGTTCCTGGAAAAAAAATTGCTGAAGAATTTGGTATTGGCCAACAGAATTTTAAAGCAAATGTCATGTATAATACATTAAAATATGCGATATTAAAAACAAAATGGATCTATAAAGACATTTGCGTTAAAATTCGACATGGGAAGTGATAAAAGCAGTGTATCAAATAGACACAAAAGCCAAAAGAAGTGTTGCTGAAAGAAGCGATTTAAGTGGTATTCACAGCAACAATCAAGTTCCGTTAATGTGCGACGCCAGCGCCACCTGATAAATGTGTAAAAAGACAATACATTTATCCATCTATCAATGGATAAATGTATTGTCTTTTTTATAGTTTTTAAATAAAGATTCTACAGTGATATTTTCGCTATTTATTTTCATCAGAACTACCTATATTTTAGTTATTAAATTTTCCATTTATTTGTGTTCTAAGTTTTTGTTCTTTTGCTTCACTAATCCAGATTATGCAATAATCTGGATTACCTCTTCCTCCAATTAATCTGGATTAGCGAGGGTTTACTGTATGTATATTCTGGTTGACTTTAGTTTCTTATTTATATGTCACTCTTTTGGTAGCAATTTGGCTTTAAGGCTTAAGCTATCTTGGTTTTATATCTTCACTGCATATGGGCCATCGTTGTGAAGGTCTATTGCACCAGCAGGCTGATAGTTGTTTGTCAGTTGCAATTGCTGTTCAGTACATGGATCTGACATTCAATATGCAGTGATCCCATGATCCTGTGGCCTACTGATAAGATAGGACTCAGTGGTCATACTGTTTTCATTTATTGGCCATGTTGTGGATAGTTTGTAGTATCATAGTCATAATATTGTTTATTTAGATTTCAGCAAAGCTTTTGACTCAGTCCCACATGAGCGGTTGCTTTATAAGCTGGAACAGGTTGGAATCACTGGGAAAATCCTTAGATGGATAGAAGGATGGCTTCAGGGCAGGAGGCAGAGGGTTGTGATAAATGGCTATTCCTCAGATTGGGTTGATGTAAGAAGTGGGGTTCCCCAAGGATCAGTATTAGGGCCACTGTTGTTTTTAATTTTCATAAACGACATTGATGAAGGGATAGAGGGCGTGATGTCTAAATTTACAGATGACGTTAAAATTGGTAGAGTAGTTAATGATCACTGTCAAGCTGAGCTTCTTCAGAGAGACCTAGATAGACTTCAGGAATGGTCAGAAAAATGGCAGCTGTGCTTTAATCCAACAAAGTGTAAGGTATTACACCTGGGAAACAGTAATCCCAAAATAACGTATTCACTTGGTGGAGTTCAACTAAACCCAGTACTGGAGGAAAGGGACTTGGGTGTTACGATACGGTTAGACATGAAATTCTCTGAGCATTGTAAACAGGTTGCAAGGAAGGCCCATGGTGTCCTATCGATGATCTATCGAACTTTTGCAAGTAGAGATAGGGACGTGATAATCCCATTATATAAGGCTTATGTTAGACCACACTTGGAATACTGTGTTCAAGTATGGAGACCGCACCTAAAGAAAGACATCGAGCTTCTTGAAAGGGTGCAACGAAGGGTAACTCGCCTGGTAAGATCGGCAAAAGGGCGTCCTTATGAAGAAAGACTTCGAATATGTGGGTTGCAGAGTTTGGAAACTAGACACCTTAGAGGAGATTTGATTGAGGTGTTTAAGGCTCTGAGAGGCATCAGTAAAATGAATGAGGACGAAATTTTCAAGATTATAAATGATGCTATAACTAGGGGACATAAATTCAAGTTACGGGGGGAAATGTTTAGATTGGACTGCAGGAAGTTTTATTTTAGCCAGCGAGTTATAAATTATTGGAATAAGTTGCCTTCATGGGTGGTAGAGGCCGACAGTTTGGGGAAATTCAAAGGTCATCTGGATAGTACTTTGGGGTAGGGAAGCGCATAGGATGATAGGATTCATTTCCTTTTTATTTATTTTTTATTTTATTATTATTTTTTTTTATTTATTAATTATTATTATTTAGTTATTTATTTATTTTTTGTTTTTATCATTGTTTTGTTCGGATTTTTTTTTTTTTTTTTTTTTTTGGCTGGTGCAGCATAAGCCATAGGCTTTCTTGCACCATACGGCCGTTACTAATACTAATACTAATACTAATATTTCACATTGTTTGGTCTCGGCATTATCAAGAGAGTGCTGGTCCAAATTTGTTCATAATTAGCTTGTAAACTAGGCATTATTTGCCTTTTATTTAAAATGATAAAATTTTAGTTATGTATTCCCTCCAGAACACACTTTCTCTTAATTTAATTTCCTCCCCTCCCCTCACTTTTGTTTTTTCTAATGTCTTTATTTAAGAACTGGTTTTATTTGTATTTGTTCTTCGCAACACTCCATTCTCTGAACCTGAGACCTACTTTAATTTACATATTTAACTTAATTTACATTATATTGTAATATATATATATAATAAGATCATGATAGTCATATGGCAAGCCAAGTTATGGTACATACTTGACTTGCCACACAACTGGCATATTTTTATTTTATATTCCATTTCTTGACATGTGATAGGTAATGCTTCACATCCACCAATGTTGCTATACTGATTTTCTTTTCTTTATTACTTGTTTAGTTAAAGTTTACTTTATAACTTTATATATTTTGTTATTTTAATTTATATAAAATAATTTATATGCTATTATAATCATATGCAATTTTTAAAAAAATCCATAAAAGTATTAATATAGTCTATATTTTATGGGAAAATATGCCTGATGTCGGCAATTATTATTATTGCCATTTATAGTGTGGTAATAATTTTAATTGCAGACAATGTATAACAAAACTCTATCTTTAATTATGCTTTGGCTGTCAAACTCAAAATTTTAAAGTGGCAACCATCTAAGGCTGCACTAGATTATTCTACAGGGTGTGAAAAAAGCCTCCTTACCTCACCCCTCTATCCAGCAAAAACAAGCACACTAGTTTTTTGCAGTAAAAGTGGTAACTGAAAAATGCAGGTATTACTAATGCTGGAGAATCAAGTTGCTAAAGACAGCTAATCCAAAGTATGTGTATGAGCTTTCATTTTTTTTTATCATTTGTGGAAATTATATGAAATATGAAAGAAATATATGTGTTAGTCTCCATTCATTTGCAAATGAATTATAATTCATTTGCAAATACTGGGTGATATGCTTGCTGGCCTAAATCTTTCTTCGTGTGATCTCTTATTATAAATGTGGCAACTCAAGTTCCTATAACCATTTTCAAAGAAATTGCTTTTCCAAAGTAATTTCTTTGGTGAATATTTCACAGTTGCACTTATGCCTCCAAAATGGACTGTCCACATTTGGTAGTTTTCCCAACCTTGGTCTATCCTTATGGAACTAGTTTCAAACAGCATCTTTTCATTCAGTATTATGTTGGGTAGAGTATTATGTTAGGTGATAATATTATAATATAATATATATATATTATAATAATATATATATATATTATAATATAATATCACCCAGAGGAATACTGTCATATTTAGTGAAGTATATTTATTGAATCTGGTGAAATGAGGCTGAGTATCTTTCAATGCTTTGCCAGTATGTAATTTTTCATAAGCCCAATGTTTATTATTTTCAACTCTCCTTAATGTATGGAGACTAATTAGCCACTGCTTACATGATTATAGTGCTTTTATTAAAAGAAAAAAACTGCATTAGAAAATCTTATAGTGAACACACTTGCATTACAGAAATTACAATTGTTAGAACAACATTTAGTGGGAGGGGGAGGTAAGAGGAGCTTACAAACTTCACTAAGGAGTTCTGAATCATTTGCATAATGTATGCAAAACTGTAGCATAGTCCTACACAAGGCAGGGATTTTGCAGCATATGAGTCTCAAGAATTTCCAAATTCCACAGGATCAATTTTACAAAGTAATGCAACACAAATTATAAATATGTTCTACAACAATAAATCCAGGTAATACTGAATTATAGAATAAATGATGACAGGAATGAAGGCATGTTATCACAATAAGACATCAAAAAATTAAGCCATGAACTGAGTGGCAACTGAGGTTTAGCATAGTCTCAAGACTAGGCACCTGTGAGGTGATCTAATTGAGGTTAATGAGACCTTTGAATGGTTTGAGCAGGCTCAATGCTGCTTCCTCTTGCTCAGATTATGAACCTCAGGGAGCATAAATTCAAATTGAGGAAAGATAGTTCTAGAATAGATATCCGGAAAGTTGTCTTTAGTGGCTAGTTGATTGCTGGAACAAACATCCATCTGTCATTGTGGAAGTTGATAGCTTAAATAAATTCAAGGACTGGACAAACTTTTAGAGCAAATGGATGGGTGAAATGGATCTTTTTTTTTTTTTTTTGGCTGACACTGTATAAGCTTGCTTTCTTGCATCATATGCCTCTATTAATGCTAACGCAAGGGACTATATAATGATAGCAGTAACAAAGAAATTGTGTTAGACCACACTCAAAGTGGTGGAGAACAAAAAAAAGACTTAGAGATAAGTATACAGTCTGGTGAAAAGTTTTGTGAGTAGAGCAGAGAGGCTACTAGAATAGCTCATGAGGTTCTCTAGATATATTAGTATTAGTAGTGACAAATGATACAAGAAAGCTAATTTATGTGGCATCAGTCAAAAAAAAAAAAAAAAAAAAAAAAAAAAATCCACTTCCAACAACAGATGGAAGCTCGTACCAGCAATCAACCACCCATTAGATGCAGGCAAACTTCCGCTCACACCCATTCTGCAACCATCCTTTCTCGATTTGAATTTATATCCCCTCATGTGCATAGTCTGAGTAAGAGGAAGAATACCATCAGCATTGAATTTTCTCAGGCCACTCAGAGTTATAAACATCTCAATCAGCTCACCTTACAGATACCTAGCCTCCAGATGCTGTAATTTACAAAACTTAAGCCTTTTTTGGTGAGAACACCCCTTTGTTCCCTCTCACAAATCTTTTTGCCCTCTGCTGTATCCATTCAAGTAGCTCTATATTCCTCCTAAAATCAGGCCTCAAGACCTGTATGCAATACTCAAGATGTAACCTAACCAATGCCTTAGACAATGGTATAATCACCTCATCCCTGCTAGTAACTAGCATTAGCAAGGGCACATGATGCAAGAAAGCAAGCTTATATAGCATCAGCCAAATAAAAACACCCCCCTTCTCATTTCACCCATCCACTCACTCCAAATGTTTATCTAGTTCTACCTTGAATCTCTTTAAGCTATCAACTTCTACAATGACAGATGGAAGTTTGTTCCAGCAATCAACCACCCGCTGGCTAAAGGCAAACTTCCACACATCTATCCTACAACTGTCTTTCCTCAATTTGAATTTATGCCCTTTCAGGTAATTATTCTGAGCAAGAGGAAGAATCCCATCAGCATTGAGCATGCTCAAACCATTCAAGACTTTATACACCTCAATCAGATCACCTCACAAGTGCCTAGTCTCCAGACACTGTAATTTGCAAAACTTAAGCCTTTCTTCGTAAAAGCAACCCTTTGTTCCATTTGCTACTCTTGTTGCCCTTCTCTGTACTCATTCCAGCAAATCTACATCCTTCTTAAAATGAGGCCTCCAGATTTGTATACAGTACTCAAGGTGTGACCTGACCACTGCTTATAGATTCTTGATGTCTAGATTTCAAGAATCTAGAAGGCAGTGGTCAGGCCACTCCTTTCTAGATTCTTGTTGCAGCAACATACCATGATTACATTATTAACCACCTTGCCAACCTTTGTATTATCTGCAAACTTAGACATTAAGCTGATATACTTTCCTCAATATCATTAATAAATATACAAAACAACAAGTGCCCAGCACTGAACCCTGGTGGACTCCACTGATAACATTAGTCCACAAAGAGCAGTACCCATTGATAACCACTCTGACTTCTACTCAACCATCCCTCTATCCTAAGCAGTAACTTGCCCTTAATGCCATACTGCTCTAATTTGTACAGCAGTCTTTTATGTACAATAGCATCAAAAGCCTTCTTTAAATCCAAGTATATGATATCAAAATTATTTTTTGCAACCAGTTCATCTTTTACAGCCTCACAGTATCCAATGAAACTTGTCACACGATCACTCCTTATCAAACCAATACTGCGTCTGAAATATTACTGCAGTCTTGTCTAGATGGCCCTGCATTATTTCTTTAACCAGGGAATCCATTATTTTTCCTGGAACAGAAGTTAAACTAACTGGTCTGTAATTACTCATATCACCCTTTGATCCCCCGATATGAATTAGGGATACATTTGCACATCTCCATTCCACAGGGATGTTCTCTGAATCCAAAGATGCTCTCATAATTATGGCTAAGGGATTGCTTACCTCCTTTGCTGCCTCCCTTAAGAGAATTAGATAGATTCCATCCATCCCAGGTGCTTTTTTCTTCTGTTTAGCTTCAACAATCTTTTCCTCTTTCCAACATTCTTCCTAAGCATCAAGGCTGCCTGTAATATACTCTTATGAATGAGGAGTGTGTTTGTGAGTGCAGCACATGTTATTATAATGAACTACTGTATTATTATACACTAATATTTTGATAACTAAGTGGCCAGTTTATTAGGTATCCCTACCTAATATCTTTTAACCCTCAGAACAGCCTGGACTCATTGCGGCATGAACTCAATGGGATATTGAAAGCATGCCACAGAGATGTGCTGGTCCATATTGAATCAGTTGCTTAAGCTCAATTTGCAACAACTGTGGTAATTTCCATAGTTGCTGCAAATTGGATTGTTCTGGATCTTTACCCCAAAGAGCTTGCTCCATTGGATTCAGATTTAGTGATTGGGGATGCCACTGCAGTAGGCTGACTTCACTCTCTTTTTCCTGTAAACAGTTTTGTACAATTCTGATCTTGTGACATAGCACATTATTCTGTTGGTTCATAGCAGATCACTCACATATGTATATGTCTGATATAAGGTGGCACCTAGAACATCAGTTCAAATCTGCCGCTCACAGATGGATACACACTACATGTTCATAGTGCATTTCTCACAGATAGATATGTATTACATGTTCATAGCACATTACTCGCAGGTGAATACACTGCAGCATGAATATATGCACCTAGTCGGAAACAATTTCCAGATAACCTGTGGCATCCAAACCTTGCTGTTTTGGTATCATTTGGCCCAAGGTGAACTATGAAAGCACTCCTCACACATTACACCATCACAAGCCTGCAAAAATGCAGGCTTGTGATGGTGTAATGTGTGGTGCTGTTGGTTCCATAGACTCGTGGTATTTTTACTATACTCTAGTCCTCCCATTTACGTGAAACAGCAGGAACCAAGGTTCATCAAGCCAGGTAACATTTTTCCAATCCTCCAACCTTTCTACGTGTTTGTTTCTGAGCCCACTGTAACTATATCTGCTTGCTCTTTTGCTGACAGGAGTGGAATCCTATTTGATCATCGGCACCAATACTCTCATCTGCAGTAAGGTATGACAAGTTGCACATTCTGAAATACCACTTTTGTTAACACTAGGTTCTGATTTATTTAACTAACTGAAGTCTTTTTCTTTCTGTGCACAAGTCTGTTAATCTGTTGGCTTTTTGAATCAACAAGTGTTTCCAACCACAGGATTGCCAATGGCTGAATATTATTTGGTTACTGGACCAATCTCGAGCTGCAGTCTTATGGAAACCCTAGCAGGGTTGCAGTTTAAGTGGGTATGGGTGTGTCTAGTGTGAACTGCCACTCCATATTCAAAGGTCATACTCTCATCTTGTGCTTTCTCACATTGAGTTGCACACATACAGCATACCTATATTATTATTATCATTATTACCAGCCACATGGTGCAAGGAAGCCTGAGGCTTATGCTGCACCAATCAAAAAAAAAAAAAAAAATCTCTGAGTTACCCTGAGGGAGGGAGGGAGGGAGAGAGAGAGTGTCGAAAGTAGAAGGGAATCACCAAGAAAGAGAAGAATGATGATGATGTCCAGCTCAAGACCCTAGGTGTGCCAAGTCCATACTCACCAGATGTGAGCCCCTGGGGTTAAATATGTGCTATAAACAGATGCTGTTACTGAAAAAAATGCTTCATTTCATGAAAAGAATAAGGATATTTAATAAATTAGCCACTCAATATGTATTATAAAAGTGATTACATTTTTTATTTTTATTAAAGGATATAATGATAAAATGAATTATGAAGCTACTAACCTCTGGGTAGCTGTGTGCCATGCTACTGTGATCAGTACATTGACAACCAGATCTACTGGAATTATATCTGCTGCAGAGTCTCTGTATACCAGCATTGTTCTGAGAAATCCTTTACTTGTCTGCCATTATGAAAATAATTTGTAGGGTTAGCTCTTTATGAAAAAAAAATAAGAAATATAACAAAGTATATAGCACAACACATGTATTAAAACTCGAGAGTTCCAATATGGAGGAAAAAATTATGATTTCTAGCATAGATGGAGGTTTTTTGTCTTATCGTTACTCATATATCAGTCTGAGATAAACAGTTGTATGTACAATGATGTGAATTAACACTGGCTGTGTACTTTTTAATGATTATTGGTGAATAAAAGATAAGTATCAAATGTGTGGTTAGAATTGTCTGGTATTCCAAATAGGTAAATGAACAAATTGTGTGTGATCATTACTTAATAGCAAAAGCCTCAGTATCTCCATCAACTAGAGTTGTTTTTTTTTTTTTTTTTTTGATTTGGTAGTTGTTGGCGCATCGGCTTCTGTGGCCATATTGCACCTCCCAAGGTTTTTGCACTACTTTGATCCAAGCCCGAGGCGGGAATCGAACCCGTGACCTTTGGGTTGCCGGGCAGGTACTTTACCCACTCGGCTAGCCCGGTCGGCACTAGAGTTGTGAAAACATTTTAAATCACAACAAAGGGAAATTACTTCTCTGTTAGCAAAGTTAAATAGGAGAAAGTGAAGTTTCAAAGAAAAAAAGTGAAGTAGTTCTGAGTGATTTGTAAAAGTAAATTAAAAGTAAAATGTTAGAAGCATTAGTAAAGGCACATGATGCAAGAAAGCAAGCTTATATATGCTTATAGATGCAAGAGAGCAAGCTTATATAGCAACAAATGAATTTGACAGAATTTGAAGGGTAAAGAAGAGTTTGAGTCAATCAAGATCAAAAAGAGATTTTCATCTAAGATTGTCAGAGGTGGACCTATCCTTTCAAGTGAAAGGAATCACAGAGCAAATTATGATAAAATTATTGTGGTAACCAATAACTGAAATTCTGCCAGAAAAAGTGAGTCAGGCTCAGCAGGTTGTAAACAGAAAGAGAAATTATATAGGTAGAAATAAAAGTATTTATATTTGTGAAATGAATTTGGGATTTTTATCAACATTGGCCTGCACCTGTAAATAAAGGGCATCTATTTTATAGAGATGGAATACATTTGAACAAAGGCATTGTAAGGGTTTTTGGCCAATATCATTAAGGATACCTTATGGGTTCAAAAAAACAGTTAGAGAGGGTAGAGCTAACATAGATATCATTTATCAGATGATATGGGTCAAAGTAGTGCTTGCACACACATTTCAAGAGTTGCTGTATGTTGCTGCAACAGCCAATATTAGCAAAATTTGCTGGGGATTGTGATGTATCAAACGAATGGGAAGTTAATGCTAGGGAAACAAGCTTGATTAACCTTGGGGGGGGATGTGTCAGAGTTGTAAACTATACAAAAATACTAGGTCTTAACTGTGTCTACAGTAATGTCAGAGAGAGTCATCAATAAAATGAGTGAATTCAAATTACTGGTTAGGAAAACTGTGACATAATAGAATTAATGGAAATGTGGTGTCATATTTCCTTTATCTGCCCCTATTTCTGAAGGTAAAACTCTTCATCACCTCTTCACCACTATAAAAATAAGGGAAAAAGAGTTTCACTATGGTATGTATAATCTATTTATGAAGGACAGACAGCATAGAAGGGGTGTGAGAAGGAAAGGATTATCAAAGGCAGCTCACATGGCAAAGAACTTACACATGCTTGAATAGAATCTGGGAAACCTTTTGTCACACCAAGTCCCATCTTGATTGGAGCAAGTAGTGGGTAGGAAATTTACAACTGGGAACAAAATTTTTAAATAAACTAGTTGATTATTATATCAGCATTAGCAAAAGCACATGATGCAAGAAAGCAAGCTTTTATAGTATCACCCAAAATAAAAAAAAACTTCTCATTTCACCCATCCACTTGCTCCAAATGTTTGTCTAGTTCTGCTTTGAATCTGTTTAAGCTATCAACTTCTACAACCACAGATGGAAGTTTGTTCCAGCAATCAACCATCCGGCTAAAGGCAAACTTCTGCACATCTATCCTACAACTGTCTTTCCTCAATTTGAATTTATGCCCTGTCAGGTGATTATTCTGAGCAAGAGGAAGATTCCAAACTGCATTGAGCATGCTCAAACCATTCAAGGCTTTATACACCTCAATCAGATCACCTCGCTGGTGCCTAATCTCCAGACACTGTAATTTGCAAAACTTAAGCCTTTCTTCGTAAGAGCACCCCTTCGTTCCATCCACTAATTTTGTTGCCCTTCTCTGTACTCGTTCCAGCAGATCTACATCCTTCTTGAAATGAGGCCTCCAGACCTGTATACAGTACTCTAAGTGTGGCCTGACCATTGCCTTATACAAGGGAATAATCACCTCCTTATCCCTACTAGAAAAATTCCTATATATCATTGACAATACACCATGAGTTACTCTTGCAGCCCGTGTGCACTGCTCAGAGAACTTCATATCTGCCTGCACAACCACCCGCAGATCCCTTTCATTCTCTACCACTGTCAATGTAGTACCACAGAGTTGATATGTTGCTCTGGGGTTGCTGTTTCCCATATGTAGTACTTTACATTTGACAATGTTAAACTTCATTTGCCACCTCTCAGCCCATCTGCTCAAACTTTCCAGATCCTGTTGCAGCAGCATAGTGTCAGTAGTGTCCTTGACAACCCTGCCAACCTTCGTATCGTCTGCAAACTTGGACATTAAGCTTGATATACCATCATCAATATCATTTATATATACAGAAAACAATAATGGACCCAACACTGAACCCTGAGGGACTCCACTAATAACATTAGTCCACAATGAGCAGTGTCCATTGATTACCACTCTCTGTCTTCTCCCCCTCAACCACCCCTTTATCCATAGCAGCAATTTGCCTCCAATGCCACACTGCTCCAATTTGTGCAGCGGTCTTCCATGTGCAACAGTATCAAAAGCCTTTCTAAGATCCAAGTATATAATATCAAAGTTATTCCCTACATCCACTTCTTTTGTGACTGCATCATAGTATCCAATCAAACTGGTCAGGCAAGACTTCCCCTTAACAAAACCATGCTGTGTCTGAGCTATAACCGAAGTCTTGTCTAGATAATCCTGCAGTGCTTCTTTAACCAGTGCCTTCATTAACTTTCCTGCAACAGAAGTTAAACTCACAGGTCTATAATTACTTGTGTCAGCCTTTGATCCTCCTTTGTGAATTGGGGTCACATTTGCACATCTCCATTCTATGGGTACCTCCCCTGAGTCCAAGGAAGCTCTCATAATTATGGCTAAGGGTTTGCTTACTTCCTTTGCTGCCTCCTTTAATATAACTGGATAGATCCCATCCACCCCAGGTGCCTTTCTTGTGTTTATCTTCAACAATTTCTCCTCCACTTTACTCTCAGTTATTACAAGATTCTCTAGCTTACTGCCAGAGTTGAATACACCTCTCGCATTCCTATTTATATTTATTCCCATTTCTATTTATATACATCCCATGCTTTTCTTCTCTGCATGTGTTTCAATAATAGTTCATCTGACATCCATTTAGGTCTAAGCCTTGAAAGTATTTCTTCGTTGGTATGAAAAGCCTAGTAGCTTCTATGATTATGTGCTTGTTAACAGGAGATACTGCTTCCACGGTGATCTGATACGCTTAAATAGAAGTTGTGCAAGAATGTTTACTGATGCTATCGAGACAGTGTTAAGTGCGTCAGAAAACTGCTAGCTTGGGGGAGATTCACAGATTAAAGATTAAGAGTGGCCGCATGCAGAGGTGAAAGTGATTCTTGCGCTGCTATTAGAATGAGCAGCGGCCTGTAGGGCAGGGTACTGTGGGTTACAGGGACTGGTGGGAGTCATCGTGAAACAAATAAATACATGGGCTGTGTTAGGGTAACTTATTTAGTTACCCTTATTTAGTTAGGGTAATTTATTTACTATGGTAGGAGTATAGTAAATAAATTTGATGAATTTGAAGTGCTGGTAAAGGCATCAAAGGCAGATATTGTTGGGATATCATAAATATGATATCACACAGATATAAGCTGTGCAGAATTGGAATTTGGGGAGTATGACATGTACAGAAAGGACAGACAGGATAGGAAGGGTTATGCTGTTAGTGAAGAACACATAAAATCTAAGGAAGTGCATCCACTTATATATCATATATAGATGAACAGTGCAATGTTGAGTGTGATATAAGCTCTGGGAAAGCAAAAATGAGAGTAGGAGTGTGTTATAGGCCTAATGACTCTAATGAGTATGACAAACAATTGTACAGAGAAATAGAGAGGGCCAGTAAGTCAGAATGCCCTATAATGGGGGTTTTAACTTGCCAGATATTGACTGGAACTGGTGAGTTGGTCACTCGCACACTAATGTAAGGTTTTTTGTAGATAAAGAATAAAGAATTTGCAGATAAAAAAACCACTGGATGGCAGTGATCACATTGTACTGATGTGGGATTTTCTTAAAGATATAACTACCATCAGGGGTAAAGGGAAGGGTTTTCACCTTCATAAAGGTGACTACAGTGGTTTCAGACAGTTTTTAAATTCTATACAGTTGTTGTTGTTGTTGTTGTTATTTTGGTTTTTAGGAGCATTAGCAACTAAGGCCATATTGCTCCGGTGCAGTGGTCATTCCCTGACCTTTCCGCATCCTCCGTATTTGGTGGCTTGAACCTCGGTCTAATCAAGAAGCGTGTGCTATGCACTGCTGCTCCTTCCCACCTGGCTACGGAGGCGCCTTCTATACAGTGGGACCAACTGTGATGTTACCAACAGCAAATTCTACGTGGGACTCATTCAAAGAATTAATCATGGAAGCTACTAGGCTTTTCATGCCAATTAAGAAATACTGTTTAAGATTTAAGCCTAAATGGATGTCAGATGAACTAATGAGACTCGAGGCAGAGAAGAAAAATGTATGGGATACATATAAATTATTAGGTGACACGGAAGACTATGTTAGATATAAACTAGTCTGTAGTCAAGTCACAAAAGAGGTTAGGCAAGCAAAGACAGATTACGAGAAATCTTTGGCAAAGGATGCTCAAGAAAAACAGCAAGGACTTCTTTGGTTTGACTTGCTGACAAACTGAATGAGTATTTTGTATCTACATTAACACATGAGGAATTCTATAGGGAAGTGCAGGACAGAAGTTTATTAAATGTTAACAGGGTGCTTAATGATTTTGTAATAACGGAGAGTAAAGGGGAGGAAAAATTGTTTAAGTTAAACATAAGAAAGGCAACCTGGGGTGGAAGGGATATATCATAGTGACAAAGGAAGTAAGAAAACCCTTAGCCATAATTATGAGAGCATCCTCAGGGGAAGTCCCCACGGACTGTAGATATGCAAATGCATGCCCAATTCACAACAGGGGATCAAAGGGTGATGTGAGTAATTACAGACTTGTTAGTTTAACTTCTGTTCCAGCGAAAATAATGGAGTCACTGGTTAAAGAAGAATTGTAATATCATCGAGACAAGACTGCAGTAATAATTCAGACACAGCATGGGTTTGTTAAGGGGAAGTGTTGTCTGATCCACCACATTTCTGTTAGCTCTATTATGTCAGCATTAATTGTCCTAACCAGCAATTGAAATTCAGCCATTTTATTGTCAACACTCCTGACATTACTGTACGTACAGTTAAGACTAAGTATTCTTCTATAGTTTACTACTCTGACATACCCCTTGAAGTTATTTAGGCTTATTTCTCTGTTTTTCTCATTCCACTCATTTGAAATGTTGCTACTCTCAGAATAACTTGCCAGCATTAGCTAATGTGGCAACAAACAAGAATTCTTGAAGTGAATGCAAGCATTACTTTGACCCATATCATCAGATAAATGCAGATCTATATTACACTTCTTTCCCTCCCCTAACTAGCCTGAGTTTCCCTGACCCCTTATCCTCAATGATACTGGCAAAATTCCTTGCACCTCCTTCGAGGCGCCTCTGTAGCCAGGTGGGAAGGAGTAGCAGTGCGTAGCACATGCTTCTTGATTAGACCGGGGTTCGAGCCCGTCACCACCAAATACGGAGGATGCGGAAAGGTCAGGGAATGACCACCGCAAATACCGGAGCAATATGGCCTCAGTTGCTAATGCTCTTAAAAACCAAATAACAAACAAACATAACAAACAAACAGCACCTCCTTCGTTCAAATAAATACCATTTCTACAAAATAGATTTCTTCTACCTACAAGTGCGGGGCCATAAATTCAGAGGTCAATGACCGCATAGTTTAATTTTCGGTTTTTTAAAACATTCATTTATTATTATTAATTTTGTTTTTTATTTTGATTTTCATGTTTCATTATATTTATTTAGTTAGCTATGATTTTTAAAAATGAATTCATCATGAAAACAAAGTGGAATCATTAAGAGACTGGCTCAGTAGAACACTTACCTGTGCTATGTACTCAGATGGTCCATATAAGTTATCAATCCAACCCTGCAAAGAAGTTAAAATTTTTCTTTATTACGTTTTTATGTAATAACAATTTTATTACTTAAAATGTAATTTTATGTAATAAAATTACATAAATAAATATTATTTATAGTAATGTTGCATATTCTAGTACAGAGATTCATCTCGATATCAATTGCAGTCAATTTGGTCCTTGAGGTTGTCACAGACATTCTCTCAGATATGCCAGACAAGCTGTCCTTGCTACCTGAGAGTCTAAAACGCCAATGGAACTGATATTCAGGTGACATTCAAGTCAAGTAGACTGAATTTCGGCAAGGTCCAGACAATCTGAAACAGCCAAATCCTCTGCATACACCTTCATGATTGCGGGACTATTATTAATCCTGAGTATAACCTCAATGCACAAGCACACTGAGTGACGAACCAGTGTAAGCAGGGGTCGAGGTGTGGCACCACACCACATGGAGGAATGCCGCCCCTCTGTGTTATCAGGCAATACTAGGTGGTAGATGACTCTCATCAACTGGTGCAATACCACCACTTTGCTTGAAGTGGTGGTATTGCACCGTGAATTGGAGGCTTGAAGTGGTGGAACCCATGATTAGTCTCCAGAGCTAAGTTCCGGTCCACTCTTCCCCATCTCTTCCACCATGCAGTATGATTGATGACTTTTGAGGTTATGATGAACATCATGGTGAGATCCAATTTTTCTTACATTTTGAGGGTTCAACTCTAAAATGGTGTTTGCAGGCCGGCCGCTAGTTAGTACACCAGACCAAACCTATTGGTAACTCTTTAGGAGGCTTCCGGATCAGCTAGTGTATAATCTTGCTACCTCTACTTTGCCAGATAGTGACTGAAGGGAGTCCGAGTAGTGTGTATGCGGGGGGCATTGTCGAGGCCACGTTATGTCAAGAATTTGGGTATATTCTTACCATGTGTATGCCATATCCAAAAATTTCATTACTTCATACAGCATGCCCCCCCCCCCCAATTTTCCTTACTATTGAATACACCATGAATTGTCAAGTAATAGAGTAAGCTTATCTGCGAAAATATCTAAACCTCCCAACCACTTCCTAGTTCATTTTACAAATATACGTTGTCTCAATTCTAATCTCAACGATGTCCATTTCCACTTGCAGTCTGCCAAACCCCATGTACTTTTTCTGACAGAATCGCAGTTATCAGTTGATTCAACTACTGCTCATCTCAGTTGCCCAAATTATTCGCTGTATGATTCCTTTTGCCTGAAAGGTGGTTGGTACTTGTGCATATGTCCATTGTGATATTCCCTGTCAGAGACTTGGTAATTTGGAATCTCCTCTTTTTGATCTTCTCTGGCTTAAAATCTCTCTACCTCATTGTGTCAAGTTCATCTGTTGTCTCTACTGTTCTCCCCACTGCAATAATCACTTGGAGCTCTTTGACTTTCTCTCTTTGCAACTTGGCTTTCTCCAGCCCAACTTTCCTAACAGTGAGGTAATTTTCCTTGGTGATTTTAATGTCCACAACTCCAAGTGGCTTCCGTTTTCTAGTCACACTGACCCAGATGGTCGAGATGCTGAGGCTTTTGCAATTTCTAATGGCCTTGCACAGATTGTTCATTTACCTACAAGAATACCAGACAATCCCAACCATACAGCCAACGTGCTTGATCTTTTTCTCATAAACAACACTTCTAAGTACATGGTCGAAGTGAGGTGCCTCCGTAGCCAGGTAGGAAGGAGCAGCAGTGCGTAGCACACGCTTCTTGATTAGACCGGGGTTCAAGCCCGTCACCACTAAATACAGAGGATGCGGAAAGGTCAGGGAATGACCACCGCATATTCCGGAGCAATATGGCCTTAGTTGCTAATGCTCCTAAAAACCCAACAACAACAACGGTCGAAGTGAGTGGTCCTTTAGGTACCTCAGATGACAACTTGGTGATTGTCTCTTCTCCAATGGGGCCTTTATCTCTTGTTATCCCTAACTGCGTATTGTTTGGCATTACAAGAATGCAAAATGGGATGACCTGCGAGATTTTTTTCAAAACTTGTGATGTCAGCGTTTGCTCAGATCGTGTCAGTGAAATTATTCTTGTAGGAATGGAATCCTTTATTCCACACTCCACTTTAAAATCTCATCCTTTATCTAAACCTTGGTTTTTCCAATAAATGTGTTAAGGCTGTTCAAGAGAAGAATGTTGCATATTGTAACTGGCTTGTTTCCAATTCTTCAGTTTTATTTTCTGCCTACACCAAAGCTCACAACAATTGTAAAGCGGTCATTAATCAGTCCAAACTAGATTTTGAACAAGCTAAGAGTAGAAAACTTGCTTCTTGCCCTAATGGTAGCCAAGCATTCTGGTCTCTTGCCAAAGCTATTGGCTGCAACTTTTGCCCATCTCTGCTCCCACCTCTGTCTAAACCAGATGGTTCTGTTGTCACTTCAGTCAAGGATAAAGCTGACCTGCTAGCATCTCATTTTTCTTCCAACTCGTGTATTGATGATCTTAGTAAAACATCTCCCACCATTCCCAACACGCTCCATTCAATGCCTTCCGTGGTCACCCGTCAAAAGGATGTCAGAAGGATTTTGATGAATCTTGATGCTAAGAAAGCTCCAGGTCCTGATGGTATTTCTCCATTTGTTCTCAAAACCTGTGCTCCTGAACTTACTCCTGTTCTTTGCCGCCTTTTTTCACTTTCTTATTCCAAAGGTGTTTTTCCTTCTGGTTTGCTCACATTCAACCAATTTCTAAAAAGGGTGACAAATCTCACCGTTCAATTATCGTCCCATTGCAATTACTTCTACTCTTTCTAAAGTAAGGGAGAAATATATTAACTGCCAACTCTTAAACCACCTAGAAACCTGCCGTTTTACCAACTATCACCAGTATGGATTCTGCCAGTGTCAATCCACTGGTGATGTTCTGGCTTATGATACCCATTTATGGACTAATTCAATGGAAAGGTTTGGGGAAACACAAGCAGTTGCTCTTGACATCTCAAAGGCTTTTGATCGTGTTTGGCATAAAGGTCTTCTAAACAAGCTTCCATCTTATGGTTTTCCAACTGTTTTTTGTAATTGGTTATCCAGTTTTCTCTTTGATCGCTCACTGAGGGTGAGTCCTGTCTTATATCTTGCAAAAAGGATTCTTCTGCTCCTATGCTTATCTTTGGTGACACTCCGCTTTCTAAGCAAGATGATATATCTCTTTTGGGATTACCCTGACTTCTAATCTCTCTTGGCGCATGCACATTACAAATATTGCTTCCTCTGCATCCAAAAACTTGGTTTTCTCTTTTGTTCTCAGAGTTACTTTACTTCGAAACAGCTGTTCATTCTGTGCAAATTGCAAATCCGCCCTACCATGGAATATTGCTCCCACATCTGGGGCGGTGCCCCCAAAACCTCTCTTAGGCTTCTAGATTCCATTCAGAAGAGGGCAGTTAGGTTAATTAATGACTCTTCTCTAACAGAGTCTCTCCACTTTCTGTCTCATAGACGTACTGTTTCTGCTGCATGCCTTTTCTACAGATGCTTCCATGGGCACTGTTCTTCTGAATTGGCTTCTATAATTCCCACTCTCTCCTGTCACCAGCCAACATCCATTTACTGTCCAACTTCAAACTCACAGAACCAACTTTTCATCTTCCTCATTTATTCATTCAACTGCCGTTTTCTGGAACAATCTTCCTTCACACATATTTCCTGAAAATTACAGTCTACAGAAGGTCAAGTCTAATGTCAACAAATATCTTCTTTCGTCTTCTCAACCTCCAACCCAAGCATGGTACTAAGTACTATAGGTTCTAATACCTCTCTTGTTTGTGGTTTTCATAAAAAAAAAAAAAACTAGTTGATTGGTAAATACTTACTATATTAAATGTTGATCTTGTGGAAGTCAAAGAACCTCATTAAAAAATCGATAATGAGATTTCTATTGCACCTTCATCAATAAATTATTAGCATGCAATCCACTAGAACAGCTTGCTCAACACTTCAAAATAAATGGAATAAATCGGCATATTCAGAAAGATTACCCCCACTATTCATTAGTGGGGGCACGGTTATTCAGAAAGATTAACCTCTTTCCACACTAATAAATAGTATTTCTAAAATATAGTTATAGATGCTGGATCCTATATAGGAAATAAGGACTAGCCTCCTATCTTCTACTGTGCATGTGTGTGAGCATGCATGGAGGTTTGCACTTTCATGTGTACAAACACACATATTTCATATATTATAATTAATCATTAAATGCAAAGATACAATATTAATCGCATCTCACATATCTTTTTCATTTAGCATTAATAATTATGTGCGAAGTTAGCATTAGCAAAGGCACATGATGCAAGAAAGCAAGCTTATATACCATCAGCCAAAAAAAAAAAAAAAAAAAACACCCTTCTCATTTCATCCATCCACTTGCTCCAAATGTTTTTCTGGTTCTGCCTTGAATCTATTTAAGCTAACAACTTCTACAATGACAGATGGAAGTTTGTTCCAGCAAGCAACCAACCACCTGCTGGCTAAAGGCAAACTTCTTCACATCTATCCTACAGCTGTCTTTCCTCAATTTGAATTTATGCCCTCTCAGGCGATTATTCTGAGTGGGAGGAAGAATGCCATCAGCATTTGAGCATGCTCAAACCATTCAAAGCTTTATAAACCTCAATCAGATCACCTTGCTGGTGCCTAGTCTCCAGACTGTAATTTGCAAAACTTAAGGCTTTCTTTATAAGAGCAACCCTTTGTTCCGTTCACTAATCTTGTTGCCCTTCTCTGTATGTGTTCCAACAGCTCTACATCCTTCTTAAAATAAGGCCTCCAGATGTGTGGCCTGACCATTGCCAAATTGAGAAAAATCACTTAACTTTTCATCCTTCATTTGATTTCTGGTCTGATTCAAATATGGCAAAGTGATAATGAAACCAAATTTAGTTTTTAAGTTTTGAATAGAAATTAAACATTTAAAACATTAAATTTTGCTCTAGCTATATTATTAAATAAATTCATAAACTCTTATAAAATTTTTCAACAAGCCTGTTACACATGCATATAAATTAAATTAGAAGATAATTTAACATTTCAAAAAAATAAATAAATAAACACATATACTCACTGGAATTGGTTCTTTCCAAGCTGCTGTAACTATGGATGGCCTCACAATAGCTGCTGGGAAATCACCTTCAGAGTTCACTAAAAGATTTTCTGCAAGTGCTTTTGTGTAATGATAAGTTGTAGGCCGGCCGCTGATTAAATGGGGAGTGATAGAATTTAGGAGTTTTTCTTCCATCCATCTGTGAACAAATTCAATAATTAAAAATTAACTCAGTAATTCTACAACTTCTGAAAAATTTACAGAATTTGGAAGTATTAATATCAATTAATGATTATTATTATTGGAAAAAAATCCGAGGTCTCACTTAAATCTAGAAAACATTGTAACAAATACTGAACTGATTGTGATCTAGTTATCTTCAGGGGAACATTCCTCCCCTACATATCTGAGAGTGACCTCATCACTCATTATATATTCCAAAAATCTGGTCGCCTGAAACTGTTTACTGTCCAATCAAATGCTCAGAAGAATCCAAGAAATGGATACTGACCCCATCTGTTTACCACCAAATATAGCTTATATATGTCATATGGTAGATGACTTTCATCAACCGGTGAAATACCACCACTTTGCTTATTGGAGGCTTGAAGTGGTGAAACCCATGTTTAGCCTCTAGAGCAAAGTTTCCGGCATCCCCCTCCCCCCATACTTTTCCTTCAACCCATGCACGGTACTAAGTACTATAGGTTTTGATACCTTTCGTGTTTGGGGTTTTCATAAAAAAAAAAAAAAATATGCTTCTTATAGCAAATTCCCCTGCTTGACTAATATCATAACTTAGTGACCAGAGCCATTCAATACCCTCTATTATCCTGACTCCCAACTCCCCCTTTTTCTCACTTACTTTTTTTTAATTCTCACTTTTTTTTTCATTTATTTTATTTTTTTTACTCTTCCTTTTCTTCTTAATTCCCCCCCACCTGCCCTTCCCTATTCCAGGGGGTTGACCAAGTGCATCCAAGATAAAAGACATATCTTTCCTCATGCGTACAGGTACAGCAGCCAAGGAGCTGGCAATCCACATGATAGCAGATTCGTGGCTGCAAAGTGGCCAGACATACAACACAACATCATTAATGATACCAACGTAACATACATGCCCGGCCAAGTAGAATTTCTAATAATCACAGAGAGACAATGATGGGGCATGAGAGAATCCTTAGGCACTATCCAGGCAGAGAACACAAACACACAATACACAAAACTGTTCCAATAAAGCCACAATTACTTTTCACTCTGGAGTTGTTTTGAACATTATCAATATACACTGATTGAAAAAAAAAAAACTTCAACTATATCACGAGGTACATCATACTGACACATTTGTACATGCTGTGATCCCCAGTTGTTTTGACCAGCATACACTCATACTGAGGAAGAATCTTATATTATGTTCAAAAAATATTACAGTGAAGTTATAAAGAAATTAAATCAGAAAGTTGGCCAGAAAAAGCCTGATTAAAATGCCCGAACAGCTAATGCATCAAAACAATGCAAAAGAGTATGCAGCTTCAACTGTTGAGAAAACACAAGTTAAAGTCAAGTAAAAACACATAAGAATAGTTTCCAACCCTCCCTGTAGTTCAGATTTTGTCCTTTGTGACTTTTTTTTTTATTTCTTAAGTTTGAGGATGACCTAAAGGGTCACTACCTTCCATTAGATGCTAAGTTAATAAAAGTCACTCAAACTGCCTTCAATTATCTCTCAAAAATGGATTTGAGAGATGGGGTATATTGTACATCCAACTAAATGGAGTTATGCTGAAAAGGAATAACCATCAGAAACTTAACAAAATGTTTTATATTTTTAATTTAATTTGTCTCAATATTAGTTGATCAACCCTCATATTTAAAACAGAACAAATTTCAATAGCTATGAGCCACCATAAGAGCTGAACAAATTTTTTTGAACAAATAACATTACCAAAAGATTATACTTTTATTTGTTTAAAAAATTGAGACACCATTATGGCAGCTTGTTTCAAAACTTACTGGTCTCTCATCAGATGGTGGTTTCACTTAATGAATCTCTCAGGACTTGTGAATAGTGAAGCAGTTCTATCTGAGTTGCCATATAGAATAAAGAACTTAAAACATATGGCTATTTAAAATAGCAAAAGCTTTGCAGGTTATTAATCTATGAATATTACTAATCAAAAGCAAAAATAGAATGCATGTATATTAAAAAATAAGATTTAAGAAGGAAATGACACATACTCTGTAGCTTCAATGATCTTCTGTGGTGGTACTGGCTCATTATAAACTATCTCATCTATTTCCTTTCTGTTGCAATAGCTGTAAGCAGTAGACACATGAACTAAGGCCTAGAGTAGAGAAGAAGTCCATATATGTGCAAAGTTAACAGTATTAAAAACAGGCTTTTATATGTAATTCAAAGAAATTGTTAAAAAGTAGCTAAAGCTTCCCATAAATGCCCTTGAAGCACGGCAGTTGATAATTACATTACAGGAAAAACTGATTAATAATCATCAGGATTACGTAAAATGATCATCAGTCCATATATGTGCAACATGATCCCATGCTTGTCCCGATTTTTCACCAGAAGTAATGAGATGTTGAACAAGCTGCATGTACTTGCTGCCTTAAAACCAGTTGAAACATTTCGAAAGGCTTTCCATGCTGATTTCTTGCTATCACTAAGGGCACATTTGAATTGTTTACCATTGAAAGGTTGCCTTATTTGTGGACCAATGAAAATGCCTGCCTTAATCTTCTCTGGGAATTTCTCTTGCAAGTATGTGAATGCCGTAATGGTAGCTGAGCGTCTGGTCTCTTGCTAAAGCTATTGGCCGCAACTTTTGCCCATCTCTGCTCCTACCTCTGTCCAAACCAGATGGTTCTGTTGTCACTTCAGCCAAGGATAAAGCTGACCTGCTAGCATCCCATTTTTCTTCCAACTCATGTATTAACGATCTTGGTAAAACACCTCCCACCATTCCCAACACGCTTCATTCAATGCCTCCTGTGGTCTTCCATCAAAAAGATGTCAGGAGGATTTTGACGAATCTTGATGGTAAGAAAGCTCCGGGTCCCGATGGTATTTCTCCACTTGTTCTCAAAACCTGTGCTCCTGAACTTATTCCTATTTTTTGCTGCCTTTTTTCACTTTCTTATTCCAAAGGTGTTTTTCCTTCTGCTTGGAAATTTGCTCATAACCAGCAAGTTCCTAAAAAGGGTGACAAATCCCTCCCATCCAATTATCATCCTATTGCAATTACTTCTACTCTTTCTAAATTAATGGAGAAATCAATTAACAGCCAACTCTTAAACTACCTAGAAACCTTCCGTCTGATCAACGATCACCAGTATGGATTCCGTCAGTGTTGATCCACTGGTGATATTCTGGCTTATGTTACCCATTTATGGACTAATTCAATGGAAAGGTTCGGTGACACACAAGTAGTTGCTGTTGACATCTCAAAGGCTTTCGCTCGTGTTTGGCATAAAGGTCTTCTAAACAAGCTTCCATCTTATGGTTTTCCAACTGTTTTTTGTAATTGGTTATCCAGTTTTCTCTATGATCGCTGACTGAGGGTGATGGTAGATGGCTCTCTGTTTTCCAACTTCTCCATTAATGCCAGTGTCCCCCAAGGTTCAGTTCTTTCCCCCACTCTTTTCCTCTTGTATATTAATGACCTTCTTCCATTGACTGGAAATCCTATCTATAGTTTTGCCGATGATAGCAAATTGCATTCCATTTTCCATTTTGAGAAACCTTGTCCTGCTCAATCAGCTTCAACTTCTCGAAAATCTGCTACCAATTCCTTAAATGCCAATCTTCAGGTAATTCTCCAGTGGGGCAAAGACAACTTAGTTGATTTCAACCCTTCTAAAACTCAGTCTTGTCTTATATCTCGCAAAAAGGATTCTTCTGCTCTTATGCTTATCTTTAGTGACACTCAGATTTCTAGGCAAAATGATATATCTCTTTTGGGGATTACCCTGACTTCTAATCTCTCTTGGCATAAGCACATTACAAATATTGCTTCCTCTGCATCTAAAAAACTTGGTTTTCTCTTTCGCTCTCAGGGTTACTTTTCTTCCAAACAGCTGCTCACTCTGTATAAATTGCAAATCTGCCCTGCCATGGAATATTGTTCCCACATCTGGGGTGGAGCCCCCAAAACCTCTCTCAGGCTTCTTGATTCCATTCAGAAGAGGGCAGTTAGGTTAATTAATGATTCATCTCTAACAGAGTCTCTCCACTCGATCTCTCATAGACGTACTGTTTCTGCTGCATGCCTCTTCTACAGATACTTCCATGGGCACTGTTCTTCTGAATTGGCTTCTATAATTCCCGCTCTCTCTTTCAAAGCGGCCCGAACACTTGCCACCACCAGCCAACATCCATTTACTGTCCAACTTCAAACTCACAGAACCAACTTTTCATCTTCCTAGTTTATTCATTCAACTGCCATTTTCTGGAACAACCTTCCTTCATACATATTTCCTGAAAATTACAGTCTACAGAAGTTCAAGTCCAGTGTCAACAAATATCTTCTTTCATCTTCTCAACCTCCAACCCAAGCACTGTACTAAGTACTATAGGTTCTAATACCTCTCTTGTTTTGGGGTTTACATAAAAAAAAAAAAAAAAGAATGCAGGGCTGTTCACTTCCAAAGCCTTCACGAAATTTTTCATGAGCCTCAGTTTGATGTGGAGTAATTGTAGTAGCAAAATTTTATTTGGATCTACCTGAGATTCAAATGCTATGTTCATTCCAGGTATTAATGATTTTTGTTGAGGCCAACTCCTCTTCCTGTAATGCATATCCTTGGCATGATTATCCCACTTGCAAAGAAAGCAACAATACTTAGTGTAACCCTTTTGTAGTCCTAGTAAAATGACAATTACATTTAAATCACCACATATCTGTCACTAAACTTCTGATAGTGTGCATCTAAGAGGATGTTCTCCATGTTTGCATATATTTCTTTTTTGCGTACAGCGTATGCAAGGGGTATTGAAGGCAGCATATTTCCATTGTGTAATAATACAGCCTTAAGGCTAATCTTAGAATTATCTATAAATAATCGCCATTCTTCGGGAATGTGCCTCATGTTCATTGCTGCCATTAGACCATCAACATCCATACAAACAGTGAGTTCACCTTCTGTTTGATGGAATTTATCATAGTCTTTATTTTGAGTATGAAATGTCACTTTCACAGAATGATCTAGAAGATTCCACTGTTGTAATCTCATGGCCAAAAGCTCTGCCTTATTCTTTGACAGTTCAAGATCCCCAAAGAAGTCATTAAGCTCACTTTCTGTGATCTTATGTGGTTCAGAAGGATAAAGGTTTGGGCAAAATGGTGGATCCCTTGACGTAGATGGTTGCTGTACTATTTTGTGTATATCAAGTTGATGTTCATCAGTGTCTTAATCAGAGTGTACAGAAAAACAATCGGTGGTTCAGGAATAGGTAGTACTTTACAATGAGACACAGGATGAATTCCAGATGGTATATTTGGGTACATCACTGTCCACTTTTTATTCATTGTCATCCCTTTTCTAATAGGAGGCACCATACAAAAGTAACAGTCTGTCGCATGATTTGTTAGCTCTCTCCATATCATGGGCACTACGAAAGGCATAAAATATCCCTTTCGATTCATCCACGCATTGAGTCTTATTGAACAGGTAGTGCAGCGTATATTATGTGTGGAGCTCATTTCTTGTCCTGGTTGTCTAGTTTACACCCAAAGCACAAGAGGTAGGCCTTTTTTATGGCTTGAGTTAAGGGATGCTTTCTTGAAGCTAACGTGATTTCCACATACATAACAGTAGTCATCCAGGCTACTCACACAATTAGCATTAGCATTAGTAGAGGCATATGATGCAATAAAGCAACCTTATGCAGCATCAGTATAAAAAAAAAAAAAAACCCACTCCCATTTCACCCCTCTGTTCGTTCGAAATACCTGTCCAGCTGAACCTTAAATTTATTTAGGCTATCAACTTCCACAACAAGGGATGGAAGTCTGTTCCACCAACCAAATACCAGCTGGCTAAAGGCAAACTTCCACACATCTATTATACATCTCTCTTTCCATAATTTGAATTTATGCTCTCTCAGGTGATTACTCTGACAGGTGGAAGAATCCCATCAGCATTGAGCATGCTCAAACCATTCCAGGCTTTATACACCTCTATTATATCACCTCACCGGTGCCTAGTCTCCAGACACTGTAATTTGCGAAACTTAAGCCTTTCTTTGTAAAAGCAACCCTCTGTTCCATTCACTAATCTTGTTGCCCTTCTCTGTACTCGTTCCAGCAGCTCTACATCCTTCTTAAAATCAGGCCTCCAGACCTGTATACAGTACTCAATGTGTGGCCTGACCATTGCCTTATACAAGGGAATAATCACCTTCTTATCCCTGCTAGAAAAATTCCTGTATATCATTGACAAGACACCATGAGCTACTCTTGCAGCCCATCTGCCTGCTCAGAAAACTTCATATCTGCCTGTCGTGGCGAGATCCAATATTCCTTACATTTCGAGGGTACAGCTCTAAAACGGTGTTCGCAGGCCGGCCGTTAGTTAGTACACCGGACTGAACCTATTGGTAACTCTCTAGGAAGCTTCCGGATCAGCTAGTGTATAATCTTGCTACCTCTACTCTGCCAGATAGTGACTGGAGGGAGTCCGAGTAGTGTGTATGCGGGGAGCATTGTCGAGGCCACGTTATGTCAAGGATCTGGGTATATTCTTACCACATGTACGCCATATCCAAAAATTTCATTACTTCATACAGCATGTCCCACCCACTTTTTCTTACTATTGAATACACCATGAATTGTCAAAATAATAGAGCAAGCTTATCTGCGAAAAGATCTAAACCTCCCAAGGACTTCCTAATTCATTTCACAAATATACGTGGTCTCAATTCTAATCTCAACGATGTCCATTTCCACTTGCAGTCTTCCAAACCCCATGTACTTTTTCTGACTGAATCTCAGTTATCAGTTGATTCAACTACTGCTCAAATCAGATGTCCAAATTATTTGCTGTATGATTCCTTTCGCCTCAAAGGTGGTACTTGTGCATATGTCCGTTCTGATATTCCCTGTCAGAGACTTGGCAATTTGGAATCTCCTCTCTTTGATCTTCTCTGGCTTAAAATCTCTCTACCTCATTGTGTAAAAATTTATCTGTTGTCTCTACCGTTCTCCCAACTCCACTAATCACTTGGAGCTCTTTGACTTCCTCTCTTTGCAACTTGACTTTCTCCAGTCCAACTTTCCTAACAGTGAGGTAATTTTCCTTGGTGATTTTAACGTTCACAACTCCAGCTGGCTTCCGTTTTCTAGTCACACCGACCCAGCAGGTCGAGATGCTGAGGCTTTTGCAATTACTAATGACCTAGCACAGATTGTTCATTTACCTACAAGAATACCGGACAATCCTAATCATACAGCCAATACGCTTGATCTTTTTCTCACAAACAACCCTTCTAAGTACAAGGTTGAAGTGAGAGGTCCTTTAGGCACTTCAGATCACAACTTGTTGATTGCCTCTTCTCCAATGGAACCTTTATCTCATGGCTATTCCCAACCTCGTATTGTTTGGCATTACAAGAATGCAAAATGGGATGACCTGCGAGACTTCTTTTCTTCTTTTCCTTGGTCTGATTACTGTTTCAAAACTTCTGATGTCAACGTTTGCTCAGATCGTGTCAGTGAAATTATTCTTGCAGGAATGGAATCCTTTATCCCACACTCCACTTTAAAATCTCCTCCTTTATCTAAACCTTGGTTTTCCAATAAATGTGCTAAGGCTGTCCAAAAGAAGAACGTCGCATATCGTAATTGGCTTGTTTCTAATTCTTCAGTTTCATTTTCTGCCTACACCAAAGCTCGCAACAATTGTAAAGCAGTTATTAATCAGTCCAAACTAGAGTTTGAACAGGCTAAGAGTAGAAAACTTGCTTCTTGCCCTAATGGTAGCCGAGCATTCTGGTCTCTTGCCAAAGCTATTGGCCGCAACTTTTGCCCATCTCTGCTTCCACCTCTTTCCAAACCAGATGGTTCTGTTGTCACTTCAGCCAAGGATAAAGCTGACCTGCTAGCATCCCATTTTTCTTTGAGCTCATGTATTAATGATCTTTGTAAAACACCTCCCACCATTCCTAACACGCTCCATTCAATGCCTCCTGTGGTCTTCCGTCAAAAGGATATCAGAAGGATTTTGATGAATCTTGATGCTAAGAAAGCTCCAGGTCCTGATGGTATTTCTCCACTTGTTCTCAAAACCTGTGCTCCTGAACTTACTCCTATTCTTTGCCGCCTTTTTTCACTTTCTTATTCCAAAGGTGTTTTTCCTTCTGCTTGGAAATTTGCTCATATCCAGCCAGTTCCTAAAAAGGGTGACAAATCCCTCCCATCCAATTATCGTCCCATTGCAATTACTTCTACTCTTTCTAAAGTAATGGAGAAATCAATTAACCGCCAACTCTTAAACTACCTAGAAACCTTCCGTCTGATCAACGATCGCCAGTATGGATTCCGTCAGTGTCGATCCACTGGTGATATTCTGGCTTATGTTACCCATTTATGGACTAATTCAATGGAAAGGTTCGGTGAAACACAAGTAGTTGCTCTTGACATCTCCAAGGCTTTTGATCGTGTTTGGCATAAAGGTCTTCTAAACAAGCTTCCATCTTATGGTTTGCCAACTGTTTTTAGTAATTGGTTATCCAGTTTTCTCTCTGATCGCTCACTGAGGGTGATGGTAGATGGCTCTCTGTCTTCTAACTTCTCCACTAATGCCGGTGTCCCCCAAGGTTCAGTTCTTTCCCCCACTCTTTTCCTCTTGTATATCAATGACCTTCTTCCATTGACTGGAAATCCTATCCATAGTTTTGCCGATGATAGCACATTGCATTCGACTTTCCATTTTGACAAACCTTGCCCAGCTCAATCAGCTTCAAGTTCTCGAAAATCTGCTGCCAATTCCTTAAATGCCGATCTTCAGGTAATTCTCCAGTGGGGCAAAGGCAACTTAGTTGATTTCAACCCTTCTAAAACTCAATCTTGTCTTATATCTCACAAAAAGGATTCTTCTTCTCCTATGCTTATCTTTAGTGACACTCCGATTTCTAGGCAAAATGATATATCTCTTTTGGGGATTACCCTGACTTCTAATCTCTCTTGGCACAAGCACATTACAAATATTGCTTCCTCTGCATCTAAAAAACTTGGTTTTCTCTTTCGCTCTCAGCGTTACTTTTCTCCCAAACAGCTGCTCACTCTGTATAAATCGCAAATCCGCCCTGCCATGGAATATTGTTCCCACATCTGGGGTGGTGCCTCCAAAACCTCTCTCAGGCTTCTTGATTCCATTCAGAAGAGGGCAGTTAGGTTAATTAATGATTCATCTCTAACAGAGTCTCTCCACTCGCTGTCTCATAGACGCACTGTTTCTGCTGCATGCCTCTTCTACAGATACTTCCATGGGCACTGTTCTTCTGAATTGGCTTCTATAATTCCCGCTCTCTCTTTCAAAACAGTCCGAACACGTGCCGCCACCAGCCAACATCCATTTACTGTCCAACTTCAAACCCACAGAACCAACTTTTCATCTTCCTCATTTATTCATTCAACTGCCGTTTTCTGGAACAACCTTCCTTCATACGTATTTCCTGAAAATTACAATCTACAGAAGTTCAAGTCCAATATCAACAAATATCTTCTTTCGTCTTCTCAACCTCCAACCCAAGCACGGTACTAAGTACTATAGGTTATAATACCTCTCGTGTTTGGGGTTCTCATAAAAAAAAAAAAAAAAAAACTCCCAGGTCCTTTTCATTCTCTACCACTGTCAGTGTAGTACCACAGAGTTGACACATTACTCCAGGGTTACTGTTTCCCATATGTAGCACTTTACATTTGTCAATGTTAAACTTCATTTGCCACCTTTCAGCCCATCTGCTCATCCTTTCCCGATCCTGTTGCAGCAGCAGCAGCATACTGTCAGTAGTGTCCTCAACAACCGTGCCAACCTTTGTATAGTCTGCAAACGTGGACATTAAGCTTGATATACCATCATCAATATCATTTATAAATACAGAAAACAACAATGGACCCAACACTGAACCCTGAAGGACTCCACTAATAACATTATTCCACAATGAGAAGTGTCCATTAATTACCACTCTCTGTCTTCTCCCCCTCAACCATCCCTTTATACATAGCAGCAATTTGCCTCCGATGCCACACTGCTGCAATTTTTGCAGCAGTCTTCCATGTGCAACAGTATCAAAAGCCTTTCTAAGATCCAAATATATAATATCAAAGTTATTCCCTGCATCCAGTCTTTTGTGTTTGCATCATAGTATCCAATCAAATTGGTCAGGTAAGACTTTCCCTTAACAAAACCATGCTGTGTCCAAGCTATAACTGAAGTCTTGTCTAGATGATCCTGCAGTGCTTCTTTAACCAGTGCCTCCATTAATTTTCCTGGAACAGAAGTTAAACTCACAGGTCTATAATTACTTGTGTCAGCCTTTGATCCTCCTTTGTGAATTGGGGTCACATGTGCACATCTCCAGTCTATGAGTACCTCCCCTGAGTCCAAAGAAGTTCTCATAATTATGGCTAAGGGTTTGCTTACTTCCTTTGCTGCCTCCTTTAATATAACTGGATAGATCCTATCCACCCATGGGTGCCTTTTATATGTTTATCCTCAACAATTTCTCCTCCACTTTCTTACAAAATCATCTAGCTCACTGCCAGAGTTTACTTCACCTCTGGCATTCCCCTTCCTGAATAACTCCTCATGTGTGAATGTAGATGCAAAATACTCGTTTAGTTTGTTAGCCACCTGAGCAGGATCATCAACAGTTGAACCATCAATATCCAGTGGACCAATCGGATTCATCCCTTTCCTTCTAGAGTTTACATGGGTAAAGAACTCTTTTCTGTTTTTCTTTGCATCCTTTGCCAAGGATTCCTCATAATCGGCTTTTGCCTGCCTAATCTCCTTTGTGACTTCGTTACAGACCAGCTTATATCTATCATAGGCTTCCATGAAATTGCATTAATTTGTATGTATCCCATGCATTTTTCTTCTCTGCCATATGTCTCATTAGTTCATCTGACATCCATTTAGGCCTAAATTAAACAATATTGAACTGGCCTAACCTTGAACAATATTTCTTAGTTGGTATGTAAAGCCTAGTAGCTTCCCAGATAAATTCTTTGAATGCTTCCCATTTTGAATTTGGTATTAGTAACATCATCAGTTGGTCCCACTGTATAGAATTTAAATACTGTCTGAGACCATCGTAGTCGCCTTTACGAAAGCAAAAACCCTTCCCTTTACCCCTGATGGTAGTTACCTCTTTGAGTAAATTCCACTTCAGCACTCTGTGATCACTGCCACCTAGTGGTTCCTTTATCTGCAGATTCGTAATGCACGAAGAATCACTACTGAGAATCAGATTGAGAGTATTACTTCCTCTAGTTGCCTCCAGAACATGCTGATGTAGAAAATAATCACCAATAAATCCACAAAAGCCTTGCTAGTGTGTGAGTGACCAACCCACAAATTCCAGTCAATATCTGGGAAATTAAAATCCCCCATTATAAGACTCTCTGATTTACTGGCCCACTCTATTTCCCTGTACAATTTCTTATTATACTCATCAAGATTCATTAGACCTATAGCACACCTACTCTCAATTAGAGTGTTATGGGGCATATTAATATATATGCCCCATAACCCACATAATTATGGGGCATATTAATTTTAGACAGCATAAATACTGTGCAAAAGGAATTTCATAGAGAACAAATCGGTACCTAGCCATATTCGAGGATTACTGTAACAGAGTTGAACAACAACTTAACAAGTGATGCAGAGTGAAGCGACAGTTACCAATCAGGTGATAAGAGTGTGGTGGTGCTGAAACTGTGGTGTTGCCATGCATTTTGCCGAGAGCCATAGTTAATAATGTAGAGTAACTTGCTAATACGAGACCCCAACTTAAATTTGAAAACAAGAGCCAATCGACGAATTTTAATTTGATTTTCATGTTCAGCAGCATGAAATTAGTCAAGATCATAACGTTTTACATGTTGACCATGTTACGTGTTTAAAAGTTATTAGTATTGGCAAAATGATATATGGAAGCAGGCTTCCTTATATCATTCAGCATCAGCCATAAAAATGTGATCAAGATGTTTAAAAGTTTTAAATATCTCAATCAGGTTAAGATGCCAAACACAGGCATCATTATATACTTTGTTACATAACGATACACAAAGAGGTATAAATTGAAATCAAGAGGGGATAATTGTAGAATAGATCTCTGAAACTTTCCCTTTAGTGAAAGGGAGCTTGCAGCAAACTCCCACACACTCTTTTGGAGGTTATTATTATTGTTATTATTGTTGCTCTTATATTATTTCTCCCTGATTGGGGATTCCACCTCGTGACAGTATTGCTACCAAGTGCACAGGGTGATTGTTGTTATGTGTGGTATTACTGTTGATTGAGGAACACTCTGACTATCCTATAGGTATTCAGGATTGCGACTTTTTGGAGTTCCTTGTACGTGTTTGTTGGGAGATCTATTGCTGCTAGGCTGTTATGTAGGGTCTTTGGCACAAACCTGTCGTTGACACGCTGATCGGGATGGTCGTTACTTGTTGCATATGCCACATCTCTTTGATCTCCTGTCTTAGGTTTGTGTACTTCCTAATTTTTCCCCATGGGTTTTCTGCAGGTTGCCAGTGTTGGGTACTGCTTTGTCAATCAGATAGGTAGCCTTTTCCTGCTTGTCACACAAGGGTTATGTCCGGTCTGTTGTGCAGGATTGTCCTATCCATTATTATGGCATGGTCCCAGTAAAGCTTGTGGGATGGAGTCTCTAGTACTGCCTGGGGTTCGTACTTGTAGTACGGTACACTTTCTTCGACCAACTGGTATTTTCTTCCTAGCTTCTGATATATTATCCTGGCTACCTGGTCATGTCTATGAGTGTACTCATTCTGGGTGATCACCTTGCGTCCCGCAGTGATGTGTTGGATCGGTTCGGAGGCCAGGTGGCATAGTCGACACGTGTCATCGGACACTCCGGGTTCCTTTGCAATGTATTTTCTATAGTTCCTGGTGTTGATTACCCGGTCTTGGATGGTGAGCATGAATCCTTCAGTCTCGGAGAAGAGCGTCCCGCTCGTGAGCATGCATTGGAAACAATTTTATCTATATGATCTTGATGGAGATCATTGTAGTGTCTGCCATGGAATGTCTTCTCTGCCCATCTTTCTAGCTTCGTTTGTACCTCCTGCTTGGTGGGGACTCCTCGCATGGGTTGAGTGAGATATACCACTTGTCTATCTTCCTTATGGCCTGGTGGAATGCTGCTGCTGTGTGTTTCTGGGAATAATCCATCAAGTTAACTATTGCTGTCTTCTCAATGAGGTCTATCAGGCCCCTTCCTCCTTCTTCCCGGGCAAATGTCAGTCTTTCCACGGCAGATCTTGGGTGGTGTTGGCGGCTCTTGGTCATCCTTGTCTTTCCCATGATATCCTCCAGCTTGGTGTTAGTCCAATCTATGACCCCGAAGGAGTATGCTAGCACTGGGACTGCATAGGTGTTTATGGCTTTAACTGTGTTCCCTCCATTCAGCTTTGCTTTCAGCAGGCTTCTGAGTCTTTGATGGTATTTTTTGGTCAGGTAGGCCTTAATTTCCTTGTACTGTAACTGCTAAGCCTGCATCATCACCAAATATTTGTAGGCCTCTCCCTCTGCCATGGCTTCGATCTCTTTACCACTCTGCAGCTGGTAGTTTCAGTTGACTAATTTTCCCTAGTGCAATCTGTGGGTCTTGCATTTGTCCAGACCAAATTCCATCCTAATATCATTACTGAATTCTTCGGTGATCCGAAGCAGTTGCTGAAGATGCTTCTCAGTTCCTGCATAGAGCTTGATGTCATCCATGTACATCAGGTGGGTGAGGGTGTACAGGTTCTTCCTTCCTTCTTTGAGGTTATATCCATACTTGCTACTGTTGAGCATGGTAGATAGTGGGTTAAGTGCTAGACAGATCCACAGTGGGCTCAGGGCATCTACCTGAAAGATTCTTCTCCTGATGGGGATTGGCCTGGTTGTGATGTTCTCGACCTTAATGATGGTACTCCATTTTGCCATCGTTTCTCCTAGGAAGTTTGTCACTATCAGATTGACTTTGTAGATGTTCAGTGCCTCTTTTAGCCAGCTATCAAGCACGGAGTCGAAGGCCTTGCGGTAACTGATGTAGGCTGTATACATGTTGCGGCACTTCTTGTAGGCTTGCTCCATAACTGGAGCATCTATGGTTAATTGTTCCTTGCATCCTTTGCTCAGCCATTTGCATCCTTTCTGCTGTTCGGCCATTATGTTCTAGCTCTCCAAGTGGTCTGATATCTTCCTGGTTATGCAGCTGGTCAGGATCTTGTACATTGTTGGGAGGCAGGTGATTGGCCTATATTTCGCTGGGTTTCTTGTTTCTTCGTCTGTAGGCTTCAGATATGTGATTTCTTGAGTGAGAAACTTTGGGATTGTCTCTGGGTGCCTTATAATTCGGGTGAACTGCTCTGGAAGGTGCTTGTGTGTGCAAGTGAACTTCTTGTACCAGTAGTTGTGGACGTTATCTATTCCTGGAGTTCGCCAGTTGTGAGAGTTTTTGATCGTCTGTTTTACTTCTTCTTCCCAAATCTCCCACCCTCTCATTTCTTGTACATCCTTGGTTTTCTTGTGTTCTATTGTTATTATTATTATTATTAGCTACATGGTGCAAGGAAACCTGAGGCTTATGCAGCACCAGCCAAAAAAAAAAAAAAAAATTCCCCGAGTTACCCTGAGAGAGAGAGAGAGAGAGAGAGAGAGAGAGAGAGAGAGAGAGAGAGAGAGAGAGAGAGAATAGAAGGGAATAACCAATAAAGAGAAGAATGATGATATCCAGCTCAGGACCCTGGGTGTGCCAAGCCCATACTCACCAGATGTGAGCCCCTGGGGGTTTGGAAGTTAATGTAAATTTAAAGAGGGATTGAATAAACACTTAAAAGAACCAGATAAGGGAACAAAGTCTCTTGGGGCCAAATTCTTTTTTTTTCTTTTTTTTTTTTTTTGACTGATGCCACAAATGCAAAATTATGCAAGCTTGTTACTTGCATTATTTTACCAACGATACTGGGTGACTTAAATTTACATAGGCAAAAGTTTTCAAAATGGTACAATACTGATATTTGTTTATGCAATTTTTGAATTACCCCATATTACAAATACTAAATAATTTAGTTAGATTAAATTAAATAAATTTATCATACTTACAACAAGGTGTGTCATTTTTTGGCAGAGTTCTATAATGTTTCTTGTTCCAACTACATTAATATTTACAGATCGCCTATTAAAAAAAAGTTAATAAAATAATTAGAAGAGTAGTTATAAGAACAAAGATAGGAAAGCTTTCTATATTATTTTTAAAATAATTTTCTCACAGCTAGTATTTTTCCCCACATTGATATTAGTGGGAAATATTGATATAGAAACTTTCCTGTAGCTGCCAAAACAGCAGCCACAGGAAAGTTTCCCATGGAGACTAGTACATTAAATTGCCAAGGCTGCAATCAAGAATTGAATGTGCAATGAAGTTAATTAAGAAATGTCCAGTATCACCTCAAAAAAAAAAAGCTTTCTCACTTTATAAATTTATGTGATATATAGTTTGAATAGCTGTCAGTTGATTTGGAACAACCATTAAAATACATACATTACAGAGTTAGATTCACACCAAGAAACACACTACTTCAGATAGCTAAAGCAAATTTTCAGATAGTTATATGTAATTTACAATAATTAAAGCAAAAACATTTAAAGTGTGGTTTTAAATATTATTCCAAGTTTTTTTGTTTTGTTTTTTTAATTTAAAAACAAAAACAGGGAAAATAACAGTGGAACCTTCTGTTCCAGGAAAAATAATGGAGTCGCTGGTTAAACAAATAAAGCAGGACCATCTAGAGAGGACTGCAGTTATATTGTAATGGCAGCGTGGCTCTGTTAAGGGATGATTTTATTTGGCCAATCATGATACTATGATGCAGTAACAAAGCAATTGTATTCAAACAATAACTTTGACATCATATACTTAAAATTTAGAAAAGCTTTGATACTATTGCACATTTTAGAAAGAATGTCAATTTTTGGAATGCAGGGAAGAGCACTGAGATTAGTAAGAGAAACAAAAGGGCACTCTTACTGAGAAAAGCTCCATTCTACAAATCTGACTAGGTACTTGCGAGGAAATCTGATTAAGGGAAACTTCCATAACACCATCTGGTGTTGTGGAAGTGGGTAGTCTGAATAAATTCAAGGAAGAACTCGAAAACTATTAGAGGAGATAGATATATAATATGTATATCTTTTTTTTTTTCTTTATCTGATGCTGTATAAGCTTGCTTTCTTGCATTGTTTGCCAATGTTAATACTAATAAGCATATCATTATATTTAACCAGCCTGTTAAAATCTGTATTTCAAGTTTCAGTGTGGGCAGAAGCTAATTTTTCAATACTTTTTAATCCTGTATTTCAACTATATCATTTTTTTCAGCTTTGGGGGGGGGGGGGAGTGTAATTTATTGGGAAAGTTTAGAATACTGTATTTTAGTGATTGCTTGAGAATTAAGCTGCCCATCACAAGCGACTGATTGACATTCAGCCATTGAGCTGAATGTCAATCAGCTGAATGTCAAATATCAGAAAAGCATTTTGCTGATAGACTTTTCAGAAACTTTCATTATACACTGATGAGCCAAAACATTATGACCACTTACCTAATAAGATGTTGGTCCTCCACGCGCAGCCAAAACAGCTCATACCTGGCGAGGCACGGACACTACAAGATTTCTAAATGTGTCTTGTGGTATCTGGTACCAACCAGCAAATCCTTTAATTCCTGTAAGGTCTGTGGTTGAGATGCCGCAGATCAGAGTTGCTGTTCCAACAAACCACAGATGCTTGATGGGACTGATGTCTGGGGAATTTGGAGGCCAGGTCAATACCTGGAAGTCTTCCTCATGTTCTGCGAACCAGTCTCTAACAATCCGGGCGGTGTGGCATGGCGCATTATCCTGCTGAAAGACTGCACCGCCAGAGGGGAAGATCGTTGCCATGAAAGGGTGTACCTGGTCAGCAATGTTTAGGTACAGAGTACAGAGTATTTTTGGATCTAACAGCACCAGGGATTTACCTCATCTTCACGTATGTTCTTTGTATTGAAGATCGTATACGCTGTCAAGGCCAGAGGTTTAAAAGTGTGTGGGTCATGTGTTGTGTAATATGTTGTGCCCCTTGTTCATCTGGCTTGTTAGCCGCCGGACCCCTGATGGGACTCAACGTTTACGTACTCCACCACAGAGAGGCCAGCCAGGTATTCCCTTAAAAGTTTGCTCTGCCAGGTCCTGCCACATACTTTCCTGAGATTTCAGTAGCTAGGACCTAGAAAAAAAAAAAATATATTTTCTTTTGGGTGCAGTTGGAATGGTATATTATACGCTGTTTAGAGGGGCTAAAAGAGATATATGCTGTAAGTGATAAGATTTCCTAATAGATCAGGCATGAATTTTGGTGTTTTAAATTTGGACGTGTGAGGCAGGCACTGTGTAAGGGTTGTTGTTGTTGTTATTTGGTTTTTAGGAGCATTAGCAACTAAGGCCATATTGCTCCGGGATATGCGGTGGTCATTCCCTGACCTTTCCGTATTTGGTGGTGATGGGCTCGAACCCCGGTCCAATCAAGAAGCGTGTGCTACGCACTGCTGCTCCTTCCCACCTGGCTACGGAGGCGCCTACTGTGTAAGGGGAAAGAGATGGGAGGGGAGGCGGAAGACTGGGGAATTGGAAATTGGAAGTAAGGGGTCGATAGGGAAGATGACCCCTGTTGAAACAGTGAAGCATGCCCTTGTCCCACCAGAGGTAGGTGGTAGATGTCAGAGTGCCTGGCACAGGGATGACACCACTGCCACTGGCTTGTTTTCGTCCCACTGTGCATCCAGGCGCTATCACTTCCCCAAGTAAATGATGCATACGTACCTGGCCGTCCACAGGGTATAACAGGAAACGTGATTCATCGGACCGGACGACCCTCTTCCAATCACTCAAGGTCCAGTTTCAAAGCTCATGTGCCCATTGTAGGCGCTGTCTCTGGTAAACCATGGTTAGCATGGGCACTTGGAGCAGCCTGCTGCTATGCAGCCCCATTTTCAGCAGGGTTCGATGTACTGTGTATTGTGACACATTACTCCCATCGCGAGCATTCCAATTACTGGCAAGTTGTGCCACAGTCACCCTTCTGTTGCCACATACCATCCAGGAGAGCCTTTGCTCACCTCGAGCATCGATGAGCCATGGTCGTCCAACACCTAGCCAGCAGTTTGTGGGTTTTTCCTCCTCAGACCACTTTTGGTAGATACTAACCACGGCTGACCATGAGCACCCCACCAGCTATGCCGTTTCAGATATGCTCTGACCCAGTCGTCTAGCCATTACAATTTAGCCTTTGTCAAACTCACTTAAGTCCGCTGCTTTCCCATCTGAAGAACAAGAGTAACACTGATTAATGGAGCTCAGTATCAGGTGTTTTTTTATACTATGTCCCGACCTGCACACATACCATTGTTCACCTGCAGGTGCTTCGATTTGCATACCGACTTGCTGGTCATAATGTTTTGGCTCATCGGTATATATATCAGCAATTTCACATTTACTCTGTTACACATACAATGGTAGCTGCAAAACCATTAAAATATGACAGAAATAAAATGTAATAGTTAATAAATGTTCTAACATTAATTCTAATATACTCTATTTTATACAAACCTATTTACAGAATTTTTTAAAATTTATCATGTCTAATTTCATTTTCTAATTTATCATGGGTAGCTCTATGTTGACAATGCCGCATACATCTGCCCATATTCAGTAACAAACCAGATTGGTGAAGGGAACAAAAGGGTGGTTTACCAAGACAGGCTTCAGTTCTTAAAATTGTATTGTTTGGAGACTAGGTACCTGCGAGGTGATCTGATTGAGGTGTTTAAGGCTCTGAATGGATTGAGCATGCTCAGTGCTGATGGCATTCTTCCTCTTGCTCAGACTACACACAGGTGGAGGCATAAATTCACAATGAGAAAGGATGATTGCAGAATGAATGTGCAGAGATTTGCCTTCAGCCAGTGGGTGGTTAATTGGTGGAAAAAACTTTCATCTGTTGTAAAATTGTGCAGTTTGAATAAATTCAGGAAGAAGTAGACAAATTATTGGAGGGGATGGACAGTTGAGTTTTTTTTTGGCTGATGCATATAAACTTGCTTTCTTGCATCATATGCTACTACTACTATCATTAATAATAATAATAAGGGATGCGATGGCCCAGTGGTTATGACACTGGACTACCAACCTGATGGACCCGGGCTCGAGTCCTGCCTTGGTGGAAGCAAACGTGGCTCCATCACGATGGGAGACCGGTATAATAATAGTAATAAATTAGAATAATAATAATAAATAAATTAATAGAAATAAAAAATTAAATAAACATCGTGAAAGTTGCTCCATGGAACGACCTACCCCAAGTTCGGAGTGGTAGATTGGGGCGCCTTCTAGTGTCACGCTTGATAACTATCACTGGACATAAGCCGAAGCTAAACAGGTCCACTTCCATAGCTAGATGATGTTACAGAGAAATATTAATCATACTGCATTGAGTGTGGCACAGGATAAAGCACTTGCATTCAGGCCTTAGGCAGAGGGGGTCAGTTTAAAAAATCAGAGACGGTCTCCCAAGGAAGACAGACAGTGGAGCAAGTGGCACTGTCCCCCGTATGGCTATCACAAGAGAAGGGCAAGACCATCCATCCCCATCAACTGGAAGTGCTTCCTGTGCAACTGCGCGAGTGACCACCCAGGAAGGAAGAAAATGCCAACGCATGAAGTGGAGCATCGAAATGAATATGTACATCATGCAAGCATACAACGAAATAACGAATCTGGAGACCGATATTACAACATACAGGGCGAGACTACATACCAAGTGGCTGGAACGATTCCTGGATATTCAGGTCACTGAACAGCAGACCAGAGAAGGACCATCGTCATGAAGAACCTGATAGCTCCTGCAATCTTGGAAAAAAACAAGCGGGATGTGAGCGATCAACTACAAAGGATAAAGAATATGATTAATACGGAACCAGAGGAGGGAGAGCAAGAAGTACAACCCACAGCAGCTGAAGTGGAAAGAGATGAGGTCATGATATCCAGAATAGAGGATGAGTGGAAGAAGGCCCTAACAGAATTTGAAGGAATGGACCCCACAAAAGACCCACGTGATACTGAAGCAATAGAACCTTGTGGAGAGTCACAGACCACCTCAATCAGGAAATAATACCACATTACCTCGAAACAATGGTGCAACCCTGGAGGCCATCCACACAGCCATGTATTGTGCTGCCATAGCAGCCACAAGGATTAATGGAAGAGAAACGAGACACAAGCAGCTGAAGAACCAAAAACAGAAGGAACTGCCAGCTTGGGAAAGAAGACTTCAGCAGAAGATAGAAGAATTAAAAGTCAAGATAGGCCAATTGACCCAGTACCAACGGGGTAATAGGAGTAAGAAATTGATTGGAAAAGTGAAGAACGTCCTCAAGACAGACAGCGTCCACAGCAAACATGAGACAAAAAATCGGAGAATAGGAGAGTACTTGGACACACTGAAACAGAACCTCCTCGCACTCAGCAAGAGACTACGCCGATACAAAGAGAGCTCCCAGAGAAAAATAAACAACCAAATCTTCAGTGAGGACCAAAGATCCTTCTACAGAAGTCTTGGAGAGGATGGGGAAAAAGGAATAGACCACCCGAGCAGAAGATGATTGAGGAACTTTGGGGCAACATACGGAGCAGGGAAGTAAGACATAACAGTCGAGCACCCTGTATAGAACTAGAATGCAAGAAAACCAAGGACGTAGAAGAGATGAGAGAGAGGGAGATTCGGGAAGAAGTAACACAGACAATCAAGAACTCTCACAATTGGCAAACTCCAGGAATAGATAACATTCACAACAACTGGTATAAGAAGCTCACACACACACACACACACACACACACACACACACACACACACACACACACACACACACAAAAGCACCTGGCAGAGCAGTTCACCCGAATGATAACGCACCCAGAAACAATCCCGAAGTTTCTCACTCAAGGAATCGCATATCTGAAGCCTAAAGATGAAGATACAAGAAACCCGGTGAAATACAAGCCAATCACCTTTGAAATACAAGCCAATACCTGCCTCCCGACAACGTACAAGATCCTGACCAGCTGCATAACCAGGAAGATATCACACCACTTGGAGAACCAGAACATAATGGCCGAACAGCAGAAAGGATGCAAGCAGCAATTAACCATAGATGCCGTGGTTATAGAGCAAGCCTACAAGAAGTGCCACAACATGTACACAGCCTACATCAGTTACCGCAAGGCCTTCGACTCCGTGCTTGATAGCTGGCTAAAAGAGGCACTGAACATCTACAAAGTCAATCCGATAGTGATAAACTTCCTAGGAGAAATGATGGCGAAATGGAGTACCATCATTAAGGTTGAGAACATTACAACCAGGCCAATCTCCATCGGGAGAAGAATCTTTCAGGTAGATGCCCTGAGCCCACTGTGGATCTGTCTAGCACTTAACCCGCTATCCACTATGCTCAACAGCAACAATTACAGATATAACCTTAAAGAAGGAAGGAAGAACCTGTACACCCTCACCCACCTGATGTACATGGATGACATAAAGCTCTACAGGGGAACTGAGAAGCAACTTCAGCCACTACTCTGGATCACTGAAGAATTCAGCAATGATATTAAGATAGAATTTGGTCTAGACAAACGCAAGATCCACGGATTGCACCAGGGAAAAAAATTAGTCAACTGAAACTACCAACTGCAGACTGGTAAAGAGATCGAAGCCATGGCAGAGGGAGAGGTCTACAAATACTTGGGGATGATGCAGGCTCAGCAGTTACAGTACAAGGAAATTAAGGGCTGCCTGACAGAAAAATACCACCGGAAACTCAGAAGCCTGCTGAAAGCAAAGCTGAATGGAGGGAACACAGTTAAAGCCATAAACACCTATGCAGTCCCAGTTCTAACATATTCCTTTGAGGTCATAGATTGGACTAACACCAAGCTGGAGGATATCATGAGAAAGACAAGGACAATGATGACCAAGAGCCGCCAACACCACCCGAAGCCAGCCGTGGAGAGACTGACAATTGCTGGGAAAGGAGGAGAAATGGGCCTAACAGACCTCATCAAGCAACAGAAAACAGGGATTGCTAACCTGAAGGATTACTTCCAGAAAAACACAGCAGCACTCCACCAGACCATAAGGAAGACAGACAAGTGGTATACCCCGCTCAACCTAAGCAAGGAGTCCCCTCCCAACCAGGAGGCATAAACAAAGCTAGAGAGAGATGGGCAAAGAAGGCACTCCACAGAAAACACTACAATGATCTCCATCAAGATCATATAGATAAAATTGCTTCCAATACATGGCTCACGAGCGGGATGCTCTTCCCCAAGACTGAAGGATTCACGCTCACCATCCAAGACCAGGTGATCAACACCAGAAACTATAGAAATACATAACCAAAGAGACCAGAATGTCCGATGGCACATGTTGACGATGCCACCTAGCCTCAGAAATGATCCAACACATCCCCGCGGGAAGCAAGATGATCACCCAGACTGAGTGCACTCATAGATATGACCAGGTAGCCAGGTTAATACGTCAGAAGCTAGCAAGGAAATACCAGTTGATCGAAGAAAGTGTACCATACTACAAGTACGAAATCCAGGCAGTACTGGAGACTCAAACCCACAAGCTGTACTGGGACTGCACCATAATAATGGATAAGACAATCCTGCACAACAAACTGGACATAACACTTGTGGATAAGAAGGAAAAGGCTACCTATCTGATTGACATAGCAATACCCAACACTGGCAACCTGCAGAAAACCCATGGGGGAAAAATCAGAAAGAGCCTAAGACAGGAGATCAAAAAGATGTGGCATAATCAACAAGTGACAACCATCCTGATCATTGTGTCAACCACATGTATGGTGCCAAAGACCCTACATAACAGCCCAACAGCAATCGGTCTCCCAGCGAACACCTACAAGGAACTCCAGAAAGTCGTAAGCCTTGAATACCTGTAGGATAGTCAGAGAGTTCCTCGACCAACGGTAACGCTAGACATAACAACAACCACCCTTTGTACTTGGTAGCAATACCCGTCACAAGGTGGAACCCCCCAATCAGGGAGAAATAATATCAAGAGTAATAATAATAAAGGAGTTTAGCTGGTAACCACTATACCTAACGTGTTAAAATTTTGCTCTTGGATTTATCATCAGCGATTGCAATGAAAATCATGCTGGAAACTGCATCACAGTGTAAATGGGAAGTCATGTCAGAGCTACTGTCCAAAGAATTACATCCTCATATATCCTCAAGACCCTACAGTTCAAGGTTACACCCAATTAGACATGGCTCTTTGCACAATCCAAATGCTTATATTCAGCAACAACATTAAAACAGCACTGCAAGATGTATTTAAAATGAATACAGATCTTCACCTTCAGACTGAAGTTCTACCTATATTGATTTGATTTGTAACAGGCTTATAAAGCATAACCGAACCATCTTATCAGCATTAGCATTAGTAGAGGCATATGATACAAGCTTATAGAGCATCAGCCAAAAAAAAAAAAACAATTCCTCCTACTTCACCTATCCATTTGATCCAAATGTTTTTCCAGTTCTTCCTTTTATTGATTTAAGCTTTAAGCTCTCAACTTCCACAACAACAGATGGAAATTTGTTCCAGCAATCAACTACCCACTGGCTAAAGGCAAATTTCCACACATCTATACTACAACTGTCTTTTCTCAATTTGAGTTTGTGCCCCCTCAGATTAGTAATCTGAGCAAGAGTAAGAATCCATCAGCATTGAGCCTGCTCAAACCATTCAAGCCCTTATACACCTCAATCAGATCACCTTGCAGTTCCTAGTCTTCAGATGCTGCAATTTGCAGAACATAAGCCGTTCTCGGTAAGAACACCCCTTTGTTCCCTCACCAGTCTTGTTGCCCTTCTCTGTACTCATTCTAGCAACTCTGCATCCTTCCTAAAATGAGACCTCATCATTGCCTTATACAAAGGGATAATCACCTCCCTATTAGCAAAATTTCTGTATATCATTGACAAGACCCCATGACTTGCTCTGGCAGCCTGTCTGCACTGCTAAGAAAACTTCATATCTGACTGCACAATTAACCCCAAGGTCTTTTTCATTTTCTATCACCCTCAGTGTAGTACCACACAGTTGGTACATTTTTCTGGAGTTACTGCAACTCATATGCAGTACTTTGCATTTGTGAATGTTAAATTTCAGTTGCCACTTCTCAGCCCATCTGTTCAACTTTTCTAGATCCTGTTGCAGTAGCATACTGTCATTACTGCCATTAACAACCCTGCCAATCTTTGTATCATCTAACTTGGACATTAACACTGATATAACCTTCATCAATATCATTGATAAATATACAAAACAACAATGGGCCAAACACAAAACCCTGGGATACTCCACTAATAACATTAGTTCATGAAGAGCATGTGAGGTGTACAACCAAAATGGTTATACACCTCACATAAGTTAGTCAGGTAGTGCTTTCTAAGCCTGTTATCAGCCAACCCAGTTCACTTATTATCTGAATACCTTCTTATTCTGCAGCATCCTTTTTTAGGATAAGTTCCAAGAAACTTCCATCTGTTGTCGAAGAAAGACTAACCATACTGGAAACTATAAATAACAAACTGTATACATAGACTATATTAATAGTTAACCTTAATTCATAATTTTAATGAAAGGAATAAAATTACATAATTTAATTATTTTTTTTTCTGCTTTGAAAAGAGATCATAAAATTTAAAATCGATATTATCACAAATGAAAAAAAATATCATTTTAGTGGCATATTCCTTCTATCACGTTGTCAAGGGAAATATATGGGAATCACATAATATTAACTGTGACCATTCTCTCTCTCTCTCTCAAACTTAAGAAAAAATAATTAAGATGAAGAAAGCTATATGGGGTAATAAATTAATTAGCAAATTCATTTATTACTCCATATAAGCCAAGTTGGTTTATATAACATAATGACAGTCACTGAAAAATAACTTACTTGAGTGGTTCATCAAAACGGATGGTAGCTGCTGCATGGAAGACTACAGATACATTATTCACAAGTAAGGATATATCTGACTGACTCATTCCTAACTCTGGAAGTGTTATGTCTCCATTAATTGGAATCACTTTGGTTAAGGAATTAGGATGATGCCTCTTTATACTGTCAAACACCTAAGTGAACAAAAAATAAAAAATCAGTTTGCACACAAATATTTAGTCAAAAATATCCAGTGTTACCAGAAAAAAAAAAAAAAAGTTAATTTTTTTTGTGCATCTTTTCTGTATTGTATCATATTTGTTTTTCTTTTTTTTTTTTTTAAATCAGTATCTGACTGGTCTCAATACCTAACTGCAAAATCAAAATCCTACTTTAACCTTGCTATACAGATGAATAATATCATTTATCAAAAGTACTTCTGAAAATAGAGGATAGACTGGTATAATTCCCTCTCAACATGAACCAAGTTATGCATTTTGTGAAGATCGTTTTATTTTTTTGGAAAAATGCAACAAAATATCAAAAAAAAAAAAAAAAAAATAACACAATAAAATACTCTAAGGCTTGATAGAATTCAAATAAAGTTTGATGCAGACCTTTGGCACTTGATGTATCACTCTCTTAAAGCCAACTTTAAAGTAACTTTCATATCCCTCTTGATCTCTAGAAGGATATCGAAGTTTTAATATCAGTTGTCACAATGATGCAAAGAAGCAAGCTTAGCATCAGCAAAAAAAAAAACTATACCCACCTCATTTGTCCATTCCCCAAAATAATTTATCTAATTCTTTCTTAAATTTATTCCGAGTATCCCCCACCACAACACAAGATGGTTTGCTCCAACAATCAACTGCTCTCTGACTGAAAGCAAATTTTTGCACCTCTATCCTACAACCATTCTTTTTCAATTTAAATTTATGTAAAGAGTTAAACAGCACATAAACAGTAAAGCAAGGATGCAACCCACATTTAATTTAGTCAATCCTTATTTCTCAAAAGTGGCAAACCACACCTGTATTGAAATGGTTCACAATGGACTATATGATTTTTCTTCTTCTCCCACTTTTTTTTTGCCAATTGCTCTTATTTTCACTTAACCTTCTTTTCACTCAGTAGTCATCTACTGCGATTTTTGAGATACTTTTTGGTGGAGTCACTGTTAAAAATTTGAAAAGTTTCTAATGAATCAGATGAAAATGGCCCACAAAGTTAATATTATTCTAAAAAGTATTCTAACAGAATCCCAAAAAAAAACAAAAAAAAAAACTGTATTGGTATTAGCAAAATATATTCCAAAATTAATGCTTCATTTTCATTTTTGGACATTATTACTGGCCAAATTACCAGTAAGACATAGTGCAGAAGTTAACGGCACATAAACAGTGACAGCATTTGTGATATTTATGTGGTACTAACTATTCTAACAGAATCCAAAAAAATTAAATAAAATAAAATTTAAAAAAAAAATTGTACTGGTATCAGCAAAATACATTCCAAAATTCTTTGAAATTAATGTTTCTTTTCCCTTTTTGGACATCATTACTTGTGAAATTACCAGTAGTAAGGCACTGTACAGAGCAGTTAATAGCACATAAACAGTGGCAGCACTAGTAGAGGCATAAAATGCAAGAAAGCAAGCTAAAAAAAAAAAAAAAAACCTCCCATTTCACCCTTCCATTCATTTCATATTGCCTGTCCAGCTCAGCCTTAAATTTATTTAGGCAATCAACTTCCACAACAAAAGATGAAAATCTGTTCCACCAATCAACTACCCGCTATCTAAAGGCAAATTTCCACACATCTATTCTACAACTGTCTTTCCTCAATTTGAAACTGTGCCCCCTCAGGTTCTTAATCTGAGCAAGAGGAAGAATCCCGCCAGCATTCAGCTTGCTCAACCTATTCAAGGCCTTATACACCTCGCAGGTGCCTACTCTCCAGGCGCTGCAATTTGCAGAACTTAAGCCTTTCTTGGTAAGAGCACCCCTTTATTCCCCTCACCAATCTCGTTGCCCTTCTTTGTACTCGTTCTAGCAACTCTACATCTTTCCTAAAATGAGGCCTCCAGACCTGTACACAGTACTCTAGGTGTGGCCTGACCATTGCCTTGTATAACAGGATAATCACCTCCCTGTCCCTGCTAGCAAAATTCCTAACTATCATTGACAAGACTCTATGACAGTGGTTTTCAACTGGGGTGCCGCAACAACATTCCAGGGGTGCCACATAATTTGGGTTTAAGTTACTTAAACTTATTATTATTTTTTTAAATTTATATGTTTATTTTATTATAAAAAGGTTTAGTAAATTAATAAGAGGAGTTTACCTCAATATAGTACGTGGAACACTTCCGTATGATACCCTCCAGAAATTAAAACGGAAAAAACGAAAAAATCGACTTACCGGTACATTAAAATAAAATATAAATCTCTCAACGATTGAGCAGATACATTTGACACCTTTTCATCCCCGTATCACATACTATGGGAGGTATTTAGACGATGTTCTAGTTATTACCGATAGTAGTACTATCCAAGACATTTTACATTCGTTTAATAATATTCATTCTAGACTCAAATTTACATTGGAAAGGGAAGATACGGATACTAAGTCATTAAACTTTCTAAATTTCACGCTTACCCGGGACTCGAACAAAATACAATTTAGCATCTATCGGAAACCCACAAACACCGGTATGCTTTTACATTATAATAGCTACCACCCGTTCACCTACAAAAGATCGGTTATCTTTAATCAATTTCTAAATGCCTATAAATATTCAACGACGGATTCTGCTTTGGACTCAGAAATACAAATATTAACTAGCAGATTCTTGAACAGGGGTTATCCTATTAACACAATAAATCGAATTAGGGTACAAGCTAAAGATAGGATACAAAATACTGCACCAATCAACAATAGTAATATCAAAAAATACTTTATTTCTGTCCCATATGTTGAACAGTGGCACAAACAGCTTAACAGATTCTTTAAAGATACCGAATTTAAAATTATAGCTAGGCCTATACGGAAGTTACACACTATACTGAACAATCGCTCGGTTCTTTCCGCGTTCGCAACACAAATTAATGATCTAGTATACAACATTTCTTGTGGTGATTGCGACTCGTCTTATCAGGGTTCGACGCGGTTTTCTCTTAATATTTGTGTAAATCAACACGAAGCCTCAGTTCGTGCTTCTCGTTCAGCAGCGTCAGAATTAGCCTTTCATGCCATTAACGAAAAACATACTTTTTTATTTAACGAGGCCAAAATACTTAACGTTCAACGAAATTATACGCGACTATTAATTGCAGAAACCGTTGAAATTAAATTACACGAGAATTCTGTTAATGTTCGGCGGCCATATTTGATCTCCGATGCATGGACCTTTACGCGCATGCGCGAAGACACATAATCACTATTTAAGTTGCAGGTTTAGCCTGATTCGGTAATTTTCATTCCTGTGATCACGACAGTCGGTCGAAAAGCATTGTCAGCTTCAGGAAGTAAAATCGTTTTGAATTTTTTCGTTAGATTCTTTTAATTGCGTTAATTTGAATTTTAATTGTTTTGTATTGATTTTGAATTGTGTTAAATTGATTATTTAATTATTTATATTTTACTTTAATTATTTATATTTTATTTTAATGTACCGGTAAGTTGTCGATTTTTTCGTTTTTTCCGTTTTAATTTCTGGAGGGTATCATACGGAAGTGTTCCACGTACTATATTGAGGTAAACTCCTCTTACTAATTTACTAATATTATTATCAACGTAGAACATATTGAGTATTACAACTCTGATTCATACTATCTAATTATAAAAAGGTATAATTAGATATAATTATACCTTTTTATAATTAGGTATAATTACAGTATCTTTTTAATTTTGTGTTGATTTATAATTGATGTTTACTTAGTACCTCTATATAAAGAATAAAATTATATACTGTATATATATAATTTGTATTATGAAATGTAATTTTTATAATTATATTCTTGTAATAAACATCATACAGGGTTATTCAAAATGAAGTCCGAATAACCCTGTTATAATATCTCAAGTTTCGTTCCCACGCTCGCGATGTTCGGACTTCATTTTGAATAACCCCGGACTTCATTTTGAATAACCCTGTATAACATATATTTTTTTTAATATTATATATATACACAGAGAGAGAGAATTGGATCTAACAGACAGAAAATTGAGTAGGGGTGCTGCAAAATAAAATAAATTACTTAGGGGTGCCGTTATTAAAAAAAGGTTGAAAACCACTGCTCTATGACCTGCCCTGGCAGCTCATTTACACTGCTCAACGAACTTCATATTTGACTGCACAATTACCTCTAGATCTTTTTCACTTTCCACTTCCCTGAGTGTAGTAACACACAGTTGTTACGTTTCTCTGGGGTTACTTCTACCCATATGCAGTACTTTGCATTTGTCAATGTTAAACTTCAGTTGCCACTTCTCAGCCCATTTGTCCAACTTATCTAGGTCTAGTTGGAGTAGCATACTGTCTTTACTGTCGTTTACAACCCTGCCAACCTTTGTGAATTCTGCCAACTTGGACATTAAATCTGATATACCTTCATCAATATCATTGATAAATATACAAAACAACAATGGGCCCAACACCGAACCCTGGGGAACTCGATAACATTTGGCCACGAAGAGCAGTGTCCGTTGATTACCACTCTCTGTCGTCTCCCACTCAACCATCCCTTTATCCATTGTAGCAACTTACCCTTAATGCCATACCTCTCCAATTTGTACACCAGTCTTCCATGTGCAACAGTATCAAAAGCTTTCCTGAAATCCAAGTATATGATATCAAAATTATTTTTCGCATTCAGTTCCTTTGTGACCACATCATGGTATCCAATCAAATTGGTCAGACAAAGACCTCCCATTAAAATTTTGTGATGTTTATGTGGTAGTAATATCATAAATAGCCTTATTGCATCTTTGGCCTTTCCAGTTTTCCTGTATATGTCCCTCCTGTTCCTTCACTCCCAAAAATAGTTTCAGAATATTAACTAGTTTCTTGGAATATTAACATTATTAGCATTAATATAGCAGAAAGATGCAAGAAAGTAAAACTTTTGTGTTATCAGCAACTCTCCCAATCTGTATGTCATCTGTAAATTTTGACATCACATAAAAAGTTGCACAAAGGATTGTTACTCCTCTAGGTGTAGGGGTCTAAGTGATGCCATGAAAGTGCGATTTTAAAAATCAGCAAGAAATAATTCAAAACCCTTCACTCTTTCATGCTACCTTTAATTTTATTATATTATTAACACAATTGTGAAAATCTGTTTTTTTATATTAAAAATTTATATTTTTAATTAATTTTTGAAAATAATTAAAAATATACATTCTTACTAATTTAAAAGTGTATAATAATAGTCTTTAATAGGAGCCACTGCCATATATCATAAACACAACACATTTTTTTTTTTTTTGGTAGTTGTTGGCGCATCGGCTTCTGTGGCCATAATGCACCTCCCAAGGTTTTTGCAGTACTTTGATCGAAGCCCGAGGCGGGATTCGAACCTGCGACCTTTGGGTTGCCAGGCAGGCACTTTACCCACCCGGCTAGCCCGGTCGGCACACAACACATAACTGAAGGCGAGAGATGCCACTCAACATGTGCATATAATTAAGCTTAACTTGATCATGCATTTTACCTGTTTGCATAATAACTAATGGATATTTCTGGAATTTTCAGTATAAAAATCAAAGAAAACATTTCGTTGACAGCTATTGGGGGGTTTCAGTTTGTATAGCCCAAGTAAACAAAGAGTACAACACTGCTGAAATTGTGCTAGACGCCTATGCCTCCCATGCCTGGCTCAAGGTTAATCCTGAGCCTGTCACTAGGGTCAGTGAGACCCCAGACAATATTTTCTGCAATTCATGTTCTTCATTGTACTCTATCCACACAGCTGAAACCCCTAATATATTTTTTTAAAATGTTTTCTTTGATTTCTCCTCTGAAAATTCCAGAAATTTCTATTAACTATAGCTCGAGTAAGAAAAATTCAGGAATTAAATTAAACCTAATTATATGAACACGTTGACTGGCACCTTCACATAAAATTATTGACAGCATGCAGGTTTTGATGACATGCACTTTCCTCCAGTTGGTAACAATCAAAGGCATCGTGACATTGAAGCATTATCTGGAATCAAATTGTTGACAGGTTCTCCACATTTTGCAGTGGGCATTCCTGTTATTGACAGGCTGGCATTCAATTGTGTGCATTCATTTAAAAGCATGCAGTTTTTTAAATTTGCATTTTGCTTCCTGACAGATTTAAAGAGAGTTTTAATTGCAAAAATTAATTAAAAATATATATGTCTAACATAAAATAATGGATTTTTCTCAGTATGTTCAGAAAGAAAGGATTGAAAATAAAAGTGCCATCAAAAAAGTGAACAATTTTAAATTATTTTTTACTGATATCAATTGTGGGTACCGGCGGGATATACATTAAGCAAATATCTATTGTGGATGTGTTTCTGAGCAGTGTCATGGCTAGGGCTTCGAAATTTGGTGAGTCACTGTAGATAGTGTTGATCAATTTGAAGGCCATGTCTTTGAAGAACATAGCAACACCACCTCCCCTTCTATTCCTCCTGGAGGTGAACTCTGCCACATAGCCTGCTGGTGTAGCTATCACTATGTTCTGTTGCTCATGCTCAAGCCATGTTTCGGATATAGCTAAAATATCGAATTTGCCTGCTAGCAGGATTTGCTCCGTAGTCTCCATTTTATTTCACAAGCTCCTAACGTTCTGATACATTACACTTACGGTGTCAGAGCAGTGCACTTGAATTAAATTTTTGGACCTCGAAAAAGGAAGTACCACATGAGGTCATGGGTGTCTCATTGTGATCACTGTTGGGATCAGACAGAGTAGCTTGCCTTGCTTGCTCAGAGAATTTGGGCTATGGGGTAAAATGGGGCTGCTGTCTACTGCAATGGTAGAATCGACTGTCTTGTTTTGTGTATGGCATAAGGGGCGCGACCAATGTAGAGCCTGGATCTTGAGTCAGCTTCCATTTAGTTGAGTGTCCGATGCGTGCTCTGTGATGTTTCTCCTTCTGACGCTGTTGCTTGGGTAGAATGATTGGACAATAACACCAATCAGCCAGGAAGAGGGGTTACTGATAGGTTCGACGGACGTTGCTTCACAGGATAACTTGAATGCAGCATAATTATTGCTCTTGGTAGGTAGCTTAGTGACTTCTGCAATGATGTAGAGGTCTTGGAGGAGGACATTAGCTACTTGTTCAAGAGTTGTTAGGGGATGCAGCCTCGAAATAAAAAAATTCTTAGATGTTCTGTTGCGATGTGGCATCATGGCTCTGAGACTAGAAGAATTTGATGCACCTGTTACACATGCATTTTTCATTCGTGCACTTGGTTCGTGTGACTGTTTGACCCTTGGTGATGGAGTGTTGTGAGTGGGATGGGGCTGAAATCTACCCACAATCCCTGCCCATGTTGTTCTGATGGCCTTTTTATTAGGACGAATTTCAGTGCCGTGAGCTAGCAGTTCTGTATGATGGCTGATGTCACTTCTTGTTACAATTCTCATGTGTACCGATGGCATAATTTCTGGACTTTCTTCACAACTGCATGAATTGACTGATGAGTTGTGCACGTGTATAGGTTGTGAGGCACTCGTGATGGCTGTGTTACGGCTGGTTGGAAGGGACATGGAATGCTCACTCAGTGGAATTTTAACTTTTCATTTGACATGTCAGTTGAGGACTGCATTGCAGGTATATTATTGCCTTTTGCATGGGAATGCGATATTTTCTCTGTGTAGTGATGGATTTCTTGTAGCTTTTCTACTGCACTGTGAGTCAGGAATAGAATGACTTAAGCTACATTTCACATCCTCATGAATTTTGCAGGAGGAAAGCTTGTAACACTTATTGTAGAATGTATCAAGCTCCAATTGTACACGTTTTAGTAGGGCAGCCTTGAAGTTACTCAGTATTGGCAACAGGACCTCATCGGTTACATGAGGTTGGGTGGAATGAACAGGAGGGTTTTTATTTTGCAGCCCTATTGAATACTGCCTATTCGTCTCCACTGTGGCTTCCGCATCAGGGTCATGCTGACACTCTTTGCTGTCCAGATCGACGCGGCGGCCTCAGGTGCGTGGGTCCATTCAGTCTGTGAGGCAGTGCTGATGTGAGAGGTAGGGCTGAGATCGTGCCTCGTTCCGATGGTGCGTTGGTCATGGGGATCTCTTTAGCATTAGCATTAGTAGAGGCATTTGATGCAAGAAAGCAAGAGCTTATGCAGCATCAGCCCAAAAAAAAAAAAAAAAAAAAAAAACCACTTCCACTTCACCCCTCTGTTCGTTCAAAATACCTGTCCAGCTGAGCCTTAAACTTATTTAGGCTATCAACTTCCACGACGAGGGATGGACGTCTGTTCCACCAACAAACCACCCGTTGACTAAAGGCAAATTTCCGCACATCTATCCTACATCTGTCTTTCCTCAATTTGAATTTATGCTCTCTCAGGTGATTATTCTGAGCGAGAGGAAGAATCCCATCAGCATTGAGCATGCTCAAACCATTCAAGGCTTTATACACCTCTATCAGATCACCTCGCTGGTGCCTAGTCTCCAGACACTGTAATCTGCAAAACTTAAGACAGAGAACGGCAACAAGATTAGTGAATGTTCCATTCACTAATCTTGTTGCCCTTCTCTGTACTCGTTCCAGCAGCTCTACATCCTTCTTGAAATGAGGCCTCCAGACCTGTATACAGTACTTTAGGTGTGGCCTGACCATTGCCTTATACAAGGGAATAACCACCTCATTATCCCTGCTAGAAAAATTCTTACATATCATTGACAATACACCATGAGCTACTCTTGCAGCCCGTCTGCACTGCTCAGAGAACTTCATATCTGCCTGCACAACCACCCCCAGGTCCCTTCCATTCTCTACCACTATCAGTGTAGTACCACAGAGTTGATACGTTGCTCTGGGGTTGCTGTTTCCCATGTGTAGTACTTTACATTTGTCAATGTTAAACTTCATTTGCCACATCACAGCCCATCTGCTCAACCTTTCCAGATCCTGTTGCAGCAGAATAGTGTCAGTAGTGTCCTTGACAACCCTGCCTACCTTTGTATCGTCTGCAAACTTCAACATTAAGCTTGATATACCATCATCAATATCATTTATGAATACAGAAAACAATAATGGACCCAACACTGAGCCCTGAGGGACTCCACTAATAACATTAGTCCACGACGAGCAGTGTCCATTGATTACCACTCTCTGTCTTCTCCCCCTCAGCCACCCCTTTATCCACAGCAGCAATTTGCCTCCAATGTCACACTGCTCCAATTTGTGCAGCAGGCTTCCATGTGCAACAGTATCAAAAGCCTTTCTAAGATCCAAGTATATAATATCAAAGTTATTCCCTGCATCCAGTTCCTTTGTGACTGCATCATAGTATTCAATCAAATTGGTCAGGCAAGACTTCCCCTTAACAAAACCATGCTGTGTCCGAGCTATAACTGAAGTCTTGTCTAAATGATCCTGCAGTGCTTCTTTAACTAGTGCCTCCATTAATTTTCCTGGAACAGAAGTTAAACTCACAGGTCTATAATTACTTGTGTCAGCCTTTGATCCTCCTTTGTGAATTGGGGTCACATTTGCACATCTCCAGTCTGTGGGTACCTCCCCTGAGTCCAAGGAAGCTCTCATAATTATGGCTAAGGTTTTGCTTACTTCCTCTGCTGCCTCCTTTAATATAACTGGATAGATCCCATCTACCCCGGGTGCCTTTCTTGTGTTTATCTTCAACAATTTCTCCTCCACTTTACTCTCAGTTATTACAAGATTCTCTAGCTTACTGCTAGAGTTGAATACACCTCTGGCTTTCCCCTCGCTAAATAACTCCTCATGTGTGAATGTCGATGCAAAATATTCATTTAGTTTGTTAGCTACCTGAGCAGGATCATCAACAGTTGACCCATCGATATCAAGTGGACCAATCTGATTCATCCCCTTCCTTCTAGAGTTTACATAAGTAAAGAACTCTTTGCTGTTTTTCTTTGCATCCCTTGCCAAGGATTTCTCGTAATCTGCCTTCACCTGCCTAACCTCCTTTGTAACTTGGTTACAGATCAACTTGTATCTATCATAGGCTTCTGTGTCATGTGTTAATTTGTAAGTATCCCATGCAGTTTTCTTCTCTGCCATATGCCTCATCAGTTCATCTGACATCCATTTAGGCCTAAACCTTGAACAATATTTCTTAGTTGGTATGTAAAGCCTAGTAGCTTCCAAGATAAGTTCTTTGAATGCTTCCCATTTTGTATTTGCTGTTGGTAACATCATCAGTTGGTCCCACTGTATAGAATTTAAATACTGTCTCAGTCCATCATAGTCGCCTTTACGAAAGCAATAACCCTTCCCTTTACCCGAAATGGTAGTTACCTCTTTGAGTAAATCCCTCTTCAGCACATTGTGATCACTTCCACCTAGTGGTTCATTTATCTGCAGATTCTTAATGCATGAAGAATCACTGCTGATAATCAAATCAAGAGTATTCCTCACTCTAGTTGCCTCCCGAACATGCTGATGTAGAAAACAATCATCCAATAAATCCACAAAAGCCTTGCTAGTGTGTGAGTGACCAGCCCCCAAATTCCAGTCAATATCTGGGAAATTAAAATCTCCAATTATAAGACTCTCTGATTTACTGGCCCACTCTATTTCCCTGTACAGTTTCTTATTATACTCATCAGAGTCATTAGGCCTATAGCACACTCCTACTCTCAATTTTGATCTCCCAATGCTTATGTCACATCAAACTGACTCGACACTGCACTGTCCAGCGATGTCCACTGGCTTCACTTCCTTGGATTTTATGTATTTCTTAACTAATAGCATAACCCCTCCTCCCTTCCCATACAGTCTATCCTTTCTGTAGACGTTGTACTCCCCAAATTCCAGTTCTGCATTCCTTATATCTCTGTGACACCACGTCTCTGATATCCCAACAATATCTGCCTTTGATGTTTTGAGCAATACCTCAAATTCATCAAATTTATTTACTAAACTCCCAGCATTGGTGTACACGCAGGTATACATGCACCTGTTCCTATTCTTAGCTACCCTACAACAACCCATGTGTTTACTTGTACCGCAATGACTCCCAGCAGTCTCTGAAATATCCTGCAAATTGTTTTTCAGGCTTCTGCTCATTGCAATAGAAGCAGTGCAAGAATCTCTTTCACCTCTGCCAGTGGCTACTGTTAATCTATTCGTCTTTGTCTCCCCCAAGCTAGCAGTTTTCCGACCCACCTAACACTGCCTCGATAGCATCAGCAAATATTCCTGCACCCTTTCTATTTAAGTGTATCCCATCCCTGTAGAAGCAATCTCTCCTGTTAACAAGTACAGTCCAGGCTGAAAAAAATTCTACCCCTTGAGCCTTGCACAATCTTTCCAGGGCCGAATTGATCGACAAGGCTCTCATCATATACTCCCTCCTATCGTGTCTGGGCAGAATTGCAGACACTTTCAAATTCAACCCTATTTCACGGCTTTTTTTCAACAGTGACCTGTACTTGTTAAGCAATTCTGCCGGTCTCCTACTCTTGATATCATTAGTGCCAACGTGTACAACTATATCACCTTTTGTGCCCTCTTTAGCATTACTGGTTTCACTGGGAGCATCCTCAGAATCAATTAGTCTGAGGAATGGAATGGCACTTTCAGTATCAGTGGTCGTGTAGCTGGCTGTGTGCCCTCCGGTTTCTGAGCTCGATTCCAGTCTTGAGACATTGAACTGTGTTTCTCCGGTGAGATTTCAGCAGATTTCCTTGGGAATACCCTCCAGCAGTGAGCACAAACGTAACACTCTTTGGCTGACTTTGACATTTTAAAGATTTGTGACCATCCAGAGCAGTTTCCACACAAGGAGCGGCCGCAGTCACTATTGCATATTAGTATATGTTTGACCTTCTTCAGGCAGGCCTGACAAGTGTGTATACAATCTTCCATCTGCATATTGTTTATTTCACTGCTACTATTTGAAGGCAGAATTTACTTTTAATCAAGTAAATTCTTTTAAAACAGTTGCCCTTTTCAGAATGAATATGGATAATTTTATTTTATTTCTATTTCTTTATATTAAATCTAGATAAAAATTAATACTCCTAGGTCCATGGAGTTACTCTTTTGTGGATACTTTGAATTTCTCTGTTAGCACATCTAAGAAATCATAATATATATATATATATATATATATATATATATACTGTATATAAAATCTTACTTGAGAACTGAGTAGTTCATCTAGCCTCTGCCTTGGTTCTAGGCCATCTTTACCTCTCAGTAACAAATAAACAGTTTTCAGTCCACTGCAAGAACGCAATAACTTCTCTAGTAGGGCCTGTAGAGAGAGAGAGAGAGAATGAATGAATAGCAAACAATTATTTAAAACAGATTCTAAGAATAAATCTATATTAAATATCTTTAAAGAGACACTAGGCATGATTAACCTAGGTGTTTTAATGGCAGGAATCTTGGTTGTGAAACTACACATGAATATTTCTTATTTAATTTTTTTGTTGCCAAATTTAATTGGATAAAAGTTTCTGTATTAATACTGCTTATAAAACTGATAATCTAAAAGGAGTAATTTTTTTGTCTTTGGTTATCAATATTCAGAGAATTTGTCATTTGTCAGACAGGAATGAATTATATAAGAAAACACAGCAGATTTTTTAAAGTGAAGTCATTTATAATATGAAACCAGTAACTGAAATCATAACTAATCAGATAAGTTATTATGAGATTGCTACTGAAAAAATTGAATGAAGGTAATTTTCACATAATCTCCTCAGCCTTTAATAAGGCTTCTGGTAAGTCCCATACCTTTGCATAAACAAGAGTGATGTCTCATAAATTAGCAGTTGCTCTAGGAGATAAAAGGATGGTAACTGGTAAGAGATAAAGGGATGCTTATATAAATAGCTAATTGCTAAAATTTATGGTTTTACTTCATCTTCAATGAGTGGGAGAGAAGAGTAAAGAATATTATTTTTTATGTAGTAACTAACCATACTAAACAATCTTGTAACTAACAAACAATACTAAACACAAACTGGCAACCCTGAAACCTTTTAAATAGAAGCATCTTTGAAAACACAAATGAAAATCCAAGCATCAGCTGCGAAAGTGATGTTGACCGTTTTTGAAACTTTATTCATGCCAAATGTTCAGAAAAAGGATCACAATAAATAAGTACTGGTACACTGCAAAAAAAAAATAATCAAATAAGTAAAGCCTATCAATACAACACAACAAGTTGTATTGTATTGCCAAATATTGCCTCACTGCTGTTGTGCATCATTGACAAGAATTTTGTCAATGGGATTCCCCATCAGTTGCATAGCTCAGATTTAGCCCCAAGTGCCCCCACAAATATTAAAACACAATGTGAAGAAATTAATTTAGTAGGTATCAAGAAATGGTTGGTCACTCAGCCAAAAGAATTTTATTTTAATACCATATAAAAACTTGTTAACCGGATGAAATGTATCAAGTTAGGTGGGGCATAGGTTTAAAAAATTATATATCAAATTAAAGCCAACTTTTTTTTTTTTATCTACAAGTAATTTTTTTTTTGATTTATTTCCATTCCTTCAAAGGTTATACAATAAGACATATTACTTTTCATCCTACCATCGTAGATTAAGAATTGAAGTATTCTGCAAAGCTTTCAGGGGAAAATGTATGTGGCTACTAAAAACATAGTTTTCTTATACTAGAAAGATGCCAAGAAGATATTAACATTTTAAATGAATGAGTAGTAAATGCTAGGGAAAACAAGCTTAAACAACTTTAAGGGATGTGTCAGGAGATCAGTACAAGATCACTGGTCTGAACCATATCTGTTCTAACATCAATTATGGGTGGTTTCAATAAAGGAAGCAGGGAGTGATTACTGAGTCCTAAGTTGGGCAATGAAGAGAGAAAGAGAGAGAGAGAGAGATCAGAGTTGTTAAAGGCATAGGTTTTAATTTCAAGATTGTTATCAATTAAAAGGAGTGAGAGTAAACTTCTGGTACAGAACACTCCAAAATAGGGGACAAGTGTTTCACTGCAGCATATATAATGTATTTAGAAAGGACAGGAAAGATGCGTGTGTGTGTGTGTGTGTGGGGAAGGGGACGGTCATTCTTCTTACCAAATGCAGCTCTGGTGTGACATAAGCATATCCAGATTTGGAACTTATATTTTGTTTTTTTTTATTATTATTATTATTATTATTATTTTAATATTATTATTAAAATAATAATTTAGGGGGGGCAAGACAATTACTGTTTTGATCCCCCAACAACCTATTTTTTTTTATATGTGCACCCTATGTTACCTAATTCCAACACTGGTCACTGCAGTACCACAAAAACTAGGGCGCTACTTCATGACAGAGATATCACTGGCAGCATTGATACCGTTATTATATTCAGTGGGTTAGGTTGTTTAGATTAAATTCTGAGAAACCTAAAGCCATTAGGAACCTAAATCAACCATAAAATGCATAAAATTTACAGATATATATATATTACATTTATATGGCTGTAACTTTCATTTATACTGTGGTTGATTTGCCAGTTTGTAGAAGGGAAGTAAAAATTCACAAAATTAAAAAAACTGGACAACCTTTGTCCAGGACCAACTAATGTGGCCATGGTGTGAAACTGTCTATACAATTTCCTCCTCAAATCAAACCCAGGCTTAATCCATATGGTGGGGAAGAACAGCGATCTCAAAGCCATGTTGGCAATCAATATATGACTGACGTAGCCGAGTGGTCATGAGCAAGAGTGCATGGCATGCGTTCCTTGAGTGGACCAGGGTCGTGCCCGTGACTACTAAATATGATAAATATTTCTATTGACAATTTATTGTAAACTCTACTGACTTGGTTGTAGTGCTGCAGTATAAACAGAAAATTTATTTATAACCCCTGGCTTGTAGCCGTGAAGGGTACTGTGTACAGCGTGTGCCTTTTGTATGCAATAAAGAGTTCTTCTTCTTCTTATATGAAAAAACATATATTTGCAACAAATTGCCTCAATAGATAGGAAGAGATAGTAAACTATGCAAACAATTATGAGGATTAGTCCCAAATATAGAAGGATTCTGTAGCCATTTTTATTAGTAGTAGTGGTACTGGCATGTGAAAGCATATAAAGGATCAGCAAAAAAAAAACTTTCCTAGATCACCTGTCCATTGTTCCAATAATTTGTCTAGTTCTTCCTTGAATTTATTCCAACTACCCAACAGATACAAAGGTTTGTATTTCTACAACAACAGATACAAAAGTTTGTTCCAACAATCAACCACCCATTGGCTGAAGGCAAAACTCCGCACATCTATCCTGCGACCACCTTTCCTCAATTTGAAATTATGTTCCTTCGTGTGTAGTCTGAGCAAGAGGAAGAATGCCATCAGCTTTCTGATGGCATTCTTCCTATTCGCCATTCAAAGTCACCTCACTCACATTATGCGAACATCACTGGACTCAGGAGTGATTCCGTTGGATTGGAAAAGTGCCAATGTATCTCCACTACATAAGGGTGGTTCTAAGAGTGAAGTGGGAAATTACCAGCCAGTTAGTCTAACTTCAGTAGTAGGGAAAATCATGGTAATTCAGTAATGAAAATCATGGTAATGGTCAAAGTTGTAATTCAGGATCATTTAGATAGAAATGGAATTCTGAAGGATATGGGTACTCAGCTTGGTTTTGTAAAGGGAAAATCATGTTTAACTAATCTGGTTAGCTGTTTTGACAGGGTCACTCAAGATCTGTACTTTGGGAATAATTTCGACATTGTTTTTTTGGATTTCAGCAAAGCATTTGACTCAGTCCCACATGAGTGGTTACTTTATAAGCTGGAATAGGTTGGAATCACAAGGAAAATCCTTAGACCACCCTTTCAGAGGGTTGTGATAAATGATTATTCCTCAGATTGGGTTAATGTAAGAAGTGGGATTCCCCAAGGATCAGTATTAGGACCAGTGTTGTTTTTGATTTTCATAAATAACATCAATGAAGGGATAGGTGTGATGTCTAAATTTGCAGATGATGTAAAAATTGGTAGATCAGTTAATGATCGCCGCCAAGCAGAGCTTCTTCAGAATGACCTAGATAGACTTCAGGGACGGTCAGAAAAATGGCAGCTATGCTTTAATCCAGCAAAGTGCAAGGTATTGCATCTGTTAAACAGTAACCCCAAAATAACATACACTTGGCGGAGTTGAACTAAAGCTGGTAGTGGAGGAAAGGGACTTAGGTGTTACGATCAGTTCTCTGAGCATTGTAGACAGGTTGCAAGGAAGGCCCATGGTGTCCTATTGATGATGCATCGAGCAATTGCTAGTAGAGATAAGGATGTCATAATCCCATTGTATAAGGCTATTGTCAGACCATACTTGGAATACTGTGTTCAGGTATGGAGACCGCACCTAAAGAAAGGCATTGTTCTTCTTGAAAGGTCCAGAGACGGTTAACTCACCTAGTGAGATCAGCAAATGGACGTCCATATGAGGAAAGACTGAATATGTGGGTTGCAGAGCTTGGAAACTAGGCACCTTAGAGGAGATTTGATTGAGGTGTTTAAGGCTCTGAGAGGCATAAGCAAAATGAAGGAGGCCGAAATTTTCATGGTTATAAATGATTCTAGAACTAGGGGCCATAATTTCAAGTTACAGGGATGTTTAGACTGGATCACTGGAAGTTTTATTTTAGCCAGCGAGTTATAAATTACTGGAATAAGTTACCTACATGGGTGGTAGAGGCTGACAGTTTGGGGAAATTCAAAGGTCAGCTGAATTACCTACGGGAAGAGGGAAATGCTTAGGTTGTCCGTTTCCTATTCTCTTATTTATTATTATAATTTTTTTCTTATTATTATTATTTTATTTAAATTTTTTTTGTTATTTTATTGTTATTTATTTATTATTTTATTATTTTTTATTATTATTATTATTTTTTTTTTTTTGACTGGTGCAGCATAAGCCATAGGCTTCCTTGCACCATATGGCCATTACTAATACTAATACCTCGAAAGTGCCTAGTCTCCAGATGCTCTAATTTTCAGAACTGAAGCCTTTCTTGCTAAGACCACCCTTTCATTCCTTTCACCAGTCTATACCATATAAACCAGTAGTATTTTGATTTGAGTAAACCTAAAACTTTATGCTGTATAAAGTAAATGCTCTGCTAATTTTTTTTTTGCTCAATATTTAAAGCAGATTTTGCTGAATATTCAATACATAAACATCATTCTGCGGCTTTATTTTGAAATTCTCTAACGCAATAACAAGGCCAGGGTCGGTGTAAAAATCAAGAACAGATAATAGACGGAAATATTATTTTTGCTGACATTAAAGGAAGGAAATAATTATTCTTTGTTTTTCTGTCAGCAGACAGACTTTCCCAGTAAATAAATAATGATAATGGATGGAAACTGATGTAATGAACTTATTATAAAGTGAATAGCACATGCTTCGAATGAATAATTTCTCTATGCAAATGAGAAAATAAATTTCCTCGTGTCGTTGAGGAAAGTTATTTTCAGGATAAATTTCCTCAAAACTGATCTACATCACCATGTATTACATTTTCTTTTCTCATGTTTTGCCTTACAAATAAAAGTAAATATAAAAAAAAATATTAGTCTTACTGTCTGTATTAGCCATGTGGTGCAAGGAAGCCTGAATCTTTTGCTGTGCCAACCAAAAAATTTAAAAAATTATAATAATAAAAAAACTACCTCTTTGACTGCTTCCTCATATAGGTACCTATCCAGCTAACCTTTAAACTTCCCCAAGCAGTCTCAACTACCAACTGATGGGTAACTTATTCCAGAAATTAATAACGACGGATAAAATAAAATGTCCTACAAGCAAATCTAAACTTCTTCCCTTGAAATTTAAATTTATAGCCCCTAGTTCTGGAATCATATATAACAGTGAAAATTTCAAACTTATTCATTTGACTTTCTCCTCTCAGACTATTATATGCCACAATTAGGTTTCCTCTAAAATGCTCAGTTAGCTCTGTATCTCACATATTCAAAGTCTTTCCTCAGTAAGTGCTCTTTTACTGAGTAACGGCACTTGTAATAGTACCATGCTGTAGACAGTCAAAGCTACTATCCATCCCATCATAATTATCATTCTATGGTACAGCTGCACCACTTGTATTGAAACTCCCAGTGCAAGGTGGAGGAAAGGATTAGCAAGAAAGGAGGGGGGGGGGATTTCTGCTGCTCCCTTGCTCATCTTGAACATGATGGAATTGCATATTAGTATATGCCATTCTGCAGTTAAACTCTTAACTTCACTTTTGTTCTTTGGCTCAACTTTACTTCACATATATTTCATGAAAACAATCTACAAAAACTGATGTCCAGGATCAACATATAGAAGGTCCGATGCAGCCAAGTGGTTACTACATGCATTTGAGTTAACATGCATTAAGTTAAGTTCAGGCCCACGACTGCTAAATATGGTAATATTCTTGTATTCTCTATCTTGGAAACTCATCTTTGTGCGGCCTATCCCACAGTATAAACAAAAATTTATTTTTATTTATATTCTGTCTTCTGAACTTTTAATCCGCACATGGTACTATGATATTATAGGTTCCAATTAAACATTAAAAAATAAAAAGCAGCTTCCACCCACATACAGAAAAAATATAGAGGTGATGATGAATTTTGTCCAAAATTCATCATCACTTCTAAATAGAAAGCCACAAAAAAAAAAAAAAAAAAAATATGTAAGCTTTATAAGAACCTTTCCTAAAAAGCCTGTTCCACCCGTGATGAAGATGCTTCTGTCTCTGAAGAAGTCTGAAATTGGAGATCCACTTTCTTTCACTGATATTAAAGAACTTCCGGATTCATTTTCTTTCTGCATCTTTGCCATATTAGAATTATTTTGTTGTATCTGGAATAAAACACTAGTCTCAGTATTATTTCACTCATTTTATTTAAAGACCATTAACAGAACTGTTATTACATTAATTACAGGAATAAAAGTAAGAATTTTAAATTAGTTTTAAAATTTCATCCACATGATTAGATAATTTGGCCATCTCATACCTGTCTGCTGACCAGTACACTGCTTGACTATTTTTATTGAAGGTACAAGGAGGAATAATATTTTCTCACTTCCAGCGGAAGGTAGAAGTGAGAAATTCTGCAACTATGGCAATTTTGGTAATTTTTAGAAATTTAGGGGGGGGGGGCATTCTAAACACTCCAAACAGAAGCAAATAAGAGAGGAAAATGTGTTATGTTATGCATTATGAAAACCCTGGATGAAAGATGCTGAAAATAAGAATACAGCGAATCTTGCTTTCATCATTTCGTTAATTTGTCACCACTTGTCTATCATGCTGTAGTCCATGACAGCTTACATATTGCTGTTAAATCAGTTGTGCTTTGTGTATTTTGTCATATTGCTGTTAAATCAGTTGTGCTTTGTGTATTTATTGAGAATTTCTTAAAAATTTTGTTGCAGCCCTCTAATGTTACTTTCATTATTTAAATATTTTCAAGAATAATTTAAAATGTTAAAAATATTTTCAGGTGTTTCAGTACACTTCTTATAATTATTATTTGGTAGAGAATGAAATAATTATTTGGTAGAGAATGAAAGGGGCCTGGGGGTAATTGTGCAGGCAGATATGAAGTTTTCTGAGCAGTGCAGATGGGATGCAAGAGTAACTCATGGTGTCTTCTCAATGATATACAGGAAATTTTCTAGCAGGCATAAGGAGGTGATTATTCCCTTGTATAAGGCAGTGGTCAGGCCACACCTAGGGTACTGTATACAGGTCTGGAGGCCTCATTTCAAGAAGGATGTAGAGCTGCTGGAACGAGTACAGAGAAGGGCAACAAGATTAGTGAATGGAACAAAGGGTTGCTTTTACGAAGAAAGGCTTAAGTTTTGCAAATTACAGTGTCTGGAGACTGGACACCAGCGAGGTGATCTGATAGAGATGTATAAAGCCTTGAATGGTTTGAGTATGCTCAATTCCGATGGGATTCTTCCTCTTGCTCAGAATAATCACCTGAGAGGGCATAAATTCAAATTGAGGAAAGGCAGATGTAGGATAGATGTGGGGAAATTTGCCTTTAGCCAGCGGGTAGTTGGTTGATGGAACAGACTTCCATCCCTTGTTGTGGAAGTTGATAGCCTAAAAAAATTTAAGGCTCAGCTGGCAGGTATTTTGAATGAATGGAGGGGTGAAATGGGAGTGTGTGTTTTTTTTTTTTTTTTTTTTTTTTTGGCTGATGCTGCATAAACTTGCTTTCTTGCATCATATGCCTCTACTAATGCTAATGCATGAAATTAATATAAATTTTTAATGACATATATGTAAGTATGGAAACCTATTTAATTATAAGAGTGAATGGGCCTGTTGTACTGGAATCCATAGAGATAAAAATAAAATAATGCATATATCCAGTGAAATATTTTAATTAACTTTGGAGCTTTCGAGGCTGAATGTGCCTCTTTATCAACAAATGGAAACTTCACAGATAAAATTATTTAACGGACACAGAGTTGTGCATGCAGTGAGTGGCATGAGGGCACGAGGTGGGCAATTCAATCATTAAACTGGTGATCATTGTTGATGCATGGATGTGCGTAGTTTTGCCTCCAACGTTTATCTAGACTTAAAACAGTTGCCTCTAAGATGGGGTGTAGTTTCATGCCTTTGTTGCAGTTCATGGCTCCTGCATTACATAATATATTGAGTGATTTTAACCAGAGGTGGTGGCAAAAGTGTCGGGACTGGGCAATTACTTTGTAGCCCCCCCCCTGGGATTGAGATCATGGTGGATTGACCGGTAGTGCTCTGCGATTGCAGACTGGTTGGTCTCAGCAAGGCGAATCGACCTGTCGTGTTCCGCGAGGCAGTCTTGAAGACATCTCGAGATCTCTCCTATGTAGCAGCTGTTACAATCTTTGCAGGCTATGCGGTATACCACACCGCTGTGTAAGAGAGGGGTGACAGGGCCTTTACGTTAGAAACTAGAGAAGGTAAGTTTCTACCAGACAACTGCACGCATTTTATGTGGTATTAACGGATGATTTTTGAGATCCGGCCTGACATGCCTGGATAGTAGGGAATGTAGGCAGTAGGCACATCGTCCTGAGTTGATGGTGGTCTCGGGTGGACTGTGAGCTTCTGCAATTGTAATAAGCACTTGTCCAATATGTGTGTTGGGTAGTCACAATTGATCAAGTCTGTCAGTCTGGAAATCTCGTTGCACCTAGCTTCATCTCTGCTGGAGTGGCTCCAAGCCCTGGAGAATAGTGTGGGCAGTGCTGTTGAGATGGCTAGGGGCATGGCCGGATCTGTAGTTTGTGAACTGTCCGCACCACATTGGCTTATTGTACACTGAGGTTTCTAGATGTGGGCCCACGCATTTTACCAGGACATCCAAGAATGGGAGAGATCCGTCTACGTCTAACTCTAGAGTGAACTGGAGGAACGTTGATAAGGAATTAAGATATTCTAGCAATGTTGCTTCAGAGGCACGTGGGATGACGGTGAAGATGTCATCGACGTATCTGCAATAGGTATTGGTGGGTTCAGGAATATCTGCTCTTCCAATTCTTCCATGGCGATGTTGGCCACAATGGAACTAACAGGGGCACCCATGGCAATGCCATGTACCTACTGGTATAAGGAATCCTCAAAAGTAAAGATGATGCCTGACAAGCACAGGCTGAGGGCAGTACAGATGTCGTCAGTGGATAGGTTTGGGTCATTTTCTAGGATCCTTTTGGTGCAGTTTATGGTCTGCTGGACTGGGATTGATGTGAACAGGGACACTACATCGAATGATGCCATAATCTCATTGTCAAAAATTTAGAGCTCTTTAATAAGGTGAATGAACTCGCCACTGTTAGTGACAGTGTGGGTGGTATTTCCTACAAGAGGTATAAGAAGTTGTGCAATATATTTGGATAGTTCATATGTAGGTGCATTGCAGCAGGACACTACAGGCTACCGAGTTGGAGTAGAAATTTTATTAGCTTTAAACCATGCACAGAAGTTTATTAACGTATGATTCTAGATGTCCTAAGACTTTGATTGGCGGATCCGTTACGGGCTCATAGACTTTGGGTCTTGTAGGAGGACAAGGGCTTTCTCTAGGTAGGCCAACCGGTCTAGTATGATGGCCCTTGTCAGCGGGAAGTATGACGATGGAATTGTCCTTTCTTATAGAGGAAAGAGCGGCATGCTGTTGGTGACTAAGGCTGGAGAGGGTGGGCCGTGTGCATCGGAGGATGGAGGCTGTTTTGAAGTGGATTTCATTAGTAGATTCTTCGGGGAGGTTGGTAATGCTTGCTTCTACTCCCATAGCAAGTTGTGTGATCAGTGGCTTCGACAGCATTAAGGCGAACTTCACGGCGGTCAAAACGTTGAGCTGCTTAGTGGTTAATTGTTTGCTGCTCAAATTTAGAATGAATGAAGGAAGCGGTGTTAGTTGAACGGGTGTTCATTCTTGAGGAGTGGGCTTCTCTGCTTAAATTAACAAATTTCCGTTGTTGTTGTGAACGGTAAGCATCAGAGATATGGTTAGTTTGGCGACAGATGGTATGGATAAGGTTAGAAAATATTATAGGTGATATCCTACCTTGTAGTTCCTGCAAGAGTCTGGATTTATTATAGTCAGCTCTCTTGATTTCATAGTGGAGATGGTTAATCCACAATTTCAATGTTTGTAGGCTGAAGTTGAAATGCACGGTCCATGCAAGTATTGTTAAATGGGGCTTTATAGCGGAAGTCTTTAGGAATGATGTGGTTGGTTTTGCACCTATGTGCAAAGCGCAAGTGTTGTCTATTGCGGGCTACCGAACTAAAGGACTTCTGCAACTAAACACAAGCACTGTAAATGTTTTGGCCATAAAGAGAACGCATAAGAATGAATGGGCCTGTCGTACTGGAATCCATAGAGATAAAAATAGAATAATAATGCATATATCCACTGAAATATTTTAATTAACTTTGGAGCTTTCGAGGCTGAATGTGCCTCTTTATAAACAAATGGAAACTTTACAGATAAAATTATTTAACAGACACATGTTCATGCAGCAACAATGATCACCAGTTTAATGATTGAATGGCCCACCTTGTGCCCTCGCACGGCTCACTTGCATGCACAACTCTGTGTCCGTTAAATAACTTTATCTGTAAAGTTTCCATTTGTTGATAAAGAGGCACATTCAGCCTCGAAAGCTCCAAAGTTAATTAAAATATTTCACTGGATATATGCGTTATTATTTTATTTTTATTTCTATTTAATTAGGATATCTAAATGACCTGCAACAATTTAGAAAAATAAATTTTGAAGTGCCACCAGGGGAGCCTGTAATAATCTTACTACTCTGTGGCCCTGAGTTTCCGAGAATAGGTAACAACAGTCTTCCCTACTGGGGAAGCATTGTGTATTCGAGGAGTTATGAGTGGTGTGAGTTGAAGGAGTCACTGCCCCTTTCATTCTTCTTTATCTGTTTCTTTTCTTCTTCTTCCTCTCCTCCTATTACTTTCCTCTGCTTTTTAAGTCTAATAGGGACAAGCAGATAATAGAGCTATTATCCCACACAAATACAAAACAATTTAGAAAAATTTTCTAAAACAGATAGCAAAAATTTAGAAAAAAAGACAAAAAACATGATGATGATGATGCAGCAAAAACTGAATATTATTTGCAGGTTTGAAGCCAGAGAATATGTGATGAACATTGCATGAGATTTATTTAGAAGTGTGCTTCACAAAATGTTACTTCCATAGGTGTGACCAAAGTAACTAGATATAAAAACAATGGAAATACTATTAGCCATCTGGATTGGATTGAGGGTATGAATGAACGACATATGCCCATTATAGTAAGTATAAGGATAAGGCACAGAATTTACACAAAAAAATAAAAATAAATTTTCTGTTTATACTCTGGGTCAGAGGAGTTCTCAAGATAGAGAGAGAATAAAAGAAATATCACCATATTTAATAGCCATGTGGGGGTTGAACCATAGTCATTCTAGCATGTGCACATTTGTACCATCACACGTGACAACTCAAATATGCTCATGCAGCAAGAACTTGGAGAAAGTACGAATGAAGAAGCTTTAATACTAATCATGGATGGTTAATTATTTTAACAGTTTCCTGTTACAAAGAACTTTCACTCATGCTTCATGTGGTGAAGCATGAGTACTTAGTACAGTGCATAGGTTGAGAAAATGAAAGAAGATACTTGTTGACATTAGACTTGAATTTCTGTAGATTGTAATAAGTGTGAAGGGAGGTGGTTCCAGAAAATGGAAGTTGAAAGAATAAATGAGAAAGAAGAAAAGTTGGTTCTGTGAGTTTGAAGTTGAACAGTAAAAGGATGCTGGCTGGTTTAGAAGAGAGAGAGAGGGAGGGAAATTATAGAATCAAATTCAGAACAGTGCCCATGAAGTATCTATAGAGAAGGCATGCAGAGACAGAACATCTATGAGACAGTGAGTGGAGAAACTTTGTAAGAGATGGGTCACTAATTAACCTAACTGCTCTCTTGAATGGAGTCTATAAGCCTAAGAGAGGTTATGGAGGTACTTCCACAGATGTGGGAAAAATATTCTATGTTAGGGAGGATTTGATTTGTACAGTGTAGTGGTTTAGAAGAAAAGTAATGCCAAGAGCAAAGAAAAAAAACCAATTTTTTTAGATGCAGAAGCAGCAATATTTGTGATGTGCTTATGCTGAGAAAGAGAGATTAAAACTAACAGAGAAATGTGATGTTGTCTAGAAATCTGAGTGTCATTGAAGATATTATGATTATTATTAGCCTTATGGTGCAAGGAAGCCTGAGGCTTATGCTGCACTAGCAAAAAAAAAAAAAATCTGAATTCCCCAGACAGAGAGAGAGAGAGAGAGAGAAGTAGAAGGGAATCACCAAGAAAGAGAAAACGATTATATCCAGCTGAGAACCCTGGGTGTGCCAAGCCCATACTCACCAGATTTGAGCCCCTGGGGTTGCATAGAAGCAGAGAAATCCATTTTGTGAGACATAAGACAGTACTGAAATTAACGAAGTTACCTTTGCTCATCAGAGAATTACCTGGAGATCCAAATTGAAGGACTGGATGGATTTAAGGAAGCATTTCACAAGGGGGTATATTTAAAAGTGCAGTCTGCCAAGACAATCTTCATAATCTCAGTAATTTGAGAAAAACACACAAACATTATTAAACAAATAAAACAAGTTGTTGTAGATGCTTATGGGAGTCACTACCAACATTTTTTATTTAACCCCAGGGGCTCACATCTGATGAGCTGCTGGAACAAGTACAGGGAAGGGCAACAAGATTAGTGAATGGAAGAAAGGGGTGCTCTTACGAAGAAAGGTTTAAGTTTTGCAAATTACAGTGTCTGGAGACTAGGCACCAGCGAGGTGATCTGATGGAGGTGTATAAGGCCTTGAATGGTTTGAGCATGCTCAATGCTGATGCGATTCTTCCTCTTGCTCAGAATAATCACCCGAGAGGGCATAAATTCAAATTGAGGAAAGACAGATGTCGGATAGACGTGCGGAAATTTGCCTTTAGCCACGGGTGGTTGGTTGGTGGAACAGACTTCCATCCCTTGTGGTGGAAGTTGATAGCCTAAATAAGTTTAAGGCTCAGTTTGACAGATATTTTGAACGAACAGAGGGGTGAAGTGGAAGTGGTTTTTTTTTTTTTTTTTTTTTGGCTGATGCTGCATAAGCTTGCTTTCTTGCATCAAATGCCTCTACTAATGCTAATGCTAATGAGTATAGGCTTGGCACATACAAGGTCCTGAACTGGATATCGTCATTCTTCTCTTTCTCTCTCTCTCTCTCTCTCTCTCTCACTCCCTCCCACAGAGTAACTCAGAATTTTTTTTTTTTTTTTTTTGCCTGGTGCGGCAAAAGCCTCAGGCTTCCTTGCACCATATAACTAATAATGATAATGATAATTATTCTTGCAGTAAAGAGTTTAATACAATTCCTGGCACTACGCTGTGTATGGTACAGCCACCAGGAAATTGAGAAGGGCTGCCAAATGATTTTAAAGGGGCAAAATATAAAATGTCATGAAAAGCCATCTAATGTGAATTGAGTTATTACATGTGGAGGGATGGACAAAGAAATAATAATTATCGAATTTCTATTGATTCCATTTTAATGATATTTGGAGTGGCTGGACAAATCTTTCTAAAAAGCCCAAATATGAAATAACATGAAAATTCATCCACTGGGAATGGTGTTATGAAGGGGGAGGGGGAATAATATATATACAGTATATATAACCGATATTAAGTATAAAATTAAAATATGCCAGTAGTATGGAAAAACTGTTGAGCGAAAATTTAAACAACAGTTAAATTAACATAAAGGTTAAATCAACGGGGAGGGGAAAGCAAAGGTAACAAGACAAAAATTGTAGCCGACAGTCTCCGAATAATTTAGAAATTCTAATTAAAAATAATTCCATTTTCAAATTTAAAATTAAAGCCAATTATATAGAAATTTAGCGGCGCCCCCTAGTAAGGTGCCATTTCCAAAATACGCGAATATCACCAATATAGACTAAACAAACTGCGAAAATAAAACAAAGTAAAAAAAAATAATAGACTGACCATTATGCCCCATATCGATATGGTCAGTCTATTATTTTTTTACTTTGTTTTATTTTCGTAGTTTGTTTAGTCTCTATTGTTGATATTTCACGTATTTTGGAACTGACATCTTACTGGTGGGCACCACTAAATTTCTATATACGTTAATTGGCTTTAAATTTAAAAATGGAATTAATTTTAATTGAATTTCTAAATTATTCGGAGACCGTCGGCTACAATTTTAGTCTTGTTACCTTTGCTTTCCCCTCCCCGTTGATTTAACCTTTATGTTAATTTAACTATTATGTTTAAATTTTCGCTCAACAGTTTGCCATATTACTGGACATCTGAATTTTATACTTAACGGTTATGCCTTGGGCATCATGTGGAGGATTGTGTATTTTGCTGCCTCTAATGACAGTTTTATTTATTTTATTGTTTATTTTATTTTTATAATTTTCCTAATTATGTCATTACATGGTGTCTTAAAAATACACTGCATAACTTCAGGAATGAGTTCCTCATGTGTAGACAATAAAAATATTTAATATCAACATAGTTCCGGAAATGCTCGGTTTCCGAGTTTGACACTTAACTGTTCTCTCTATGACACTTAACTGTTCACATCACCTTATAGTAATTGTTCAAAATGTCCGCCTTCTGCCTGAATACAGGCCGCCTTTCGACGTCTCATGGACTCGCGAAGACGATGCCAAATTCCTGGCATTAACATTAGCAAAGGCACATGATGCAAGAAAGCAAGCTTATATAGCATCAGCCAAAAAAAAAAAAAAAAAAAACCCTAATTTCACCCATCCACATTTACTCCCGGGTCCTTTCCATTCTCTACCACTGTCAGTGTGGTACCACAGAGTTGATACGTTACTCAGGGATTACTGCTTCCCATATGCAGTATTTTACATTTGTCAATGTTAAACTTCATTTGCCACCTCTCAGTCCATCTGCTCAACTTTTCTAGATGCTGTTGCAGCAGCGTACTGTCATTAGGGTCCAAATGTTTGTCAAGAGCTGCCTTGAATCTATTTAAGCTATCAACTTCTACAATGACATGGAAGTTTGTTCAGCAAGCAACCAACCACCTTCTGGCTAAAGGCAAACTCCTTCACATCTATCCTACAACTTTCTTTCCTCAATTTGAATTTATGTGCTCTCTCAGGCGATTATTCTGAGCAAGAGGAAGAATCCCAACCGCATTGAGCATGCTCAAACGATTCAAGGCTTTATACACCTCAATCAGATCACCTGGCAGGTGCCTAGTCTCCAGACACTGTAATTTGCAAAAATTTAAGCCTATCTTCGTAAGGCAACCCTTTGTTCCATTCAATGATCTTGTTGCATTTCTCTGTACTTGTTCCAGCAGCTCTACATTCTTCTTAAAATGAGGTCTCCACAACTTGAGTACTACATAGAGTACTCAATAAATACATACATTATAAATACATTGTCTTATACAAGGAGATAATCCCCTCCTTATCCCTGCTAGAAAAATTCCTTTATATCATTGACAAGACACCATGAGTTACTCTTGCAGACCGTCTGCACTGCTCAGAAAACTTCATATCTGCATGCACAATTACCCCCGGGTCCTTTCCATTCTCTACCACTGTCAGTGTGGTACCACAGAGTTGATACGTTACTCAGGGATTACTGCTTCCCATATGCAGTATTTTACATTTGTCAATGTTAAACTTCATTTGCCACCTCTCAGTCCATCTGCTCAAATTTTCTAGATGCTGTTGCAGCAGCGTACTGTCATTAGGGTCCTTAAGAAGCCTGCCAACCTTCGTATCGTCTGCAAATTTGGACATTAAGACTGATATACCATCATCAATATCATTTATAAATACAGAAAACAACAATGACCCAAAACCGAACCCTAACAGACTCCACTAATAACACCAGTTCACGAAGAGCAGTGTCCATTGATTACCACTCTGTCTTCTCCCACTAAATCATCCCTTTATCTATAGCAGCAATTTGCCTCCAATGCCACACTGCTCCAATTTATGCAGCAGTCTTCCATGTGGAACAGTATCAAAGGCTTTTCTAAGATCCAAATATATGATATCAAAGTTATTCTTTGCATCCAGTTCCTTTGTGACTACATCATAGTATCCAATCAAATTAGTCAGACAAAACTTCCCCTTAACAAACTCAGTCTGTGTCGGAGCTATAACTGAGGTCGTGTCTAGATGATCGTGCAGTGCTTCTTTTACCAGTGCATCCATTAATTTCCCTGGAACAGAAGTTAAAGTAACAGTCTGTAATTACCTGTGTCCCCCTTTGATCCTCCTTTGTGCATTGGGGTCACATTTGCACATCTCCAGTCCATGGGTACCTCCCCTGAGTCCAGGGAAGCTCTCATAATTATTTCTAAGGGTTTGCTTACATCCTTTGCCGCCTCCTTTAATATAACTGGATAGATTCCATCCAACCCAGGTGGCTTTCTTGTTTTTATCTTCAACAATTTCTCCTCCGCTTTACTCTCAGTTATTACAAGATTATCCAGCTTACTGCCAGAGTTCAATATACCTCTGGCATTCCCCTTCCTAAATAACTCCTCATGTGTGAATGTCGATGCAAAATATTCATTTAGTTTGTTAGCTACCTGAGCAGGATCATCAACAGTTGACACATCGATATCAAGTGGACCAATCTGATTCATCCCCTTCCTTCTAGAGTTTACATAAGTAAAGAACTCTTTGCTGTTTTTCTTTGCCTCCTTTGCCAAAAATTTCTCGTAATCTGCCTTCGCCTGCCTAACCTCCTTTGTAACTTAGTTACGGACCAGCTTATATCTATCATAGGCTTCTGTGTCACATGTTATTTATATGATTGCCATGCAATTTTCTACTCTGTCACATGTCTAATTAGCCCATCTGACATCCATTTAGGCCTAAACCTTGAACAATATTTCTCAGTTGGTATGTAAAGCCTAGTAGCTTCCAAGATAAATTCTTTGAATGCTTTCCATTTTAAATTTGCTGTTGGTAACATCATCAGTTGGTCCGACTGTATAGAATTTAAATACTGTCTCGGACCATCGTAGTCGCCTTTTAAAATGCAAAAACCATTCCCTTTACCCTTGATGGTAGTAACCTCTTTGAGTAAATGCCTCTCCAGCACACTGTGATCATTGCCGCCTAGTGGTTCCTTTAATTGTAGATTCTTAATGCATGAAGAATCACTACTGATAATCAGATCAAGAGTATTACTCTCTCTAGTTATCTCCCGAACATGCTGTTGTAGAAAACAATCATCCAATAAATGCAAAAAAGCGTTGCTAGTGTGTGTGAGTGACCAACCCACAAATTCCAGTCAATATCTGGGAAATTAAAATTCCCCATGATAAGACTTTCTGGTTTACTGGCCCACTTTATTTCCCTCTACAGTCTCTTATTATACTCATCAGAGTCATTAGGCCTATGGCACACTCCTACTCTCAATCTCTCAATTCTCCCAATGCTTATGTCACACCAAACTGACTCGACACTGCACTGTCCAGCGATGTCGACTGGCTTCACTTCCTTGGATTTTATGTGTTTCTTAACTAATAGCATAACCCCCTCCTCCCTTCCTATCCTTTCTGTACACATTGTACTCGTCAAATTCCAGTTCTGCATTCTTCATATCTGTGTGAAGGAGTTTGCCTTTAGCCAGAAGGTGGTTGGTTGCTTGCTGAACAAACTTCCATGTCATTGTAGAAGTTGATAGTTTAAATAGATTCAAGGCAGCTCTTGACAATACCAACTGATATACCAACAATATCTGCCTTTGATGCTTTGAGCAATACCTGAAATTCATCAAATTTATTTTCCAAACTCCTAGCATTGGTGTACACGGAAGCATACATGCACCTGTTCGTATTCTTAGCTACCCTGACACAACCCATGTGTTTAGTTGTATCGCAATGACTACCTGCAGTCTCTGAAATATCCTCCATCTTGTTTTCCAGGCTGCTGCTCATTCCAATAGAAGCAGTACAAGAATCACTTTCACCTCTGCCAGCGGCTACTGTTAATCTATTAATCCTTGTATCCTCCCAAGCTAGCAGTTTTCCCACCCACCTAACACTGCCTCGATAGCATCAGCAAATATTCTTGCACCCTTTCTGTTTAATTGTATCCCATCCCAGTAGAAACAGTCCCTTCTATTAACAAGTACAGACCAGGCAGAAAAAAAGTCTACCCCTTGAGCTTTGCACAATCTTTCTAGTGCCGAATTGGTCGATAAGGCTCTCATCCCTCCTATCGTGTCTGGGCAGAATTGCAGACACTTTCAAATTCAACCCTAATTCACGGCTTTTTTCAACAGTGACCTGTACTTGCCAAATAATTCCGTCGGTCTCCTACTCTTAATATCATTAGTGCCAATGTGTACTACTGTATCACCTTTTGTGCCCTTAAAAGACGATATCCGCTCCTCGGCTCAAACGCGTGTATTACTTACATTCTCTTCACACCACTTGGCTACGTAAGGTCATATGCTGGGCAGTATTTACATATAAGCTAAAGCAAGTTACGGCTTAGGGCCTCCATTACAAGGGATCTCGCGCCGTCTTAAAAAAAAATTCTGTTTTAATATTGTCACAGGGGAACCGTAAATATAATAGAAATTATAATCTTTGTTAAATCTGGCTCTGTCTATATGCTCTGTATTCAGCAGGGATTTAAGGCGATGATAAATACACCCTTTAACTTTTGTGTTTCAGAATTATTAACGTAGTTTTGTGTTGTTGAGTTACTCCATTCTTCTAGTAAATGCGCTGAACAAAGAAATTGTTTAAAGGAGGAGGAGGAAACTTCTGTATATGTGAGTCTACCCTCGTCATTACTATGAAAAATTTCGGAGAGCTTATTCCATAGCAGCTAAAAGAAAAATCTTTATCTCATAGAATGTTATGAAATAAAATGTTTCATTTCATAATATCTACTGGAAATAAATCCGAAGAGGCCTGCACAGAAATCCGATGTTGGCCTATAGAATTTCGATAAAAGTGAAATAATACAAAAATAATACCACCAGGTTACTGGAACGCGAACACTGACCTATCTATTACATCATCAAATTTAGCCCGAAGGGGAGGGGAGGGGAGGTGGAACCAGATTTATGTGACCAAAATCTTTCCTGACTGAACGTTTTTAGTTTCGCAATAAGCACACTGAATGTTAGGAACTGTAAGGGAAAAACGGAAACGTACAGTTTAGGGAAAAAAGATTCATTGCTAAACCTTTTAAATCATATATACTGTAATTATGATTTTAACTAGCAGAAATGTACGGGTATGTTATCTACGAACCATATTGAAAAACATGGAATAATTTGAGTATCCCTCTTAGTTCAAAAATGTACAGTAGATGCCATATGCTATGTTCAAATTGTTTAATTGTTTTTTTTTGATAAATAATTAGTAATATGATTTGGAAGTAAAATAAACTTATGAACAATGTGAGGGTTCATGTTTGGGGGGGGGGACGACATTGCACATATTTTTAAAGGCCATAAAAATAAAGTTTTTAGGGATTCGATACCAACAGCAATTGTACTGACGGGAGAGGACCCACCACACATTTCAGCCAAGAAGTACTTGCATCATTGGGCTTCAATAAACGGTCCCTGCCCGTAAGTTCGATCGGGATCGTGAGAAGCCTTAGATTTTTGACTGGTTTATCGATTCCTTTGTTAAGATAACGTATCTTAAAAAAGTAACCCCAATTCACAAAGGGGATCAAAGGGTGAAGTGAGTGATTGCAAGCCAAGAAGTTTGACTTCTGTTCTAGGGAAAATAATGGACTCCCTAGTTATAGAAGTAACACAGCATGTTACTAACAAGATCTAGAAAAATTAGGCAGATGGACTAAGAAGTGGCAGTTCAAGTTTAACATTGAGTAACAGTAATCCGAGGATAACATGCCAACTGCCTACCACGTTATTCTTGGAAATGTGCAAATATATCCCCAGATCACAAGGAGGGTCAAAGGATGACATGAGTAATTACAGGCCAGTTAGCTTAACTTCTGTTTTGGGTAAAATAATGCAGTCTCTGGTTGAAGAAGTAATGTTGGATCAGCTAGACAGAAATCAAATTATACTGCAATCATAGCATGGATTTTTTAAGGGGCGAGCTTGTTTGACCAACCCAGTAAAAAGGAACTGGATGCAACAAATAATTCTCATATCATATACTGGATTTCAGGAAAGCTTTTCATACTGTTGCGGGCAGCGGCTGCCTAGGTGTTGGCTGCTCCTTGGTGGCGAGGTGGGCTGACACAAGCGACACCCCATACACTAATACATAAAGTTTTGAAGTTTCTGCACCAACACAGACGTGCAAGGTGGGGATGGGCTTAGGCCTAGCAGCCACCCTTGATACACGTAAAACACACACACACACACACACACACACACACACACACACACACACACACACACACACACACACACACACACACACACACACACACACACACATATAATATAGTATCTTATATATTAAAATGAGAATGCTAATTTATATAAAATTGTATATATATCTTCTTTGTAAGCTTTGTATATAATTTGTAATAATTGTGTGTACAAATAAATGGAAAAAAATGGAATACTGTTGCACAGTCTGCGCGATTAGCATAATGGTATCGTCACCGTTCTCCCCACACACCAGATGGAAAAGGCCCAAGTTCGAATCCCGTCGATAACGCAAGGAACTTTAATGGGCTTTTATTCACTCCGTGGCTGAGTTAGTCAGTCTCAGGCGTAGGTAGCAAGGTTTTTCCCCAGAAAGTGGGGCTTTTTGTCTAGCAAAAAAGAAAAATCAACCATTAACAGACATAAGACACACAGCACAGCAGATGAATTTAATTATTCGGGCGGCCTAAAAATAATAGTTTTTTTTTTTTTTTTTCTTTTTGTGGTTACTGTTGCACATAAAAGACTGCTGTACAAATTGGATTTGTACAGTACTAAACTAAACTATTGGACTAAACAGTAAGAAATTCCCCGGAATTGACCTTGTGGAGAACCTTGTTATCGTCAAGTTTTTCAACTGATACCCACAAGTACTACTAAATCTCTTGAACAAATGCCTCCTGGAAGTGTGCTTTCCAAATCATTGGAAATTGGTATTGCTCAAGATTCTTCACAAGCCTGGAAAAAACACATCCGATCCCCGTGCTTACAGGCCAATTTCCTTACTTGCTAATCTGGGAAAGTTATTCGAACATCTTCTAGCTCCCAGAATATTAAACAAATTTGAGGAAAACCAATTATGCTCAAGCTGACGATGCTGTTCTTACATTGACTAACTTTATCCAGAATTCATCATCTAAATATGTTTTGGCAATTTTTGTAGACTTTGAGGGCGCTTTCGATTCCCTCTGGTGGGAGAGTGCCCTCAGGTCTTTAAGGGTGGCAATGTGATAATTATATGTACAGAGTACTGAGATCATACTTTAATGAGAGATACATGGTCAAGGCAAAGCATCAGTCTTATAATGCCCAGGTTTCAAGAGGATTCCCAGGGGTCGGTGTTGGGGCCTCTCCTCTGGAATGCCGTATTAGATCAGTCGCTCATGAGAACACACGAGGATTCTTTAAGGTGGCCTACGCTGATGACCTCGTGATTGCTATAGAAGGAAGGTCACGTAAGGTATTAGAGGACAAAATTCAACCTATCTTAGATGATTTGGTGGCATGGGCTGAAATCAACAAGCTCAGGATATCTCCGAGTAAAATAAATTTCATGACATTAAAAATCACTTTAATTATGGAAGACCACCAAGAATTCAATTGAATGGTTCACAGATACCTTATATTCCTCAAAACAAATATCTCGGCATAATCCTTGATGATAAATTAACCTGTCTCCCTCATGTCACCAAACTGAAGGAAAAAATTAGAAATTTTACTGCTTTGGTCATAAGAATCTCCAAAAGAGACTGGGGTTTGAATAAAAAGACCATGAAACTATATTACAAAGCATTATTTCTGCCTATAGTTTCGTACATAGCAGGTATTTGGCACCAGAACATTGTTAAGGTGAAAATCAAAAATAAGCTACTATCAATTCAAAGAACAGTGCTTCTGGCACTAAATAATGTCCCTCATACAGTATCAAACAATGCCCTCCAAATCCTTGGAGGAGAACTGCCTTTAGATTTATTTATCTTATACCGTGGCATGATTTATAAACATATGAAAGGACTGCAGGTATCTATTATTGGAATTACAGCTGACCGATTTAGTAACTTGAAGACAGAACGGAAAAGATTATGGAGTGAAGTGGTTAGTATTTGGCAAAGTAGATGGAATTGAGTCTGTGCATGGTGAAGTCACAAAGAAGTATATTGAAAATGTTGAGTTTGCTTCTACTCAACCTTCTTTTTCATGGTTTGCACCAAGCATGTTTACGACGTAATTTATTAACAGGCCATGGATCTTTGACAGCCAAATTTTTCGACAGAGGTTTGCAGCCGGATCCGTTTTGCACCTGTGGTCAAAGGGAGGACTGGATCCATGTTTTACTATTTTGTCCGCAATATACAGACCATTGAGTATTGCTACTTAATCAGGTTCCAGGTCTAGCTGAGGATAATGTAAAATTACTAGTTGAGAACAAAACAAACTTTGAGATTTTCAGACCTTTGCAGAATCGGTCTTTAAGAAATGACTTGAACTAAGAACTCAAATCCAAAATCGAATAGAAATCTGACAGCTGACAAGTTGATATATGTTTGTATCCCATTAAATATAAATAGAATGATTTGTAATATATGTAAATTTAATTGTATTACTAGGATTTAGAGTTAAAATTCTAGTATCTTGTACAAATATAAATATTTACTTCGCCAAGTTTATTGGAGTTTTTCAAATTGGCTTGTATCTGCTGAGGCTTGGATTTTTTTCCACTAGTTTTTTTTTTTTTTTTTTTTTGCTGGTTTCCAGGTTTGGGCAACCTGGGGACGGGATTGCTGGCACCCACCAGTATTGCACTATCTCCAGTGGGTGCGGGATTTGTGCACAAGGCACTAAAGGTGATAGTAGACCCAACTCGGCTCCTTTTGCCTGGGGGCAGGCAGCGACTGCCTAGGTGTTGGCTGCTCCCTGGTGGCGAGGTGGACTGACACAAGCGACACACCATACACCAATGCATAAAGCTTTGCATAGTTTCTGCACCAACACAGAGTGCAAGTTGCAGTTGGGCTTAGGCCTAGGAGCCACCTTTGATACAGGTAAAACACACACACACATGTGTTCATATACAGGGTGTCTCAAAAATGTTGGTACAAATGTTTAAGGGAGGTAGGTAACATCTAAATGAATGTGAATCGCATAGGAACCCATAACCGGAAATGTCACCGTAAGTCGGTAGACGGCGCTGTTCATCAGTTCGCGAGAGGGAAAATTTCTGGTTTATTCATTCAAACAGTAGTCGCCGCACGAAGAGCATGCATCGATATACGAACTGTGAGCTGGCAGACATGCACCTAATGTATGGATTAGCAGAGGGCAATGGACAAGCCGCTCAACGAATTTATGGAGAACGCTTCCCAGACAGACAGACATGTACCGGACAGCCGTTTGTTTGCGTGTGTGTATCAAAATTTTTGCGATTATGGGTCATTTAGAGGTAACAGGAGTAGTGCGGGCAGACCACGTTCGACGCGAACTCCCGCCATGAAAGAAAGTGTGTTGAATGCAGTCTAGAATAATCCTGATACCAGCACACGTGCCGTTGCCTCTGCCTTAGGAGTGTCTCATTGCAGTGTACAGCATGTCTGGCACGACGATTCCTTACACCCTTTCATCTCTAAAGGGTTCAGTTACTGCTCCCCAAGATCATCCTGCACATGTGGCTTTTGCACAGTGGTTTCTCCAAGAAAGTGTTCATGACTTGAATTTTCCAGCCTATGCTTTGTTAACGGATGAGGCTTATTTCACTCGGGAAGGCTTATTCAATCAGCACAATGCTCATGTGTGGGCTCACGACAACCCACACGGTGTGCGCCCCCATGCGGCACAACATCGCTTCGCAATAAATGTGTGGGCAGGTATGGTCGGTGACTGCTTAGTCGGCCCATACCTGTTACCATCCCGCATGAACTCCGCTAAATATCGGATCTTTCTTGAACAAGTTCTACCAGGGTTACTTGACGATGTTCCAGCAAATGTGAGACGGGACATTTGGTTTCAACATGACGGGGCGTCTGCCCATTATGGAAGGTGTGTTCGTGACCATTTGAACAGGCGTTTTGGGCGTCGATGGATTGGTCGTGGTGGACCCGTTTCCTGGTCCCCACGCTCACCTGATTTATCGAGCCTTGATTTATTTCTGTGGGGGCCCCTCAAATCTATCGTGTATGAATCGCCTGTGGAAATGTAAATGGATCTCCTCTGCGCTGCTGCTACTGTCAAAGAAACTGCAGGTGTGTTCGACCGTGTCCGCCAATCCATGCTGCGTCGGTGTGACGCATGCATCGCGTCTCATGGTGGAACCTTCGAGCATCTGTTGTAACATCATGAAATGCATCCATCTCGTACTCCATTGTTAATATTATGTCAAATAAATGTTTGCCACTAATTACTATCTTGTGTCATTTCTGCTTCTTGTGCCTCTGCTACTCCTTTCCCGTGACGTTTCCGGTTATAGGTTCCTATGCGATTCACATTCCTTTAGATGTTATCTACCTCCCCTAAACATTGTACCAATATTTTTGAGACACCCTGTATATATAAATGTGTAATAACATGACCTACTTTGAGGCAGAGAGTAATCGATTGTTGGGCAAACTTTTATCTGGTGTTGTAGAAGCAGGTAGTTTGAAGAAATTTAAGGAAACTTGCTGTATCAGCTTACATCCTCGCATCATCCTTTTCCACTACTAAGACACACCATACATACAAACTGGCTAAAAAAAGTACGAACCTCTATATTAAGACAGTCACGGATAGAAGAAATGCAAAAAAATGTAATCAAATTCAAAGAAAACGTGACTTAGGATAATGACGTGTTGCCTCTTTGAGGCAACACGTCATTATCCTAAGGACTTAGGATAATGACGTGTTGCCTCTTTGAGGCAACACGTCATTATCCTAAGCAATGGACGGAAAAATAGGACATCCAGTGTGCAGCAAGTAACATCTGAATTCAACTAAGCTCAGAACTGCCTTATTTCAACCCATACTATGCACAGGGAATTGAAGAAATTAGATTTTGGCAGTCACCTGCCTGTTCGGAAGCCACTTACTTCAGAGAAAAACAGAAATATCCGCTTGCAGTGGTGCCGATAACGTCGTGATTGGACAGCGGAACAGTGAAAGAAAGTCTTGTGGTCAGACGAATCACAATACACTTTGTTTTGGTAGGCAGAAAGTGTGGCAAGAACTGCACGAAGCGATGGACCCTGCTTGCTTTGTTAAGACAACCCAAATATCTGGAGTGGTATCATGATATGGGAAATGTTTTGTTGATATCGGCTTGGTCAGTTGATACCAATGGAAGGTTGGATGTCATCCAGGGAGTACCTGAATTTGGTATTAGGTGTACTGAATCCTGCAATTTTACACTTTCATCTCGAATGTGAATGACCACTTTATGGAGGACAATGCAACAGCGCATCGAGCCAGAGTCATGCAAGAATGGTTCGGAGAACATGATACGGATTTCTGCCATCCTCTCTGATCCCCACGTTCAACTGATCTGAATTCTATTGAGCGTGTGTCGGATATACTGGAGAGAGCTATTCGGCAATGAAGTCCTCTTTCTTCAACTTTGTCGCAGCTGCACGAAATTTTGCTGGAAGAATGGTTACAATTAGACCAAAACACCACTTATAGAATTCATTCGGCGTCGCACGCTTGCAACATTCGCAACAAAAGTAGTCCGATTTGATACTGAATAAAAGTTCGTGTGTATTTTTGGACAGTGTATATTAATACTAATAAAAATTTCATGTAATGACTAAATAAATAAAATATCATCATCCTGATATACAGAAGGAGGTTTGATACTGTTCAAGTCAAAAAATCCATCTCACTGTTACTGGCGAAAAACAAAAAAGAAAACCCATTTTTAATCAGCAGACATTGAGGTCTTCGTAGAATACTTCAAGGTCTTCTAAGTTATAAGGATAAAATTATTGCATAAGTTACACTTTTCCCTTTCCTACAGGGAAGGAAATTTGTAACTTAATAAATTTAACACACACTAAGAAATCCCCCTTTTATTTTTCCTCATTATTAATTTAGATGGAAATACCGGTTCTGCTCCTGTGAAAAATTCAGACCGAGAGCTGTGAAACTGGCTGTACAACCGACGCCATTGTTTGTTGTTAATTCCTAAATAAAGAAACGATTCGGGAAGTTAATAGAAATTTCATTGATTACGCAACAAGGAACAGATTAAATTATTCGTGGACACAGAAAGGAGTAATTTGATACTTTCCTCAATAGCTGGAATAATTTATGGAACTTCGCTGAACCCAGTCATGAGGAATCGCATAAAGACTTTCATTAGAAGATTGGACCAAACCTTCGATGAAAGTTTTTCATTCGAACTTGGAAAAATTCATCAGGGATGACTGATGAATTTTTTCCAAGGATGTTATAATAAGTTGCCAGACAAATGCGTTTTACAATGGCGTCACAAAATAGAACAAGAGGGGAATGCTCGTTAGGAGGAAAGTTGACGGTCGTTCACGGTCGTTGAGGCTCGAGAATTTAGGCCATCAGCCATGAAAAGCTTACTCAGCAAAATCAGGATCATTTGAAAGCAGAACGTGACATTACGTGAAACTTCGAAGGCGCGAAAACTTACTTTCCTTGAAGGTATTTTATTTTTAGAGGGATCCATATTACTCAATACGAAAAATCACCCTCTTTCTCAAAAGTCACTGCTGTTAAAGAAAAAAGATTAAAAAAAAAAAAAAAAAATAGAATGTAGGCCGTTTATAAATTTTTACGGAGGACAAGAACTTGTTAATATACGAAATAAGAGAAAAGGACAGGCACTTATAATTTTCACATCCTTATAGGTCTAAATAGCATTTTCCCCTTTTATTCCTGTTGGGCATATCTGATATGCTTTTAGAACTAATACCAAGATGTACAATCTCGATGATAGTCAGCTAAGGCAGTGTTTCTCAATCTTTTTACTCTCGTGGCACATTTTCCAAAGAAGAAAAATTTCGCGGCACGCCTACGTAGTCATAGAAGAAGAAATTTCTAAATTTCGCTGCACACTTGGAAAATTTTGCGGCACACTAATGTGACGCGGCACACCCTTTGAGAAACACTGAGCTAAGGAGGAGTGGGCCAACCTCGTGATGGAGTTAAAGAGTTCGTCAGCATGTCCAAAAGGGTCATCTCCGGTTTATGGAAACAATTCCAGGACAGGGGAAACTATAATTCCACTACAGATGAATGACTCGAAGAATACCAACACCGAAATATGCCCGAAATAGTTTTAAGCGAATTTTATACACTATGTTTCCAAAATTATTAGGCTGATGTGCAACTTTGCAGATGATAGAAACGTTGGCAGATGGTTAATGACAGTAATCAAGGTAAGCTACTACAACAAGATCTGGAAAAATTAGGTAGATGAACTGAGGAATGGCAGTTGACGTTTAACGTTGAAAATTCAAACGTACTGCATACGGGTAGCAGGAGTCCCAGATTAACATATCAACTACACTCAGAGTAGTGAAAAATGAAAAAGACCTGGGGAAGGGGGGGCAATTGTGCAGTCAGATATATATATATATAAAAAAAAAATAATAAAGTTCTTGTTTATACTCCGGCACGACCACCAGGTCAGTGGAGCTTACAAAAATCATCGATACAAACGTCAATCGTATTTAGCAGTCATGGGCTTTAATCCCGGTCCACTCAAAGAGCATGTGCTACTAGCATTCTCGCCCTGACCACTCGGCTACGTCAGGCTTCTGAGTAGTGTAAAAGGGCTGTAAGGACAGCTCATGGAGTTTTTGTCAATGATTTTCCTAGCAGGGAAGGAGGTGATTATTCCGTTTTATGAGGCAGTGGTCAGGTCACAACTTCAGTACTTCATACAAGTCTGGAGGTCCCATTTTAGGAAGAACGTAGAGCTGCTAAAACAGGAACAGAGAAGCGAAGAGAGAAATGATCTGATTGAAGTGTTTAAAGTTTTGAATGGCTGAAGCAAACTCAATGCTTACGGTATTCTAGCTCAGACTACACAGGTGAGGGGACATAAATTCAAATTGAGGAAGAATGGCTGCAGGATAGATAAGCGCAAGTTTGCCTTCAATCAGCGGGTGGTTGATTATTGGAAGAAACTTCCGTCTGTTGTGGTAGAAGTGAGTGGTGTGAATAAATCCAAGGAAGAACTAGACAAATTATTGGAGAAGATGGACAGGTGATGTGAGAAGTTTTTTCCTTTTTATCGTTTAGAAGCTTGCCTTCCAGCAGCATCATTTGCCAGGCTCACATCTGGTGAGTATGGGCTTGGCACACCCAGGGTCCTGAGCTGGATATCATCATTCTTCACTTTCTTGGTGATTCCTTTCTACTTCTCTCTCTCTCTCTCTCTCTCTCTCGCTCAGGGTAATAGGAAATTTTTTTTTTTTTTTTTTTTTTTTTTTGGCTGGTGCAGCATAAGCCTCAGGCTTCCTTGCACCATATGGCTATTATTAATAATAATAATAATCAGTTCCCGTGCCCTCTCTAAATTTCTGGTTTATAATATTTGGTTAGGACTAACGAGATCAAAGTATTATTTTTCTGAGCACACAACTGAGTAGCATTTTTTTAAATTTAGCTTCCTAAATCTTTGGTGGTTTTCTTTCTCGGGTTTTTTAGGTTTACTGTCAATTTTCATAACTGAAATTTCATCACTGCATTTGTAGTTATTATCAATGCCAGGCTGTAGCTTGAGAATTGGAATCGAAATCAGACCAATTTCAGTTCTTATGCGATTATTTTTTTTCCTATTCCGATGTGCATGGGTTTTTTTTTTTTTTTTTTTTTTTTTTTAGGAATTTTGAGAAATTTCATCCATAACAGATTTTCACAGAAGCTCACTAAAGATATTCCCGGTGGTTGCATTAATACTTTACAACGAATGGGTGATCTTTAATCTCGACAGAAATCCCAAAAGTATGATTTAGCAGTATTTTCACAATCACGCACAAACCTCCTTCATTTTCCCTTATTACTGAGGCCCTTCCAGGAGTAAGAATGGAAAATTTTATGATACCAAAGGCTAGTTAATAAATTTTTATTTTTTAATAATTGTACTTGACCTTGCTGATGCTTCTGATGGTCGGGAACAGCTTTCCAGTGCGCTTGGTCCATTCCGAGTCGGTGTCCACCCATCGTTGCATCCCACTTCTAATTATGCATTCCCTTATAATTTATCTCTTTTCTCTGTGTCATGATTACGTCATAGGTGACCTTTAAGGCGTCCACAGAATACCAAATGATGTTCGTATTCAGCCAGACGAACCCCTCGTTACCGGCCCACCCCTGTTCGTGCGTCTTTATGACGTCAAGGATTGACCGATGACCCTCGTCACTGCATGTCAAACAGACTGTTATACCTGGAAGAAATTCCTTTCTTACAGTTGGTCAATGTCCCCTTTCGATTGGGTGAGAAGTAAATAAATAAAAAACATTGTAATTTACTGAAAATGGCTGCTAATAACAAGCTACTAATAATAACGTGCATTAGTCAAATATACATTAAATTGCGCGTTAAAGATTTTTATTTTTTAAATTAATCGAAATTTTCATTTTTCTATGATTGATAGAATTGAAAAGTAAATAGGTAACCGTCTAATTACCAATTAATTGCTAATTCATTAACTAAAACATATAAAAGTATTGTGTTTACTTCACTGCACATACCTCACAACATAATTATTGTTTTTTTCATTTAAAACAACCGTGATTTAATAAAATGAACAATCGTAGTATACTGTCAACGCTTTCGTAATGCATTTACTTATTTCTTCTGAATTTTTAATAACGATTAAAATATAACACGTATTTAACGTTTGCGCTGTGATTAGTATAATAAGCAAATAGTAATAAGTCTTGATTTTTGTATTTAGTAAACTAATAACAAAAAAGGAATACAAACGGCCAGACAGACGAATGGACACGCTGAAGACGATAGACTGATTTACTTTGCTGTCAGAGTTGCTTCCTTTGTGTCGGGTTAACTAACAATACATCAACTTTTTAAATATCGTCTAAGTTTTGTATCTGTTTAACATCACGGTCTGCTTAACAACATTTGGTTAAGTAACTTTAACAAGGTAATTTTTATCATTATATACATACATACTGGCCAAAAAAAAAAAAAAAAAAAAAAAAATAGGAACCTCTGCATTAAGACACTCACAGATAGAAGAAATGCAAGTTCTTCGTGTTCAGTTCGACGAGGATTCCATTCCTGTATTTTTTGTTGTCGACCACTTCTTGGAGGCCACCGTCGATCCCCTGCAGTGAGAGTAGCACAAAGCAAATGCTGTAAGCACTAGCCAGTTTTGGTCTACTAGCAGCTGTGCTGAAGACCGGAGATAAGGGGAAGGAATGCGCCAAGAGCAGTGATCCCAGAAATTCGGCTCTATAATTTTAACGGTGGGCATCTTGATCGTGAATTTCTCCGATGTAGGATCGGAGTCTGCGCAGTTGAAGGGTGTCTGCTAACTTTGTAGCTCAGAATTCTGCAGCAAAGTTCTTTAAAAGTTGGATACGGCAGCCGAGGCCCATATCTTTGAAGCATATAGTACTGTCTGGTATAGGTTTGATACGACGTACCTTTTTACCAGGTGCGGGTCGTTGGTGTGGTTAAGCTGTTGCTTGGCGACCCAGCGTAGTGCAGTCAGCCTCGAATGTATGAGGTTAACATCATCGTTGAAGGAGAGCTTTGAGCCCAAAACGACCCCCAGATCCTTGTGCGTTTGAACACTTGGAACTGAGGGGGCATTGAGCACAGGCTCCAACATTGTTGGGCTGCACTTTAGTAAAAAAAATGATTTGTGCCCATTTCAGGAGGTTAATTTGAAGGTTGAATGTGTTAAGTTAGTCAACCATGTCCTGTAATTTCCTATTGATTTGCTGAGTGGTTTCAGATGGTGAAATCCTAGTAAGGAGCTTAACATCGTCAGCATATGTGATCCAATTGCATTTGTTGGCCACAAACGGCACCATAATTTCCATGAAAAGAACGCCAGACAGGATTCCTCCTTGAGGCACACCAGCAGTTATGTGATGCATGAAGGTCTTCGTTCCGATCTTAAACACAAGGACCTCCTCTTGGATAGGAGAGATTCTAGAAACCAGAGAACATCGCCAAGAAAATTGAATTGGCTTTCTAAGAGATGTAGGAGTTTGGATATATATATATATATATATGGCATCAAATGCAGAATGGATGTCAAGGTATATATAACTGACAATTCCTGTCTTTGTTCTAAGGCTTTTAGGACGTGCGGTGTGATCGTTGTAAGGTTAGTTATAGTTGATCTTCCTGATATCCCATAGTGTATTTGCTAAGGGCTGTCAAAAAGAATTTGATGGGTGATGGACAGTAGTAATGCTTTCTCCAGAATTTTTAGCAATACAGAGGCGCAAACGATGGGCCTATATTGGCTTCGGCGAGTTGATTGTTGGTACTTAGGAAGGGGCCAGACAAAGTACCTGTTCTACTGTGGGGGAAAGTAATGATCTTTGAGGCATCTGTTATATAGGTTGAGGAGTGGATCGATGAACTGGGGAATGTCATCGTCACCGGTGGTTGCTGCGAGAGGGAGAGTGTTAATGGCTTGCATCAGTTGTTGCTTCGAAATTCGAACCGTAGCGGGACTATCAATGGGATGAATGTGACTGAAGAGTGGCAGGTTAAGTAGAGCTGGAGGCTACTTAGAAAATCTGGCAATGTACTCAAGCTAGTCAACCGGACTGACGTTGCTAACCTTTGTTTTGTAGAATGGTTTCTACTTTTTTAGGGTTCTTTCGAGCTGCTTCTTAATTGCCGCTGGTTTGTTTCTGTTGAATTCGGCCCTGGCTTTGGAGAATGCAATACGGTCTTGAACATCGCCAGAAGCTTTCCATTTGGTGTGTAGTGATTGTTTTGGGTGGAAACTTTGGTTGAGTTGGGAAGTCCACCTCTGGAGTGCGGAGTGATTGCGGCTGTCTTGGTAGCAGTGTGAAGGGTGATAGTATTGATCCATTGGTCATTATATTGATTGCGAGGCCCAGTTCGTATCCATCTAAGATGTTCCATGGGACTGTGGATGCAGCTTCAGTGCAGCGCACTGGATTCAGAAATTTCGGGGCAGTGACCTTTCGCACAGATTTAGTTTCTGAGATATTGAAGTATTTTTTGGGTAGAAGAACTGTATATTTCTCTGGAATAATGAGCAGACTGGCTACCTCCTAGTGGTGTGCGTGTGTACGGGTAAAGTGGAGTCCCACCAGAGCCCTGCGGCCAAATGCCAGGACACACAACAGAACCTAACACAATATGTCATATACAACACACAACACTTTTCTGGCATTTATAGTAGTACTGTATTCCTTCACAGGGAACATATGGCGCAGATGTGGGAAACCACAGGTGGCGCCTGACCCTAATACTATGCACACTATGTATATTTCTCTAAAGTTTTATCATGTGTATTATACTCATCCAACTGTATTATTTCTGCACTGGCACTTCGTTATATTTATGTTTTTTTTTTAATGCTGTCTCAGGTAATAATAATTATTATTATCTGAATAATCACACTATTTTCAAGCCAGGTATAATTTTTCGAGGTGTGGTCTATCAGAGGATAAAAGACAATTATTCATGTTGAGTGTTACTGCAACACTGGAGTATTCCAAGAATGGAGAAGTACAGGATAAATAAAACTCAAGTACAGGATAAATAAAACTCGAGCAGCGATGGGTGTGGTCGCAAGTTAAGGTGATAGAACAAGGTTATTCCGAGTTTAGAACGAACTGTTGAGATGAACCGTCGAGGTCAAACAACAGCAGTAATTAGCATCCAGTCGCCGAGCCTTCGGCAACGTCTGATATAAATAAGTCTATGATCTCTTTTTGACCTTTACTAAAACGGTATCTCAGCTATAATATGGAGAGTTTCTTTTGGACCACCATCCATCCCTACATAACAAAAAAAAAAATGAATAAATACAAGTTCTTGGCGATCCAGGCTGACACTTGGATTCTGTTAATGTTAATTTTATAAGGTCAAGTGCCGTGGCACTTGACCTTATAAATGGTCAAGTGCCACGGCAAATGGCGTAAATGGCGCATATTGTATAATTTTTTTGATGGGAGTTGAATGAAAAATAAGCAATTGTGTGAGATCGAATAACTTGGCCACGGTAAACAGACATTAAAAAATAATAATAAAATACATAAAATCTCAAAGAGCTTTCTGTTTAGTCGGAATTTGAACCTATGGCCTTCCTTCATAGTATGGAAGGACAGGATTACGAGCACTGTGCTAATCGCGAGTGCCTGTTGCATAAATAAATCAGTGATAAATGAGCTACAGATTTTAGAAATGAATAATATAAATAATACTGAGGATTGTTGAAGACACTGATTAATTTTATTTTTATTATTATTTTTTTTCTCATCAGAGTGGGTAATCTTCTGGTAGTGACTTCACCATTGGTAGAATCTGAAAGAGGACGGATCAATGGTAAAACGCTGGAAGGTGTCCAATCCAGCTCAGGAAAATGTCTTGTTCTATATGATGTTCCTACTCAGTGAGGAAACATTATTTTGACTATCCACTTCCTCAAGTTGGGAGTGCCTCATGGTTTGGATGAATGCTGTCAATGCTTTTTAAATTTGTTGCTGTTTTCAGATGTTTTTTGAATATTGTGTAGGCACTTTTTCTGACAGTGGAGTAAGGCTGATGAGACTCATGACATAGCCAGGGACAAATTCTTAAAGAGAAGGGGGGCTTTGGGGCAATTAGCGTCAGATGGCGAGCAATGAATTCCGTTTCTTCGGAGGGGGAGCACCTTCTAATTAGTGATTTTGAGTATTTCCAGCATGTTTTCGATCCTAGTTGATTAAACGATAGTACAGGTTGCTGTGCTGATTGTTTTCTTTATTTTGATAAATAAAATCGTAAGCGAAAAGCCACATTATTGGACTATGTTGTTGCTATTGTTGTAGTGGGGTTTTAGGAGCATTAGCGATAATGCCATATTGCTCCGCGTATATACAGGGTGTCTCAAAAATACACGGCAATTTCAGGAATGAGTTCCTCATATGTAGACAATAAAAATATTTTATATCAACATAGTTCCGGAAATGCTTGGTTCCCGAGTTATTAACCGGAATGTCTTATCTCCGGCAGGTGATTTCCTTCATCACAAGGTACTGACAGGATCTGGTGGTTTTCCATTTCGACCATGTACTCAAATCAGAAGCCAGCGGATATGCACTTTATGTACGGTTTGCCGGACGGCAATGCTCTGGAGGCTCGTCGTTTGTACCACGAAAGGTTCCCAGAACGAAGATGTCCAGACAGGAAAACGTTTGAAGGTATTCATCGCCGCCTTTGTGAACATGGGACCTTTACACCTCGTGCTACCGACAGAGGACGACCAAAAGCTACGACTCCTGAAGTAGAGGAGGAGATTTTGGATGTTGTGTATTCCACTCCTAGAATCAGCACACGCAGAATAGCAATGCAACTGGCTGTTCAACGTTCGACTATTTGGAGAGTGGTGCGAGAAACACCAAGTGCATCCTTATCATCTGCAACGGGTAAAGGCCTCGTCACCAGCAGATTACCCTGCGCGAGTAATGTTCTGCCAGTGGTTCTTGCAGCAGTAGGGTACAACTCCTCACTTTCCTGCCTTAGTGATATTCACAGATGAAGCACAGTTCACACGAGATGGAAACCAAAACTTTCACAATCAGCATGTATGGGCTGAGAAAAGTCCACGTGCAATTCTTCCATCACATCAACAGTGGTTCAGATTCAACATCTGGGTGGGTGTTTTTGGTGATAAGTTATTTGGGCCCCATGTACTTCCAAACAAACTCACAGGGCAGGCGTACAGAAACTTTCTGAAAAACAACATGCCTGATTTCTTGGACGACACGCCACTGATTATTCGTCAACAAGCACACCATGCACGATGGCGCTCCTGCACATTTCAGCCATCTAGCCCGCAATTACCTGAATCGAAGGTTTCCACGTCGGTGGATAGGTAGAGGTGGGCCAACTGCCTGGCCTCCACGCTCAACTGATTTAAACCCACTAGATTTCTTCTTGTGGGGCCATTTAAAGTCATTGGTGTATTCGACTCCTGTAGCTGATGTGGAAACTCTCCGCAATCGAATTGTGGCAGGTTGTGAGATAATACGAAACATGCCAGGAATTTGGCATAGTCTTAGCGAGTCCACGAGACGTCGATGTGAGGCCTGTATTCAGGCAGAAGGTGGACATTTTGAACAATTACTATAAGGTGATGTGAACAGTTAAGTGTCATAGACTGACCTTCAAAACTCGGAAACCAAGAATTCCGGAACTATGTTAATATAAAATATTTTTATTGTCTACATATGAGGAACTCGTTCCTGAAGTTATGCCGTGTATTTTTGAGACACCCTGTATACTGTCTGTAAATTGCGTGTGTTCTATGGTAGATTTTCTGTTTGCTGGGCGAAAAACCTGAGTTTCTTGATAAAAAAAAAACATGCTAACCTTGCTAAACTCAGACACGTTGTGAAAAAAGCCCTTAAATTCCTCACGTCATGGACGGAACTCGAACTCAGGTCTTTTCCACCCGGTGTTGGGAGAACGGCGATTCTACGAACTATGTTGCCCACGAGGGCCATTGGATTATGGTCCGATTGAAATTCACAAAAATTCCGCTGTTACGGTAGAATAGACTGAAGGTTATTCTAATTTAAGTTTATTGGGTTAAGTCCTCTCTAGGTTTCTTTGCATTTTAGATTAAAGTTGCTTACTGCAATAATGTACGTTGGCTTATGTACGTTGGCATTCGAGGTGAGCGGACGCGCTTAGACAGGGCTCCTCAGTTAAGTGGTTTACTTTTGGATAGTGCTTTTAAATATTTGATTTATTTAAATATTGTTGGATTATTTTGTTATAGGTTTTCCTGTAACTGTTTGATTTTAATAATATTATAGATATAATTTTTTAAAGTTACTTTCATTGATATTTATTTAATTTTATAATGGTTGTTAGGAGATCTGCCTTAAACACGTCACAGGGTATCGTGAGTCACACGGAAATAGCAGATGGCGATTTACGGGTGAGTCATGATTTAATCCGTTGTGGAACCTGTGGAATGTTTTCTAAGGTCGACCTGGTGACTAATCCTACCTCACCTGGGGATTCTTTTCTTTGTGATCGATGTAAGGAGTGCACCGATCTTAAATTACAATTTGGTGCACTGATGGAACAATTTGAGTCCCTGAAAAAACGAGTGCTTGCCCTCGAAAATAATGCTTCTGGAAGCTCGTCAGGGACTCAAAACTCCAGCAATCTACCAAGTGTTGCACACCCGATTCGAGCCTCAAAACAGAAAAACCAAGTGCAAACTACCCTGGTTAGAAAGGACATTGTTTTATTAGGAGACTCCATTGTAAGGGAAACGGGGAATATTTTTTGTAATAAAGATAGGTGGAGCAGAACCAGGGTATGTCTGCCAGGAGCAACTATTGATGATGTCACCAACAGACTGTCAGATTTTAAAGGGGGTAAAGAAAATATTATTATTCATGTGGGGACAAACGATATTAAACGTACACGATCTGACGATTTGTTGGAAAAATACAGGACCATGCTGAGGAAATGTCGCGAGCTAGGCCATAATGTCTATGTGTCTGCAATTCTGCCCAGACACGATAGGAGGGATTATATGTTAAGAGCCTTGTGGATTAACTCAAGACTTGAAGGAATCTGCAAGGCTTTAGGGGGTAAATTTCTATCAGCATGGCCCACACTTGTAGGTAGAAGGAATTTGTTTTGTAGAGACGGGATACACTTAAACAAAGGTGGTGCAAAAGTTTTTGCCAGTATTATTGAGGATACCTTAAAGGCTCAGGGAAACTGCTAGTTAGGGGGGATGTGGGTAATACTGACACGCGTTTATCTGATAATATTGGTCAATGTAACTCTTGCACATACCTTAAGAGTTCTTATCTGTTACCCCAACTGGACGTATTATCTAGATGTTCTGGGGGCAAAGACGTTTCACGTGAGCAGGTAGTTAATATCAGGGAAGAGAGCCTAAAAAACTTCAAGGGTTGTGTTAGGGTTGTTAAATATACAAGAACAGTAAATCTTAATTGTTTATACAGTAACGTTAGAAGTGTCGTCAATAAAATGAGCGAATTCGAACTGCTGGTTAAAACAAGTAACGCGGACATAATAGGGCTTACAGAGACGTGGTGCCACCCGGAAATTGGGGATGATGAGTTTCAGTACGGCTTGTATAATGTATTTAGGAAGGATGGGTTAGATAGAAGAGGTGGTGGGGTAATGCTTCTTATCAGAAGCAGCCTGAGTGCGACGATAGCTTTCCCGGATTCAGACGTTTCACATGCTAGTATAGAGTCAGTATGGTGTGAGATAGTTGGAAACAAAGGTACAATGCGAGTAGGCGTAATCTACAGACCAGGTGATTGTGAAGACTATGACAAAAGCCTCTACATGCAAATGGAATGGGCAAGTAAGCGTCAATGCCTTATTATGGGTGATTTCAATTTGCCTTTAATTGATTGGAGTAAATGGGAAGGAAACTCGACATGGGGAACAAAATTTTTAAATCAACTAGATGACTGTTATTTGTATCAACATGTCAGGGAAAGTACTACAGAAAAGAATATCCTAGACCTCATCATCACACATGAATCAGATGACATAACAGGGCTGACAGTAGAGGAACCAGTAGCAGGAAGTGATCACGGAGTTCTACGGTGGATGATGACGAGAGAGGTAGCAGAAGTAAAAGGCAAAGGAATGGGTTTTAATTTCAGAAAAGGAAATTACGATGCCTTAAGGTACTACATGGCTTCTATTAACTGGGTAGATATCGCGCAGAGAATGAATACAATTGAACTGTGGTACGCTTTTAAAACATTAATCACAGATGCCTTGAATGCGTATATACCATTAAAAAAATACTCCACGAGAAGGGTTCCAAGTTGGATGAATAGTGAAGTTGCCACATTACTTGAGCAAAAAAAGGTGGCATGGAAACGTTACAGAGCAATAAAAAGTACTGAAGCCTATAACAGCTACAAGGTGATGTGTAATAGAGCCACAGAAAAGGTTCGACAGGCAAAGGCAGTTTATGAGAAAACACTAGCAAACAGAGCAAAGAGGGGGGATAAAGAATTCTTCACATATATAAATGCCAAGAAGAGCAGGACAAACCAGATCGGACCTTTACGTAAGGGAAAGGGGATAGTAATAAATACACCAGCTGCCGTTGCAGATGAACTCAACAGTTATTTTGCATCGATATTTACAAATGAAAAGCCTTTTGTGGCAATGGGAAATTGTGGGAGCGAAGTTAAAAAATATGTAATTAATGATATTGAAATTTCGCAAGATTATTTAATGAAAAAACTTTCAAGCCTACAGACTAGTAAGGCTCCTGGAGTTGATGGAATATACCCTATAATCTTGAGAGAGGCGGCAAGCGAGTGCCTTGAACCACTGAGGCTGGTTATGCGAGCATCACTAGACTCTGGGGAGATTCCCTTGGATTGGAAAAGTGCAAATGTATCTCCCATACATAAGGGTGGCTCTAAAAGTGAAGTGGGAAATTATCGACCTGTCAGTCTGACTTCAGTAGTAGGGAAAATCATGGAGGCATTGATCAAGGGTGGAATTCAGGATCATTTGGATCGAATTGAAATTCTCAAGGATACTCAGCATGGTTTTGTAAAGGGAAAATCATGTTTAACAAATCTGTTTCGCTATTTCGAAAGGGTCACTCACGAGCTGGATTTAGGGAATAATTTCGACATTGTTTATTTAGATTTCAGCAAAGCTTTTGACTCAGTCCCACATGAGCGGTTGCTTTATAAGCTGGAACAGGTTGGAATCACTGGGAAAATCCTTAGATGGATAGAAGGATGGCTTCAGGGCAGGAGGCAGAGGGTTGTGATAAATGGCTATTCCTCAGATTGGGTTGATGTAAGAAGTGGGGTTCCCCAAGGATCAGTATTAGGACCACTGTTGTTTTTAATTTTCATAAACGACATTGATGAAGGGATAGAGGGCGTGATGTCTAAATTTGCAGATGATGTTAAAATTGGTAGAGTAGTTAATGATCACTGTCAAGCTAAGCTTCTTCAGAGAGACCTAGATAGACTTCAAGAATGGTCAGAAAAATGGCAGCTGTGCTTTAATCCAACAAAGTGTAAGGTATTACACCTGGGAAACAGTAATCCCAAAATAACTTATTCACTTGGTGGAGTTCAACTAAACCCAGTACTGGAGGAAAGGGACTTGGGTGTTACGATACGGTCAGACATGAAATTCTCTGAGCATTGTAAACAGGTTGCAAGGAAGGCCCATGGTGTCCTATCGATGATCTATCGAACTTTTGCAAGTAGAGATAGGGACGTGATAATCCCATTATATAAGGCCTATGTTAGACCACACTTGGAATACTGTGTTCAAGTATGGAGACCGCACCTAAAGAAAGACATCGAGCTTCTTGAAAGGGTGCAAAGAAGGGTAACTCGCCTGGTGAGATCGGCAAAAGGGCGTCCTTATGAAGAAAGACTTCGAATATGTGGGCTGCAGAGTTTGGAAACTAGACACCTTAGAGGAGATTTGATTGAGGTGTTTAAGGCTCTGAGAGGCATCAGTAAAATGAATGAGGACAAAATTTTCAAGATTATAAATGATGCTAGAACTAGGGGACATAAATTCAAGTTACGCGGGGAAATGTTTAGATTGGACTGCAGGAAGTTTTATTTTAGCCAGCGAGTTATAAATTACTGGAATAAGTTGCCTTCATGGGTGGTAGAGGCCGACAGTTTGGGGAAATTCAAAGGTCATCTGGATAGTACTTTCGGGTAAGGGAAGCGCATAGGATGATAGGATTAATTTCCTTTTATTTAATTTTTAATTTCATTTTATTATTTTTATTTATTTATTAATTATTATTATTATTTATTTATTTAATTTTTGTTTTTATCATTGTTTTGTTCGGATTTTTTTTTTTTTTTTTTCTGGCTGGTGCAGCATAAGCCATAGGCTTTCTTGCACCATACGGCCGTTACTAATACTAATACTAATACTAATAATTGAAACGCTGTTTGGTGTGCATGGAGATCTAGTAATTGTTGAAGTTAATGAAAATTAGCTGCATCTCAGAATTTTTGTCTCTGCGCATGAATGCGAATGCATCGAAGTTTTTTCTGTCCTTTCCACTTTCCTGTGTAGCCTCCCCCCCCCTCCCTGAACGCTTTTGGGTATAGTTATATGTGGTAAAACTGTATGGGGAGTGTACAATCGTTTGGGGAAACATGGCTACCGCAGCTTTTTCCAAAACAAAGGAAATGTTAACGAACACAACAACAACAACAGCTGTCCAGATAATTTTAATTTAATAACAACAACAACAACAACAACAACGCTTATAATTTATAATTCTGCAATATTGCTTATAGAAAGAAATATGTAACTTGAATGCTACAGACCGTGCAGTTTAGAAAGAAAGTGTAAAATACAGCGTAAATAAATAAACATGACATTCATAAATATGGTAGCCTCCCCTCCTCTGCCACTGTACAAGCTGCGCATTTAATTCAAAGTAGAAATGCAAATTTCCTGATATTAAATAGTTGTTGCGAAGCGCAGGGTCAAGGGGGGGTGTGGGGATTTGATTTGGCACTGTGTTCCCCTGACCTTAATAAACGATTGTATAAGTTCACTGTAAAGGTTTGAAAATGCAAATAAATAAACGAAAAGTGAGAAAACATCTCGAAAACTTGGATGATCTCATGAGGGGAATACGTACTGCGTCCGCTGCAATTAATCGCGCCGTTCTACGGAAAGTTCACGCTGATTTATTACGTCGTTAAAAGCGCCTATATTGGCTGACGAAAGTCACATTCAGTTAAAGTCTTTACGAAACCATTCACTCTGTCTGCTTAGTCATTCACTACAAGTTTCATTGTAAATATTGCAAAATATTTACAATGAATTGCTGCTGCTAAATGTTGAAATGTTGTGCCAATTGAAAATTGTGGAAATAACAGCATTCAACTTTAACAAGAAACGTCCGAAATCACGTGGATATGCGTCTTAAATTTTATCGTTTATTAGGGTCTTTACCGTTTCCTGGCATTGAATTTACAAATGGATATTGTTTTTTTTTAAGGTCCTTTATAGCATATGTGCGTCATCCACACATCTTCACTATGTCCGTCTGTCAGTCAGCGCGTAATAATTGATCCTGGTCCATTGTTTTTCATGCAATTGTATATTTCGAACTTATACTGTATACAGATTTGTCCAGCCATCCCAAATTTCATTAAAATTACAGAAATCCGCAATTATTATTTTTATCCCACGTCCGCATGTAATAACGAGCTTTTTTCTCGTTTTAAAGAGCCAAAATTACTAATTTTTACTCTTTGCTAACGCGCCTTAAATGTAATTAATGCACTGTGTAAATTCACTGAATTGTTTATAATTGTTTCTAAGTATCACCGATGCTGTATTTTAACTAAACCCATAACGGAGAACAACTTGCCATTAAAAAAAAAAAAAAAAAAGTAGTTGATTTTTGTAGTAGACTAATTTTAACAAAAAATTCTCAAGGACATGAGACTAACTGATTAATTTGAAAAGCCATATGGGCAGCAGTAATCTCAAAGTAACGTACTAACTGTGTAGTACTACTACACTTAGGGTAGTGGAGAATGAAAAGAACCTGGGGGTAATTGTGCAGTCCGATATGAAGTTTTCTGAACAGTGCAGAGAGGCTGCAAGAGTAGCTCATGGGGGTCTTGCCAATGATATACAGGAATTTTGCTAGCAAGGATAAAGTGATGGTTATCCCTTTGTATAATTCAACGATCAGGTCACTCCTTGAGTACTGCGTACGGGTCTAGGGACCTCATTTTAGTAAGGATGTGGAGTTGCTAGAATGAGTACAGAGAAGAACAACAAGACTGGTAAGGGGAACAAAGGTGCTCTTAAGAAGAAAGGTTTAAGTTCTGCAAATTGCAACGTCTGGAAACTAGGCACCAGCGAGGTGATCTGATTGAGGTGTATAAGGCCTTGAATGGATTGAGCAGACTCAATGCTGATGGGATTATTCCTCTTGCTCAGGTTACTCGCCTGAGGGTTCATAAATTAAAATTGAGGAAAGCTAATTGTAGAAGAGAACTGTGGAAATTTTCCTTTAGTCAGCAGAAGGTTGACAGTTGGAACGAACTTCTTTCTGTCGTGGTGGAGGTCGACAACTTAAATAAGTTCAAGGCAGAACTAGACAAAAGCATTTTGAGCGAATGGATGGGTGAAATGGGAAGAGTTTTTTTTTTTTTTTTTTTTTGCTGATGCTGTATAAGCTTGCTTTCTTGCATCATATGCCTCTACTAATACTATCTCTCTATCTTAGCATTAGCTAAGATAGAGAGAATACAAGAAACAGCATCATTAGCACCGGCAGTGACTGTTTGAAAGTCCTCGTGTGTAGCACAGTTGGTAGGATCGCCGTCCTCCTCCCACCGCGTGGAAAAAGACCTGAGTATGAGCCCCGTCGATAATGTGCGGAATTTTTATGGGCCTTTTGCACAATATGGCTGAATTAGTTCGTCTGAGGCGAGGGTAACATGGTTTTTAGTCTAGCAAACAGAAAATCTATACCAAAACACAGATAACAACAACAGGTTTGAACCCGATCATTCGAAGAACGTGTATTTGTGCGCCCTCGTGCCTGATCACGTGCAGCCCAAATAAACTACACGAGAATATAGAGAGAATACAAGAAATGGCACTGTATTTAGCAGTCAAGTGTGGCATCAGTACTCAGATGGTAAAGGCAGACAGTGAACTGCCCCTAAGCCAATCCAGTATATTGCTTCTGTAATTCATACATTTTTCGGTCGTTTTGCCTAAAAGAAAAACTTTGCTGAAAAGACAGTGGCCGGGATTAAAAAAAAAAAAAAAAAGAAGACGAAAGAAATAAAAAATAATCAACACCGTGCGACCCTTGCATGAGGCTAACTGATTCATTGGAAAATCTTATAAAATCCTTTGCGTCACTGATGCATCGGAACCTAGTTTTTATCACACGGTGTGGAAGACAGTGATTTCAATCAGTGTACTGTCTGGGGGAAGGGGGGAGTGAACTGCTCCACCTCTGGAAAGGACATAATGAGATGAAGACAAAGAAGGACTTAGAACTCTAGACCTATCACACTTTCACCTGTCTTAAGTATGTTTGTGGAGGTGTTAATGTTTCCAAACAGTTCAGTTCAACGATTTTATTTGCAGCAGCTCTAAACCCCTTTTCATGGCCCTATGTACGGTCTTCATTTCGAAAGAACCTCATTTTGACTAGAGCTTAACCCAACAAAATCAGGTTCAACCAGTAGTGACAAAAGCAAAAAAGAAAAAGACAACAATTGACATCCGAACAGGCGGCACCCTCAGTGCATAAAGTTTCCTCACGCGGACCTGAGTGTTAAGTGGGACGAAGGCCTCACTTAAAGGACCCAAAACGAATGACACGATATATCCAAAGGATACCTCTTTCACATCCTACTGTATGCTTCTGTTATCCCATCTGACAAAATTAGTCTCTATAATACTCTGATTGTAGATTCCTACGACAGCTACAGGAATCATGCACTCAGGAATACCTAGCAATTCATTGATATATATATAGCGGAACAATTAATTCCGATATCGATCAGGAGCGAAGTAACTGTGATGATGGCCAGTTTTTCAAAAAATTGTAGGAAAACTCCTGGAAAACTTCCAGTGTTGTAACCACGATGAAGCAGCTGTTGCGTCTTCAGAAGAAATTTTCTTCTGAAGACGCAACAGCTGCTTCTGTAGACTTCTGTAAAAAACTGTAGACAACCCTAACAGGCACAATATGTCCTTACGTGTCTTTTATATCCTACTTTTAACTGGTACCGCCATCTACCTGTCCTCTGGAATTAACCATCATTTCTCAGGAGAGAGGGGCTCGATTTACGTTGGAGGACAGGTTCAACACCGAATAATAAAGATCTTATTTATTTACCCATTTGAGAGAAACAGCATTTTAGAAAGTATTTTTGAAGGACAGTACAGTGAGAGGCGTGTCATTCTCTTATTCTCTGGGCTCCGATTTGTCTTCGTTTTTTTTTTTATTATTTTTTATTTGTCTTTTAGCATTAGCATTAGTAGAGGCATATGATGCAAGAAAGCAAGCTTATTCAGCATCAGCCAAAAAAAAAAAAAAAAAAACCCTCTCCCATTTCACCCCTCCGTTCGTTCGAAATACCTGTCCAGTTGAGCTTTAAATTTGTTTAGGCTATCAACTTCAACAACAAGTGATGGAAGTCGGTTCCACCAACCAACCACCCGCTGGCCAAAGGCAAATTTCCGCACATCTATCCGACATCCGTCCTTCCTCAATTTGAATTTATGCCCTCTGAGGTGATTATTCTGAGAAAGATGAAGAATCCCATTGGCATTGAGCATGCTCAAACCATTCAAAGCCTTATACACCTCTATCAGATCACCTCGCCGGTGCCTAGTCTCCAGACTCTGTAATTTGCAAAACTTAAGCCTTTCTTCGTAAGAGCAACCCTTTGTTCCATTTACTAATCTTGCTGCCCTTCTCTGTACCCGTTCCAGCAGCTCTACATCCTTCTTGAAATGAGGCCTCCAGACCTGTATACAGTACTCAAGATGTGGCCTAACCATAGCCTTATACAAGGGAATAATCACCTCCTTATCCCTGCTAGAAAAATTCCTGTATATCATTGACAAGACACCATGAGCTACTCTTGCAGCTCGTCTGCACTGCTCAGAGAACTTCATATCTGCCTGCACAATTACCCCCAGGTCCTTTTCATTCTCCACCACTGTCAGTGTAGTACCGCAGAGTTGATACATTGCTCTGGGGTTACTGTTACCCATATGTAGTACTTTACATTTGTCAATGTTAAACTTCATTTGCCACCTCTCAGCCCATCTGTTCAACCTTTCCAGATCCTGTTGCAGCAGCATAGCGTCAGTAGTGTCCTTAACGACCCTGCCAACCTTTGTATCATCTGCAAACTTAGACATTAAACTTGATATCCCATCATCAATATCATTCATAAACACCGAAAACAACAATGGACCCAACACTGAACCTTGAGGAACTCCACTAATAACATTAGTCCACGTTGAGCAGTGTCCATTGATTACCACTCTCTGTCTTCTGCCACTCAACCATCCCCTTAACCATAGCAGCAATTTGCCTCCAATGCCACACTGCTCCAATTTGTGCAGCAGTCTTCCATGTGCAACAGTATCAAAAGCCTTTCTAAGATCCAAATATATAATATCAAAGTTATTCCCTGCATCCAGTTCTTTTGTGACTACATCATAGTATCCAATCAAATTGGTCAGGCAAGACCTGCCCTTAACAAACCCATGCTGCGTCTGAGCTATAACTGAATTCTTGTCTAGATGATCCTGCAGTGCTTCTTTAACCAGTGCCTCCATTAATTTACCTGGAACAGAAGTTAAACTAACAGGTCTATAATTACTTGTGTCAGCCTTTGATCCTCCTTTGTGAATTGGGGTTACATTTGCACATCTCCAGTCTATGGGTACCTCCCCTGAGTCCAAAGAAGCTCTCATAATTATGGCTAGGGGTTTGCATACTTCCTTTGCTGCCTCCTTTAATATAACTGGATAGATCCCATCCACCCCAGGTGCCTTTTTTATGTTTATCCTCAACAATCTCTCCTCCACTTTCCTCTCAGTTATTACAAAATCATCCAGCTCACTGCCAATGTTTACTTTACCTACATCATTCTCCTTCCTGAATAACTCCTCATGCGTGAATGTAGATGCAAAATACTCGTTTAGATTGTTAGCCACCTGAGCAGGATCCTCAACTGTTGAACCATCAATATCCAGTGGACCAATCTGATTCATCCCTTTCCTTCTCGAGTTCAAGTATGTAAAGAACTCCTTTCTGTTTTTCTTTGCATCCTTTGCCAAGGATTTTTCGTAGTCTGCCTTTGCCTGCCTAATCTCCTTTGTGACCTGGTTACAGACCAACTTATATCTATCATAGGCTTCCATGTCACCCATTAATTTGTATGTATCCCATGCATTTTTCTTCTCTGCCACATGTCTCATTAGTCCATCTGACAACCATTTAGGCCTAAACCTTGAACAATATTTCTTAGTTGGTATGTAAAGCCTGGTAGCCACCAAGATTAGTTCCTTGAATGCTTCCCATTTTGAGTTTGCTGTTGGTAACATCATCAGTTGGTCCCACTGTATAGAATTTAAATACTGTCTCAGACCATCATAGTCGCCTTTACGAAAACAAAAACCCTTCCCTTTACCTCTGATGGTAGTTACCTCCTTGAGTAAATCCCACTTCAACACACTGTGATCACTGCCACCTAGTGGTTCATTTATCTGCAGGTTCTTAATGCATGAAGAATCACTACTGATAATCAGATCAAGAGTATTGCTCCCTCTTGTTGCCTCACGAACATGCTGATGTAGAAAACAATCATCCAATAAAAACTACATCTTATAAACTACAATCGAAATTATAATATTTAACTTCCCCTTGAATTCAAAGTACCTTCCTCCATGCCTGGTGTTAAGTTCTCTGTTCCACCTCATGGAGTATTGGGGCTATTGAAATCACCAAAAGATGAGTGGACTTCCAGCAATTTCTTGTATGCAAATACGCGCTGATGAGTGACTTTTAGGCTCGAGCTTAGTCATCTGTTTATAAGTATTCGGTAATGGTAATGCGATAAGACGTCACTTCCTGTTTACTGCCCGAGCTGTCACGCATGAATTCAGCGGAAATAATTGCACAAATATGCAGCTCGGAAGTTTCCTGAGGCTTATTGTGACCGAAGTTGCATTAAAACGTCAAATTCTTCTTCTTCTTCTTTGACGAAGAAGGAGAATCATTTTTAGTCTCTATATGGTGACTACTGAATAAACTTTGTATGACAAATACCCCTCCTTTAAAGAAATGAAAATAAAATATACAAACTATTTTTTAAATAATTTAAAATTTTTAAAATTATCTTCAATACATTAAATTATCTTTATCAACGTACAATATTTTATTATATGCTTTAGAAAGAAATGTGTTTCGTTGAATTTTTTATTTAAATTTTATTTTTCAGGGTAAACGTTGACCAGGGTAACTTAAACTTTAAAGCCGCAGTCTTAAAATTTCGAATTTTTATATTCTTCGGTTCTAAACCTACTAGCTGTCGATTCAGTATCATGGCAGGTTTTTATTATTTTGATTATTAATACAAATGGTGTTTGAATTATATAATATAATATAATTGTTATCTGATATATAATACACACAATGGCCAAAAAAATATGGACCTTCATTCAGTATCAACAATTCTTCCAGCAAAATATCGCGTAACTTCAACAAAGTTAAAGAAAGAAGATTTCATTGATGAATAGCTCTCTCCAGCATATCCCACACATTCTTAATAGGATTTGGATCAGATGAATGTGAAGGCAGAAAAGATGGTGGAAATCCGTGTCATGTTCTCCGAACCATTCTTGCACGATTCTGGTTAGATGCGCTGTTGCATTGTCATCCATAAAGTGGTCATCACCTTCTGGATAAAAGTGTAACATTTGCGGGGTGCAGTAGATCTGGTACAAAATTTAGGTACTCCCTGGATGACATTCCAACGGTATCAACGAATCCAGTCCGTGCCAAAAAAAAAAAAAAAAAAACAATCCCTATACCACCCCAGATTCTAGGGTTGTCTTAATAAGGCAAGTAGGGTCCATCACTTCGTGAAGTTCTTGCCAAACTCACTGCCTACTATCAGTGCAAAATAAGGTGTATTGATTCGTCTTATAATGGCAAATAATGCGAGAAACCAAGTTTAAATTGCATCGTTTAAAAAAAAATCAATAGACGGTTCACTCATCCGTACAATCTAAGGATGTGTCTAGTTCTTCCTTCCCTCTAGACCGTGTTACGTATATGGCATGAGAGACGTTGGCTGATAGCCATTGGCTATTCTTAGATCATGCGACACATTATATTACCAAAAGTATCCGTATTCCCCTGATATTTTGGAAACCTCAACCCCATTCACGTACAAGTTGCATAACAGTGACTGCGATCGCAATAGACGCGGATCAGCAAAATGCAGTAGATGGGTTGAGGCGTTGAGCATAGCGAATTCTAACATAAAGCAATCGTAGAGTGTCATATTAGCAATCAACCAATCTGTTCTTCCTTTTGCAGCAAAACTGCAGCATCTTTCATCAAAGGTGAATAACGTAATCGCCAAATGAAAACGTCATTGTGCCACTACAGCTGGAACGAAATGGACGGAAAAAGACCGGATGGTGAACATAGATCTCAGTTCTGAAGTTCAGGAAGGAGTCACAGGAAATGAGTAGTAAAAGGACAATATAGTAGGTAGGAAACTGCACTGCGCCAGATTTTCTTTATTGGTTGGATCAGCTACCGCTTCAAGAAACATGTAGCTGTTCCTAAATGCTGCAGATGCTGTCGTTTTGGGCACACCACCCATACGTGCACAAACACGGAACCAACCTGAGGGCAGATTGTTCCAAAAAGGGCATCATTATAGCAGTTGCTTGAACAAATCATCTGCTGCGGTGTGCGAAAACTGCAAAGCAGCAAAAATGGATGTATTTCATTCAATCAGGGAGAGAAAATGTTCTATTTACAACAAGGCTAAGCGAAACCAAGAACTGAAGACCGACTATGGTAGCGAGATTCCTAAACCATTCAACAACAGTGTTATTAAATTTATACAACTTAATGCTCAGCGAACACCTGCAGTAGCGGAGGAAATAAGGAAAAATGTAGATGTAGAAAACATTGATATATTACTACTGCAAGAACCATACACCCACTCCAAGAAAGTTAGAGGCTATCCTCTCACATATAAAATAATTCAAGCAGATGAAGATACTCCCTGGGCTGTCATAGTCATCCGGAACCCGAACATAATGGTCACCAAAATATTTTCCCTCTGCACGGTGTGGGCAGTGTGCCCATGTAATTGGCCCTTTAGGTGCCTTCTATTTAATATCACTCTATTGTAGACCAGGACAAGACATCGAGCCCAGGTGTCAGCTACCTAAGAACAGTTACCACTACTCTATCTAACGCTTAAATCATTCTCGGGGCGGATGTTAACTGCTGTTCTCCTGCTTGGCACAGCCTCACAGCTGACCGACCTTGTTCCCATAATGGGCAGCATTTGGAAGACTTTCTGGCCACCTCACCATTTAATATAATAAACAGGCCCAATAAAGGCAGGTCAATGAAGCCTGGACTATCTCTGACCATAGAGCAATCACATACAGTTTCACAAGAAATATAGAATCAACTCCTACTCCGCACTACGATATCAACCCTTCTGATATCCTCTCTCTGAATCCCGAGCAGCATCAGAAGCTTGTCACTGACATCATCACCCTCTCCTGCAATCAATCTATGCCCAAGAAAAAACCTCTTCCAAGTGCTGTTCCATGGTGGTCTCATGAACGAACTCGAAGGCCTACGCTGGACTGTTCATAACAAGAGGAAAGCTTTTCAGAGAGCTCGCACTTCCTGGCCAGCTACTGAAGTGGAAGCACTTCGTAAAGACTACAAGAGGATCAGGAACCAATAAACTTCCATGATCAGGCAGCGAAAAAGAACCACATGGGAGCGACTGGTTACTACCACTGGTAACTCGGACCCATGGGGAGTGGTGTACCGAGTTACTACCAACAAACTACCCGGAGGGGAAGTAGTCCATTCCACAATAACACCCCAAGGAATCATGACAACATCATGGTAATAATCCATGATGAATATCTTGGATACTCTCTTTATCAGCGACGCCGATCATCTCACAACACAACAGCAGCAAATTTGTGTAGATAATGACAATTACCACATTGACTCTGTGGAGGAAGAATTTAACACTGAAGAATTGCAGTAAGCCCTTGGCAAAATGAAGGATAAAAAATCCCCAGGACTAGATTGCATTGAACCAGAAATATTAAAAAAGGCCGCCCAGGTAAATCCACAATTTCTGCTTAACCTGTTCAATTCTAACCCAGGGATCCTTCCAGAAAGCTGGAAAATAGCTGAACTAAAGTTAATACTCAAAAAACCCATTGAAGCCTTCAGAACAGCCTAACTCGTACCGGCCCATTGCCCTCCTGTTCACATTGAGAAAACTACCTGAACGCCTCCTCCATATCAGACTCCTAACACACTACACAGAAGCTGGCCTACAATCCAATTCACAGTATGGATTTCGCCCAGGACACTGCAGAGAGGACGCTCTCTACCAAATAACCTAAGTTGCAGATAAAAGTACTTCTTGTGAAAGTACTTCCTCCTCATAACCATTGACTTTGCCGGGGCCTTTGACATGCTCTGGTGGCCAAACATTCTTCGCAGGCTAAGAGTGGATGCATACAAGCCAACTTATACAAGTGTATACAAAGTTACCTTTCTAACAGGAAGATCACCATCTCCTCACCATACCAGAAGTTCACCGAGTCTATTTACAGAGGCTGCCCACAGGGCTCGGTCCTCGGCCCGTTCCTCTGGAACATCGTCCTCGATGAGTTACTTGGCCTGGATCTGGGCCCTGTTACTATCCAAGCATTCGCGGATTACCATCTCCATCGCAGCGGACACTAGAGCAACTCTCGAGGCCACTGGCAATCAAGCACTACAGATCTTACAGGCCTGGGCGACTCTACACAAGCCATTTTTTTCTTTTTTTTGTTAGTGCATCGGCTTCTGTGGCCATAATGAACCTCCCAAAGTTTTACATTTTGTACTCTGATCCAAGCACGAGGCGGGATTCGAACCCGCGACCACCTTACCCACCCGTCTAGCCCGGTCGGTTACACAAGATCTGGATTTCCCCACAAAAGACACAATCTATACTTCTCAAAGGCACCCTGCAAATATCAAGGCCTCCTCAGATACAAGGAAAAACCATCAAGCTGGTTACCTCCCTAAAACACCTGGGTATTATTCTGGATTCGAAGCTCTCCTTCTTCCCGCACCTCTCATACCTTCAAATCAAAATCAGAAATTATGTAGCACTAATCGTCCGAGTAAGCAGGTGTGACTGGGGACTGAACCGAAGATCACTCAAACTCCTGTATAAAGCAATATTCCTCCCTGTTATTACATAACCGGGATTTGGTACTATATATACAATTCAGCCTCCATAGGTTGGCCTCCGTAGCCGAGTGGTCAGGAGCGGGAGTGCAGTAACACACGCTCTTTGAGTAGACTCGGGGTTCAAGCCCCTGACTGCTGAATACGGTCGATCTGCCAACCCGCACTGGACCAGCGTGGCAGATTATGGTCCATTTCCCTCAGCATGAATTGTTGAGGAGGCTTCCATCCTGCAGTGGGTTGATAATGGCTGCACTTTTTTTTTTTTTATACAATTCAGCAGAGTATATTGCTCACCATTACCAGGGCCTGCTGCACAGTAAGCTCTCCAGCCCTCCAGGTTCTTGCGGGTATCCTCCCTCTTGACTTGGAGGTTATCCGTCGAGACTTGCACTACTGCTTGTCGCGGGGCATCCAAGCTACCATCTTTGCACATACCATCGACACCCACACTGACTGTAAGCATGAAAAGAAGAAACTAGCTGCCATGCTACTACAAATCTGGCAGACAAGATGGGAAGAGACGAACAAGGGCCTAATAACTAAGAAATTCATCCCGGACGTCAAACTTGTTTATCCAAAGTCGCCACCTTGGTTCTCTCCTGGCCTCTACTGTTCATGTATTATAACTGGACACGGCTCTATAAATCATAAGTTGACTACCTTGGGAATCATCAATAACCCCTACTGTACATGTGAAGAAATTGTGAACAATTGTGACATCATTCTAGGGAACAACAAGGATTGCCATACAGTACATCGACATCCCGGACAGTTCCAGCCTTTCTACACTGCAGCAGCAGTGCGAAGCCTTTTTCTGCTTTAGCACGACAATGTGCCATGTCGTACTGCACAACATTTAGTGAGTTGGTTTGAAGATACGGGCATAAAAAAGCTTCATTGGCTAACCTAAAGTTGTGACCCTTCTCACTGAGCACCTTTGAGAAGAGCTGGAACGTTGGATTCTAGTCAGGGTAACACACCCGCAATCAGTAGCAGAACTGACTGCTGTATTGAAGGAGGAACGGACCAAACTACTGCCTTCCTGTCAGCAGAGGGTCACTGGTGACTTTCAATAGTGATTTGAAATCATAGTTCTGCTTTATTGAACTGTTGAGAAACGACCTGTTGAACTTGTTTGAGAAGTGGATAGAACTTGCAAAAAGTGTACCTCATTCTAAAGCCGGAAGGAAGAAAACTGTTGGTAACCTTGTCCCACACCAGTCCTCCGTATAAATAGCTCTCCCCATCCCGAAACTTGAGTGTTTTCTCCAGAAAAATGGGCAAACAGACCATGAATACAACCATCTAATTTACAAAAAAAAAAAAAAAAAAAAAAATACACTGATGCTTCAGTTGCTTTGTAGTTAAAAGAGAGATCGGAATAATCCTTAAGCTAGGCAAGAAGTAGGAGCTTCTATTGGCCTCTTCCTGCACCTTTCCAGGTCAGAATTCTCTTGATGTGTTGCGTGATAAATACGCAAGCATAAATAGATCATTGCAGTGCTTATAATGTCAAGTTTTACCAATTGCGCATGATGTTTCTTTCTTTCTTTGCAAACTGGTCAGTTGAACGACCTTAACTTCATTGTATACAAACTTCTATTAGTCTACAATAGATGTCCGTCTACAAGCGACAAACAAAGAGAAGCCTTCAATTGTGATGGGTTGTTTCTTGGAGAAGGAAACAGTAATTTATGTTCCGAGACATTGGTTTTTTTTTTTTTTGTTTTTTTTTTTTTTTTTTTTTTGGTTTATGTAGACAGTCCGATTATAAAAATCAAGAAACTAAAATAATATTTAAGAAATTTCTTGAATTTTCAAGAATATCCAAGAAAGATCTAGATTACTGAATGTAGTAGAAGCTGTAATCGGTTCCTGAAAGTTGTAGATGATCCTAAAATATTTTTGAAATTGGGAGTATCATTTCAATATTATAGAAGATTGTAGATGATTCTAGAGTGTTTTGCAATAATATAAATTGAGAAGAGCTGTAACTTATAAAATCGAACACCTGTCACTCAGAACGAATGTTTGGTGTTTCGTGATAAATATGGCAAGAAGTAAGGAACTGAGTGTTGAAGAAAGTAGTACTATTATATCTCTGCATAAAGGAAGTTATTCGGCGTGAAGTATTGGCAAAAATCAAGATGTTTCATTTAACGGAGTAAAAGCTACAATTCTAACAGTTCAAGGACACTGATAGTTTTAAGGACAAACCACGATCAGAAGCACAAGATAAGACCACGACGACCAGGGTAACATCGGAAGCACAAAATAAGACCACAGCACTGATTCTAAACGTAATCGACGACTTGTTGCACTTGAAACCCAAGCTGAGTTCAATAGAGACAGAGAAACTCCCTTGTCTACATCCATTGTAAAACGTCTTAAACAAGCAGAACTTCACGATCTTCACGATTTAATTGTAGCTTATTAAAATTGGAAAACTGAAAGAAACGATTCGCTTAGAGTAAGAACCATCAACACTGGAACAATTGAAGAATGGAAAAACGTACTGTGGACGGATGAATCTACATTTGAAATTTTTAAATCTAAGCGTGGAGTTTTTGAGACGATCAACTGAATTAAAAATGGTGCCATACTGTTTAGTGCCTACAATCAAACACAGTGGTGGTTCCCTCATTATTTGAGGTTGCTTTTGTTTTACAGGAATGGATGACATCGTCAGAATTGAAGAAATTTTAGGGAAAGAAGGCTACAAAAACATTCTTGAACATAATGCACTGTCCTCTGGACTTCGACTTATATTGGATTTGATCTGCGCCAGTGTGTAGCCAGAATTTTTTGTCAGCAGGTATATTCACAAAAAAAGCGCCAATTGCCTAATGCTAAAATGCGCCACAATACCAGATTTCAGCGTCAGGGGGTACAGTGTACCTGCTGATCCTACCAGGCTACGCCACTGGTTTGTGCGGTAGCACAGTGGTAACGTCACTGTCGTCCCCTACACCGAGTGGAAAAGGCCCAGGTTCGAATCCCATCGATGGCGCGAGGAACTTTTATGAGCATTTATCAGTGGCTGAGTTAGTCTGTCTCAGGCGTAGACAGCAAGGTTCTCCCCCCCCCAAAAAAAAAAAAACTGGCGGTTTTTGTCCAGCAAAGCAGGCAAATCGACCAGAGCACACACGCAATTTACAGACACAATATACAGATGAAATAATGGATAGATGAAATAATTTTCCAGTTGACCCTAATAAATAGTTTTTTTTTTTTTTTTTTTTTTATATTTGGTTAAAGACACTTCAACCCAATAGACTGAATAGAGCTTTTATGGGATCGTCTACAGCGTCAAGCCCGTGAAGTCTGCTCATCTTCAGAAAAGTTATGGGGAACCTTGCAGTGTTGTTTCCTTTTCCTTTTTTTTTTTTTTATATAATAAAAACCTCATGTTGTCATAGCTAATTTTAAAAAAAAAATTAACGAAAACTCTTGTTATACGCTGTGATTCCGAACTTTTAGGAAGGAGTGTATGTGCCGTATCGGGTTACGTTATTTGGGTTGAGTGATCGCCCACTTATGAGGTGGCAGAGTATACCACCTACTGGTTTTCGTTCATTTCTCCTGAAAAAAAAAAAAAAAAACGGGCCACATAAATACAGATGAATTCCATCCCTGTTATCCACAGAAACAGGGTCAGCAAAATGAATAAATAAAATAAAGTCAGACCGATAAGTCCAAGAGTGAGACTGAAAATAATCCAGTAAAATTAGTACCATATTCTCCCACCGGTTATGGGAAATATTTTAATGACTTCATTCTTTAGAATGGGCTGTGCGTTTTTTTTTTTTTTTTTTATTGAGCCGACCTTCAGCATGTGTGAGTGTCATGATGCAAGGTAGCAAGTTGAACACTTCACACGATACTCAGCCCTCCATTTTTGTTTATTTATTTTATCTTATTATATTTTGTTTCCTGATTTTGCTTTTTGATGCAAAAATTATTTTAGAATTAGTAAAAGTATTAAATCTGTATTTTATATTAAAATCAAAAAACATTCATTAATATCATTCATGGTTAAATTTCTTATACAACGTAGATGACATGACATTAAGGATTAGTCATTTCTCTCTCCCACTGTAGAATCAAATTTTTGAATACATCTCGGTTGATACGTCTTCCGTATTATTATTATCTCTTTTTTTCTCCTTTATGGGATTTTTCCACCACGTGATGGGTACTGGTACCAAGTGCATGGGATGTTGGTCGAGAAACTCTGACTATCCTACAGGTGTTCAGGATCGCGGCTTTCTAGAGTTCATTTAAGTGTCCTCTGGGAGGCCTGGAATTAACGCTCTTTGGCACCATACCGGTAGTTGATATGGTGATTGGGATTGTTCCATATGCCACATCTCTTTGATCTCCTGACTTAGGTCTGTGTACTTGCCGATCTTTTCCTCGTGGGTTTGCTGAAGGTAGCTGGTGTTGGGTACTGCATAGGTAGGTAGCCATTTCCTTCTTGTTAATGAAGGGTTATGTCTCTTCTGCTGTGCCGGAATCGTCTTGTTTCATTATAATCATTGACAAATCCCCGTGATTTGTCCTGTATTGGCATCCAAGTATATATCGATGAAACATGGTTGATTCATTGATTCAAATGTTGGCAGAGTAACGAATAAAGCGGAAGTTCATTATAATTCAAATGTAGGATCGACTAATGATTGCGCATGCTGGATCAGAATATGAATTATTTCCAAACGTTCTTTTAGTTTTTAAATATAAGTTAAAAACTACAGATTACCATAGGAAAATGGCCACTGCTAATAAGAAAGGGAAACTTTTGTCCAATCCGAAAGAAAAATCGATAATTGTAATTGTTAATTGTAATGGATAACACCCCGTAGCAAAGTGCACAATTGAACAGATCTCCAACGGTCAGCAACAAAAGCAGAGATTGAAAAGTGGGTGGAAGACAATAATGTTTAATTTTGTACATGCATAAGAAAAACTACTTGAAATTGTTAAGCAAAATGAAGGGATCCGCGGATATGTGATCAACGAACTTTTTTAAAGAAAACGGACATTCTATTTTACGGTTGCCACCATACTATTTGTGACCTTAATCCCATAGAAGATATCTGGGAAATAGTAAAAATCCCGTGTTGCAAAACAGAATATTGCTAATAGTATAAATGGTGTTCTCGAAGGAACAGTGGCAGAATTCAACTCGGACTGTAGAGGAATGGAGAAATGCTTGCCGACATGTGAATGAACTGTGCAGCGAATATTGGAAAAATGATGGCGAAATAGATAATATTATAATACCAAGCAACAGTGAAACGGATACTGAAGTCAGCTTACCCTCTGATGGATCTACCCTGCATGGAAATGAACCCTTGTGACGCAGAAAAGCAAATATGACAAAATTAACTTTGTAACACCGTTAATCAAGAGTACAATAGCCTTAACGCAGCTATAAATTCGAATTTATATAGAAAATTAAGCGGGTTTGGATTAATCCATGCTAAATATTAAGATCATTAATTGATATTATTCTGTGGTAAACGGAGAAACCCATCTCACAACTTGCTTCCCAATGTCCAGAATAGACTGTGCCTGGCACCTCTTAACTTTGCACATTCCTTTTTGGGGCCGTAATATAATAGGCCGTAATAGGTAGGCTGTAAAGAATTAGGCCCATAAAGTGTAATGAGGTCGTCGAATACTAAATCTTTGCAAAATTCACTCAGCCAGACGAGTGCTGTTATGTGCGTTATTCGGACAGACAGAAGGTTATGTGTCACCAGACGAATCTGAAAAGGAACGTAGAAAGTTAGAAAGGGTCTGAAAAGATGTATTTGATTTAGTCATCATCGAAAGGAAATGTTTCTCCCTGGGAAAACTGAAGGATAACTGGGAAATTGAACCTGATTTACAGGTATGAGTTTGCTGTATTCCAAAAGTGAAAAGAAAGCTCGTTTGCAATAAAACGTGTCCCAGTATTTCTTATAGCAATTGATGTCATGTTGTTTACGAAAGTTAAATCACTACGACTTTCACGCCTGACATCTCAGGCAATATAACCGGAAGAGCATCATGGTATAATACGTTTCGGTGATCACAGCTGACTGACTCATAATGCAGCAAGTGGCATTACGATTTGGAATTCCCTTTCGTTGGAAGATTATGCGATGATTTAGCTATTAATTCCATAAATATGACTCACCAATAACATGTCGTGGAGGTTTATTTTTATTACAACCGTGCTTATTATGTTGCAATTACATATTTCGTCGGAAAGTCAACATCTTAGGAATAAACCGGATCTCTGTTTTGATTCGTTTAGTCGTAAATAAATTTTAAATAATTTTTCTGTTTATACTCCGGCACGACAACCAAGTCAGTAGAGTTTACAATAAATCGTCAATACAAATATTTATCGTATTTAGTAGTCACGGGCTTGAACCCCGGCCCACTCAAGGAACGCGTGCTATACACTCTCGCTCCTGACCACTGGGCTACGTCAGGCCTAAATACATTCCTCTAGCACTCGAATCATTCATATATTACCGATTAGAGATTTTTGCTAAGGATATTCATTATTTTATACACTGTCGACCAAAATATTTAAGAAACCCTGTTCCATTTGCATTGACGCGGTGCAAAGGAACATGTCAACCACGATTCCTTAAATGTCGTTAGAATAGAAACCGCCAAACTATATACTTAGAAGGGGAGAACGTGTAAATATAATTAACTTAAAAAAAAAAAAAAGCGCTTTACTGTACACACAACAAATGGGAGGATTCCTACAGATGGTGGGGGAGAGGTTTCGATGTCGAATTCAGTAGTTTTCGTTTAGAAATTAGAAATAAGATTCCGTTTCTAATATTTTGGTCGGGCAGTGTACATTTGTATTTATATCACATGGCAGGGACATTTAAAACCTTATGGGACTTTCGCCCCAGAGGACGTTGCACATACCTGGTCTAAGAAAATTAGATTGTGTTAATACAATTACTCTATCTGAAAACTGCAACCACTCCAAGACTCCTTATAATTGTAGTTAGCCAAACATAACGAAGAAGTAAACTAAGCGACAAACGTTCATAGGAAGTAAGCGGAGCCAACCACGTAGTGAACCACACTAATAAGTTGACTCAGTTTCACGAAAGAAACGATGTTGTACCACACAACAACAGACATAAACAAGCTACTGAACAGAGGATCATCGACCAGGGATGCGTATCGAAAAGCAAGAGCCCCACCCCATTTCTCCCACTCTGGAAGGCAACCAAAGAATTCCAACAACACTGGCAAACAAGCAATTATCAAAGCCTCATCGCAGTAAACAGACGCTCGCAGAGAAATATGACATCTCTGTCGCCTTGCCCAGGACCAAGATTTTTGTCTCAAGGTTTGGACCCTCAACAAGCCCCGAATCCATAAAGAGAATGTTTCTTGGGGAACACAATATCCCCATCGAAGTAAAACAGCTTAAAACAGGCTACGCGTCATTTCTAGTAAGGTGTTCACCCTCTGCCTACGAAAAAGTTCTGGATCCCGACTTCTGGTCCCCAGGCATACTTATCAGACCTTTCTCTGAAGAAGAAAGGCCACCCCCTCCCCAGGAATCCCTACTAACTCGTCCTCTACAATAGCAATCACCTATTCCAAAAAACCTCCATCCATGCCCTACATTGAGGGTCTTCTCGCAGTATGTGCGCAGTATTGTTAACAAATTGGCCCCTCTGCAATCTCTCCTCCTGCTCGACAAATATGATTTCATCTGTATCCAGGAAACTTGGCTTAACCATGGAAGACAACTTACCCACATGGCCACTCCCCACCGATACGGAAATATTGCAACGGCAGAGACCAGACGTGGAGGTGGCGTCTCTATCATATACAAAGACATCCACCACCTTGTGTGTGCACAACTCAGCGACTCCCCTGCATTTGAAGCCATTTCTGCAATTTTTAAAGTCAAAGAAGTGAGGACTCAAGTTGTAGCTGTATATTTACCTCCTGACAATAATCCTGACGCAAGGGATGAGCTAACTACCTGGATTATAACCCACCTCAAGCCGCACATGCTCACCTTTGATTTAGGAGATTTCAACATTCCCTCCCCAAGACATGAAGCTGCTATGAAGGACGTCGTACGCTCCTTCTCATCTCTTGGCCTTAGACTAACCCATACGCAACCTACAAGACGACATTAAAACCTCCGCCTCTTATTCCATAATCTCGACCATCTCACTCTCACAACGCCGATTTTTAAGTTTGCATCAGATCACTTCCCAATTGCCTTTGATTGTGAAAGCCTATGCTCTCCCCCGACAACTTGAACAATATGACCATAAAAAATCCAACTGAAGATGTTCTCATTAAAATATATGCAACCTCAAATCATCCTACAAAGGCTAAAAGCTACAGACCGGAAAAAAATTGCTGCTAGCCATCCTGATCAAACGCTTACCAATTTAGATAACTTGTTAAAAGACATCGCCCGTGAAGGGACTTACAAATCCGTCCGCCTGTCTTCCAGAACCAAGAACTGGTTTACCAGCGACGCAAAACTCGCCTTCATCATGAAACAGAAACTATACAGGAAATGGCAAAGGACACGGGATCTAGCCGACTACCAGCTCTATAAAAAACTTTGGGCAAGCTTCCTACACATTCGGAGGAAGGCACAGAACGACTGGATTGCACACAGAATGAAACTTGGGAGAAGAATCTACACCAACAAGAACCAACAGTCCCCCTGACAATGACCACTGAAATCTTCCTCGCTTGGGCTAACTCGCTCGAAACTAAGCCAATACCTGCCCCAAACCCCTTTATTCGGGTTAATCCACCAGCTAACATGACATCACTGGATAAAATAGCCATCAGAAAGGAACGCCTTAGTGAGGTCATCAACAGTCTTCCCAACAAGTCTACCACTGGCCCGGATGGATTCCCTGTTTTCATGATTAAACTATGCAGTGTATATATCAAAGACCACTTGCTTGACGCATTTAACTCCATCCTCGAAACAGGAGTTTACCCTGCCATCTGGAACACATATTATGTTTCTCCCCTTCCAAAAAAGTCTAACACAAAATCGCCTAATGACTACAGACCAATTTCCGTAGGATGTACCTTCCTCAAAATCTTGGAAAAAGCCATAAACAAGCTACATAAACAAGCTTGTGGCCCATCACATGTTCGGCCACAAACCTCCATAGTGTACTACCTGGACGATCCACGATCACCAACCTCATGGACACACTGTTCAGAATTGAAGGTACCTTAAGCAACAAAGAGCAACTGGATATTGTGTTCCTCGATCTCTGACCACATCCTAGTTCTCCTTAGGAAATTCCTTCAGTCCAGCCCTATGGATCAGAAATCAGAACCATAATCACCGCATTCTCTGCTCCAGAGGGTTCCCCCAAGGGGGCGTTCTCTCTGCCGCCCTCTTCGCCGCATCTTTAGAACGCTTCCTAGCAAACCATACTAATTTTACCACTTACGCAGATGATATTAAGTTCTTCATCATCACAAAATGCCCCCAGTCTCTCCAGTCTATTACTCTGAGCTCCAACCGACAGCTACATGAACTGGAAAATTACCTTCATGCGATTGGGCTCTCGATTAGCAAAGAGAAAACTTCACAACTCTCTATCACCAAGAAGAAAAATACCAACGATGTGAACATCATTATAGCGAACTCTCAAGTTAAAAAAGTCACCCAACATAAGGATTTGGGTGTCACCTGGGACAAAGACCTCACCTTCTTGCCTCACTTTAATGCCACTCGAACGTAAAGATATTCGGCTTTATGGGCAGTAAAACAGGCGATCTCCAACTTCCATAACCCTGACCTTATCATCAAATACATTCTTCGATGGATAATCGCAAATTCCTTTATATGCCTAGACTATATGGTCCTTAGCACCCTCATCATACCAAGCCAGGTTCCTTTCCCTGGAATACTGGATTTTGAAATGGCTAAATAAGGTTGCCGGGCTAACACCTACAATCTCAAAATCTGTTCTGGTCACCAATCTTAATACGCTTCCTTGGAGATATCACATGATCTCTAGGAACCTTCTTACCCTCTTTCACCTTCTATCCGGAAAACTGAGCTCACCTGATATATGAGATATCATCGCCAGACCGTCAGATAGGAGAAGATGCCAGACCAACACATCCCCATACAGATCGAAGCTGCGTAGCATGTCCTCCCTGGACAACATGTTTCCACATAGCGCCTTCCAAATATTGAATAGATTAGCCACAGACGTCGAGAAGGTCTCAAGATCAGAATCTACAGATCTTCCATTTTTGCAGACTTGTATGCCCTCGTCATGCTCTAAGTGGACTCTCTGAGATGCCGCGCTATCCACGCTCTGTTGTATCTGCATGTACTTTTATTTGTTGTGTCTTTATGTTTTATGTATCTTCACCAGAGGCTGTTTAAGGCCGTGTATTGTATCTGGGCTCTGTACACAATGCATTTGTCTGTCATTTATGTTTAATCTCTGTATGTAATTCGTGTCCTCTAGCTGCATAGCTGTAAAGGGACATTTCTTCAAAAATAAATTGATATTAATAATAATAATAATAATAATAATAATGTCATAATGATTGACGAGGAGGGGGGGATCAAATGAAGAAGGTTGAAACAAACACCATGTATTGCACTTTTTCAACATAGTCATCAGACAAAATGACACATTTTTGCCACCTCTCAACACTTCCATAGGCCCGTTTTGTAGAAGATCTCGGATTATTCTCCAAACCATGACTCGACAGCAGAAATCACCTGAACATCATCAGCAGCAAAGTGTTTTCCACGAAGAAAGTACTTCAGGGCAGGAAACAAGAAGAAAACTGGAAGTACAAGGTTATGGAAGAATAAGCAGGATGCGGCAATATTTCAATTTTTCCTGGAATAACATCATTTCAAGCGCACACTGAGCACTTTCTTTCTTCTGGTCGGGAGTCTGGGAATCCATCTATCAGACACTTTACTCATATGCAGTTGTTGATAGATGATGTTCTCCGCAGACTCTGCACTAATTTCAGCTCTGTAGCTAATTCTTTGACGCTAATACGGCAATCTTCCAGGATTAATGCGTCAATTTTTGCCCAACTCTTCTTGCACTTACAGTAGTCAGCGGTTGCTGGACGACCTGGGATTTCTTCATCATGCACTGAGGTTCTTCCACATTTAAATTGTTTATAACACTGTAACCTGGGCATTCTTCTTCATAAACAGCGATCATTTTTTCGTGGATTGTTTGGGTGTTTCTCCTTGCAGAAAAAGAAATGGAACCACTGATTTCTATTCCATTTTATCCATTGTGACACTTCATTTCATTCAGTGCTGGAAAGAAAAAAAAAAAAAGAGTTGTCAAATCGAAACCAAAATTCGTGTAGTCTATGAAGATTTCAAGGCATCAAACAAAAAAAAATATTCATCTTTTCGTCACAACTACTTCTGGATCTTTATTGAACTCCCCCTTCCTAAAATGAACATTTCATTGAACATTTAAAGAGTACTTTCCTATCTCATAGGCCATAGGGGGTTGTATCAGAGTGAATAATGAAATAAATTAAATGAATCACTATGCGTAATTTCAGAAATATTTAATTGCTAATGAGGAAATCTAATTCACTTCAGACTGATTGGTTGACTCCGCAGATATGAGAAAGCATCTCTCTCTATCTCCCCCCCACCAAAGTCTGAATTTGGCTATTCTAATTCGTAACATAAAAAAAAAAAAAAAAAAAAAAAAAATATATATATATATATATATATATATATATACAAATTTGTATATATTTCTTCATTTACTTTTTTTTTTTTTTTTTTTTTGGTATTCGAACTCCCAGAAATCGGGCTGGTCAATAAACTTTCCTGTATTGGGAAGTTTAGAATTTGCAACAAGGTCGTGAGAGCTGGTAGTCAAGTATCATAAACCTATTTTCTGTTTTTTTTTTTTAAAAAAAAGGAATTTCCCGAAACAAAAACCGCACAAAAGTGTGTGAGCCGACTAACTCTACCACCGTGCGAAAAAAGGCTCATGAAAATTCCTCCTGTCCAGACAGGATGTAAAGTGTGTTAGTTGTCTGACGGCACCAGGGGTTTCCCCCATCTCCGCGTTGTATTCTTTGTGAGTGACACAGAACTCTGTGGAAGCCAGAGATTTAAAGTCTGGGGAGTGGTCTGTTGTGTAGCGTTATGTTCTGTTGTTTCTCTGACCATTTAGCCATTGGGACCCACCGTTGCCCACACTTTGCCACGAGGAGGCAGGCACCACACCCAGTAGATTATTTAAGTACTCTGGCAGGCTCTACCACCTAGTTTCCAAGGATTTCAGTGGCGAGGCCTAAAAAAAAATAATAATAATAAAATAAATAAAAAAGGGGGTGAATACTAGAATTTGGCCAAAAGAGATTTACAAGAACACGGTAGAATTTAGACATTGATTAGAATTTGGCGGCATTTTTAACGGGTGTACTCGGTCGGTTTAGTGAGAGAGGGGGGAGACAGAAGACTGGGGGAAATAGATAGAGGAATAGAGACGATAGAGTAGGCATCCCCAAAGAGGTCAGTGGAGACGAGCCGCACCAGGCGAAGTATGGGGGATAGGCAGGGAGGAGAGGAGACAGAGACCTGTCTCCTCCCTCCCCTGTCCGAGGATTGGGTTTGTCGAGACGGGATTCGAACATAGAGCTTTCGCACGTTGTGTAAGAACAGTGATTATGGCGACTGTGTTAGTTTCGAGGGCTGCACAGGAAGTGTGCCAAATCGAATCGCATTCTGTTTTGCTTCAGGTTATCAAATCAGGAGAATGTCTTTCCTGTGTGTGGTACGAATAGATTCAGGCTCAATCATGCGGATAGAGAAGGGCACGCGTGAATATAGGAAATCCAGTTCACTTCAGACCGGTTCGTTGACCCTGCAGCTATGAGAAAGCATTCCCCCACCACAAGTGCGAGGTCTGATAAATAAATTGGCTACTCTAATTCGTAACATAAAACTAGTTTACTTACATCATCACCAAAGCCGTGCACCAAATCCGACAGCCAGATGGAGCTCTACCTTTTATAAATAGAAGATAGAAACCATGTCATCACATTACTTGTATGCTAATTAATGCACTAATTAAAAGAAAATCTCCGATTCACTTGGATGAAATTTTACTCTCGACTTTACTTACTTTACTTTACTTTACTTTGCTTCAGGAACAACTGTTTGATTGAATGTACATTCCACCCAGAAGATGGCCGAAAAGTGCGGTCTCAAATTAATGGTTCAGACATGCATAAAGATTATTGGGATGCGTGTTACAGAAATATGGTCATCTTCCACCTCCCCATCATGCCTCCGAAAGTTTCCAGACGGGAGTACTGGATTCTAAGAAGATAGACTTATCAAATGCCTTCATATTATCTATAAAGCAGTCGTTTTCTCCAGAGGTGATATGAGAACGTCTGGTAAGTCTTAGAGATAATTTGGGAGGAAAGCTGGATGTCCTACCCTCTAGACTGAGGCTTTAAATGGGAATGTTCATCCTTGAATAGCTTCTTTCAAGATTTCATTCCACATACATTATCTCGTTATCTTGAAGTGTACTGTGATACCAATTAACATGTCGATATTATTGTTTTAAGATCGGAAAATAGAAGAGCCATCCCCTAAGAACTTTCGAGCGTGAAGGCAAGTAAGGCCGTTGGAGTGGATGGCATATACCGGGTATGGAGACTGCACCTAAAAAAAAAAATCGAGCTTCTTGAAAGAGTACAAGCACTGGTAACGCGCCTGGTGAAATCGACAAAGGAGCGCCCAGATGAGGAAAGACTTTGAATGTGCGGACTCAAAGCTTAGATACTAGACACCTTAGAGATTTGATTTAGGTGTAAAAGGCTCTGAGAGATTAAAGTAAAATGAACAAGGGTGAAAAATTTATGGTTTTGTTTTAATTGTTTCTTGAACTAGAGCCATAAATTCAAATTACGGGGGAAGAGGTTTAGACTTGATTGCACGTTTTCTTTTAGCTAAAGAGCTGTTGATTATTAAAATAAGTTGCCTCTATGAGTGATCGAGGCTGATAGCTTGAGGAAATTCAACGCTCAGTTGGAACTTGAGGAGGAAGTCAAATGTTTGAGAGGGCGGTAATACTAACACTAATTTAAAGGATGCAGTGAAAGAGTGCATTTAATCATTAAGGTTAATTATGAAGGCATCATTGGACTTGGAAGAGATTCTTAATCATTAAGGTTAATTATGAGGGCATCATTGGATTTGGAAGAGATTCCTCTGAAGCTGAAAATTTTCCAGAGTATCACCAATACATATAGATAGCTCTAACAGTAAAGTAAATAACTGAGACAGATCAGTCTGACTTCATTAGTAGATGATGGAGGCAATGATAAAGAGTGCAATCGAGGAACATTTAGATTGAAACGTAATTCTGAAAGCTACTCGGTTTTGTTAAAGGAAAAAATTGTGTTTAACCCTATTAGCTATTTTGACACGGTTATTCATGAGCTGGGTGTAGGAAATAATATCTATATCGTTTATTTGGATTTTAGCAAAGCATTTGACTCAGTTCCTTATTAAATGCTACTTAATAATCTGGAAGACATTAGAATATGTTGTAATGGTGACTACAGGATAGGAGGTGGAGGGTTGTGATTAATGGATATCTTTCATATTGTTCTAATGTTACAAGCGGGCTCCCCACGAATCGGTTCTAAGATCATTGAGGGGGAAGATTTTCATAATTGACATCCACCAAGGGATAGAGGACGTGATGTCGCAAGTTGCAGATGATATGAAGATTTTAAGAATCATTTGTTATAAATTATTCCAAATTATCAAGGAAAAGGGTTACACTAGATTGAAGGAAGTTTTCTTTTAGCCAGCGAGTTGTTAATTACTGAAATAAGTTGCTAGAGGCCGACAGCTTGGGAAAATTCAAAGATCAACCAGATAGTTACCTACTTGATGAGGGATATATATATATAGGCTGTGTAATTTCATTTTATTTTTTATTAATTTTTAAAAACTTTTGGCATACTACTCGTAACTGGGGTGTATAAATGCACCTTACATCACTATTGCAACGTAAAGTTCATGGGTGGAGTCAATTGAGATTGGTAATGCTCGTTTCACACTAACTGCATCATCTAGTTTAACATCATTTGAATCAACCTACAGTTGCACCACCACCACCACCACATGGATGGCACCATTTCGAAGCTGGTTGGCTTCATCATCGGTGGATGGGTGGTGGTGCCCATCTGAGAATAAGTAACAGTAGTCTTCTCTACCAGATAAGCGTTACTTATTCGAAGTAGTGCAATACCTAGGCAATTCGTTGTGAAAGTATTCACAATAAAACGGCCGCCGTAGCCGAGTGCATAAGTACGGAGGCGTTGAGTGACCGGGGTTCAATCCCGTGACTGCTAAATACGGTGCTGTTTTTTTGTATTCTGTCTATCTTGTGAATTCCTCTGACCGTTTGGTCGTCCCGGAGTATAAACCGAAAATTTATTTATTTATTTAATTAATGTGAGGTATAATAAAACGATGCATGCATACTACCTGGGTAATAGAAATGATGGAGATGCATTATCCATGCTTAAACAGCCTTTTCATACTCTTTAATGAAAGCATATTAAAAAAAAAAAAAAAATGTGGATAATCCTTTGTAACCGCTTAGAAATATACGACGACACTCATTAAGGACAATTTTTCACATCCTAATTAATCATACCTTAGTGGAACCGTTTACCATAATCTCCTTTAGCAGTGTTAAAATCTGAAGTAGTGACTGATTCAGAAGGAAGCAAAATAGTCGATCGCCCCTCCTCACAAAAGCCTGAGTAAATTGGAACAAACTATCTGTGTTTGATGATATTAAGTTGTAGGTAAAAAAGCTGGTTAAAAATTCGAGATGAATTCAGGGTAAATTCGAGCTCCTTTTTTTCATTTACTGTCAGTCATATCTATCATCATTTCATTGTCTCCCTCCTAAAAAACAGCCGGAATTTTCTTCTAATAGAAGAAAATTCCGGCTGTTTAATAGAAGAATGTGCAAATTGCAGCAATGCAATTTGTACAACCAATCTGCTGCGCGATTTTGGATGCTGGTTCCTCGATTCCCCTATAAAAATCAAAATTGTTGCGTTGAAGAGCGGAGTATAACATATATTGAAGTAGTTACCCTTTTGTTATTAAATTTACTTTTACACTGTATTTAGAAAATATAATTATTATTTTTTTACAAAAGCAACAGAGCCTTACAAAAATTGCTTTATAATAGCTTTAATTGAGTTGTTTTTATCTTGAAGCCACCGTAAGCACCGTGGTCGCGGTCGACACGCCAGTGCCATTAGATTCTGATCATGTAAATAGAACCATCATTTGTATGTAATGAATTGAAAATATGTTATTAATTCCTGCCATTATAACCGTAAGCAAAACTTTGATTCAAGTTATTGCATACTCGGCGTATAAGTTGCCTTGTTGTTGTTGTTGTTGGAGAGTTTTTTTTAGGAGCATCAGCGACTATAGCCATGTTGCTCCGTATATAATATGTCTGTAAATTGCACGTGTTCTGTGCTCGATTTACTACTTTCCTGAACGAATTTTGAAAAATCCGGTTTCCGGGAGAAAAAACCTTCCCACCCTCGCCTGAGACCAAGTTGCCTTATGGAAATGATTGAAGTGTAATTGTGAAGACCGTTTTGACTCGATTATTCATACGTGATAAATTTTCGAATGACACGAGTGTTCTTCCTCAGTAGGACCAACTTTAAAACTCTACAAACATACAATGCGAAAAACCAGTGAGCGGATGTCAAGTTTTTATGAAATCAAGTTGGAACATGAAATTTGTTTTTGTCAGTTTTAGAGAGAGAGAGAGAGATTAATAATTTATTTTTATTTTATTTATTATTCATTTATTTGTATTTTTATTTATTATTATATTTATTTATCTATTATTATTATTATTATTATTATTATTATTATTTTGGTATCCTTCAGATGTCACTGCGATCTTTACGCTTTTGGAATTAATTTTAAAAATAAGTAAATAAAATTACCATAAACAGCCTTCAGTCACTACATTTTAAAAAAAATTAAATAATTTACTAAAGTTAAAAGAGATTCCCAGTATTGAAACATTACCTTCTGTATTCAAATTTATATTACAAATGGCAGAATGATTCAAAGAAGATAGCTGATAGAAAATGAACACTACTCACCTCGTTTACAAACGGTTGTGGGCATTAGGCTCAACACACTACAGCCACCTGGTGATGTGGCGTGTTGAGAGGATGGTGGAGGATTAACTGTTTAATTATTTGAGTATAAGATTGTGCATGTCAGTGGTGACATTTTTATTTAAATCTTATTCAAATTATATTTTTCAAAGGATTCGTTTTATATATTCAGCGTGCGAATGTGAATTTTTTAATGCCTATAATAAAACTTTTAAATTCACTTTGACAAAAACAAAAGGCGTCACTCAGTATTTTGTTGCCTGACATTAGGGTTGGGGATGGGACTTCGTTGACATTTCTGCACGTTCTGTTTACATAAAAGCTTCATCGGGCTACAGTGTTATGGAGGTGTAATATAATTTTTGCCGCTTACTGTTGTTTGCTAAGGTAACGACAACGCCCATACAAGGAAGAGGTGGTTGTTTAAGCTGCTATTTACACATATAACCATTCATGGTGATTTCAGAGGGTGTGTTAAGTAAATGACATTCCCTCAAAGCCATATGCTTACGTCGGCTACACAGTAGTTAGGTAAATGAGGAAAAACGTTTCGTTTCATTGCTGGACATTGTCGTTTAATTATGAGGACTTTCTGGTGAGAATAGCTGAAGATTAAATTTTCAGCTATTATAGGCTTTCCCACATGGTCTTTCCAAAATTTTTTTTCTCATTGTCTAGTGGTCACACAGGGGTTGTATGACCTCTAGATAATGAGACTCATTCACATTCGCACGTAGGGGTTGTCACCATTGTGCGAATATGTTTTTTTTAATAACTCTTCATATTGATTCACCGTGGATGCTCATCACCAATGAACTACGACTGTTTTATCAGTTCCCGGCGAAGGCTAAAGCATTTGCCAATAAGTAAGCAAATAAATGCAGCAATCGTCTGTTATAGAGCTCTCCAGGACAGTGGTACCCAATCTTTTATCACTCAAGTTATTCTTGAAGACGCATATTGACGGCACATCAAAATAGTAATTGCCATTGAACTGGATGGAGTTTTCCCTAATCTTGCGGCATGCCAACCTGCCGGAGCACACCATTTGGAAAACATTATTCTAGGAGACTAGTCCAAAGAGAACTATAAGTGGGAATGAAATATAGGTAGATTAGGGGGAAAAACGTTTAAAGAAATCCATAAAAGTAATATATTCAAATATGAAATATTGTATCTTTGATTATACCAATTCTGAATAACGTATGATGGTGTATGCGCATACACCATCAGAAGGTTAAGGCTTGCAAACAAATTACATCCGTTTACGTTTATTATTATTATTAGCTCAAACGCCCAGGACTTGCCCGTCCCCCTCCTCACTTTCTACCCCAAATACTTCACCTGGTGAACCCTACCACTGCAAATGCTTTTGTTGCTCTTAACAGCCTCCTACTGTGGATTGTGGTTTCTTCCAAAAGCGGTGCTCCTCTATCCCTTTTAACTTCCAAATTCTTGGCGGAAACCTTCCCATCATCCACCTTCTCCATCTTAACCTATACTCCTTAACTTATACTAAGGAAAAATACCAATAAAAATTTTTATTTTTTTATTTAGGGGATCTCCTTGGCAAGCTCAGGCGAAGCCACGGTTCTCCCCAGCCAGGCACCTTAAATCCTACTTTCTGGCCCACCTCCTCTTGGTAGTGGACGGGGAACGAAAGGACCCTGGTTTTCCAAGGAACCCACGGTTAAGAGGCCAGATGAACAACAGACCAGCACAACCCAATAGAACCCTACGCAGGCCACACTATCTGCCCTTGACAGAGTCTGTTCTACGACACAAAGTACATAACGCGGAATTGGAGAAACCCCTGGCCGCTTGACCTGTAACACTAAACACTTGTCTATGTGGATATTTGTCTTGCTGTTCTTATGTTTTACTGGGTGGTTATCTGGACCACCATCTTGCCTCGCTGCTGTGTAGCGACCATATGTAGCTGTTCGACCGCTGTTGAGTCAGTCACGGTAGAATCGTGATATTACAGAACGGGAGTGCTTAACCATGTTGGCTGTTGTCGAGATACTAATATCTGCACGTCTTGATCCCATGTTCGAAGTCAGAAAGATTTGAACTCCGACCCATTCTTCCCCGCAGACACTCAAAATTTGATCGATGTGTGTGTGAAAAACAATCTGTATCAGCTGTTCCCGAATTACAAACGTCTCCAGCGTCACAGACCAGTCCATTCTTGTACAAGTTACTGCTAATGCAAAGCCAACTCAGCGTACATGTATTTTGATGCTTCAAATAATTGCGAGTTACCATTGGCAAAGACAGAATATGGAAATAACGTTAGAAGCAGATAGTTAGCAGGACTGCACTTAAAAAAAAAAAAAAAAATGAATGCGAGAAACACTTCGCAAGTTTATATAGCTACTTGATCGCAGGGCTCGACAGGTCTAAACCCGTCTGGGCACATATGTACTTGTCAAGCACAAAGGAAGTAATACGCACATCGTGTATATATTTATATAATGTGTGAATCTAAGAAAACAATTCTTACCGTTTGTAAAAGAACTTGTACGGTTTGGATTTTTAGAATTAGCACTAAATACACCCAAAAACATCAAGAATTTTGAAAACATCCAACATGTGTGAGAAGTGACAATCAGTGAAGCAGTTTTTAAGACTCCAAGAGTATCCGAGTGGTCAAGTGCGATTGCAGCAGAACACGCTCTTTGAGTGGACTGGGGTTCAAGACCGTGACTACTAAATACGATTAACGTTTGTATTGTTTGATTTGTTGTAAATTCCACTAACCTGGTGGTCGTGCCGGAGTATAAACAAGAACTTGATGAAGTATTTCATTTAACGTATTTAGATAAAGAATCCATGCAGCATGCCGTTCAAATGCTGTTATCACCTAGAGTACCATCATCACTCATGAGCACAACAGTGGTTATAATCGCTTTCACTCCACATTGTGTGGAAAAGGTTGTTTGCACCGAATCGAATTCGTTTATATGAAGAACTTCATGCCCGCCCTCCGAGCCATGGCTTAGTTATCCGGTGTCAGTCGATTGTTGCATTTTTTTTTGTTTTGTTTTGTTTTTCTAACCAGAAAAATTACTAAACAGAAGCAGTTTTAAACACGATATACTGATGATTCATCTCTTAGTTTTCTTTTAAAAAGTTCAAACTAACACCACTGTGTTATAGCAGCAGTGAAACTCTAAACTCCTGGCATCCCCCGGGAGTTGTTATTGTTATTATAAGGTTTCATGCGCATCAGCAACTTAGGCCATATTGCGCCGTATATAATATGTCTGTGAATTGCGAGTGGTCTGTGGTCGGTTTGCTGGAAGAAAACGCGATTTTCCGGGAGAAAAAACCATACTTCTCTCGTCGGAGTCAGACTAACTCAGCCACGTTCCGAAAATGCGCCATAAAAATCCCTTGCTTCATTGAGAGGATTCAAATTCTGGTCCTCTCCACCCGGTGTAGGAAGGATGGTGATTATATCAACTGTGCTACCCACGATGAGTCCCCATCTGCTTTAAACACCAAACGATGTTAGCCGAGTGGCCTCCCGGACTCTTTCTCCTCCTCACCCACCCTCCATGTAGTGAGCCTTAACCAATAATTTTTCAACCATATTTATTCTGAAATTCAAATCGGTCCCAGGTTATAATATAAACCCAGGTTATGAAATACGAGCAAAACTAAAATGTACAAAAGAAGAATTTAATAAATACAATAAGAAAAGTTCTCAATGACAGCCCCCTCTGAGAGATTCTCCAATGGGTTCTTGTCTTTCAAATTCTTTAACAACCATACTCAACTAACCGTCGGATTCCTTCCTCCCCCTCCTCCACGGTGGCAGATTTGATGGTTTGGTAGTTTCTTCACCGGTTTTTGTTATTTCAGTATATAGGAGCAAAGCATACGAGCAAATCACCGCTGTGACCTGCAACCTACTTATGCAACTAATCGTGTTCCAGAGTACATGGCATCGGAGTGTGAGAACAATGGAAGGACGTTTTCGAATTTCTCAACACAAATTTTTCTCAGTGCGAAAATAAAACTTTAATCTACTTACAGTATTAATAAAGTTTAGTAAAATACTTATTAATAATGATCAATTGATAAATTCTAATAGATAAAAGAACTAATAGCTTCTTTGCTGTTATTGTTGTTATAGGATTTTAAGCACATCAGCGACTAAGGTCATGTGAGACATAATATATATTTTACGTATATATTATGTCTCTAAATTGCGTGTTTTCTGTGGTAGAGTTGTCTGTTTTTGTATGAAAATCCCGAGTTTCCTAGAGAAAAAAACACAGTACTCATCCTACGCTCGCCGACTAACTCAGCCACGTTGTGAAAAAGGCCCACAAAAACTCCTTGCGTTATTGACGAGATTCGAACTCAGGTCTTTTCCACCCGGTGTATGTGAGGAAGACGGTGATTCTACCTACTGGGATACCCAAAAGGGCTAAGACCCCTGTCGTGGGTAGCACATTTGTAGCAGTCACCACAGCGTATTGATGTGGGATTTACTTAAAGATGTAACTACTGCCAAAGGCAAGGGAAGGATGTTTGCTTTCTAAAGGTGACTACAGTGGTCCCAGACAGTTTTTAAATTCTATGCAAAATTACTGATGAAGTGACTAACAGCAAATTCTAAATGGGAAGCATTCATGTATGTTATCGTAGAATCTACTAGGCTTTTTTCATATCGTCTAAGGAAACAGTTCAAGGCATAGACCTACATAGATGTCGGATGAACTAATAAGATTTGTGGCAGAGAAGGAAAATGCATGAGACGCATATAAATTATTACGCGATAGACATGCCTACAATAGATATAAATTAGTCTGTAATCAAGCCACAACGGAGTATAGGCAAGACAAGGCAGGTTACGAGAAGTCTGCAAAGAATGTAAAGAAAAGCAGTGAAGACTTCTTTACTTATGTAAATAGTAGAAGGAAGGGGTTGAATCACATTGGCCCGCTAGATAAGAATGGTTTTATTGTGCGGTACCACACCCAGGGCAGTAGAAAATGAAAAAGACCTGGGAGTAATTGTGCAGTCAGATTAGTTGAAGTTCTCTGATCAGTGCAGACAGGCTGCTAGGACAGTTTATGGGTTTTTTTTTTTTTTCAATGACATACAGGAATTTTGCTATAAGGAGGTAATTAATCCATTGTATAAAGCAATGGTTTTAGCACATATTGAGTACTACACACAGGTCTAGAAGCTTCATCTGTTGGATCAGTAGCAGAGAAGAGAAACAAGATTGGTGAGGGTTGCAAACAGGCCTGAAGCCTTTCCTGCTCTTACCAGGAAAAGCTTCAGTTTTGGTCTGGAGACTAGGCGCCTGTGATGAGATCTGATTGAAGTGTTTAAGCCTTGAATGGACTGAGTCTCAATGCTGATGGAATCTTTCCTGTTGCTCAGACTACATACATGAGAAGGCGTAAATTTAGATTGAGGAAGAATGGTTGCAAGTCGGATGTGCATAAACTTGTCTTCAGCAAATGTTGGTTGATTATTGAATTCTTGGTTGATATGAAGAAACTCTCATCTGGTGTTGTTGAGGTGTATGGTTTGGATAAATTCAAGGATGAACAAGATAAACTGTTATAGAAGATGGACATATAAAAAGGGAAGTGTTAGCTTTTTTTCTTTTTTCTGATTTTTTATTTATTTCTGCTCCTAGTGCCTGTTTTTACAAGCATTAAAAATAGAACTTTTTAATTTTAACGATTCTCTTCAGGGCTTTCTATACGTCAATTCGCTTCCTTCCCTCTGAGGTGTCTATCTGGCAAGCTTTGCAATCCGCCCCTTCTAAGGCATTCTTCATTTTAAGATTGAGCAACGTTTTGTGTTGGATCTAATATGAGTTCTACAGGCACCGTGAGAAAAATGTCCCAGGTTTACAGAGATCAGTGTTTGAAGAAAACTGAAATGTTAAAGTAGCACTGGTACTTCAAGAAAAGTCGAGAATACATGGCTAACTACTAGCTGACTGGACAGCCGATGACTTCCACCACTCCGACGCAAATTGTAAAGGTCCAGAAGAGTCTGTATGAGAATCGCATCCATCACAGAATGTCAGTCTCAATCGGCAGAACACGTGATTGTTTTGCCGAGCTCCGTAACGTCAAGAATCTGTGCTTGCTAGATTCCACAATTCGCCTAATTAGAAACAAGATTTGAATCCATCATGCAGCTCACAAAACGGTTCAAATTACAGCGAGTGACTTAAGCTCACTTTGCAACTACTTGACATGTCAGAACGTGTAACTCTGTCAGATTATTCTTGAATATAAATAGCTAATGTCCCTAATAGATGTTATTAGCATTAGTTTTGGAAACATGATGCAAGGGAGCAAGCCTTCGTAATTCCAACAAAAAGTAAAAATAAATTGGTATACTTAAATTAAAAATAAAGTAAAATTTCACTTTTCTGTGAAATTTGTATTGTTGAACATTGCATAGATACAGTTGAAAAACACACCTTCAGCCTGATTGGTCAGAACTCTCACAGAAAAGTGAAATTTTACTTAATTTTTAATTTAAGTAAGTTAATTATGAAGAATAAAGATTATTCATTAAAAAGTAATTACTATTTGCAATTAACCTATTTTCAAATCGTTACCAGTCTTCTAAGAGTGTTTAAAATACCGATATCTCAAATTCCAGTTTAAAACACAATTACCGTAATGTTTTGGAATTAAATAACAATAATTTTCCTCGAGACATTACGCAGACATCCCCGAAATGAGTACAAGTGGAAAGCGCCTCTGACGGCTGCTCTGTAATGTCAATCACCTCCTCTAATTTTTTGCACAGCCTCGTGTTTGTTATAGCGCAAGTTGTTTACTCAGTGTTGAACTGAGTAAACAACTCAGTTAAAATGTTAAATAAGATGCAATATTTATTTAAAAAGGGCCGAAGAGCTTTTAAGAAAAAAAAGCAAACTTGAGAATCATTTGCGAGTAATTATGATTTTACAAGTGATTTTTGGAGGAAAAAAAGGTTTGCATAATACACTTGACAAAAGACGTAAGAGAACTTTCTTGCTTAACGATTACAAATCTATAAAATGGTGTAAATATAATAAATAGACAGAGGCGCTTTTATTTACCGAATACAACTGAAAAAAGCACACACGCACTGCTGCGTGACCTGCATTACCCTCGTGTTTGTGGGGTATATTAGAAGTACGAAACTTGACCTGGAAAGTGGGTGAATATCTCGCCGCGAGTGGTTTACCGGGTAACCTACTCTCACACGCGTTGCATTGCCAAAACATTCTGGAACAAACATTGAAGCTGGCTTTCCGGGTCCACCTGTGGCCGATGTAAAACACAAAAAAAAAATTTCCCTCGAATGCGTAGAATTTGTGTCGTCGGTCTACTTGAATACTCAATGATATGTCAGCATCAAGATGGTCATTTAGTCTCTATAAATAGCTAATGTCCCTAATAGAATTTAGCAGTAGCTTAATACAAGCCTGGGGCGGGGGGGGCGGTATTCTTATCTTCTTATGCATTAACAACCATCTATACATTGCTATGCTAGTATAATAGGCAAAGAGTGCTAAAGCGCAGTTTTGTGGCCCTGGGATTGCTCGTTTCAACAAGAAAATTGCTGGGTGAAAACTTACGGAATGGAAGCACGTGTGAACTAATTTAAATTCACGATGTTCAACTAACTTGTTTGGACTCTCCTTTGATTATCTACCCTGACATCGTCTGGACATGCATCCTGTTGTATTTTTAAAAAGCCACACCTTTACGCAAAAACAAACTAAATGACTTCAAGTTGCGAAATATAGTTTCCTATTTATATGATCACAGTTACGTCATGAGGAGGAACTGGATAGGAAGTTACAAACACTGTGTGAAGTCTAGCAAGGTTTTATATTTTGGGGATGCAGTAACGAATATTAATGATGCTCGAGCATATCCTTGGAAAAACACACTGGGGATGGGTGAGAAACATCATCATCATTATTATTTATTTAAAAGGAGCGAGAGAATTGCACCCACCCAAAGACGAAAACTGTGTGAAGTCTAGCAAGGTTTTATATTTTGGGAAAATGGAGGAAAAGAAAGGATGAATGCAGTAACGAATATTAATGATGCCCGAGCATATCCTTGGAAACATCTCCCAGGAAAACACACTGGGGATGGGGGAGAAACACCATCGTCATTATTATTTATTTAAAAGGAGCGAGAGAATTGCACCCACCCAAAGACGAAATCTGTTTGGCTCTTCAAAGCGAACAAGACGGTCACCTTGACTTCAAATTCGAGGGAAAAAAATGAAATTAAAATGAAAAATATGAAATGGTTTTGTAACAAAATTCGGATTAAATTTAGTACGTTGGGGTAAAGGTGACCCTTTCTATAATTTTTATAAGCAGTAAATCAGCCACAAATAAAAATATTTCCCAGTTCACCTAAAAACTTCTGGATTGGAATTCGGGTGGGGGTTGCACCGATGGTATTTACATAGGATCGCGCCTGGACGGAATCGATTTAGATAAGAATGTTTTCTACATTACAATATGGAAGAATTTGAGCAAATTTGCGCCTCTGGAATGGTGGCCAACGAATTTATTAGATATCATCTTTAACGATTTATCGAAGTCTTTGACTTGGTCATAAATTTGTATGCTTAATTCCTATACGGATTGAAATTTGAAAAAATGGAGTTGAAAAAATTGGAAAAAATGAAAATTAATGGAATTCGGTCTCACGCGTCAAAATCCACGGCGAAACTAATCAGTAGAGAGTTGCACCTATACACATTGCCTATTTATTAACTGGCGTTCCGATTCGCAAAATTTTCCATTTCTTCTGTGCACCGTACGGTCTGCGCTGGTAGCACAGTGGTATCGTCACCGTACTCCCCGCACCGGGTGGAAAAGGCCCGGGTTCGAATCCCGTCGATGACGCGAGGAACTTTAATGGGCTTTTTTCACTCCGTGGCTGAGTTAGTCGATCTCGGGCGGAGATAGCAAGGTTCCCCCCCAGAAACTGGGGTTTTTTCGTCCAGCAAAACAGGCAAATCGACCAGAGAACACACGCAATTTACAGTCATAATACATATATCGGTATTTGTAAGAGATTACGGGTGGCCCTAATATAATAATTTGAATTTTTGCACAGTACGCTACAATTTGAACTGTTTACAGTAAAGTAAATAGTTCTAAACGGCTTTACTAATCCAATTCTTCACTGGCTCTCATATTTTGTTTCGGACCTTCTTTATCAAGTATCACTAAATGGCTTTTCGCCTTTCAAAAACTGGTATTCCCCAAAGTTCTGCTTTTGGACCTACTTCTTTTTAATGCTTATGTCAATGACTTAACCCACATATCCTTCCCTGAAGGACTAAAACTCCTCCTTTATGCAGAAGGTGTGAAGTTTTAAATTTCTTGTAATAGTCTTATCCAAAGTAATCATATTGTAAGATGTAAAATCTTACAAATGTATTATTTTATAGAAAAGTGAGATTAATTTAAAGTAAAACTTATAATATGGCAATATGGGGGAGCGAAACCTTTCAAGTCAAGAATATTACTAAGGTCACTCGCAAGGGATTAAATTAGACAACGTCTATACAAGGGGAGCGGTAGGCTGAAAGGCTATTAGCAACCTAGGTACACTTCGACTCCCAGCTCACACAGACAAACCAAGACAATAGAAACGAGTAGCAACTGCTGTTAGTAATAGGTGTTAACTCTGGAAAACAATGGCGCGAAGGACCATGCTACTGACGGGACATTTCTTTAATCGGTGACACTTGGAGGAGAGACAGGGTAGTAAATACGGAACAAATGCTGGGAATTAGATTTAAGACTGGCGTCTGGCAAGTTTTATAGATCGTGGGAAATTAGTCTGCTATAAGCGGCTGACTTCAAAGGTACAGACAGCCTGAGAAATTTTACAAATTTCTTTATTGCTCGATCTAACTTCTTATTTGTAAGAAATTTTACAAATTTCTTACAAATAAGAAGTTAGATCGAGCAATAAACAGAAAGCTTGGGAAAAGATAACATGGGCGAATTAGGACAGAGTGGAAGTTGATAAAATGAGAAAGATTGGTTAAGACTCAGAACAAGGACGACCCTGACACAAAGGAGCGGTACGTAATTGAGATGAAAAAAGCGAGTGAACAGGGAGAGAGAGAGAAGTCAGAACCCAAAGTTGAGATTCATGTGGGTGTTTATGGAAATGAGTTAGGGGGAGACAAAGTTTAGATTCTCGTCGGCGTTTGGGAAAATGAGTTAGGACGGACAGTTGAGTTTTTGTCGTGTTAGAAAATGTGAGAAGAGTCAGAACCCAAAGTTGAGATTCATGTGGGTGTTTATGGAAATGAGTTAGGGGAGACAGTGGGTGTTTATGGAAATGAGTAGATTCTTGTCGGCGTTTGGGAAAATGAGTTAGGACGGACAGTTGAGTTTTGTCGTGTTAGAAAATGTGAGAAGACACAGAACCCAAAGTTGAGATTCATGTGGGTGTTTATGGAAATGAGTTAGGAGGGAGACAAAGTTGAGATTTTTGTTTGTGCTAGGGAAAATGAAATAGTCTGCGGACACAGCAGTCGAGATTTTCGTCGATATAAGTAAAAATGAGTTAGTAACATGGACAGTTGAGGGTTCTGTTGTGGTAGGAAATATGTGTCAGTTAACGGTGGAGTGTTTGGTCGTGGTGGGAAAAGAGAAGGATAGCGCCCTGGGAAGTTTTCTCTCTTGAAAGAGTTCTTAATAGGTGGAGCGGAAAAACGAGGGTAGCACCCTATGAGTTTTTCCTTGTGATAAGTTTTAATAAAGTGGAGTGGAGAAGGAGTTAGTGTGAGATGCCCTATGAGTTTTTTCTTGTGAAAGGTTTTAATAAGGTGGAGAGAAAGGGAGCGAAATCCGCAGAATCAATAGCTCGAGAGAAAGGAGCGAAAACTCGGAATTAGTATCTCGATGAGAAGAAAGGAAGCAGCGAATGGGTGGTAGCCCGAATAAGGTGGAGAAAGAACGCCAGTCCCATGCAGCCAAGAGTTCCTAAAAATTATCTGTAGCAAATTCAGGTGTAGCAGATGATGGAGATCCCCAGAAGGTAGCCTGACAGCCTAAAATGGAAGGTTCTAACCTCCCCGGAAAGGAAAGAAAAAAGTTAATAGTAAGTACTGTAAGTCAACAAGGACTGTTAGTGAAACAGTATAGTGATTAATAAAAAAAAAGGGGTAGCACTAGAAGTAAAATGATAGATAAATTATCTCTGAAGTAAATTATATATATACTAACAGAGTTATTATGTTAAAAAAAAAGTTATTGTAAAATGCAAGAGAAACGAAGGACAGATAATTGAATTAAATTGTGGTTCAAATGATTATAATGTGTTAGAAGGGTAATAAGGTTTATATAAGAAGTTTGATTATGTTTTAAGGACAGATAATGGATTTATATAAGAAACTTTGAATATGTTTTAAGGATAGATAATTGAATATAGTGTTTGTATTGATGAAGAATTGTTGGTTCATCTGAAAGACTAATAACAAATAGAGACTTTAGGAAAGTTAAGATTGGTCTTCAGTGTATTGTAACAGAATGGCGAGAACACAGAGTATAACGATGAAAGTAGCATATTGATTGTTAATATATGCTACTTTCAATCATAGATCTAGGAATTCATATAATGGTCAACTCAGATTAGCTAGTGAAGGGAAACAGGAATAAGAATAAAATATGCAAAGTATCCTTGATTTAACTTTGTATGCATATTACATGTTTTTTTTATTCAATTGTATATTATGTTGTATATATATATGTAAATAAACATTGTTGTTTATTAATTTACGAGTTTGTTATTCCTGAACACTCAGCCTTTCCGAAGGGAATTATACATAATTGAGAAGTTCCCTTGAATCTGGAATTCTCCTGTGAAGCAAAGTCAGATGTGTAAGGAATAGAGGTCTATATAGTTATAAGGGAACAGAACAAATAAGGAATATTTAATAAAGCATTATTATTATACATATTCAAAATAAAATTTAAAGAAGAGTAAAGACAATGGTATGTATATTTATTTAATTCATTTATTTCCCCCCCCCCACAATATGCAAACAGTTCTCTCCATATTAAAAAAAAAAAAAAAACTGGGTCTTTTCATCATACAAATAAAAAATAATCCTTTTCCGTATTCAATAGACCACCAAGAAGAAACTCTATTAATTAATAGAGATTTTTCAATCATAGATCTAGGAATTACATTAACGAAAAATCTATAGTCTAATTCTTTCGGTGTTAGAATTCTCCTGCCCTGTCTGGTGTCTACACTTCTCACCTAATAAATAAAACTGAAAAAATTCAAATTCGTATTTTAAAATATCTCCTAAGGCAAGATGGCATTTCTACTCATCACAGCCATAAATATCATTCCCACTTCTCTAAGAATAAAATGAAACCTCTATTTATAAAAAGACACTTTCAAGGACTGAGGTTCATCTACAAAATCATACATACAAAGCAAATGCCTAAAAATAGTTGCCTTCTTTCGGAAATCAACTTCGATGTCCTCAGAGATATCCACGTAATCGCGAGACTTTTTTACTGAAATTTAGAGCCGATACTGGAAAATTCAGTCCACTTAATTCTCATCTTTATTTATTAGACCACTGTGAAATTGAATCATTCACAGTAACCAAAAATTTTAGACTAGCTAAAGGTTGTTGGTCAAACTACGCAGGTATACCCAGTTGAACAGTTTAAATAAATATTGTATTTATACTCCGGGAGACCAAATGGTCAGAGGAGTTCACAAGACAGACAGAATACAAGAAACAGCACCGTATTCAGCAGTCACGGGCTTGAACCCCGGTCAATCAAGGCACATGTACTTATGCACCAGCGCGCCTGACCACTAAGCTACGGCGGCCTGTTAGTAGAGCCTATTTCAGTAAATATTAAACAAAAACAAATTAATTACCCAATAAACGTTTATAATGACTATCTTCTTACATCTGTTTATGTGGACAGATGGATTTAAACGGTATGGGTAATGCAATGGTCTTAATTCTCACAGCAGAACAAACCTGCTTCTGTAATGCGTTGTACTAGCATCGCACTACTTTCAACAGAAACTCTGATTTCGTGTGCCGGATGGGTAGTCACTTTGAAAAAGTTCTTTGCAACTATTTTGTTTGCGTGTTGTTACTAAAGACCACCTGCTATAAAAACTTGCTATCTGATAAGGGACTTAATGTCTTAAAGAAATGGTTAATTAACTAATCGGCGCACCATCTGTTTGAAAGTAGTCGATACTAGGCAGGGCAACTCGTTGCAAACGCAAATTTGTTCTGCTAAGAAAATTAAGAATGTTTTTCTTAATATTTACAGCTTGTAAAATATTTTATTATTTATTTATTTGTTTGTAAAATGTGTCGAGTTTTAAAGTATTCCGGATTCTGAAGTGCCGGATTTTATAGTATTTATACTGTAAAAGAAAGAAAGAAACAGAGTAAGAACGAAATGAGAGAGAGCCGGGAGAAGTCATTAAAAGCAAGCGGCTTTGGTGTAGAACCTTCAGTAGATGCTATATCATTAACTGTGGGAAACATCTTTGGAAATGAAGTGGCATGAGAAAGAACGGAGTAAACAAAGAAATTGTATTTGAGTTGTAGACGGCAAGAGAATTTGTTGCAAATTAGCAGTTCCGATAGAACTATTTCACATGCATTTCACATACGGCGTATTGGTAGCATTAATTCCAGATTAACGTACTAAGTGCGTGGTACTACACTCAGGGCAGTGCAAAATGAAAACGACCTGGGGGTAATTGTGCAGTAGGAGATGAAGTTCTCTGAACAGTTCAGAGAACTTCATATCCAAAAAGAAAGTTGTATCCGAGAGAGTGCAGTAACATTGGATATCAATATCAAGGCTCTTTTTCTGTGGCATGCTCTTCTATTGTAAACAGGTCAGTCGGGCTCGTAGAAAGAAATCTGGTGGAGATAAGTCTGGAGACCTGATGGACCATAAGCCCTGTGAAATCAACCGTTCTTGAAAAAACTTGCGATAATTCTCCCGTCGTTTGAACGGTATGGCAGGTGTCTCCGTCTTACTGAAGTCAGGAATATCTCTCATCAAACAAAACGATAAACCGCATTAAAATGATTTGATACTGTTCAGATATCACAGTGTCTTCAAAAAATATCGGACCGATAATCTTGTAGCGTGAGAGCGCACACCAAACGCTAATTTTATCGAATGCAGTGGACTTTCATGATATGCATGCACTCTCCGAACTCCATAATCGAATTAATGAACCACCCAAATTAATTAATTTGGTTGATTCGTTAATTATGCCACAGGAAGAGCCCCCAGTCCTTCGTGAGGGGTTGCGATGCTGCAATCGATGTTACACAAAAGGAATGATGAAATCACGAAAGACTGAGGGCTCTTCCTGTGGTGTAAGTAGGATTCCTTGTTTAATTAATTTGTTTGATTCGCTAATTATCATTATTTATTTATTTATTGTTATGGTAACAGCAACAGTTACCTAATATGTAATATGGTTCGGTTCCAGCACTATTAAGTGATTAAGATGGGCTGTTTATTAGAGTACTTTTCGTTCTCATTTTTCCGAAAAGATATTTCATTTTGATTCAGCGTAGGTGCAGGTGCTAGATTAAGTTTTGAGTTGAAATTTGAGGAAACAAAATGTAGTTTAAACGTGTGAATATCGAGCAGATCTTTTAGCCTTGTCTTAGGACAGGCCTTGTCTCGGGGAAAGTAAAAAAAAAAAAAATGCGTAGTTCATAGATTATTATTATTCGACTGCAGATCGAGAGGTCTATCAAAATTCAAAATTATCAAAATTCCCGCCTCGAAGAGCGTGACATTTTTACTGGTCCGAAAAGGTACGGTAAACTAGTGTAAGTGTACCTTGAAGTTGTCTTGACAACTGCTGTTTCAACGTTTCCATAGAAACGAGTATAATGATTATACGCCAGCGGTGTACTTGGGGGTATAGCTCAGTGGTAGAGCATTCGACTGCAGATCGAGAGGTCCCTGGTTCAATCCCGGGTACCCCCTCATTAGTTTTATTCTCTTAATTTCGATTTCTCTTTAAATGAAAAATTTTGGAATAGTGATCTAAGAATCCTCCTTTTAATTTGCAGATCCAATTTTAATTTTAATTTTAATTTTAATTTTTACTGTAAATTATCAAATTAAGAAATAAACAAATTAAGATTTGTTTTTGATACTCTACTAACTTTGCTTTTGGGATGTTTTAGATAAGTACGCAATGAAATTTTACGTTTAATAATTACATGATGTTCAGTTGCCGGATTACTTTCTTAATATTTCCAGATTGTAAAATATTTTATTATTTATTTATTTATTTGTAAAATGTGCCAAATTTTAAAGTATTCCAGGTTCTGAAGTGTCAGATTTTACAGTGTTATATTATAGGAAAGATTTGCAAAGGCGCGCTTAGTTTTAAAGAAATAAATGGAAAAAAGAAAGAAATTTTCGGCATTTTATTTCATCCAGGCCCTTAGGAGCTCCGACCTTGAGTTTCCCCGGCAGTGAAGAACACGAACTTGATTTCGTACGAAGAACTCGATTTTCATTTCGAAACAACGATGACGATGCTTCATTCTTCATTAATCTCTTCATTCTTTTCTCCTGCAATTCTTTACAGCTGAAATTATAACTTACGTCGTGGAAGTTATTTCTGAGGTAACCAATTAAAACTAAATAAGGTAAGAGCTTCTGTAAAAGCCAAGGCCAGCCTTTATTTTATTAATTTCAAATTATAAATAACAGCGGTTCTACGCCTCTGTTTTCCATTGTAAAGTGATGTCCACACGCAGCTGGGCAGCGCCAGTTAATTCCATTCCTCGATGCCAGTCATTGTTATATAATTCATATAATCTTTTATTCGTTTGAAACGAGTCTTCGTTGTCCTGTCAGACGGTTTTTGATGCTCGGGGAAGTCGATTCCATAGTCATTTACTAAAGTGACCTTGAAATGATCCAAAGTGAATTAAAGTTCCTTATTGCTTCTGATCAGTTCCGAGTAAAAGGATACAAGTTTACACAACTTGGTTGTGTAAACTTACATCCACTGTTGTGCAATTTACACAGATTCTATTTTGGAGTACGAGAGCCTTCAGGAAGCGGGACAACACACACTAGTTTTGATTGAAAGGTTAAAATGTTAAACAGGGTTTGAAATGTAATATTAGAACGGCGAATCACAATCGGACATTGATCATTACTGTCCATTTAATAGTTTCCGAATGAAGAAAAGGTCACTGATCCATCTGCCGCTAGAAGTTTTAAAGGAAACCTCTTATAATAGAATAATTAATGTTATGGTGTGTTTCTTGAGAATAGTGCAATGGAATATTTGCACTGAAAATTATACTTCAATAATTTAATTGAGGAAATGGGCTTATACTGTAGGAGTTTGGTAATAACTCTCTTTCAAAGTCATCAAATGATTGCCTGACATGCCGCGGCACTTTGAGGGATGACAAACTGTTTTAAAACTAAGGGAACGCATATACAGTATAGTATTATAAACCCGAGGGGGCATATTTTTGTGCTCGTATACCTAGGATCTTCATTCTTCTCACTACATTACACTAAACATATTAAAGTGTTCCCGAGTTAAATACATGATCCTTTTGTTTTTAAAAAGAAATTCGAAAGCGCTTCTATAAATTTCGTTTTGAAGTTATTTCTGCAACGCTTATCCTAGCAAAATACGAACTGTAAGACATTAATGATTCGGCTAACAGAAAATATTCAAAGAAAGAATTTATTTATGGAATTCTGTGTTTAAAAAGGAAAAACGGCCCTGTCTAAATCCATAACCTTAATTACTTAACATTTTAGAGAGAATAGTGCAATGGAATATTTTTCGCACTGATGAAAGTGGGGTGTAATCCTTACAGATTGAGCAATGGACAATAAGTACTGTATTAGTTCAGGTTGAAAATTTTAATGCCATGTCGAGACGGTCTCCTTCATTTTTACCAAGGAAAATGAAACTCGGGAAGACTGTCAAATGATTAATGCAACAGATCCCAGGTTGGGCGCGTTGTCACGAGCCCGGGACAATTCACATCTTGGTGTAAGAATGATGATCTTCAGTAATTAATGAAAGCATGGAATGTTCCTGGGATAATCGAATCAAGATAATCGTTGATTCTTGCCATATCTTGTTAGATCATTCTACGTGACACCATTATTGTATTATTTATCAAATAAATGACATAACTTAGGCGTAAATGTTGCGCTACTTTTTTTAATCTGAATCTGTTGCGTAAATATGTTGCGCCACAGATCTGGTATACAGTTCTTTCATTATTTATGCAAGGCGTTTTATAAATTTGCAGGAAAGTGTACCCGTTCAACAGCGATTTATAAATCGGAACTGAAGTTATATCCTTGAGGAAGACATCTCAAGGCAATTTGTGTTAGCGCAGTTAGATTTAGCCTGTCGTCATGATGTCTGTTGTTTATGGAGGTGTTCGTTGTCCATTTGCTTCCTCAAAAGCGATCTTTTCGGTCCCAAAATGAGGGCATTCCAGTTGTCCTCAGGCTAACTTTGGCAAAGAATTTTAATGTCAGTTTTTGAGAAAAGCAGCTCGGGTCGAAACTTCAATAAATGACTAATTAGCTCGACAAGAAATACACAATTATTCGTTGTTATGACAACGTTGTCCTATCTAGTTATTATTATTTGTTGTTGGGTTTTCGGCACATCAGCGGTTTAGGCCATAATGGGCTATATATATTATCTGTAAATTGATGTGTTCTGAATTGGCTGTTTGCTGGACGAAAAATCCCAGTTTCCGGGAGAGAAACCACATTACCCTCCCCTGAGGTCCATAAAATTCCTCATATCATCGACGGGATTGGAACTGAGGGCTTTTCCACCGGATGTGCGGAGGACAGCGATCCTACCAAATGTACTACCCACGATGGCATCATATCTAGAAACCCAGAACTGCACTAAAAGGGACTCCTATGTAATAACGAATTTGTGTGTTGTTTGAGTACAGCAAATAATTTCTGGTTCTTCGGATAATTATCCCAATCTCGTGTAACTTGTTCGCAGAACTTGGTGGGTGTTTTTCTTTTAAGGTGATAGTTGTTGAGAATAACACGCAGAGCATGTGGTCAGTAGCAACCGAACACAACATGAACTGTAACACGTTAAGCAATATAAACGGACTTACCTGACTTAGAAGAAATAGCAAAATGTCCGAGCACTGGTTGCTAAACAGGCTTCATGTAACGAACCCAGATCGCGACTGACAGGTCATACGGTAACCTAGCAGTGTGACTGACTAAATATTACTTCCTCGGTCGTTTTTCAGCGACGTCAGTGCTTACGTATACTCGCCACGTGATGCTATGAACCCGCTTAACGACCCGGATCAGTGGGTTTCAGGCCCCGCTGCTTTAGAGTTATCTTAGCGCGCAGATAAAGCTTAAGGCAGTTAATGAGCGGAGGGCAAAAAAACCGGTTTGGAAGAAAAAGAGAAAACACGGGACGCTGATGAAATGTAATGGATCAAAATAAAAGCGTGCGTTGATCAAGAAAAAATTTTCTGCAGATACGTCGTCACCTGTTACGTTGTCTCTTTAATTTCATAATCAAGCGAGCAACCTATTGTGCGAAGGCAACCAAGCCATGAGGTGTCAGTATATTGTACCCGTAAATCGCGTTTGTTTGTTTTTCTAAATGAAAATCTGGCAGTCAGAACCAAGCCACTCTCGCTCCAAACCGATGAATTCGACAGCGCAGAAACCGATGACGGTTAGCCACCCCGCTGTCACAGAACGAGTAGTGTTGGTTGTCAAAGGAAAGCTTGAAATCCAAGAGAGGAGACTGTAATGGACTTAGGAATTCCTTGGGCTCTATTAACCGGAGAGACAACTATACAATGTTTGATATGAGTTCTTATTTATAGTACTCAAGGGAGGACATTCTGGCAGGCACAAATGCTTTTCTTCTAGTGGAGGAGTTCCGTAAAAGAAAGATGTACTGGTGGAATACAGAGGTTAAGGTCATTTTTTTTTTTTTTTTTTTAATGAAAACCCTAAATACGAGAGGCATTAGAATCTATAGTACTTAGTACCGTGCATGGGTTAAATGATAAGAAGATGAAAGACGATAGTTGCTGACATTAGACTTGAATTTCTGTAGACTGTAATTTTCAGAAAATATGTATGAAGGGAGGTTGTTCCAGAAAACGGAAGTTGAAGGAATAAACGAGGAAGAAGAAGAAAATTTGATTCTGTGAGTTTGAACTTGGTAGTCAGTAAAAAGATGTTGATTGGTGGCGGCACATCTTTGGACAGATTTGAAAGATAGAGAAAGTAAGAATTATAGAAGCTAATTCAGAAGAACAGTGCCCATGGAAGTTTCTGTAGAAAAGGCATGCAGCAGGAACAGAACGTCTATGAGACAGAGAGTGGAGAAACTCTGCTAGAGATGAGCCATTAATTAACCTAACTGCCCTCTTCTGAATGGAATTAAGAAGCCCGAGAGAGGTTTTGGGGGCACCACCCCAGATGAGGGAACAATATTCCATGGCAGGACGGATTTGCGATTTCTACAGAGTGAGCAGCTGTTTGGAAGAAAAGTAACGCCGAGAGCGAAAGAGAAAACCAAGTTTTTTAGATGCAGAGAAAGCAATACAGTAGCACCCAGATAAGAAATTCCCGCATAAGAAGTTTTCCCCTGTACTAAGTTTGGTTTCTTAAGTCCCAATTTCACCTCTATATATTGTAATGTATTATTTTCCCGCGTAAGAAGTTTCCCCCGCATAAAAAGTTCGTGATAAAGAATACAGAGGATGTATTCTTTATCAGGAAATTTTTATGCGGGAAATAAAGAATAAAGAATTTCTATATTTAATACGTTTTTTAAATATAGAAATTCTTTATTTTTAATATTAAAAAATATTAAACAATATAAACATTTGGTAATCGAACAAGTTAGTGCGTTGCATAATTCGTAGTAAACTACCGAAGTGGGTGAAATGGCATCGTTTTTTACATCTCATATTGTGAATGCCTTCGCAACGAGTTGCCCTTATATTGCACTACCTCCATTAAGCAACGCTTCACCACTGAGAAGATAATGTTTCTTATTCTCGGCGGATACCACCACCCCTGGGTGGTGGTGGTATCCGTCGAGAATCCACTAGCGAAGAATCCACTAGTGTTGCCTATTCGAGAATCCAGTGTCGAAGCGTTGCTTATTGTAGGTAGTTCAATATCTGGGCAACTTGTTCTGAAGACATTCACAATACGAGATATTACATAAACGATGCCATTTTACTTACTTCGGTGATTTACTGCGAACTAAAATCATGCAACGCACTAACTTGTTCGATTAGTCAATTTTCCGTAGAAGAATCCTTTTTTGCAAGATATAAGACAGGACTGGGTTTTAGAAAGATTGAAATCAATTAAGGTATGCTTATCCCACTGCAGAATTACCCGAGGATCAGCAATTAAGGACTTGGTAGTAGATATTCGATAAGTAGAAGCTGTTTGTGCAGGGAAAGGTTTCTCAAACTGGAAGGTGGAATGCAATGTGCTACCATCAGCAAAACTATGGATAAGATTTCCCGTCAATGGAAGAAGATCATTAATATACAAGAGGAAAAGAGCAAAAGGAAAAAACCCTGGGACAGTTGCAAACTATCCCCGGACATTCTACACAACCTAGGCGTGCAAGCAGATGAATTGAACAGGCAAAGATTTTTACAATTGATTGCATATTTAAATAAGGAGGATGTAAAATTGGTGATGTTATGATTTCTGAGAAGCGTTTATCGGAAAATTTACTGAAGTTACTTAGCGATACTATCATTAGACTTCGGGGTGATCGACTTTGGTTGTTGAAGCACTAATGTAATCTGTGAAGGAATTACTTTAAAAAGGTTCGGAGGAACTGTAGACCAGGGAGTTTGACTTCTGTGGTTACAAATCAGATAAAGGATCGTGTCGATAAGAGTGGAAGCCTAAATGGATCAGAACGTGGAAAGAGTATTGTTGTCTGATAAGTCTAGTCGACTTCTATGACGAAGACGTAAAAGAACTTTGACGAAAAGAACTTCTGCTGAAAAGAACTTTGACGTTATCTAACTAGACATTGAAATAGTCATAATGTGAAAAACATTGGTAGTACACTGAAGATAGGTACCGGCTGAATACATGGGCATTTTTCACAGTGGACTAGAGTAGCAAGTGGCGTTTCTCAGGTATCAGCGCTGCCCTCGTATGTCCAACCTCTCTTGATGTCGATGACGAAGTACTGGGGGAAGTTGTCAGAGTTTGCTGATGATTTGAAGATTACAAAAGTAGTTAATAACCAGAAACAAGCAACGTTGCTCCAAAGTGATGTGGACATTTCACAGATATGATCTTAAAAATTGCAAATAAAGCTTAATGCTTCTAAACGGAAGGTCTGTCATTAGGGAAACAGAAAGTCAGAAGCAATTAATGCATTCTACAAAGACAGTTAGGAGGTCACATGATTTCCTATCAGTGATTTATCGGACCTGTTCAAGGACGGAGAAGGATGTCATTAGTGTTCCATATAAAACCTTAGCGAAACCGCACTTATAACATTTTATTCTGGTTTGGAGGAAGTAATAAAAAATACATAGCAGCCCTAGAAGGGGGAAACGAGATTAGTAAGGGCATTAATCGTTATCCGTATGAGGACTGGCTTGGAAGGTAAGAACTGCAAGGCTTGGTAGCTAGACGTTTTAGAGAGGGAATTTGAATGAGAGGTATAAGTAGTGAAGTGAATGAGGGAGGCGTATTTTCATTGATATGGCAGACTTGAACCAGGAAACAGATATGAAATCTTGGGTAGCAACAGAAATCCGGATCTGATGAAACTTACCTTCAGTCTGATTAAAAAAAAAAAAAAAAAATGGCCAATTAACCCTTTGGCGAGGCCAAATTAATTTAAGAACGAACGGCACCCTATCGCTATAAATATCAGAATGAAAAGAATGATATACACTAAAAGAAATTCGAACGGTTAAAAATATTTTGCCCAGCCGAAGTCCATTAATTAACAATAGAATTCTGGGTAGCTGCTCAAGGTAGTTCCAGGGAGATTTGGAATTGAAATTCGAGGAGGTTCGGGATTATATTAAGAAATGAAATAAAATGGAAATGAAAGAAGAAAAAACTGAGAAAGAAAAATAAGAAATGATGAAAAAGAGCTGATTCATTTCAAACGTTGGTATCCGGAGCACTTTACGGGGAGGACCAAATTTATGGGAGGGAAGAATGGATATTTATCCGCCATTGTGTTGAAATTATTTTCATTTTTTTTTTTTACCATATTGAGATCAGCAGTTATAATAATAGTAGCAACGTAGTTGTGAAAAGGAAATTTACACTTTTCAAGTGGTTAAAACATTATTAGGAATCGTAATAGGGCTGATTCTTTATGGGGGAGGGGGAAATTACAGCCGATGCAATGAGGCTGGGCCTCCAACTGAAAAGGGCTTCAGATTCTAATCAGGAATGTGTTCAATCAAGGAAAGGAGAGCTCTTCCCTTCTGTTTTTCCCCCAACATTAATTCTCAAAACTCTTGCAGGTAGCAAAGTTGGTCTGATCGCTGTCCTCCCCACACTAGGTGGAAAAGACCTGAGTCTGTCGATGACGTGAAGTATTTTTATGGGCCTTTTTCACAACATGGCTGAGTTAGCCGGTTTCAGGCGAGGTAGCGTGGTTTTTTATCCCGGAAACTAGGGTTTTTTTTGTTCCACAAACAGAAAATGGACCACGGAACACGCGCAACTGAGAAGTATAAGAAATCAATAAATACTATTGCAATTTAAAAATACAGCAATAAAAAGGGAAAAATGCACTGTTATGTACACCTTGTTTTTATTTTAATTTCATTAAATGCTGAATGTGTGCTATTCATGATTAGCATCTTAGAGTCATAAATGTTATTACCGCATCACTCGAAACACTTAGAAATTAATAATTTTTTATAATATAACATTATTTTTATAAATTTATAACGTGAGCGATTTTGTCAGGTGTTGTTCTGTGTTTTAGGTGTACCAGCTTAGGCCTTATTGTGCCCTATATAATACCTATATAAATTGCGTGGGTTCTGTAGTCAATTTGCTGTTTGCTGGACGAAAAACCCCGGAGTTTTCGGGAGAAAAAATTACGCTACTCTCTTTTGAGACCGACTAACTCAGTCACGTTTCGGAAAAGGTCCATAAAAATTCTTAGCCTCGTTGACGAGATTCAAATTCTAGTGCTTTCCGCCCGGTGTGGGGGAAAACACTGTGTTTATACCAATTGTGTTACCCACGCGGGTCAGATGGTTGTGTGATTGTCTGTTACTATTCTGGAATAAGATTAATAATTCATTGATAAACGGACTTATCGTACGTCTTGCAACGTACGATAAGTCCGTTATCAATGGATTATTAATCTTGTTCCAGAAAAAAGTAATCTGTTCACTTTTAATTTAATTTAATTTAATTAATATATATTAAATTAAAATACACTTTGCCAGATGGATATCCTTTAGCGTCCGAAGGTCCGTTCTTGTTCTGCCCCTGCACTTATCTGGATTAGGGGGACCACATTCCACTGTGGACAGTGGACTATGATCACATTCCACAGTTTGGACTCAGTGGAGTCAGTACGACTTACTTTCGCTCTGAGACTAGTCTTACTGTCATGTTCGCTTAGAATAGGATTCGACTCTTTTATGCCAGTCAGGATATGTGAGCAGGTCTTCGCTACTGTGTTAGGGAAGTTTGGTTATCTTTCACTTAGCAGCCAGTGGAAACACTCTCTTTACTGTAATCTGAGCAGTTGATGCCCCATACAGGTGCAGGCACTGCACTAATTATAATTTTAAAGGAGAAACTGACCCCGCGTTGAGGCACGCCAGCGATTATTTGGACCTGATGATTATATCCTCCTTCAAAAATATTGTTCTGTCACTTGTGTTTATCAATCATAAGAGGTCCCAACTAGTTGAAAAGAATTTCTTGAGTGCTACATCACAACGGGAATACTAACAGTGTCAATGCAGACTGAACACCAATGTAAGTAAATTTTATTAGCATAAATTGCTCCACCTGGTTCAGTATCAGTTAGAGGGTAGGGTAGTACGAATACAGTATATGTTAAATATGCGTAGTATGCATTCAAAAATTCCCGGAATCGCACCCTAGTATTTAAATGGTTTGCGCCACGGTCATAAGGCTTCGTAGGATGTTCACGTTGGTGTGCACGCTTGCCAGTGCTAACATAAAGTTCTTTAAACTTGGAAAAACTGTAACAAAGACGCGGCATGCATTACAGAAAGTTTATGAAGGTGATGTTTTGAAGAAAGCAGCAGTTTATGAGTGGTTTAATAGGTTTAAAAACGGACGGGAAACACTGGAAAATGAACCTCTTCGACGCTGTGAAACGACGAAAATGTCACGAAAGTGAAGGAACTCGTGCGAAATGATAAGTGAACGACTGTTGTCGAGATTGCTCATTAAGTTAGATTGCCTGTAGTCTGTACACACAATCCTGACGCAAGATGTAGGGTGCGTGTGGGTAAAACTTGTTCCACGCTTGCTGTCGGACGGTCAAATGGACTGCAGGCAATTCAGCAGTTCTTGGCTGCGAAAAAAAAAAAAAAAAAAATCACAGTGATACATCAGCCTCCCTACACTCCCGACCTCGCACTGTTTGACTGTTGGTTGTTCCCTAAATTTAAAATTTCGTTACAGAGGATGACATCAAAGAAAACGCCGAAGTCGCCCTATGTGCACCAAGAAAAAACATCATTTTAAAGACTGTTTCAAAGATTGGAAAGATCGAAGGAGTAAGTGGGTGTTTGTGCAGTAGGAAGGTACTTTGAAAGTGATTAGGTTATTAAGCCAAACTGTTCATTCAATAAACTTTTATAGAAAAATTCCCGGAACTTTTTGAATGTACTTCGTAAAACATAATGAGCAATACAACGTAATCATACAGTGCAGAAAAAGGAGATTTGCAATGAGACTGTGGAATTTTTAATGTAAAATACATAAACCTTGACCACCTACACCTTTTGCTAACCAAAGTAATAACCATTTCTGATTTTGCTTCGAATGCCCGTAGAATGGAGTTGGTTGTGGCTGAGAGGCCTTGCCAGGGGTTGATCTGATACGAAATGAGAAGTAAATTTATTCCCTTCTTTTAGTCTTCCACCCCGTAAAATGCGCACATATATCTGATGCCCTAAGGACAATAAACCTAATCGCGCACCTTTTGTCCTTTCTCAAAAATTACGGATTATCACCGCTTTAACTCGGACAAATTACCATTCATTCGCAACGGTTATCGCCTCAGAACAAAGCGACCAGACGGTCCTTTCCACATCACTTCATCTGTGCCGATGCTATCGGGCAAAATTAGGAGCTGCGCAATGAATTGGTTGTCTTAATTGACATCCATAAATATAGGGTGTGTTTGTTTACTGGCGATTTAAAATCTTTCTTAGAGGAAAATGGAGGATTATTGTTTTTTGTTTTTCCGCCTCACTTTCTCAGTACGCTGTGGCTTTTTATAGCCAAAGGGACAAAAGCGATAGCACATCGAGGGAGTCGTAAATTGTGTATTCTGTCACCTGGTTCCTTGCCTGTTTTCGCGGGATGAAAAACCTGGATTTCTGACCCACCGAGACCAAATCACTATTTCGCAGCGGTCTCTTGTCCCGGAAGAAGTCGAACACAGCCAAATATCGGAACATTTGTTAGGTTCAATTTCGAAAAAATAAAGGTTTTACTCCAGATTATGGGTATACCTCCGGAGGAAGTGTCTTCTTTTGCTTGAATCCGTCCCGAATTACTGGTGCAAACTAACCTAACATTTTTTCACTAGTCAAAAATGAGTCTATTAAATTCTTTTGCTTCGATCCGTCCCGAATTTGGCCATTCCATTTGATAGGTGGAACAGGACCAGGGGACAAAGGTTGATGACGTTGTAGGGCAGATATCATCTTTTAATGGCACAAAAGGTGATATTGTTGTACAGGTTGGCAATAATGACCTTAAGAGTAAAAGATCTGCAGATTTACTTAACAAGTACAGGTCAATGCTGTAAAAAAGTCCCGAGTTAGGGTTAAATTTAAGTATCTGCAATTCTGCCCAGATACGATAGGAGGGAGTATATCATGAGAGCCTTGTCAATCAATTCGGCCCTGGAGATATTGTGCAAAGCTCACGAGGTAGAATTTTTTTCAGCATGGTCTGTGCTTTCTAAATAGGAGAGACTGCTTCTACAGGGATGGGATACACTTAAATAGAAATGGTGAAAGAATATTTGCTGATGCTAACGAGGCAGTGTTAGGTGGGTCGGAAAACTGCTAGATTGGGGGGGATTCACAGACTAAAAGATTAACGGTAGCCGCAGACAGAGGCGAATGTGATTCTTGCACTGCTTCTATTGTAATGAGCAGCAGCCTAGAGAGCAAGTTGCTGGGGACTTCAAGAGCTGTTGGGAGTCATAGTGGAACAAGTAAATACATGCGCTGTGTTAGGGTAACTAAGAGTAGGAACAGGTGCATGTATACTTGCATGTACACCAATGCTAGGAGTATAGTTAATAAATTTTATGAGCTTGAAGTGCTAGTCAAGACTCAAAGGCAGATATTGTTGGGATATCAGAGACGTGGTGTCACACAGACATAAGCAGTGCAGAATTGGAATTTGGGGAGTACAATGTGTACAGGAAGGATAGACAAAACAGGAAGGGAGGAGGGGTTATGCTGTTAGTTAAGAAACACATAAAATCTAAGGAGGTGCATCGAATTGATGTCGGTGGACAATGCAGGTTTGAGTCTGTTTGGTGTGAAATAAGCACTGGCAAATTAAAAATGAGAGTTGGTGTATGTTATAAGCCTAATGAATCTGATGAGTACTATGAACAATTGTGCAGAGAAATAGAATGGGCCGGTAAATCAGAATTCTTGTAATGGGCGATTTTTAGCTTTCCAGAAATTGACTGGAACTTGTGGGGTGGTCACTCGCACGCTAGCAAGACTATTGTGGATTTATTGGAGGATTGTTTTTTACAGCAACATGTTCGAGGGGCAACCAGAGGGAATAATGCTCTTGATCTGATTATCAGCAGTTATTCATGCATTAAGAATTCGCAGATAAAGGAACCACTGAGTGACAATGATCACAATGTACTGATATGGGAATTACATAAAGATGTAACTATCATCAAGGCTAAAGGGAAGGGCTTTTGCTTTCGTAAAGGTGATTGCAGGGGTCTCAGATAGTTTTTAAATTCTATACAGTGGGATCAACTGATGTTGTTAATAACGATGAATTCTAAATGGGAAGCCTTCAGGGACTTAATCTTGGAGGCTACTAGGCTTTTCATGCCAACTAAGAAATACTGTTCAAAGTTGTGGCCTAAATGGATGTCAGATAAATTAATCAGTCTCGTGGCACAGAAGAAAAATGCATGGGATGCATATAAATTATCAGGAGACACAGAAGCCTGTAACAGATATAAACTAGTCTGTAATCAAGTCACAAAGGAGGTTAGGCAGGCGAAGGCAGTTACGAGAAATATTTGGCAAAGGACGCAAAGGCCGACCGGGCTAGCCAGATAGGTAAAGTGCCTGCCTAGCAACCCAAAGGTCGCGGGTTCGAATCTCGCCTTGGGCTTGGATCAGAGTAAAAATTAAAAAAACTTTGGGAGGTGCATTATGGCCACAGAAGCCGATGCGCCAACAACTAACAAAAAAAAAAAAAAAAAAAAGGACGCAAAGAAAAACAGAGTTCTTTATTTATGTAAACTCTATAAGGAAGGAAGGGAATGAATCAGATTGGTCGAATTAACATAGATGGTTCGACTATTGATGATCCTGCTCAAGTAGCTAATAAACTGTATGAGTGTTTTGCATTTACATTCACACATGAGGAATTATTCGAGGAGAATGCCAAAGGTTTATCGAACTCTAACAGGGAGCTAAATGATTTTGTAATAACTGAGAGCAAAGTGGAGGAGAAAAAGCTAAACATAAAAAAGTCACCTGGGGCAGATGGACTCTATCCTGTTATAATGAAGGAGGCAGCAAGGGAAGTAAGCAAATCCTTATCCATAAGTATGAGAGAATCCTTAGAATCAGGGAGGTCCCCATGGAATGAAGATGTGCAAATGTATCCCCAATTCACATGGGGGGGGGGGGTTCAAAGGGTGACGCAAATACTTATAGATATGTTAGTTTAACTTCTATTCTGGGAAAAATAATAGAGTCACTATTTAAAGAGGTGATACAGGATCACCTAGACAAGACAGCAGTAATAGCTCAGACACAGCATGGATTTAAGTGGAAGTCTTGTCTGACTAATTTGATTGGATACTACGATGTGATCACAAAGGAACTGGATGCTCTAAATAAATAAATAATAATAATAAATAAATATTCATTTATTGCAAATACAGCAAGCCCATCACAGCACATGGCTAGGGGCAGATAAGAATACAGAGGAAATGATATAAAGTATATGTACATAGCAAATTTTATATAGATATTAACAATGGCTAGGAATTTTAGTTATGAAATTTAAAAAATTGTAGAACAGGGCATTTAGTTTTCAGCTGCCATTACTGGGTTGGATTATTTTTCTTCATTTCATCGGAGATCTGACTCCTGTAGGCTTCAGAGTTGATTAACCTGTTGCAATCAATGTTGTGATGATTTATGAAGTGAAGAGATGCATTGGGGAACATTCTGTCCATTTGTTTGAGCCTGGAGAGGTTGGATTTGAATCGCTGGTTTCTTGTATTTTCCCTGTTGGGGGCAGCTATTATATTGCCTAAATTTGGTGAATCGCATGCAGAGGTGATTATCTTTGCAAGAAGCATGACTCCAGACTCGTTGATCATCTGTTGCAGAGGCTTTGTTTTTAGGTTTTTATAAAGCTGTTGCCTGGATATTGTATGTGGAAAGCGAAGCTTCCTATTGAGCCATCTAAGAACCCAATATTCTAGGGCAAGGAATTTCTTGACGGTTACTTGAGGAGCACCAGACCAGATTTCGGAAGCATAGGACAGAATGGGAAAGATGCATCTTTGAACATGCTTAATGACTGTTTTTCTGTCTTGAATCGCTGCTGTTTCTTGTTTCATTAACCATTTTGCTTTTTGAATTTTTTGAGCAACATATAAATAGTGGGCATTAAAGGAGAGATTTTTATCAAAAACAACTCCAAGGTCTTTGTGAGCGTAAACATTTGGGATTGGGACATCTGCAATTTTGATTTCTATGTGGTTGGGTTGTTTCTGAAGGGAATAAGTAATTTGAGCAGATTTGCTTGCATTTATATTCAGATTGAGATCTTTCAGGTACTTGATGATTTCACAAATCTGTGAGTTCGCATCATTGATAACTTTGCGAATATCATCACTGGCTTTGGAGGTTATAAATAACTTTAAATCATCAGCATATGCCAGTAGATTTGGATTTTCTTGTAGAAGTGGTTGAAGAGATGCTGAAAATATCGTACTGGAGAGAACGGCTCCTTGGGGAATGCCTGTTGAGGTTGTGACGAGAATATCGTCAGTATTAGTGGGGAAGAGGAGAAGTCTGCGATTTAGGCTGTATTGAAGATAGGAAATAATCATTGTGTCAACGAGAAAGTGATTTTTTAGTATTTGAAAAGCTTTTTTGAGATCTATGTTGTCGAAAGCACCTTTGATGTCAAAATAAAATACGTCGCATTGTGCCTTGTCTTGAAATGCAGTTTGGATGCGTACAATGGTGTCAGCTAAGCTTGTTGTTGTGGAGCGCCCTCTGGGACCAAAATGCATATTGACAGGTGCCTTGGCGAAGATTGCATGTTGAAGATATGGGAGCATAATTTTTTCAATAATTTTAGTGATTATTGACGAAATAGCAATTGGTCGATGGCCGGGATGGTTATTTCTGCAAGCTTTTTTAGGAATCAGCGTAATCCTGAAAGTTTTCCACTGTCTTGGAAGGAATGGCTGGCAGATGCACCTGGAAATGATATGCACTAACGAATCAATGATGTATACGCTGGACAATCTAATAATAAAACCAGGGATGCCGTCAGGGCCTTCACTACTATCTGGGCGTATTTGGTTAACTGCACGCTGAACTGTATTTTTGTTCACAAGTTGGTTAATTAGCAGGGCTTGATTCGGAGACACATCATGTTGCACTTTGTCTGCTTGTTCATAGGAATTAAATGCTATAAATCTGTTTTGTATACCTTCAGTGAAAATGTCAGATCTGCTTGTTTTCATATTGCATCTTATCCATTCAACAACTAGATCATGCTGTAAGGTAGCTGTTGTTTTTGTAGATAGTGCTCTTTTATTGTGCTTTAGCGTGGACATAACATAATTTTTGTATGACTGAATTTTTTTGAGTTGAAACAAAGCTCTGCTCTTTTTATATTTTATGTGTGCTGATGAAGTGCCGTATTTCTTCCACTGTCTGTGGTATTTTTGCTTACTTTTAAAGTATGGTTTCAGGTGGGATTTGAACCAAGGTTTGGAGTGAGAGGATATTCTAACAAGTTTGGATGCCGACTCTGTTTTCAGTTGATTCAGCCATTTTATAAGAAGAAAGGTGGCGTCCTGTATAGGAATATTTTTGAGAGAATCCCATGGGTAGTATTTTAAGAGCTGCAAAAACTTTTCTTTCTGAAGGAATTTAATTGATGATATTCTTTTAGTGATTTCCAGAGGGGGGCGAGGATTCCCGCAGCAAATTGTTGCTTGCAGTTCTATACTTTTGTGGTCAGATTTAAATGTAATGTTCGTACTAGATTTTTCATGCAGTGGAAAGTTAGAGTATACAAGATCAAGCGCTTGATTACCTCTTGTAACAGGGACATTGATTTTGTTTGCTCCTAGAACTAAAAATGAGTCAGACAGCAGCTTCATTTGTAGATTATATTTGGGCAGGGGAAGGTTAAAGTCGCCCATTATAATGATGTTAGTTTGAGGCTTAAGAACAGTAGTGATCCAGGTTATTACTTCATTAATGATGTCATCAGTAGGTCCAGGCGGAATATAAATATTATAAATTTGAAGCAGAGATTCCTTAACTTGAATTAGTAGGGAAATTCCTTCAAAGTTGAAAGTATTAGAGTTGTATGTGTTCAAAACTTTAAATTTGGATTTTAAAATTATTGCTGTCCCACCACCTCTACGATTAATTCTTGATGTCATGAATGGCGTGTAGCTGAGATTCTTCGGCAGTAGGAAAACATCTTGTAAAGATTCCTGCATCCACGTTTCAACTAAACATATGATGTCATGCGATTCTTCAACCATTAATGAAATAAGCGTAGACAGTTTATTTTTTATGCTTCTTACATTTTGAAGAAAAATGCTGAGATGGACATTTGTGTTAGAAGGATGTTTGCAAACAGATGTATTAGATGGCAAATTAAATGATGGATTAGGATGAGAATTAGGAATATTATTCTCTAGCTATGCAGAGAATTGCGCAGATTGGGAATTAGATGGTAACTTTTCACTAGAGTTGTTGAGCGATCCTCCAATGGCTCCATAAAATGGCATGACGAGTAGACCATTTGGCCAGATATCAGGATTTAGATATTGTTGTATGTCACAATCCTTTAGCTCAATTCTAAATGATGAATATGTGGGATGTTTCGTTCTTATTTTGAACGCTCTACCTGGAATTTCTAACTCTAATAGTAGTTGGTCCATCTGCTGGGAAGTAGTATTCGGGTCTAGCCTGCTAACAAAAATGTTACTATTTCTAAGCGTCGAACTATTTCTGTTTCTAATTTTAACACAAGACTGCATATTTCTTGTTCCTATTATGCTTGCATTTCTGTTGTTTTTGCGAGGAAACTTAAAACTTGGGGAGTTTGTAGGCAAGCCATTATGGGAAGGCACTTCAGGATAATGCTCAGTGCGATCATTTTGACAGTGCACGTACAAATTGCTTGGTTTTTGTTGATTACTAATAGAGGTGGATATAGGTTGTCTGCCTGTGTCAACACGTTGCGAGGAAGCACGATTGTGTTCTCGGACAGAAAGAGAGCTACAGCTTGATTTTTGGTATCGCGCAGCTGTTTTTTCTGGAACGAATTCTTCAGCTTCTGGGCTGAGGGCTGGAACTGCAGAGGCCTGATGAAAAGAAGGGTGAGGCACCGGATGGCTTTCGACCATAGCCTTTAGTTCGAGAAGCAAGTGGTAGAATTTACATTGCTGATCTTCAATACGAAAAAGATGTTGTTTAATATCTTCATTTTCTCTAAATTGTTTCCTCAGCATTTGTTCCAGAGAGGCAGATGAGCGATCATTGTTTGGGGCTGTTGAAGGCAGGGGGGACAAAGAGGAAGCGTCATCCGTTTGGGCGGAGGCATCTTTAGTTGACTTCCTTGTATGGTCTGAGGGCTTAGGAGATTGTACTATTTTGACGGGGGAAAACGAGGGATGGTCAACGTTGCTAAGGAGATCAGCATCTGTTGGGGTATCTTGGGAATTCAGCTTATGCTGATTAGGAGACTGTAAGTTTGCACTCCCCTTGTTAGTACTTTTGCATGAAGGGCATCTGAAATTGTTTTTTAAATTACTGGATTTAGAAAAGTTCTTTATTAATGAACATGCATCACAAAAAACCATACTGCAAATTCCCTTGCAGATAACCCAATTCCGTACTGTTTTTTGACAGACATTGCATGAAAGAGCTTCTTTAGGTGGCATGTTGAAGAGTTGAGAATGGCTTTAAATATCAGCAAAAAGAATGTAACAAATAAGCAGGTGCGCCGTTATTGACACAGCAGGGAATCGAAGAGAAGAGTATTAAGCCTGAAGAAATAACAAAACAGTTCGGACGTGGGAGTGGCTGACTGCAAAATTGCTAGAGGGCTGCAGGACTTTAAGCAGGAACACTGCCAAGGTCACCAACAGCTTTGTGTCAAGGTAGGAATTTCAGGTCAAAAGTCAATAACGTTGCTGTTTGTAGCTATGCTAAACAAAGGCTCAGATAGCAACGTTGCACACTAAAAGTTCAAGCTTAAATAAATAGTACTTATCTTGATGAGGACTTCATAAAAACCATCTAAGTTGCTTGAGAGTCATCTATGGAACATGTCAATACACAGATTTTATAAAGATGCCATTTAAAAACTACTTAAAATCACTATAAAGAAGGAGCTGAATCACACACGTCTAACACCTAGGCCCAAAGATCGCATAATTTTGATATCATATACTTGGATTTCAGGAAAGCTTTTGATACTGTTGCGCATGAAAGACTGCTGTACAAATTGGAGCGGTGTGGCATTAAGAGCAAGTTATTGCAATGGATAAAGAGATGGTTGAGTGGAAGACGGCAGAGAGTGGTAATAAATGGACACTACTCTACAGGGACCAATGTTATTAGCGGACTTCCCCAGGGTTCGGCGCTGGGCCCATTGTTGTTTTGTGTATTTATCAATGATAGCGATGGAGGTATATCAGGCTTAATATCCAAGTTTGCAGATGATACAAAGTTGGCAAGGTTGTTAATGGCAGTAAAGACAGTACGCTACTGCAACAGGATCTAGAAAAGTTAGGCAGATGAGCTGAGAAGTGGCAACTGAAGTTTGACAAATGCAAAGTACTCCATATGGGTAGCAGTAACCCAAGAGAAACGTATCAACTGTGTGGTACTACACTCACATGGAAGTGGAGAATGAAAAAGACCTGTGGGTAATTGTGCAGTCAGATATGAAGTTCTCTGAGCAGTCCAGACGGGCTGCCAGAGCAAGTCATGGAGTTTTGTCAATGACATATAGTAATTTTGCTAGCAGAGACAAGGAGGGATTATCCCTTTGTATAAGGGATAATCACCTCCACAGGCCACACCTTGAGTACTGTATACAGATCTGGAGGCCTCGTTTTAGGAAGGATGTAGAGTTGCTACAACGAGTACAGAGAAGGGCAAAAAGATTGGTGAGAGGAACAAAGGGGTTCGCTTACGAAGAAAGGCTAAATTTCTGCAAGTTGCAGCATCTGGAGACTAGGCACCTGCGTAGTGATTTGATCGAGGTTTATAAGGCTTTGAATGGTTTGAGCAGGCTCAATGCTAACGGTATAATTCCGCTTGCTCAGATTAAGAACCTGAGGGGGGGGGGGGGTATAGATTCAAATTGAGGAAAGATAGTTGTAGAATAGATGTGCAGAAGTTTGCCTTTAGCCAGCGGGTAGTTGATTGCTGGAACAGACTTCCATCTGTTGTTATTGAAGTTGATAGCTTAAATAAATTTAAGGCTGAAGTAGACAAACATTTGAAGTGTCCGGATGGGTGAAATGGAAAGGTTTTATTTTTATTTTTTTGGCTGATGCTGTATAAGCTTGCTTTCTTGCGTCATATGCCTCTACTAATGGTAATGCCCGCAACACGGTGGCAAGGTTTACCCATAATCTGGAGTTCAGCCAAAATAAATAAAGGATTTTTGATCTTTATAACAAGGAACGCATTTAAAGTGATACATTGATTGCGTGCTTTCTCATTTATGTTATTACATCATAAATAAAAAATTTATTATTTAGATGGGAAAATTCTTATTAATGCTATAATAACAAAGAAAGTTTCCTGTACGTGAAAATATTTCCCAATAATGAACAAGCTAGAAATATTCGTTTTACAGTCCATTGTACTAACACTTTCTTACAAAATTGGTGTTTGGATTTATAAGACTCATTTCTTTAAAATGATTCTTAAGGGAATTATTCCCAGTAGTTTCTATTTATAGAAGTTTCTGAGAAGTGACATCAGAAAAGTGTTTCATTTCGAAACACTTCCGACAGGTTGCAAGGGATTTGCTTGGGTGAAGTCACGTTAGTTACAAACAACAGCTTAAACAGGTTTCTGTAACTGAATAAGTTTGTCGGAGTTAACAAAATCCGTGATCGTTGAGATATTTCCCACAAAAGACAATTAAAACCTAATGTTTAAAACCTGCATTCCCAGCCAAGTTCACTACGATGAACGTCGTTTGAAATATAAGTTAGCCAAAAATGTGTAACCACAATTTTTGGGAGTTAGCCTTCGTACCCGAGTGGTCAAGTGCGGGAACGCAGTAGCACATCCTCTTTGAGTAGACCGGGGTTCAAGCCCCTGACTGCTCAATACAGTACAGTCGATCTGCCACCCCGCACAGGACCAAATTATGGTCCTCAAACATGAATTGTTGAGGAGGCTTTCATCCTGCAGTGGATTGATAAGGGCTACAGGTTATGTTTACTTTTCCTTTTATCAGAAATGCATTTTTGATTTTCATTAATTTTTTGTTATTATTAAATGATTAAATTAATTGATTTAATTAAAATAACGAAATTAATTTACGACATAATTAATATTATAAATTCATTTATATTTGTTTTCTTTAATTAAATATAACTCATCTAATATTACTTTAATTAATTAAAGTACTGTATTAGTATTGACTTATACGAGGAAGCTAGGCTTTTGCTACATGGGAAAAAAATATCTTTCTAAACAATATTAAAAAAAAAAAAAAAACTCAAGCTGGCCTTTGAATATCCCCAAGCTGTCGTCTGAACCATCTCTTCAGTCCTTATCCCACTTATGCTCCCTTAGTTCAAGCGTCATTAATGCGTGAAAAATTCTCCTTCAGTCCTTGTACTATCCTCACACAGAGCCTCCTAAACTTCAGTCATATATCCTTTAAAGTATTTCTTCCACAAGTTCCTTAGCCCACATATTGGAAGTGGACGTCTCATCTGACATGCACTTCCCCATCATTAATATCTAGCAACACCAGCAAGCCTTTTGTGGATTTCATGGATGACTGCTTTCTAGAGCTTGTGTTACAGAGGCAACCAAAGGAAGCAATACTCTTGTTATAAGCAGTGATTCTTCATGCATTAAGAATCTGCAGGTAAAGGACCCTCTTGGTGGCAACGATTACAGTGTACTAATGTGGTATTTAATTAAAGACATAACGACTAACAAGGGTAAAGGGAAAGGCATTTGCTTTCGTAAGGGTGAAGAATTCAGGGAAGCAATCAAAGGAGGTACTAGGTTTTCATACCAAAAAAGAAAACTGGTCAGACCTAAATGGATGTCAGATGAACTATTGAGACTCGTGGTATAGAAGAAAGTGCACGAGATGCATATAACCTATTAGGTAGCACAGAAGCCTATGGTAGCTGGTCTGTAATCAAGTAACAAAAGAGGTCAGGCAAACTAAGGCAGATTATGAGACGTCTGTTGCAAAGAAAAACAGTAAAGACACTTCAATATTAACAGTAGAAGGAAGGGATTCAATTACATTTATCCAGTTGATGTCTCTTGGTTAAATGTTGATAACCTTCGCTCATTTTTCGGACAAATTGAATAGGTAGTTTGCATCCACGTTCACACAAGAGGAATTCTTTTGGGAAGGGAGACGCCAGAAGTTTATCAAACTGTAACGAGGAGGAGGTGACATCTCGGCTTTCCTCACATCTCATCAATAAATTGTTTCATTCACTGTATTGTGCGGGGAGTCATTTTTTTGGAGAAATTAGAAGAAAGCAACATGGAGCGATGGCCCATGTTATGATTCGAGGACTATTTTCGTGGTATTCCCTGGTTCTACTCATCACCGTTAATTAACGGCTCTATGGGAACACCTACCTTTCTATCGTCACCTTTTGTGATGACGATGTATCCAGACAAATCCGGCGTCTATCAGCAAGATAACGTGCCATTCTACATGACCTGTAGGTTTTTAACTTTTTTCCGGAATGTAACAGTGAATTCTCGTTTCCCTTATGACCATTTGAGCTTGTTTGGGATCTAATGGAAACACACAGTCCATTTGAGCCTGTTTGGGATCTAATAGAAAAGAACATTTCCTAGGACCACCCACCTGACAATATGCGGCCATTCCTAGACAATGCATGGGTAACACTTTCACAGGAGGATATCCTTCAGAACCTTGTGGAGTCCATACCAAGATGTGCACAGGTTGTATTACAAGCAAAGGTGCCCCACGAGGTGGGTGTTGCTAATGCAGAGTGAACTCGGTCTATATACCATAATATACACATTAATATGTACTGTGTGTGTCTTTTAAGCGCAAACTAACTGCGAGTAAGGCTACGAGGCAACAGTGTATTGTGTCAATTGATAAGCGGGGTGTTCTAACCGAATTTTGCTCAGGCTATAAAGGTTTCTTTTTTTGTTATAATTTAATTCGATTAGAAGGCTATTTTTTCATATTTTTACCTAATTTTTTCATTTTCATTTTCCTAACAGAAGGCGCTGCGATCGCTAGGTCGCGCACCCAATTTTGATTATACCGGTGTACTTTTTAATTAAGCATTATATTTTTTAAATCCAAGTTTATTATCCTAGTAGATGGCAGTACTTGTCCGTATTTAAAAACTCAACTTCAAAATTATTATTATTATTACTATTATTGTGCAAGGAAGTCTGAGGTTTATGCTGCACCGGCCAAAATGAAAAAAAAAAAAAAAAAAAAATTCCAAGTTACCCTGAGAGAGAGATAAAAGGGAATCACCAAGAAAGAGAAGAATGATGATATGCAGTTCAGGACCCTGGGTGTGCCAAGCCCATACTCACCAGATGTGAGTCCCTGGGGCATCACGATAGACCTCAGCAGCTTTCCGTACACTTCAGTTTATTCAGCTTATTAAAAAAAGATTAATTTTGTAGTTATATTTGCTTAAGTTGTTTGGTTATTCTGTGAACCTTGTAAAAAAAATAGAGTACACTTCAGTTTGCTTTTATTCAACTTGAGAGAAGATTAAGTTTGTGTTAATCTTTTTTCTACACAGCTTATGTATCTTTTCTTAAGATATAAGGAGTTGATTTTTTAAAGACCAAGTTGGAGTTTTTTACACAAACATATTTGCTTAGGATTACATTCATTCAACTTTTCTTAAAGTTGAATGAAAACAAACTGAAGTGTACCGTGAATTTGAAGTTGAGTTTTTAAAGACCGACAGTGCTGCCATCTACCGGGAAAATGCCAGCTTTGATTTAAAAAATGAAATAATTTAGTCTAAAAGTTTGCGATCGCAGTGCCATCTCTTCGATAAAATGGGAATGGAAAAATTTATAAAAAATGAAAAATATACTTCTAATCGAATTAAATTCTAATAAAGAATCCTTTTTAGAGGGGCCCTATAGCTTAAAGAAAAATCGCTAAAATACTCCGGTTATCTATTTGTGTCTGTAAATTGCCTGTATTGTATAGCCGATTTGTATTTTTGTGGGACAAAAAACAGTATCTGAAAGATAAAACCGTGAAAAGCTCGCACGACACTGACTAACTTCGTTACGTTGTCTAAAAATTGCTCCTGTCTTCCTACGAAAATTTCGCTCATCGTTGACTGGCTGTGATAAATGGTCAGATTTATGGTGTAACAAGGTTCGAATTATTCGAATGGTTATTGAGTCCAATCGTATTTTTAATTTTCATAAATGATATTGACGATCCCTGGCAATTGATAAATTGTCAGGGATATATTCATATATTGATAAATCCCTGACAATTGGAAGGTGGGAAAGGCGATTAGGAGCAAGTCTTGTCTTACAAATTTAATTGGATACTGTGATGTGATCAAAAATGAACTAGATGCTAAAAATAATTTTTACATCATATACATGGATTTTAGGAAAGATTTGATACATTTTAAAGAGGGCGCTGACTCTCTTTAAAAATTACAACTGTGAATTACAGGCTCCGAAAAAGCGATGTGTTTGTCTTTTTATTTACCTAATTGTTATTTTATATTGTACTTTATACGTAGTCTTATAGTTATTGTTACACTGGTTATTTTTATTTTTAATTTAGATAAAGAGTTTTTGTAGCTTATTACTTAATATAGGTAAAACCGTTATTTCGTTCGAATCTTAATTTATGTACTTAATTTATGGCTAGAACAATCAGTTGAAAATGTGCATAAGATTGCTCATGCAGATGATTTGGTTTTATGGGTTACTGTTAAATTCAGACCTGTGCTTGAAATAAGAGTGGCCCAGGTGTTAGAAAGTCTAGTGTCATGGGCTGATCTGCACAAACTATTGATATCTACAACTAAAACTGTTGTGATGCTTCTTAAGGGGAAACTAAATTATGCGCGACCGCCAAAAGCTTTAATTAAGGGGAGGCAGATTCCCCTAGTATCTGAGGTGAAATATCTAGGTATAAGAATTGATGATAGATTATTGTTTTTCCCACATTTAAATTACTTACAGGAAAAAGTTAAACAATTTAGTGCAGCAATAATTCGTTTAACTAGGTTAGATTGGGGGTTGAAAAGGAAAGTTTTAAATTTATACTACAAGGCAGTCTTCTTACCCATAGTTGCGAATGGAGCATCAGCATGGTACTTCAGAGTTACTAACGTTAAATTTAAACAGAAATTGTTATCAATTCAGCGCTCAATGCTTTATGTTATTTCTAATTTGTGCAGAACAGTCTCAACGAATGCTATGCAGGTTTTGGCCGGGAATTTGCCTCTAGACTTGTACATTGTGTATCGGGCCCTTTGTTATTACTTAAAAAAAGGCATAGTGGTTTCTTTCATGAATATTACATCTGACGTCACTATAGAGATAGCTAAAGCTAAGAAAAATGATCTAACACAGTTGATTGGTATGTGGCAACAGAGATGGGATCTTAGTGTAACTGGGGAGGTGATTAGATTGTTTATTCCAACAGTTAAATTTACTTATGATAGTAACAACAAATAGTTTTTTCCTTCTATGGTAACATCGTTTATTTTAACTGGCCATGGCTCATTGAATTTTAAACTACATTACTTTGGTCTAGTCAGCTCTCCTTTATGCACTTGCGGTCAACCTGAGACTTGGAGTCATTTATTATATGATTGTAGTTTGTATGTTCAACTTAGAGAAAGGCTAAAAGTGAAGATTGGTAATTTAGAGGCTGTGAAAGTGATCTTATTGCTAATCAGGATAAATTTCAAGCACTGCAAGAGTTCTGCGTAACTGTTTTTCAATGGAGAATCTTTGGAATAATCTAATGATTACTAATTAAAATTTGGTTATATACATTTTGATTATTTGTGTTTTTTGTTTTTTTTTAGTTTGTTTATATTATGTGTGTATATATGTATTTTATTTTATTATTTATTTATTTTTTTTTTTTGCTGGCTCTCAGGTGTAGGCAGCCTGGGAGCGGGATTGCTGGCACCCACCGGTATAGCACTACTTCCGATGGGTGCGGGATTTTTGTGCATGAGGCACTTAAAATAGAAGACCAGGCCTAGCACCAAGTGAATATGGGCGGCCATTAGGGTCTCTTCGCCACCGGGGAGCGGCTGTGCAGGTGACAGCTGCTCCCTGGTGGCGAAGAGACCTTCCATACAGGTCTATTTTGCAGAGGTTCTGCACAAAGTCAACTTTATCAGGTGGAGATAGACGGAAGTCTAGGTGCCACCTTAGACATATTAATAATAATAATAATAATAATAATAATAATAATAATAATAATAATAATAATAATAGTAGTGATCAGCTAGCGCTGAATGGGTGAAGTCAGCTTTAGTGATGGCGGTCTGGTGGTCCCTCAGCCGGTCTTCCAAACGACAGATGGTCTCCCCGATGTAGCTTGTGTCGCAGCCCCGGCACAGTATGCAGTAAATGATCCCACTTCGCTTCAGAAAGGGAATCGGTGTTTTCAGAGGTGGGTATATGTATTGGAGTTTCGTTCCGGGTGTTTGAACGGTGCAGATGTTTTAGCTGCGACGGATTCTGGCTATGTGGTACGCTAGAGCAGGGTAAAATGGGATGTGGGAAACGCCTGTGAAACCGGAAGTGTCATGTCGGGCGTCGATCAGGAGTGTCTGGTGCTGTGACGGCGTAATGTCTGTAGTTCCCAGTAGTTGAGGGTCTGCTCAGGGTAGCCGCATTTTCTGAGGCTTAACTTGACCCTTTGTATTTCTTCGCGTGTGCCGGTAGCGTTGGAGCAATGTGTCCAAGATCTCTTCATTACTGACCGGGTAATGTTATGATGTTGTGAGTTGGAGTGACAGGAACGGTAGTTATACTGTTCCAGTAATATACCGCATCACCTGCAGAGACTGTGACAGCTGCTACATAGGTGAGACATCAAGACGTCTTCAAGATCGCCTTACGGAGCATGACAGAGCAATTCGGCTTGCCGAAACTGACCAGTCTGCAGTCGCGGAGCATTTTTGGGCCACCAACCACGATCTCGATCCCAAACGTGATTTCGAAATATTGGACCACTCTCGACACTTTCGCCACCGCGCATGGCTAGAGTCACTTAATATATTGAACAATCCGAAGACCATAAACCGCTGCAAAGGCATGAGAATGCACCCCATCCTGGAGACAACCATTCTACACCTCGACAAACGCCAAAGTAAAACAGCGCATGTCCGTGCGACAACAATAGGAAACCAGCTTGAATAACGTGACTTCACTCTCAACTCACTGCACGCATAACTATATAAGTTGTATTCAAATTTCAATCTATTAGTTGATAAAGAAACCCGTCAGCCTCGAAAGCTTCTACTGTATCTTATTGTATTTATTGTGTTATTAAATACACATTCACTGGATTATACTGTATTTTTCTTAACGGTAGTTGGTGTATTGTCTGCCACATGTGGATTTCCGATATATGGCGTTGTGACTTGTGAACCTTCTTTTTTTAACTACACGTCTAAAAAGGAAGCGCCTGCTCCTTCTCGGTTTCAATCTTGAATTTTAAAAAAAGGTGATTTGCTGTTGAGATATCCTAGAAATGTCATCTTGGAGCCTTGGGGGAGTATGGCGAAGATATTATCCATATATCTACACCAAAGGGTGATGGGGAGGGGGGGGGACTAGAAAGGGAATCTGTTTCGAACTCTTCCCTGTCCTGGTTTGCCAGGGGAAGACTGATGGGAGAGCCCGTGGCGAGGCCTCGGATTTGTTTATATTCAGTGCTCTTGAACATGAAGATGGAATGGCTGAGGCATAGTTGTGTTGCTTCACAGATATCCGATACGGAAAGTTTAGTCCTATCGCATAAGTTATGGTCATCTTCCAGTCGACGGCAAACAGAGTCTATTGCACAAGAGATGGGACACATGTGCATAAGGAGGTGACCTCGTAGGATATGAGGAGGTCTTGGTTATTGATGCCGTAGTTCTTTAAGCATTGAATGAGTTTATGGCTGGATTGGATTGTGAAGTCTGTCCGGCCTACCAGCCGCTTGATGAGGTTTGAATGAAGAGTGCCAGTTCGTGGGTGGGGGTGACTGTACCCGAAATAATGGGGCACAAGGGGATATCTGGTTTACAGATTTTTGGTAGCTCTTAGAAGCGGCCCCAGTTGCAACCTGCGGCATGGAGGTTCTAGTATTACTCTTTGCTAATTTTGATGGAGCCAATTCCTCAGAAGAGAGTTCACCTTGTTTTCGAGAACGTTCAGGGAACGTGGGCGGCCTGTTTGTGTGATTTATCTCAGTACTCTTGTCGATCCATGATGACTATCACATGTCCTTTGTCTGCAGGAACAATAATAATGTTGGGGTTGTTCCGGATTTGTTTTAGATGATGGATCTACTCTTTATCGAGGTTAGGTTTGGTCTTTTTTGTCGATCTAATTAATCCGGTTATTCTGTAGCGGGCCTCCTCTGTGGTTTCTTCGGAGGGTCCCGAGAGGCTGTATTCGACTCCTACTAGGGTCTGCGTGATGGGAATTTGTTGGGAAATGAGGGCAAAATTTGGACCGAGCTTTAAAATAACCAACTGTTCCTGTCGCAAGGACTGGTGGCTCTTAGAACGAATTTAGAACGAATGACTTATTATTGGTGTAGGTGCTATACCTTTGGTGGTTCCTGGTTTTCTGTTCACTGATGAGTCGCTGTAGTTTGTTGATTTGGCTAGTTCTCACGTTTTCCTCAGTGGTGACAGCCTTGTTGATGATAATTGTTATAAGTGAGCAAAATAGGAAATTGCACACTCGTCCACTGAGGAAGTCACCTACCGGTTTCGGTGTTCCTTATATCCGTGTGGAGCTTGCATATCCAACATTTCACAATGCTTCTCTGAAAATAGCCGATGCGTGCATCGAGCCTGGTATCCTGAAGAAGGGGGTTTTACACGGAAGCCTTTGGCGTGATCCTGCGGTCAAGACATCTGTGGGCAAAGATAAGATGCTGTCTGTTCTTGGCGTTGCTGATGTATAACCCCAGGGGCTCACATCTGGTGAGTATGGGCTTGGCACACCCAGGGTCCTGAGCTGGATATCATCATTCTTCTCTTTCTTGGTGATTTCGTTCTACTTCTCTCTCGGGGTAATTCAGATTTTTTTTTTTTTTTTTTTTTTTTTTCTGGTGCAGCATAAGCCTCAGGATTCTTGCACAATATGGCTAATAATAATAATAACTTCTGTAACTGGCTCACCGCTCGCCAGGTCTCGGGGCAACACATGGAACGAAGATGATTGAAGAACCCTGTGAGGTCGGGATTGTCTGCGTGGATAGCATAGTGGTATCGTCATCGTCCTCCCCACACTGGGTGCAAAAGGCCCGGGTTCGAATCCCGTCGATGACGCGAGGAACTTGAGTGGGCTTTTTCACTTCGTGGCTGAGTTAGTCAGTCTCAGGCGTAGATAGCAAGGTTTCCCTCCAGACCTGGGGTTTTTTCGTCCAGGAAACAGGCAAATCGACCAGAGAACACACGCAATTACAGGCAAAATAAATACGGATAGATGTATTAATTTACAGGGGATCCTAATTTTTTTTTTTTTTTTTTTGTCAGGTCTGGTTTTGGATGCATAGTCATTTCTTGTTTGCACCGACCAAGTGAAAAGAACTTAATTAGAAGGGATGTTGCTAATGCAAAACAAACTGCATTTTTTTCTTGTTTTTTTTTTTTGGGGTGACGCTGTGTAAGCTTGCTTTCTTGCATCATTCGCCACCAGCATTAATACTATTTTTTAATAATATTATTATTTTTAGTGGCGCTGTGATCATTATTCATAATTCGACAGTGTGAAACGGAAGTGTCTGTTTGTTTTGGTTTGGAGTTGTTGGAACGTTCTGCAGTTGTCTTGTGAAGCGGTACAGTGAATTTGGGTTTAATTTTTATATAATGTACAGTAGTTTCAAATGGATGATGAAAGTTCTTGTTTTTTTTTTTTTTTTTAAATTAATGTTACCTATCTTGAAGTAGGGTGGACTACCATATCATATATGATTAAACTTCTGGAACGTTCCTTACGTTTTTCCTTAGATTATTATACGACGTTCCTTAGATAAGGAATATATTTTAACTCCAATTAAAATGGTTGCTTCATATTCGTAAAATAGAATATTTTTTTATTATTTTTCTGTGTACGTAGTTCAAAGTTTTTCGGTTGCGACGAGGTGTGCAGAGCTAGCATAGCTCCGCCCACTGGTTTGCAGTGATTGGACGATCTAGTGTTGTGCCTAACTTCGTTTTCCAATTTTTAAAACAGCACCGAAGTGCCCTCCCCCCCCGAAACTGTTAACCACTTTGGTGCTGGATAAAAATCGATTAAGATCCTCTTGAGAAGTCATAACTTTCTCTGTGATCCTCTTGAGAAGATGACTCTTCTCAAGAGGATTACAGAGAAAGTTATGCCTCCACTAGTGGAGAAGAACCTTGTGAAAATACACGAGCAGAGAGAAGATTCTGAAAAGGAAGAGGAAAATATTTTTCAAGTATTTCGATGTTGCTTTTTGGCCTATCCCGGTACCAGATAATTTATTTATTTTATTAAGAAAGGCAGTGAATATTTTCAAAATAAGACTGATCTTTTGATACTGTTGAAAGAGGAGGAGAAAAAAAATTAAAGGGAAATGTCCACAGCTAACAACTTCCTCGTTTTATAAGATACATGTGTACTGACAAACTGAGAAAAAAATTTAAGAACACGGATGGTTTATTTACCATCATCAGGAAATTTATTTTGCTTTTGCTGCAAACTATTTTTATTGGAGAATAAAGAAATTAAAACATCCAACTTTATCACGGGATTTAAAACTTAGTGGAAATTAAACCCAAAGGTTTATGACCATGAAAATAGTGAACAGCATCTCTCGTGCTTGGAGAAGTGGAAAACCTTAAGTGCAGGGTTGAAGTTTCAACAAACTATTGACCACATTCATCAGATAGTACTGGATATTGGATAAAGAAAAATGGACAGCTGTTTTAGATGTGATCTTATTTCTGGCTAATCAGAATCTTCCTTTTCGTGGACATGATAAATCCATAGTTTCTACAAATAAACGAAACTTTAGAGAAATGGTAGAGTTCAAATTCAAATTATGACCCCATTTTGAAAGAACATATTTTAAGAATTGAACGTTCATCCGAGAGGAAAGAATCTTCATATTTATCGCCAGAGAGTCAAAATGAGTTTATTAGCATTTTAGGAAATTATGTGAGAGAAAAAATAGTGAAAGCAATGAAAGGAAGCAGTTAAGCTGCAACGTACAGTGTCATTACGAGCATGAGACAGGGAGAAAAAAAACAAAAAAAACAATTCATTGCAATTGTTTTTGAAAAACAAATGTATCGTACTTCCTTTCTTCAGTGAATAATACTTGCCCTAAACCACACTTACCTCGCTTGCCCTAAACCACAAGGACTAGGAATCAGTTATTACTATGCTAACCAGAGACGCATCTAAATTGATCTAATAACGCGAGAATCCTTTGATATTTGCATTTGATGTTCTGAAACTGAAACGAGAAACCCCTCCTGTAATTGGCATTTACCCATGGTGTTCAGAGAGCCGAATAAACAATGACCAGGCAGAGTAAAGGTCTACTTTGGTCACTGCAAAGCATGAAGTTTCATTAAATTTATGGTTTTGATGTTAATTTGACATTTTCATAACAACATTCTACTCTTGTCTATTGGTTATTATCAACAGGACCTGGACCTGTTCGCTGGCCATGAATAATATATTTTATAACCTTTTTATGTGCATCTGTCTGTTTTCGTTTGTGGCGGGAAAATTTATTGCAAAATTACTTGAAAGAGTAACTTGGGAAGGAAACGAGAGAGGGAAACTAAACAAAAGAATTTAGCAAATCACAGATTTTCATTTCCATTATTGGCAAAGAAAGTTCTGCAGCTGTTATCAAGTGTCATACTATTTTTCTAAATTTTCAAGTTTCTTAGAGTAAGAAAAGCAGTGTGAACCAGCACAATTGCATTTTTTTCTAACTTGTGATGGAAAGACTGAAGATAAATTTATTATTCCAGTTTTCATTAGTTTATTTTACATGATGGACGTCGGCGTTCATCAAACATTGTCGAGTGTGTGATAATAATAATAATGTTACTCATTGCTGTAAATTTAATTTATTATCATTATTTTTTTATTTTATTTTTTTACTGTATGCACGGGTAGCACAGTGGTGTCATCACCATCCTCCCCACGCTGGGTGGAAAAGGCCCGGGTCGGAATCCCATCGATGATGCAAGGAACTTTTTTCACTCCGTGGCTGAGTTAGTCTGTCTCAGGTGTAGATAGCAAAGTTTTCCCCACAGAAACGGGATTTTCGTCCTGAAAAAACCAGACAAATCGACCATAGAATGCGCAATTCGCAGACATGACACACAGCATGGCAGATGAATTTAATTATTTGGGTGGCCTAAAAATAATAATAGTTTTATTTTTTTACTGTTCTTTTTGTTTTGATACAATTTGACAGAACTAATTGTAATTTTTTACTCTGATGTCAGTATTTTTTTTATTTTAAATAATAATAAAGTAAGTAGACAATTGTTGGTAGAATTTCCATCCTCCCTGTATTTTCTTTGTTCAGAAAAAGTAAAAACACAAATATATCTGCTATTTTTCAGATGTAATGGGTAATATGTTGAGCTTTTTCTTCTTTTGCTCTTCACTTTTTGGGGTTGTGCTAACAGGGAAGGGCAGGGCCCTTGACCTGCATTTTCAGGGAGGCAAATTTTCTGTAGTTATGCCACTGCCTTACAACCAAAAATTCCTATTTTGATTATTATTCATTGGCTTTCGACAAAAGGACTAATTCGGCAGATACAGCTGAACTATCTGTTTTTATCAGAGGAATAGATAGAAATTTTAATGTAACAGAAGAACTGTTATCACCTAATCAGCTTAAAGCAACAACGACGGGCAAAGACATATTTAATAAGATGAAAGAAGTTATGCTAGAATACAAACTTTAATAAAATAACTTAATCAGAATATCCACTAACAGTGCAAGATCTATGGTAAGGAAGAACAAGGGCGCTTTGACATATTTGAAAAATGATATGGGAGAAAGTTTATATGCTGAAAAATTTAGTTTTGCATAAACCACCAAGAAAGACTTTCCAAGATAGTGAATATTGAAAATGTGACGAACATTGTTGTAAAATGCATCAACAAAAAAACAAAATACGGATAAAACAAGACGTTTGAGTCCTTCTAAACATATGAAAGGAAGAAAATTATGGTTCTGCCATTTTCAGAAATTCAGGTTACCTATGCACACCATTATGGATCAGCCTTGGAAAACAATCTCGATTGAACAGGCTCTTAAAGTTCCATGTTGTTTGGCATTCAAGATTACAATTAAATTGAGGAAAGACAGGTGTACAATAGATGTGCGGAAATTTGCCTTTAGCCAGTGGGTGGTTAATTGCTGGAACAAACTTCCATCTGTTGTTGTGGAAGTTGATAGGTTAAATAAATTTAAGGAGGAACTGGAGAAACATTGAGCGGGAATGGTTGTGTAAAAATTTTTTTTTTTTTTTTGGCTGACCCTGCATAAGCTCATGTGCTTGCTTTCTTGCATTACATGCTGCTATTACTACTACTACTACAATGCTTTTAGAAGTTTAGACCAGTTGTCACTCACCCCTAAAGTCAATACAAGACCAGTTTTTATGGTCAGTTTATAATTATTCCTATCACTGAACCTAGAAAGCTTTATGCAGTGGCAGGTGCACAGTTCAGCTACTTCCCTTCCAGCTCCTGACTACAGTATACTGTAATCAGTAAACTGGTTTGGAGTCGCTCTATGAACTAGTTCCCCCCCCCCCCAGACGTTGCCAACTGGATACAGAATTGTTAAGAAATAGTGTCAGAATACATCAAAATGACAAATTTTAAATCTAAATCCTCACCTGGTAATCGTAAATTTATGGGACTACTGAAAGACATCGAATCTGAGTGTTACATGTATACTTTGTGCGGAATTTGTATTAAATGATTATGGCACTAAGTTGCAGACAATGCACTCGTGTTCGTTCAAGAAGAGGATTCAATCGGAGCTAAAGTAAGCGACACGTATACACGGCATATGAGAAGACAGAATATTATCATTCAGTAAAGCATTTCTATCGCTAACCTTTTTATTAATGCAGTAGTAGTAAAATTTTATGATTAATGCAAATAATAAAGGTAAGTGTTTTTAACTCATTAAAAAAAAATTAAAATTAAAAGTCAATTAAGAGTTGGTCAAAATTACTCAAATATCCAACTCAAATATTACTCAAAAAAATAACCCTGGCTTAGTGCCGTGAAGGGTTTGTAAAGGTAGGGTACCTGCATGTACCTAGGAACCTTACAACAAAGATCATATTATCTCAGAGCAAAATACACTAAATATTCATTTATAAAATCATTAAACAATTTTTCGGATTCATTACCCAGATAGGAAAAAATTAAGTGCAGCAGAATATAAAAAAAGAAGAATAGAAAAACAAGAAGGAAGTATGTTAAACTATTGCAAAAGTACTACAACTATTGCACATGCAGAACAAGGTGATAAATCTGAGAAATTTTCTGATGATTTTAAAGTAATGGGACAACCTATAGTGGAGCAAGAAAATTATGCTTCTATGGGAGGTGAAAAATCAGAAGCATTGGATGAAAACATTCCCATAGAAGACATCAAGGATCCTGGTCATTGACCCAAAATTTTATCAACAAAGTGGATAGATATATTGGTGGAAATTGGACCTAAACAAGTGAATAATGTTTAATTTACTTTAAATGAAAAAGGACGATTTTCAAGTGTATATTATACGAGGACATTAGCAAACAGCGAAAGGTAAATCATGACTGGTTAATATATTCATTTTCAACAAATAATATATATAGTTTTCATTGTAAAATATTTTGAACTGCAAGTGATCAAGTGTGGAATTCAGGATCATTTAGATAGAAATGGAATTCTGAAGGATACTCAGCATGGTTTTGTAAAGGGAACATGTTTAACTAATCTGATTAGTTATTTTGACAGGGTCACTCAGGAGCCGGACTTAGGGAATAATTTGGATTTCAGCAAAGCATTTGACTCAGTCCCACATGAGCGGTTACTTTATAAGCTGAAACAGGTTGGAATCACAGGGAAAATCTTTTGATGGATAACTGGATGGCTTCAGAGCAAGAAGCAGAGGGTTGTGATAAATGGTTATTCCTCAGATTGGGTTGAAGTAAGAAGTGGGGTTCTCCAAGGATCACTATTAGGACCACTGTTGTTTTGATTTTTATAAATTACATCGATGAAAGGATAGAGGGCATGATGTGTAAATTTGCAGATGATGTAAAGATTGGTAGAGTAGTTAATGATCGCTGCAAAGCAGAGCTTCAGAATGACCTAGATAGACTTCAGGGATGGTCAGAAAAAATGTCAGCTATGCTTTAATCCAGCAAAGTGTAAGGTATTGCACCTGGATAACAGTAACCCCAAAATAACTTATACACTTGGATGAGTTGAACTAAAGCTGGTAGTGGAGGAAAGGGACTTGGGTATTACGATACGGTCAGACGTGAAGTTCTCCAAGCATTGTAGACTGGTTGCAAAGAAGGTCCATGGTGTCCTATCGATGATTTATTGAACAATTGCTAGTAGAAATAACAATGCCATAATCCCATTATATAAAGCTATTGTTAGACCACACTTGGAATACACAGTATTCCAAGCGTGGAGACTGCACCTAAAGAAAGACATTCTTTTTCTTGAAAGAGTCCAGAAACTCCAGGGGCTCATATCTGGTGAGTATGGGGTTGGCATACCCACGTTCCTGAGCTGGATATCATTCTTCTCTTTCTTGGTGATTCCTTTTTACTTTCTTTCGCTCTCTCTCTCAGGATAATTCAGAAATTTTTTTTTTGGCTGGTGCAGCATAAGCCTTATAACTAATAATAATAATAACAACTTGCCTGGTGAGATCGGCAAAAGAGTGTCTATATGAGGAAAGACTGAATATGTGGGTTGCACAGCTTGAAAACTAGGCACCTTAGAGGAGACTTGATAGAGGTGTTCAAGGCTCTGAGAGGCACAAGTAAAATGAATGAGGATGAAATTTTCACGGTTATAAATGATTCTAGAACTAGAGACCATAATTTCAAGTTATGGGGGGGAGGTGTTTAGACGGGATTGCAGGAAGTTTTGAATCTGATGAGTATAATCAGCAGTTGTGCAGAGAAATAGATTGGGCCAGTAAATTAGAGTGTCTTTCAACACTGCTCGCAGGTAGGATTACCATCCATCTCTTTTTCATTTGGTAAAACAGCGTACTCTTACTTTTCACTTATCAAAGTTGAATGTACTCTTTTTGAAACTTTGAAATTATAAAATAAAAAAATTAGATTATCTAACGCTTCTCTTCACCCACATATATTACATATATAATTTTCTAACTTAAATAAATTTTTGGATAATGTGAACACCAATGCCGAATTTTCTATGAAAAAATCATTGGGTAAATGGTTAGATTTCTTCGAAAACATGAATACAGAAGTTCGGATTTTTTAAAAATATGTTCCTTGAAATACAAAGGCACAATCTAATGTTGAAAGAGTCTTTATTATGATGAACACTTAATGGACTGATGAAAAAAATAGATTGGCTGTCGACTCTGTGAAAAATTTGTTAATGGTTCAGCATAATTTCAAGAATTTGATTGCTTACAATTTTACAATTGTAACCAAAAAAATGTTATTTAACATATTAAAAAATGTTAATTGTAAAAAAAAAAATGTTAGCCGAAGTTTGAAGTAAGGCAAAATATTCATTCAATTAAAATGTTATATTTATATTCGATAGTTGTTTATTGCAAAAGCATTTGCAATGTAGATAGTTACCTACTTTAATTTGTGATTAATTTGATATAATTTGATTTTGTGATTACAGTAAAATCTCGTTAATACAAACTCGGTTTATACAAAGTACTCGTTTATATGAAGCACATACCATTCCCCTGCGAAAGGATAGGCTTTTTTATGTAAATATATTCATTTATTACAAAATTCGGTTAATATGTATTACAAAGTTCTTTTTCAATCCACGAGAAATAAATATTATCATTTTGTACGTTTAATAAAAATCTTGGCAGAGCGATCCGATTATTGCCCCCCGGCCACCTGGCTCCCTGCTTCCTAAAGGATGGCACTGATTTGTTAGAAATTAGTTTTGTCTAAGGCGCATTTAGGGCTAGAGCCTCAAGCTGCGAACAAATTTAGACTATGTATATAAAGTGCTTAGCATCATAATACACAGCCATTTCTGAATAAACAGAAAATTTTTAAGGTGGCATCGTTTTAGGTTATATCTCATATTGTGAATACCTTCATAACGAGTTGCCATGATATTGCACTACTTCGAATAAGTAACGCTTCACCTAAGGAGAAGACTAGTGTTACTTATTCTCAGATAGGTACCACCACCCAGACAGCACTGTTTCAGGGCTATTTGGCCCTTCGTCAGTGAGTGGGTAGGTACCCAAGTGATGCAATGATGGCAAAAACAGTTATGAAGTATAACTCCACAATATGAGAGATGCCTGATGGTGTATGATGTATTTAGACTAAGGCGCATTTAGGGCTAGAGCCTCAAGCTGTGAACAAATTTAGACTATGTATATAAAGTGCTTAGCATCATAATACACAGCCATTTCTGAATAAACAGAAAATTTTTAAGGTGGCATCGTTTTAGGTTATATCTCATATTGTGAATACCTTCATAACGAGTTGCCATGATATTGCACTACTTCGAATAAGTAACGCTTCACCTAAGGAGAAGACTAGTGTTACTTATTCTCAGATAGGTACCACCACCCAGACAGCACTGTTTCAGGGCTATTTGGCCCTTCATCAGTGAGTGGGTAGGTACCCAAGTGATGCAATGATGGCAAAAACAGTTATGAAGTATAACTCCACAATATGAGAGATGCCTGATGGTGTATGATGTATTTAGACTAAGGCGCATTTAGGGCTAGAGCCTCAAGCTGCGAACAAATTTAGACTATGTATATAAAGTGCTTAGCATCATAATACACAGCCATTTCTGAATAAACAGAAAATTTTTAAGGTGGCATCGTTTTAGGTTATATCTCATATTGTGAATACCTTCATAACGAGTTGCCATGATATTGCACTACTTCGAATAAGTAATGCTTCACCTAAGGAGAAGACTAGTGTTACTTATTCTCAGATAGGTACCACCACCCAGACAGCACTGTTTCAGGGCTATTTGGCCCTTCGTCAGTGAGTGGGTAGGTACCCAAGTGATGCAATGATGGCAAAAACAGTTATGAAGTATAACTCCACAATATGAGAGATGCCTGATGGTGTATGATGTATTTAGACTAAGGCGCATTTAGGGCTAGAGCCTCAAGCTGCGAACAAATTTAGACTATGTATATAAAGTGCTTAGCATCATAATACACAGCCATTTCTGAATAAACAGAAAATTTTAAGGTGGCATCGTTTTAGGTTATATCTCATATTGTGAATACCTTCATAACGAGTTGCCAAGAGAAGACTAGTAACACTAGTCTTCTCCTTAGGTGAAGCGTTACTTATTCGAAGTAGTGCAATATCATGGCAACTCGTTATGAAGGTATTCACAATATGAGATATAACCTAAAACGATGCCACCTTAAAAATTTTCTGTTTATTCAGAAATGGCTGTGTATTATGATGCTAAGCACTTTATATACATAGTCTAAATTTGTTCGCAGCTTGAGGCTCTAGCCCTAAATGCGCCTTAGTCTAAATACATCATACACCATCAGGCATCTCTCATATTGTGGAGTTATACTTCATAACTGTTTTTGCCATCATTGCATCACTTGGGTACCTACCCACTCACTGACGAAGGGCCAAATAGCCCTGAAACAGTGCTGTCTGGGTGGTGGTACCTATCTGAGAATAAGTAACACTAGTCTTCTCCTTAGGTGAAGCGTTACTTATTCGAAGTAGTGCAATATCATGGCAACTCGTTATGAAGGTATTCACAATATGAGATATAACCTAAAACGATGCCACCTTAAAAATTTTCTGTTTATTCAGAAATGGCTGTGTATTATGATGCTAAGCACTTTATATACATAGTCTAAATTTGTTCGCAGCTTGAGGCTCTAGCCCTAAATGCGCCTTAGTCTAAATACATCATACACCATCAGGCATCTCTCATATTGTGGAGTTATACTTCATAACTGTTTTTGCCATCATTGCATCACTTGGGTACCTACCCACTCACTGACGAAGGGCCAAATAGCCCTGAAACAGTGCTGTCTGGGTGGTGGTACCTATCTGAGAATAAGTAACACTAGTCTTCTCCTTAGGTGAAGCGTTACTTATTCGAAGTAGTGCAATATCATGGCAACTCGTTATGAAGGTATTCACAATATGAGATATAACCTAAAATGATGCCACCTTAAAAATTTTCTGTTTATTCAGAAATGGCTGTGTATTATGATGCTAAGCACTTTATATAAAGTGCTTAGCATCATAATACTCATAGTCTAAATTTGTTCGCAGCTTGAGGCTCTAGCCCTAAATGCGCTTTAGTCTAAATACATCATACACCATCAGGCATCTCTCATATTGTGGAGTTATACTTCATAACTGTTTTTGCCATCATTGCATCACTTGGGTACCTACCCACTCACTGACGAAGGGCCAAATAGCCCTGAAACAGTGCTGTCTGGGTGGTGGTACCTATCTGAGAATAAGTAACACTAGTCTTCTCCTTAGGTGAAGCGTTACTTATTCGAAGTAGTGCAATATCATGGCAACTCGTTATGAAGGTATTCACAATATGAGATATAACCTAAAACGATGCCACCTTAAAAATTTTCTGTTTATTCAGAAATGGCTGTGTATTATGATGCTAAGCACTTTATATACATAGTCTAAATTAGTTTTGTGTAAACAAAAGCATTTTATGGTAGCTACAACATCAAGTGCACTCTGAAAAACATCCTTCTGAAGGATGAGTTTTTAAATTAACAAAAGAATAAGTTTTTCTAAGTTGTTTACGTGCACTCCCTCGCTCTCCACGGGAATAAGGTCAGTTGCAATTGTTACCCCAATTCAAAGAGTCTTTTGCTATCTTATATAGCAATCTATTTTTTGTGCCATTTTATCTGAGCTGTTGTCTTTTTCGGAACTTGTGTCTTTAAATTAATTTAAAATTTTTTATATTATATCTTATCTAGCAGTGTTATGGCCACAAAACATAGACAGATAGAATTAAACCTGGAAATTAAACTAAAAATTATACAAGAGGCCGATAGGATGGAAAGAAGCAAAACGGACAATGCAAAGGAATACATCCCTTTACCTACTTTATCTAGCATTAACATTAGTAGAGACATATGATACAAGAAAGCAAGCTTATGCAGCAGCAGCCAAAAAAAAAAAAAAAAAAAAAACTCACTCCCATTTCACCCCTCCGTTCGTTCCAAATACCTGTCCAGCTCAGCCTTAAATTTATTTAGGCTATCAACTTCCACAACAAAGGATGGAAGTCTCTTCCACCGATCAACTACCCCCTGGCTAAAGGCAAACTTCCGCATATCTGCCCTACAATTGTCTTTCCTCAATTTCGCAATTATTTTGCTGATTTAAAAGTCTGCAAAATGAAATTTGAAGATTATTCTGAGCAAGAGGAAGAATCCCACCAGCATTGAGCATGCTCAAAACCATTCAAGGCTTCATACACCTCAATCAGGTCACCTCGCAGGTGCCTAGTCCCCAGACACTGTAATTTGCAAAACTTAAGGATATCAACTTCCTTTCTAAGCCTTTCTTCATAAGAGCAACCTTTTGTTCCATTCGCTAATCTTGTTGCCCTTCTCTGTACTCATTTCAACAGCTCTACACCCTTCTTAAATGAGGCCTACAGACCTGTATACAGTACTCAAGGTGTGGCCTAACCATTGCCTTATAAAAGTGGATAATCACCTCCTTATTCGTGCTAGAAAAATTCCTGTATATCATTGACGAGACACCATGAGCTAATCTTGCAGACCATCCCCATTGCTCAGAACATTTCATATATGCCTGCACGATTACCCTAAGGCCCTTTTCATTCTCTACCACTGTCACAGAGTTGATGCGGAAAGGTCAGGGAATGACTACCGCATATCCTGGAGCAAAATGGCCTTAGTTGCTAATGCTCCTAAATAACAAACAAACAAACAAACAAACAAACAAACAGAGTTGATACGTTACTCTGGGGTTACTGCTTCCCATATGTAGTACTTTACATTCGTCAATGTTAAACTTCATTTGCCACCTCTCAACCCATCTGCTCAACTTTTCTAGATCCTGTTGCAGTACTGTACTGTACTGTACTGTACTGTCATTAGTGTCCTTAAAAACCCTACCAACCTTCGTATTGTCTGCAAATTTGGACATTAAGCTTGATATACCATCATCAGTATCATTTATAAATACAGAAAACAACAATGGACCCAACACTGAACACTGAGGGACTCCACTAATAACATTAGACCACGACGAGCAGTGTCCATTGATTACCACTCTGTCTTCTCCCACTCAACCATCCCTTTATCCATGGTAGCAATTTGTCTCCAATGCCACACTGTTCCAATTGATGCAGCAGTCTTCCATATGCAACAGTATGAAAAGCCTTTCTAAGATCCAAATATATGATATCAAAGTTATTCCCTGCATCCAGTTCCTTTGTGACCACATCATAGTATCCAATCAAATTGGTCAGGCAAGATTTTCACTTAACAAAACCATGCAGTGTCCAAGCTATAGCTGATGTCTGGTCTAGATGATCCTGCAGTGCTGCTTTAACCAGTGCCTCCATTAATTTTCCTGGAACAGAAGTTAAACTAACAGGTCTATAATTACTCGTGTCGCCCTTTGATCCTCCTTTGTGAATTGGGGACACATTTGCACATCTCCAGTCCATGGGTACCTCCACTGAGTCCAAGGAAGCTCTCATAATTATGGCTAAGGGTTTGCTTACTTCCTTTGCTGCCCCCTTTAATATAACTGGATAGATCCCATCCACCCCAGGTGCCTTTTTTATGTTTATCTTCAACAATTCCTCCTCCACTTTCCCCCTCAGTTTTTTTTTTTTTTTTTTTTTATGAAAACCCCAAACACGAAAGGTATCAAAACCTATAGTACTTAGTACCGTGCATGGGTTGAAGGAGAAGTATGGGGGGAGGGGGATGCCAGAAACTTTGCTCTAGAGACTAAACATGGGTTTCACCACTTCAAGCCTCCAATAAGCAAAGTGGTGGTATTTCACCGGTTGATGAAAGTCATCTACCACCTGAATTTATTAGCATTAGTATTAGTAGAGACATATGATGCCAGAAAGCAAGCTTATGCAGCATCAGCCAAAAAACAAAAAAAAAAACCCCACTTCATCCCTCCGTTCGAAATACCTGTCCAGCTGAGCCTTAAATTTATTTAGGCTATCAACTTCCACAACAAGGGATGGAAGTCTGTTCCACCAACCAACTACCCACTGGCTAAAGACAAATTTCCGCACGTCTATCCTATATCTGTCTTTCCTCAATTTGAATTTATGCCCTCTCAGGTGATTATTCTGAGCAAGAGGAAGAATCCCATCAGCATTGAGCATGCTCAAACCATTCAAGGCTTTATACACCTCTATCAGATCACCTCGCTGGTGCCTAGTCTCCAGACACTGTAATTTGCAAAACTTAAGCCTTTATTCGTAAGAGTGCCCCTTTGTTCCATTCACTAATCTTGTTGCCCTTCTCTGTACTCGTTCCAGCAGCTCTACATCCTTCTTGAAATGACGCCTCCAGACCTGTATACAATACTCAAGGTGTGGCCTGACCATTACCTTATACAAGGGAATAATCACCTCCTTAACCCTGCTAGAAAAATTCCTGTATCTTGTTGCAGTAGCTCACCCTGATGACTATCGTTAACCACCCTGCCAACCTTTATATGATCTGCAAACTTAGACATTAAGCCTGGTCTACCTTCATCAATATCATTGATAAATATTGAAAACAACAATTGTTTTTTGTTGTTTGTTTGTTATTTGGTTTTTAGGAGTATTAGCAACTAAGGCCATATTGCTCAGGGAATATGCGGTGGTCATTCCCTGACCTTTCCACATCCTCCGTATTTGGTGGTGACAGGCTTGAATCCCGGTCTAATCAAGAAGCGTGTGCTATGCACTGCTGCTCCTTCCCACCTGGCTACAGAGGCGCCGAAAACAACAATGGACCCAACAGTGAACCCTGGGGAACTCCATTAATAACATTATTTTCTAATGTGCTTGAATTGTAACACACAGTGCACATTCAATAACTTGTTAATTTTTAGAAATTTCCAGATCATTTTGTTTAATTTTAACTACTTGGTTGAAAATTTTAAAAAATTGCATGATGCTATAGAATGCAAGCAATGAATAGTATGTAAATAAGTGTCAATATTTATCACTTAGATATATTAACAGTTATGATGCATTGCTATGTGTGGTTAGAGCATTCCTAATTTCTTTTTTAATATGATCACTTCTGTTTAAACTGAACCATTGTTTGATCTCTTCTTGCTTTCCTCACAAGTGTGACTTTGTTTACTTTAATAAAAGAAAAATTGAGATTTTTATTCCTCTGTATCTTTAGTCTTTTAGGAATCAGTCTGGTTGTCTAGAAAAATAGAAATTTAGCTGACACAAAAAAAGAAAAATGCACCCATCTAGCAGTGGGATTACTAGCCAACATAAAAAAATATACCAATCTAGCAGTGATTATGATGAAGATAAAATGTCTGCAGTAATAAATAAGGTAAGGAATAAACATTTGTTTTTCCTCTTTTGCATTCATGCGGACACCATTGCACTTGCTCTCCTGCTATTAGACCCAGGGCCGGATTTACATATAAGCTGAACAAGCTACAGCTTAGGGCCTCACAGTACAAGGGGCCTCGTTCCATCTTACAAAATACTTTTTTAATATTTTTAAAGGTGACAGGTAAGAGAGAAGGGCCTCATACATCTTATAGATTAGGTCCACAATAAGTTTAAATCCGGCCCTGGTTAGACCTTCCCATAATAAAGATGATTCTTACTTTCTCACTCTTAATAGTGTCAGTGAACTAATTTATAACATTATAAGGGTAAAATAATATATATATAACAAACTTGAAAGCATAATATATATATATTTAATAACATGACAACATAAGATGTATTGCTGTTGTAACCTGTAAATAGAGTAGAGTTATTAATTTAGTGTAGTATTCTCCAACTAAACTAAATTTAAATGGAAATCACCTCAGACTAGAGCAGCAGAGCAAAGGGCTGAAAGTAGTGGGAGTGCTGTGGCTCAAGGGAGAATGGAAAGAGGTAATTCTACAAATCATGGCTGTAAAAAGGGGACTACTTTCATTAGTATTAGCCACATGGTGCAAGGCTGTAAAAAAAAAATGTACCTATCTAGCAGTGGGATTACTAGCCAACATAAAAAAATACACACATCTAGCAGTGATGATGATGATGGTAGCTTATGCTGCACCAGCCAAAAAAATAATAAAATGAAATAAGAAGAAAATTTAAAAAATAATAATTAATAAGAGAAAAGGAAATAGACAACATGTGTTTCCCCCCCCCCCTCCCATTGGTAAATCCAGCTGACCTTTGAATTTCCCCAAACTGCCAGCCTCTACCACACATGTAGGTAACTTATTCCAGTAATTTATTACTCGCTGGCTAAAATAAAACTCCCTGCAATCCAGTCTAAACATCTCTCCCTTTATATTATGGCTCCTACTTCTAGAATCATTTATACCCGTGAAAATTTCATCCTCATTCATTTTACTTATACCTCTCAGAGCCTTAAACACCTCAATCAAGTCTCCTCTAAGATGGCAAGTTTCCAAGCTCTGCAACCCCTCTTGGATGCCCTTTTGCCAATCTCACCTGGAAATTACCTGTCTTTGGACCCTTTCAAGAAGCTCAACATCTTTCTTTAGGTGTGTTCTCCATACTTGAATACAGTAATTCAGGTGTGGTCTTACAATAGCCTTATATAATGGGATTATAACGTCCTTATCTCTACTAGCACTTGTTCGATAAATCATCGATAGGACACAATGGGCCTTCCTTACAACCTGACTACAATGCTTGGAGAACTTCGTGTCTGACCGTACCGTAACACCCAAGTCCCTTTCCTCCACTTTAGTTCAATTCCACCAAACTTATAAGTAATTTTGGGGGTTACTGTTCCCCAAGTATAATACCTTACACTTTGCTGGATTAAAGCATAGCTGCCATTTTTCTGACCATCCCTGAAGTCTAATCTCTGCTTGGCAGTGTTCATTAATATTCTACCAATCTTTACATCATCTGCAAATTTAGACATCATGCCCTGTATCTCGTCATCAATGTCATTTATGAAAATCAAAAACAACAGTGGTCCTAATACTGATTCTTGGGGAACCCCACTTCTTACATCAACCCAATCTGAGGATGGCAGAAGTTTATCAAACTAACAGGGAGCCTAAATGATTTAGTGATAACTGAGGGTGACTGAGTGATAACTATGGTTTTACGCAGGCTACTATAATATGACGCCATTTGGTCAGATATATCCACTCCCTTGTTTGCTGGATTGTAGCTGATAATAACATCGGGTTTCTTGATTTTTTTCTCCCTTTCTGTTGTTCTTTCCTTTCTCAATAATTTTACACTGAGTTTTTAATGTTGTTAGCATCGTTACTGGTCTTTTATCAATCCATTTCATGATTTTCACTCCTTTGTTGTTCTCAAGAGCGATTATGTCTTCCTGTAATATTCCTTGGTATTCCTTTTTGATTGCTTCTTAGAGTCCCACAGAGAAAGGTTTTATTTTCTAATAACTCTTGCACAAGAGGGAAACTGGTGTAAAAATTATCCGAATAAAGAACACGTCCTTCATTGAGCAGATTAGCCATCAGTTTTATTGAGACAGCATGGGAATGTCCTTTACCTTCCACTGAATCACCCTTTCCAGTATAAATAAGAGATTTCATGAGTATATCCCTTGGGCAAACATAATTTATAAAATTTGATCCCGTATTTATGAGATTCGTTAGGGATATACTGCTAAAAGAGTAGCCTTCCACGCCAAGGGATCAAACTTTCATCAATGACCAAGTTTTTTCCTGGCTTTAACACGCTTTGAAAATTCCTATTGGCTTTATCTAATAAAATTCTGATTTTGTTGAGACGGTCTTGGCTAGTGGCAGTTTCATTGTCAGAGAAATGCCAATATTTCAGCAGATCTAAGAAATGATCTCTACTCATAGATTTCCTAATGAGATTATTTGAGTATAAATCTTTTTTTTTTTTTTGACCAGTGTAATCTTATATCTGGGACACGAACAATTCCCATTATCAATAATATTCCAAGAAATTTTTCCATTTCCGGTTCAGTGGTTGGTCTCCAATCAGCTTTCTTCTTTTCGGATTTTTGTATATTACTAGCTGCTGATGACAAACAGTACTGTGTATATCTGTTAGTTTCAGTCACCATCATCTGAAGGATATCGTCGGTTAGAAACAGTTTGTATATGTGGTAAGGTTGGTTCAAATCAACATCAACAATAATTTCAGCATCTTTATTGTATTCATTAATTGAAATTTTAGTTTTTCCTACCTCTTGCCAAATAACATTTTCAGACAGATGCATTGGAGATTACTTGAGAATTTGGGTCATTATTTTTTCATCACTGATTTCATGATATTCATCGCTGATTTCATGATATTCATCACTTTCATCAGATTCTTCTGAGGTTTGGATCTTATCATCACCATCACTGTAATTGGAATATATGTCTAAATCATGTAATTCTGACTCATCGTCAGATTCATCACTAAAGAAATATTGTGGCTTCTCTTTTATCTGCAAGTCCAACTCTGTTCTCGATGTTCCTGGATGATTTTCATCATGTTTTTAGGCACCTTTTTCTTTCAAAAGAGGTACATCTGAATCATCACTATCACTTCTATTCATCAAACATTCGTCTTTAGCTTGTTTTCCGTAAAAAGAGGAGGGGTTCATTTCAAAACTTTTTAGAAGTAGATATCTATAAATATGAAATACGATAAATGAAAATTCAAAATATCTAAAGGGTTGATAAATGAAAATGTTCTCGCCACATGCATGTATTTGAAATAAAGTCAATATGGAGGCAATAACTATTGTCAGTCTCACAGAGTATGAACAAATTGGAAAACAGTGCTCGTGGTGGTACCAGGAAGTAATTCGAGCATGTGCATTGGCAACTCACTGGTGCTCATCCCCATTTATTGACAATACTTAGTGCCACAGGTGGGTTTCTATCAAATTTTCACAAAAAACAAATGACAACCCATTTTTCTTGCATGTACTTTTTTTTTTTTTTAGGAGCATTAGCAACTAAGGCCATATTGCTCCGGGATATGCGGTGGTCATTCCTGACCTTTCCGCATCCTCCGTATTTGGTGGTGACGGGCTCGAACCCCGGTCTAATCAAGAAGCGTGTGCTACGCACTGCTGCTCCTTCCCACCTGGCTACAGAGGCGCCTTGCATGTACTGTGTTATTTGTCACTTGATTTTTAAGGAGTCCTTATGTGCTGTAATGTAATGACTAGATCGTAGGTATAGCTTAGCTTAATTTTTCAGCACTCACCTCATAGTAATCCGCTTAGTTGGTGGAAAGTTTTACCACATACATAGTGGTTTATAAGATTCTAATAACTTACGGGGATTATGGATTTAAAAACTAAGTTATGGGCTTTAAAACTTTTGCTAAGAAAGGAAAGTGCACCTTCCATTCTATGGTTGCCTAATTAAAATAAATCAAATGAAGAAAGATAAAAGCTAATAGCTGCGCATGAGCGACTTTCAAAATCGTTTTCAGTTAGCTATAGGCCCACTAGCTATAGCAGATTACTATGAGGCGAGTGCTGAAAAATTAAGCTAAGCTATACCTACATTCTAGTTATTTGTCACTTAAATGAACCAAATTATGAAAAAAACAGTCATCATTTGGGAAATAAAAGTCGTGAGTCTATCTGTCTCTTAGGCTTCATGTTAAATAAACGGCCCATTGGGAACGTATTAAAAAGCAGCACACCCATACATCAGTCACAAGCCGCCACTGGAAATCAACTATGTTATCTTTGCTCCACTGGAGATCAGCATTTAAGGAATTGGTAGTGGATATTTGAGAAGATGAAACAATATATGTAGGGGCAAGGTTTCTCAAACTGGAGGGTGGAATGCAGTATGCAATCATCAGGAAAACTATGGATAGGATTTCCAGTCAGTGGAAATTGGTCATTAACACACACAAAGAAAAGAGTGGGAGAAAGAACTGAACCTTGGTGAACACCAGCATTAGTGGGAAAGTTAGGAGACAGAGAGCAGTCTACCAGTAACTGCAGAGAGCAGTCAGAGTGAAAACTGGGTACCCAATTGCAAAAAACTGTCAGCAATCCTAAGATGGGAACTTGTTCAGAAGACTTTATGCCAAACATGTTTATAAGCCTTAAAACTTGTAAGCGAGGGCAATAATTGAGTTTCACTGCACTTTTCAGTGAATTTGTCCACAAATGGGTAACATAAGCCGAGATATTACCAGTGGATCGACACTGACAGAATCCATCTTGGTGCTCATTTGATCAAATGGAATGTTTCAAGATAGTTTTTGAGTCAGCAGTTAATGGATTTTGCCATTACTTTGGAAAGAATGGAGGTAAGTGCAAAGGATGATAACTGGCTGGGAGGGATTTGTCACCCTTTTTAAGAACTGGCCAGATATCAGCAAATTTCCAAACAGCAGGAAATATACCAGTGGAATAAGAAAGTGTAAAAAAATGAAGAACAGGAGCATGCACAGGTTTTGAGAACAAGTGGAAAAATGCCATGTGGCCTTACAGCTTCCTTGGCATAAAGATTGTTCAAAATTCTATTGACATCCTTTTGACAAAAGACCAAATGAGTCATTGATTGAATTGCACTGGGAATGGTTTACTAAGATCATCAATACAACCATCAGGGGTTGGGGAAGTAAAAATGAGCAAAAGTTGAAGCCAGTAGCTTTGGCCAGAGACCAGAGTGCTCAACTCCCATTTGAACATGCTAATGCTAACAAGTTTTCTAATTTTAGCCTGTTCAAAATCTACTTTGGATGGATTAATAACTGCTTTATAATTGTAAAGCAGTTATTAATTAGGCTGGGTTCATTTTCTGCTTAAATATATAGTCCTATACTTATTCTTAGTGGTTGCCACATCTAGATGACATTTCAGAGACTAGTTGGATCTTGGTGAGAGGGTAGGTACCAGTGGTATTAAAATTGACAACCCAGTTGTGAACTTATTTCACAATAAAAATATATAGTTGGGAGCATTCAAAACCAGAGTAAATTAAAGCTATATTTTATCTTCAGTAGATGGCAACACTTTTAATTATTCAATTAAAAAAGAAAGTGTAACTCAACTTCTGTTACTGATTATCATATCAGTAATCATTTAGATTTGTTGGTTCAAAGTACTGTTAAACTACTTTTTATTTTATTATAGTAGTGCTCTTTATATTCACTTAAATATACTAGCTATAATCCACAAAGAAAGGCATTACCTACAATGCTTAGTTTTTATTTCTGAAATGCTTACTTTATTTAAGCGCTAAATTCAGATGTGTAATCAGTGCATTAAAACAATAAGCAATAACCTTCAGAACACAAATAAAACGTCACCAAAAAAGTCACTAGTTTATTTGGAGATGAAAAAATGTGCCCAACTCTGGTCTTGTCAAATCCCATTTTCAAATTTGTAATATAAAGTATAAATAAGGAATTAACTTGAAAGAAGAAGAGGTATACACCTTATATAACCCCAGGGACTCACATCTGGTGAGTTTGGGCTTGGCACACCCAGGGTCCTGAGCTGGATATCATCATTCTTCTCTTTCTTGGTAATTCCCTTCTACTTCTCTCTCTCTCTCAGGGTAACTCTGGATTTTTTTTTTTTTTGGTTGGTGCAGCATAAGCCTCAAGCTTCCTTGCACCATTATAGCTAATAATAATAAAAATAATCTGGATTTATCTAATGATTTCATCCTTTGCATTTCTATAGGTACTATTTCCACACAAAGAACAAAATAAGATTAGTACAAGTAAAAACAAAAACAGCAGTGCAGTTGGATTTGTCAGAAAAGGCACCGTAAGAAATCATTTGAAGAAACGCCGTTTTCATCCACCCCTGAGCAATGGAGTGATACGCAAGTTAGCCCGTCGAGGAGGAGTGAAGAGGATATCTGCCATGATTTATGAAATGACTAAAGATGTCCTGAAGGTGTTTTTAAAAGATGTTATTCAAGCTGCAGTAGTATATACAGAGTATGCTAAAAGGAAAACAGTATATCCTGTGGATGTTGTACATGCTTTGAAGCAACGGGGAAGGACAATTTATGGGTTTGATTATTAACAAGTGCGGCCCTTTTCAGGAATGTACAGTGTAATTTTTAATGGATGGAAAGACTGAGATGTAATTAAATTAGCAAGATATACAGACATATTGATCTTCTTTAGTGTAACATAAATTAGAATATATGAATTGCAGCAGTGAGAGGCTTATAAAATGGTATAACTGTAAAATATGAAGAAATGTAACTAAACATAGGCACTAAATGAGAATATTTTTAAATCCTGAACTTTTTCTTACAGAATATTGAGGAAATGACAAATGTTAAACTCTCTTTGAATTCTCCTGCTGTCCTGTCCATTGGTAGTTAGGATGCAGAATCTTGGCAACAAAGGTGATTGTATTCTGTTAAAATGTATATATCTGGTTAAGGTAAGGATAACTTACCTTCTGGGAGTGCATGAACAGAATAAGTTGCTTCTGCTATAACTTTTTCTCTTTGCCATACGAGATCTCTTTGTAAACAACAGTTAAAATCTTATACAGAATGTTACAATTTACTTCCAATCAGGGGATCCCAAATATGGAAAGGAAAGGAAAAAAACAGGATTTGGTGGCCATGGAACCTATTTTGCCTTGGAAAAATGGGTATCTGGATGGAGAAAAAAAGCAGCATTGGGTTACAGGCAAAGTGCAAATTTGTACAACTGATCATAAATTTCATTACTTAAGGTTCCTGGTATCCCCATGTAAGTTAGAATTCACATAAGTTATAGTTCTCCCCATGTAGGAAACAATTGCACTAAGGTAAAACTAGGCAAACCCCTGCCCATTTAAACATGCGTATAAACTTGATTTATGCAAATTGCATGTACATAAATTTTAAAGTACAATCAGGATAAGTCCATTCCCCATGAAGGGTGCACCTTTAAGGGGAGGTCCAGATACCCATTTTTCCAAGGCAAAATAGGTTCCATGGCCACTAAATCCTCTTTTTTTCCTTTCCTTTCCATGTTTAGGTACACACATATTATTGTCCTTATTAATCTATAACGTACCACCTAGCTCAAGTACAGAATTTTTGCTCATTAATTGTTACTCTGAAGAAAAAGCCAATACCACATATCTACTATGTCATCTTTTTACCTTATTTTCACCCGATGAATCTCCTGAGAAAGTATAGAACTCATGTGTATCTACGAAACAAATTTCAGAAAATATAGTCGTTGATTTAAAGAAAGGGATGCTATCTATGAAAAGAAGCCAAGTTACTTTTGCTGAATTACTTGCGATCAACTCTTCGACCAAACACAAATTTTGTCATCGGTGATCTGAGGACTGATTGTAATCATGCAAAAGGAAGATGCTATGCAAAGATAGTTAATATTGTGTATCCTTCAAAAAACATTTTCACATTACCATATTTTTGTTTTGTGGGATGTCTGTTCATCCAGTTGGAGATTATTGAATTCATTAACCATAAAGAATGAATAAAAGAATAAAGAGAGATGATGTCTGGTGATTTATTGAAAAGAACTGATTAATGCAAATGGTAAAAACACAGTTATGGAATATCAAATAACTCACTAGCAAGTAAAAGCATAGCTGCATCTACTTAATTTAATGGAAAATGGTAAGAAGTCATTTTCAGATTTTCAAGAAGGGCAAAAATATGAAAAAAAAAAAAAAAGAAAGAAAAGAAACATACTGATAAAATTCCAAGGATTTTATTTAAACTTTAAATTTGTCAGTAGAAAAAGAGGTTTTCAACTGTCGTAAACAAGCTTTGAAACCCGAGAAAAAGGTTTTTTAACAACTCTTAAATCCACCAGAATGACTTCGTTTGATTCTCATTTAAATTTGTATATTTATTTACAGGTTAACAAAAAAAAAAAAAAACTAATATATATTAACATGTTCACAAAGAAAATTAATTAGCTCTTTTGTGTTTTTTTCTACTGACTAAGAAATGTTTACAGTTTCTTGGGACCTTTCTATCCAAACTCAAAACTATAATTTTGGTGGGCTTCAATCCATCCAATAATACTTTTAATTCTAAAAACATTAAGGATATATTGTTATATCTATTGAGAAACAAATCACTTCTACTTGCATTTGGTCATGAAAAGAAAGAGGTTACAATTTTGAAATGTGTTGGTAAATTACCCAAATGTGTTATATTTCTTCAGCTATACAGCACGCACAATATACATTCCAAAATATGCACTGTACTTGTGGAATGAGAGTCAACAGAACTTCGTTTAAGTCTAATGCAAGTCAAACTCACTTGATTTCATGGCGGAGGTAAAGAAAGCCAACACAAGAACAACGGGAAACTACGGGCAACTTACCAGACAAATTGTTTTGTCGCTACTGCAGTTTCTCCCTGTATTCTCAGTAAACAGATGGTGTGTGTTATCAGTATCAGCAGAAGTCGATATATTGATTGATGTAGGTGTGACAGACGATAACATCATAGCATTAAGTGATTCAATGACGTTACGATACCTATATACATAAAGAATCTTTCTTTCTTTTCCTATTATTTCCTAACCTAACCTTTAAGGTTAGGTTATGAAACATAACCTTAAAAACTTACAAAGAAATCAGTAATGTGGGTTTTTAATAGTTAAAACGCTCATGAACTCCAATAATCTGTTTTTAATAATGAGAAAAAAACTAATCATTACATTGTCTGTCACTCCTACGTGTTAATCAATATATCGCTCTCAACTTCTGCTGTCACTACTGATAACACACCGTCTGTTTACTGAGAATGCAGGGAAAAACTGCGGTAGCCGCAAACCAGTTTGTCCAGTAAGTTTCCCGAAGTTTGCCACAGTTCTCGTGTTGGCTTTCTTTACCTTAACTGATTTCATTCTTCAATACATCTTAGAAGGTATAAAAGCCAACTTTTGGAGTAATTTTGGCAGTAATTCAAAAGTAGTGAGAATTGAAAGATCAAAGGCACACCATATGGTAATCATAAAGGTTTGTTGAAGAATCCATTTCCTATGTGCTTGGCAATAGTTTGAAGCTTTTTTTTGACTCTGCTCTTTCGCACTCTTAAAATTTTTAAATGGAACCCTTGGAATTTAATGAGATATACTTGTATTTCTTCATTTTCAGAAAATAGATTTTTATCACTTATTTCTTATAATAATTGCTGTACGTTATCTCTGTCTGTCTATATTGCTTTTATTCCATTCTTCGTAGTCAAGAGATTCAACATCTCCAAGTGGATTTAGCAGACAATCCCACAAAATGAAAGTAAAGAGTCAAGAATTGCATTTTCTGGGAGAAACTGCAGCTACTGCAGTAATTATAATAACCACTTCACCTAGTGTCTTTCTTTTGTGCAATTACAATCAGATCACTGATCTCATTTGTGTTTGCTTCAAGGGTTTATCATAAGCAACTGAGTTAAAGTTCTTTTGCTTCTTTTCACATATATCATTTAAATAAAATGCTACTGGTTTTAGCGTTTTTGATAAGCCAAAAATGCAAAAACCAGTAGCATTTTATTTAAGTGATTGGTTAAATACTCTGCAGTCTCCTTGGACCTGTGCATCACCTGGGATCCACTAGTAACTAGAAAATCTTTCATTTTATTATAATTTTGCATGATGTCAGCCTGATTTTGAAATTACTTTAATTTTCTTAAATTAAATTATATTGATTTATATACATTATATATTAATTATCTTTATTATTCCTGTAGCATACTTTTTTAAATATTGTAATATGTAAATTAGTAGAAAATTTAATATCAAATGAATCATGGATTCTCAAAATATTTTATAATTATCATGCACTTAAGAAAAGAACAGTGTTAATTTAATGGTTTTTAACCATTAAAAACCAACAATTGTTCCACTAAACCACTCAGGCCAAAAGATATACCTAATTAACAGGGCTGTGTAAAGCTAAATGACAACAACATAATCAAGTTAAAGAATATGTAATCTAACTTGTGTGTTGGAATTATAGTTGCAGGGAAAATTCTGACTCTCATAAAATCAATCACAAAATCAGATTTTGCATTGATATGTGATTTTAATGTATTCAATATAAATATATTAAAATATCTATTAGAATTATGTCAGTATTATTTTTAATAAGTGCTCTTATGGCCTTTCAATTTGATCCGCATAACTGATTACTTTTTAATTGGAGAAATAGAGCATAAAAAATATGTATTTTTATGCAATATGTGCTGTATGTCTCCCTACCCATTTCCTACAGAATTTGTTTCTGCTACAGTTTCTGTCTCACTGCATCATATGTAGGATAGATGTGCGGAAATTTGCCTTTAGTCAGCAGGTAGTTGGTTGGCGGAACAGACTTCCATCCCTTGTTGTGGAAGTTGATAGCCTAAATAAATTTAAGGCTCAGCTGGACAGGTATTTGGAATGAACAGAGGGGTGAAGTGAAAGTTTTTTTTTTTTTTTTTTTTTTTGCCGATGCTGCATAAGCTTGCTTTCTTGCATCATATGCCTATGCTATATTTAGTAATCATTATTTGTTGGAAGTGTGAGGAAGTTGGGCGTTTTTTTTTTTTTTTTTTTAAGATAAAAATATTACCGTTACTAAATATTATTTCTTTTTATTGTCAAATATAGTACCAGAATAAAGAGTAAGTTTATAAAGTGCACCGTTTTAAACAATTTCATGCCTTTTATTTACAAAAAATATATAGTGTTGCATGCAGAAAAGCAGCATGCCTGCTTTAAGGCATGTGACTTTTGTGCATCAGTTAGAGGGTTAAATAAAGTTAAATTATGAAAATTAAATATTTAACAAATCCTAAATATTTTTCTAGAGCAGTGGTTAAATCTTTTGTCCAAAGGGTTGCAATAGGGATTTTCTGAGATTTTGTGAGCTGTGTAAGGAAAGATTGGTTTAATGTTGTTCTGATTTGCTCCATAAGAATTAATGACACTTGGTACTTTCATAAAAAAATAATATAACTAAACTGTGGCTTTAAGCTTAATAAGAAATTATTTTATTAAATTTATTTATTTGTGTTATGTGTGTATCAAATCACTTGGTTGCATGCTTATATCTGAAGAGTAGGCACCTGCAAGGTGATCTGATTGAGGTGTATAAGGCCTTGAATGGGTTGAGCAAGCTGAATGCTGATGGGATTCTTCCTCTTGCTCAGATTAAGAACCTGAGGGGGCATAGATTCAAATTGAGGAAAGACAGTTGTAGAACAAATGTGCAGAAATCTTCCTCTAGCCAGCAGGTGGTTGATTGGTGGAACAGACTTCCATCTTTTGTTGTGGAAGTTGATAGCCCAAATAAATTTAAGGCTGAGCTGGACAGGCATTTGGAATGAATGGAGGGGTGAATTGGGAGGGTTTTTTTTAGCTGATGCTGCATAAGCTTGCTTTCTTGCATCGTATGCCTCTACTAATGCTAAAGTGACTGATGATAAGTGAAACTGTAGCTCCATATTTTGCCTCTAGGATGTTTAATTTAACCAGTGATAATTTTCAGAAATTCTTTTGCAGGCTAGGTTGAAGGCTGGACCCATCATGTATGCTGTACTTTAAGCATGTTTGTTTTGAACTTAAAAATATCATAATATATCTTTACATATATTAGCATAATAAAGTTCATTTAATAAAAAAGATTTTTAATAGCAATAATTCAGTGATATTAAATTGAGATTGTTATGAGTGGTTGATTGAATTTAGAATTATTGGAGGGGAAACAATACAGCATCACAGAATAACAAAAAAAAAACCCTTCCCATATCACCATCCATCCTCTCTAAAAGTTTGTATAGTTCTTTGAAGACTTATTCAAACTACCCACTTGCTGAAGGCAAATTTCTGCACATCTCTCCTTCAAACAACCTTCACATCTTTCCTCAGTTTGAATTTATTCTCCATCATGTGTGTGTGGTCTGACCAAGAGGAAGGATGTCGTCAGCATTGAGCTACTCAATCCATTCAGTCTTGAACACTTAATTAAATCTCTTACAGGTACTGTCAAATGCTGCAATTTTTAGAAATGAAGCATTTTCTTGGTAAGAGCACCCTTTTGTTCCATTCACTAATCTTATTGCTCTACTCTATACAAATCCCAACAGATCCACATTCTTCCTAAAATGAGGCTTCCAGATTTGCATTGCAGTACTCAAGATGTCACCCAACCACCACCTTATACAATAAATAGGATAATCACCTGCTTATTCCTGCTGCCAAAACCTGGTCTTTATTTCTTAGGTGGAGTTTGGGTTATTTTAATTATTAGAATTTTAGTGGTTGGTTCATGAAGATCCCGCTAGGACAGCCATTAATGTCATTCTTCAGCTGGCAAGCAGAAAATAAACTGTAACAAAAATAAGCCATTTTTTGTGTGCCATAGAATAAAAACTCACTAAAATTAACATAACTTTAATTGATATAATAAAGATCCTTTTTTTAATGGGGTTTTTTTTTTTTTTTTTTTTGTTCTTTTTTAATAATTTTAAATATTTATGAGTGACCACATGCCAATATGCCAAGGAAAGGGATGAATCAAATTGGTTTTTAGGAGCATTAGCAACTAAGGCCATATTGCTCCGGGGATATGCAGTGATCATTCTCTGACCTTTCCGCATCCTCCGTATTTGGTGGACACGGGTTCAAACCCTGGTCTAATCAAGAATCAAACCACGTGATATTGATGGTTTGACTGTTGAAGATCCTGCTCAGGTTCCTGACAAACTGAATGAGTATTTTGCATCTACATTCACAAGTGAGGAATATTTTAGGGAAGGGGATATCAGAAGGTTTTCAAACTCTAACAAAGAGCTGAATGATTTTTGTAATGACTGAGAAGAATGTGGAAGAGAAATTGTTGAAGCTAAACATAAGAAAGGCACCTGGGGGTGGATGGGATCTATCCAGTTATATTAAAGGAGGCAGCAGATCAAGTAAGCAAGCCCTTAGCCATAATTAATTATGATAGCATCCATGGATTCAAGGCAGGTCCCCACGAAATAGAGCTGTTTGAATGTACATGTATCCTCAATTCACAAATGGAGGGGGATCAAGAGTGACACAAGTAATTACAGATCTGTTAGTTTAACTTCTGTTCCAGGAAAAATAATGGAGTTGCTGTTTAAAAGGTGCCTCCGTAGCGGTGGGCAGGAGTGGCAGTGCATAGCACACGCTTCTTGATTAGACCAGGGTTTGAACCCGTGACCACCAAATACGGAGGATGCGGAAAGGTCAGGGAATGACCACCGCATATCTCCGGAGCAATATGGCCTTAGTTGCTAATGCTCCTAAAAACCAAACAACAACAACACTGTTTAAAGAAGTATGCAGGATTATCTTGACAAGTCTGAAATTGGTTAGACAAGACCGTCCCTTAAAACCCACAGCATGGGTTTGTTAAGGGGCAGTCTTTCATTTTAGGAAGGATGTACAGCTGCTGGAATGAGTAAAGAGGAGGACAGTGAGATTGGTGAGGGGAACAAAGATTTGTTAAGGGGTAGTCTTACCAAGAAAAGCTTCAGTTATGCAAATAGCAATGTATGGTGACTATGCACCTGCTGGGTGATCTGATTGAGCATTTAACGCTTTGAACAGATTGAGCAATCTCAATGCTGATGGGATTCTTCCTCTTGCTTAGACTACATACGTGAGGGGGCATAAATTCAAATCGAGGAAGGACGATTGCAGAATAGATGTGCAGAAGTTTGCTTTTAGTCAGTTGGTGGTTGATTGCTGGAGTGGACTTCCATCTGTTGTTGTGGGAGTTGATAGCTTTAAGTAAATTCAAGGAAGAACTAGACAAACTATTGGAGGGAATATAGGTGAAATGGGAAGTTTATTTTTTTTTTTTCACTGATGCTGTTTAAAATTGCTTTCTTGCATCATCTGCCACTTCTAATGCTATTATATTTTTCTGTGTCCCTTGTAACATGTGTCCTTAGTTTGTCATTGCTGCACATGGATTTGGCTATGGGCTGTTTAGGCCGAAGCTATCACTTAGTATTCTTGTTGAAAATTAGAATTTTTCTCTTTCCAGTGGTATAGTAATTATGGCCAGTGTCATCATATTAATATGATATCTTACCCTGTGAGTTGATTTTATGTGCACAAGATCCCTTCCCTGCACCTATAGTTTAACCTACAAGTGAGGTTATATATTATTTAAATTGTTATGCTTTCGAAATATTTCATTAAATTAAATAATTCACATTCAACTTTACATGTCTTTCTTAATTATCTCTATCCTTCAAGCTGTGATGACAGAATCTAGAAACATCAGCATTAAATATTTGAACCAATAACTGGGATTCTGTCAGACTTTTTAACTATTGAGCATTTAATCTTTTTTTAATTATTCCTCTCCTTTAGCTACTGTTAACAAAATAAAAAAAATATCGTAGTCAGTGTGAAAATTGTGGTTCAGTACAGGAGGGAGGAATCATTTGGGGGAGGAATCATTTAATTATACCTAACTAACCAATATCAATAAACTAAATCTCAGCTAATCATATAATGTGGTGTAAAATGATGTTCTTTCCCTTAGTTTTATTTTTAATCACCTGCATAGCATTTTTATTTCAATATATTAATACAATTCAGTCCTTTTTTGTGTCTCTTTTTGTAATTAGTTAATTTTAAGCTTAATTGTTAAGGGGAACGATATTGTGAATTAAACAACAATATTATTATGTTGTTATGTAACAACACAGAGGCCTTACTTAAAATGTTAGATGTATTTTTGAAAAATGCAGCATTAACTGAAACCAATTTGCTTAAAGTATTAAGATGTTTCCTTGTGAAATTGTTCCAGGAAGATGGTGTGTTTTTAGCCGTACAGTTCAATACAGTACAGTATGATGTACTGTATTGAATATCAGTACATCATTCTGATATTTGTGTCTATGAAATATCAAAATACTATTGTATTTTTTGTTACAATTTTATATTATTGAATTTTATTACTATATTACTACTATTTTATATTATTGCATTTTATTACTATATTACTATTTTATACTATTTGTTTGATTTATGCCAAATGTAGCATTTACAATCAGATCTCTTTAGGTTATATTTGGGTGAGAACATTGCAGATTCCCATTGCTAAATTGTCCATTTAGCATGTTCTTTAGCCCAGATTAGTCGTTTTTCTTCAGATTTCAGTGTGTTCCTCCCACACAGATTTTAGGTCTGGGGAACTTGCACAATGATCACAGAGGTGTTGATGCTTCAAAACTCTCTGCACTGCAAGTACTTTTCCATATCAGTCTGGTTCTATTTTATTTTGACATCTCTGGTCTCATGTTTCAATAATGATACAGTAGACTGGATAAAGCCAACTTTTGCAACAAAAAAAAACAAAAAAAAAAAAAAAAAAGGTCCTTCCTATAAAGAGCAATAATTTCACTTTTCTTCCTTGGTGGTTAACTGAGTGTGTGCTGTACTGCTACCGAATATGAAATAAAGACAGATAGTATCAGGTGGATGCTTTTATAAAGAAGATGATGCAATACAATTCTAATATTACAGAATGATGATTAATATCATATTAGTTTTAAAGGATGATGTAATGGTGTTGTGTTTGGGACGACATAATTTTACCTGTAGACAAAGTTGTTTAGGAAATATTGAACCCTAAGATGGTGATGCAATTTATTTGGCTGCCTCTATATCCATATCTGTATATCAACCTGTCAGCATGATATTTTCACATGAAAAAAAATATTTTACTGTTAACTTTGGAGCCATTACTTTATATGTTAATAAGTGTAGTAGGGGAAGCAACTTGAAGGCTAAATAACATGCAGTTATTTTTCAAATACATATATTTTTACAATCAATTTTAAATCAGGTTTGCATGCACATTTGCAGTCAGTGAAATTTAAATGTTGTGCAGTAAATGTTTTCTGTCTGCTGACTGTTGTACATTATACAACAATAAACTGTTCAAAGAAAGCACATCACCTAGGAATTTCACATTTGTAATCCTTTTTCGCAATGGTATGCTACATTAATTAATGAGGCCGACCGGGCTAGCCGAGTGGGTAAAATACCTGCCCGGCAACCCAAAGGTCGCGGGTTCGATTCCCGCCTCGGGCTTGGATCAAAGTACTGCAAAAACCTTGGGAGGTGCAATATGGCCACAGAAGCCGATGCGCCAACAACTACCAAAAAAAAAAAAAAAAAAAAAAAAAAAAATTAATGACTAGCATCACCAATAGAAATATAAACATAAGATATTTATTAATAGTTAAAGCAAAGCTAAGTAATATTTGACAGGTGCTCTCAAAATATTCCAAAATGAGCATTTGCAACCTTTATACAACAGTTTTGGTAAACACCACAATTATGGCTGAAATGTTATCAGAAGCTCTCAATTTGTTTCAGTTTATCATTTTAAATGGAAAACAATGAAAGGTTCACAAGCTGCAAACTAATATTTAGTTGAACCCTGTCTGACCATGATGACAGCAGCACACCGTTGAGGCATTGATAAGATAAATTTCTGAAGATAATCAACTGATAGCTCAAGGTTCTGAACGTGAATTATGGCTTCCACGAAGGGTCTTTGATTTCTTTCTGGCAACTGCAGATTCTGTACGATGCCAACAGTTCTCTATAGGATTCAGGTCCAGGCTGTTTCCTGGCCAGCTGTGAGTTGTAATGGACCATTCTTCCAACCATTTTTTCACCTGTAACAAATGTAAACACATTACTGTCGAACCTCTAATGCAGAAATGAAGCTAAAGTAACTACAGAAGTGCTTACTTACACTTTTCGCCCAATGACAAGGAGCAGAGTCCTGAAAGATGCAGTTACTTGGTGGGTTGAAATGGTCTCTAATGGTTGGTAGCAATATGTCTTCCGATATAGCCAGGTATCCATTGGCATTTACGGAACCTTTTATAAACTGCAGGTGACCTACTCCGCGATATGAAATGCACCTCCATATCATTTGGCCGGTAGGGAATTTCACTGTAGACACCATACAGTCAGTATGGTATTCTTCACCACATCTACGGCGAATCATTTGTCTCTCATCAGAGCCATCCAGGTTGAATTTTTTCTTCTCTTTCAAGAAAATAACTGACTTCCACTGCTTGGGGGGGGTCCATTTGACATGTTCCTTACACCAAATTAATCAGGCCTTTTTCATTTTTTGTGTGAGGAGGAGTGGAGCTTTTTAAGACAAAGGGCTACAAGTCCATTTTGAAGAGGTGTCTTCTGTTACTGCACTTACTATCACTCCCGTATGTTCTTCCCATTCTCTTTTCAGCTCAAACAAAGAAGCTTTACGGTTTTTAAGGGATTAGTGCTTCAAAATGCAATCCTGTTTTGGCTTAGAGACTCATTTGCGGAATCTGGTTCCTTTTTTTCCTATCAGCAGAACCAGTATTCTTCAGTTTGGAAAGAAATCTACTCAATGTCGACTGATTACAAAACACACTACGAGCAATATGACGGGAAGAACATCTCATGTAAATCAACAATAGCGCTCTTTCTTTGTGGTGTCAACTGCACATAACTCTCCATCCTGACACGAGCAAGGAATAACTGCAACTCTTGCAGAGCATGCTTATATAGCTGAAAGTAACAGTATGCAATATTATGTCATCACCTATGCATGTAAATCTTATCTGATGCAATCTGTACGAAATATTGCCATATACTTATGTTAAAATTTTTAAGAAATTACAACTAGACACAAATGATCAAATAAAAACCAACTCCATCTCCCAAGCAGAATGGAAGCAACACTATTCCAAACTATGGTATAACCCAGGCACTAGGGAATTGGAAGATGAATCTGTGGTAACCAAAGATGAAGAAAATATAACAATGGAAGAACTAAAGTTAATATTACAAAAATCAAAAAACTGAAAAAGCCCAGGCATAGACAATTTGAATGTAGAACTATTTAAATATGGGGGCACCTTACTAAAAAATGCACTACTAAAATTATTTAACATCATAATGGCATAAGCAACAGATACCCAAAGATTGGGAAACAGGAATAGTAATCAATTTACACAAAAAAAGGCTCCAGAAATAACCCTAACAACTACAGAGGGATAACTGCTGTCAACTGCTGCAAAGCTACACTCTAATATACTAAAGAATAAACTTAATAAATACAGTGAACAATTCTTAGAAGAAGAACAATGTGGGTTCAGAAAAGGGAGAAGCACAATAGATGCCATTTTCTCACTACAACAAATCTGAGAAAAGAAGAGAATTCAATCTACCAACATTTCTGCTGTTTATTGATTATGAAAAAGCATTGACAATGTAAACTCGGAAAAACTTTGGCAGATTCTACATGAAGAAAATATCCCAACCCAACCCAACTCCGGAAAGCAATCCAAAGCCTATATAAAAACTCAAAAGTTTGTATAAAATATTCTAATGGCCAACTATCAGACCCAATTAACACCAATAAAGGAGGCAAACAAGGATGTGGACTATCACCAAATTTATTCAATATCAATAAAATTCTTAAAGAATGAAAACAAACAACAACGGAATACAGTTGAACAACAGGAATAAAATCCAAACTATATTATATGCTGATGATCAAGTTATAATTGCAAAATTCGAAGATGAACTACAGATAGCAGCAAATGAACTTAATAAAATAGGTAAAAAGTAAGAGATGAAAATCTCCACCTCAAAAACAAACTCAATGGGATTATGTGGAAAAAACATACAAAGAGTCAAAATTGTTATTGATGATAAAATAATTGAACAAATATCTGACTTCACCTATTTGGAAAATTTAATATCAGATGAAGGGAAAGACATCCACACTAAACTACAAAAATATAATAAAATGAATGGAACGATTAAATGCCACTTCGGAAAACAAATGACAACTGAAACAAAATTACAACTGCACAACATCACTTCAAAACCGACCCTCTTCTACAGCTGTCAGACTAGGGTCATAAATAAGAAAGATGCACACAAACTAGAAGCAGCACAAATGAGATTTTTAAGACCATTATTAGGCTTTACAAGACGACCACCAAAGAAATTTAGATATCTGCGAGAAATTAAAGTAGATAACATAGTAAATGACAAAACGGTATCAGGAAAAATGGATCAGCCACAAAGAAAGAATGAACCCAGACCGGATCCCAAAATTAGCCTTTAACTACAAACCTACAGGCAAGAGAGATGTTGGTTGACCAAGACAACGATGGAGAGATCAAGACCACCTCTAAGAGCTACAACAGAACAGGTCTTAAAAGACCTAAGCTGGACCGAGTTCATGATGATGACTTATGTTATTCGGATGAAAATTGCAATTTTAAAGGGTGATGCACTTTCTTTGAACACAAGTGTATGTGAATGCTTTTAACATTGTATGCATTATTGAATTATATTTGTGTACTCTTTTAATTTGTTGATTATATTGTGAACATTGTTTTTTAATAAAAAATTTCCTCCTGTATCTTTTTGGTAAACAGACTAAATAAAATGAAAGGAAGAGTTGATAGAACTAAAAAAATGCAGGTGCACTTAGCACTCTTTACTGCGGCCTTAAAAATAGTACTAAGTAAATTTGCATTACGTTTGTGGGGGGGGGGGTATCCATAGAATATAATGTAAATAATTTTAAGTTGGTTGGTGTGACCAGTGTTTCTGGCTGTTAGAAATGGTGCCTGTTTTAATTACCTATGCAACGGTATAAAAGGTTGTGTTGAAGCTTTAAATTACTATCTACAAAAACTCAAGTCAACGAGTACTTTCTGTTTTCTCAGCCTTCAGCCTTAGTACATAGTACTATAGGTTCTAACCTCTTAAAAAAAAAAAAGTAAACTGCATCAGCTAGTGTATAATCTTGCTACCTCTACTCTGCCAGATAGTGACTGGAGGGAGTCCGAGTAGTGTGTATGTGGGGAGCATTGTCGAAGCCACGTTATGTCAAGGATCTGGGTATATTCTTATGTGTACGCCACATCCAAAAATTTCATTACTTCATACAGCATGTCCCACCCACTTTTTCTTACTATTAAATACACCATGAATTGTCAAACTAATAGAGCAAGCTTATCTGAGAAAAGATCTAAACCTCCCAAGCACTTCCTAATTCATTTCACAAATATACGTGGTCTCAATTCTAATTTTAACGAAGTCCATTTCCATTTGCAGTCTGCCAAACCCCATGTACTTTTTCTGACAGAATCTCGGTTATCGGTTGATTCAACTACTGCTCATCTCAGATGCACAAATTATTCACTGTAAGATTCCTTTCGCCTCAAAGGTGGACTTGTGCATATGTCCGTTCTGATATTCCCTGTCAGAGACTTGGCAATTTGAAATCTCTCTTTGATCTTTGGCTTAAAATCTCTACCTCATTGTGTAAAATTCATCTGTTGTCTCTACCGTTCTCCCAAATCCACTAATCACTTGGAGCTCTTTGACTTCCTCTTTTGCAACTTGACTTTCTCCAGTCCAACTTTCCTAACAGTGAGGTAATTTTCCTTGGTGATTTTAATGTTCACAACTCCAGCTGGCTTCTGTTTTCTAGTCACATTGACCCAGCTGGTCGAGATGCTGAGGCTTTTGAAATTACTAATGACGTCGCACAGATTGTTCATTTACCTACAAGAATTCCGGACGATCCTAATCATACAGCCAACAAGCTTGATCTTTTTCTCACAAACAACCCTTCTAAGTAAACGGTCGAAGTGAGAGGTCCTTTAGGCACTTCAGATCACAACGTGGTGATTGTCTCTTCTCCAATGGAACCTTTATCTCATGGATATTCCCAACCTCGTGTTGTTTGGCATTATAAGAATGCAAAATGGGATGACCTGCGAGACTTCTTCTTTTCCTTGGTCGGATTACTGTTTCAAAACTTCTGATGTCAACGTTTGCTCAGATCGTGTCAGTGAAATTATTCTTGCAGGAATGGAATCCTTTATCCCACACTCCACTTTAAAATCTCGTCCTTTATCTAAACCTTGGTTTTCCAAAAAATGTGCTAAGGCTGTTCAAGAGAAGAATGTTGCGTATCGTAATTGGCTTGTTTCTAATTCTTCAGCTTCATTTTCTGCCTACACCAAAGCTCGCAACAATTGTAAAGCAGTTATTAATCAGTCCAAACTAGAGTTTGCACAGGCTAAGAGTAGAAAACTTGTTTCTTGCCCTAATGGTAGCCAAGCATTCTGGTCCCTTGCCAAAGTTATTGGCTGAAACTTTTGCCCATCTCTGTTCCCACCTCTGTCCCAACCAGATGGTTCTGTTGTCACTTGAGCCAAGGATAAAGCTGACCTGCTAGCATCCCATTTTTCTTCCAACTCATGTATTAATGATTTTGATAAAACACCACCCACCATTCCCAACACGCTCCATTCAATGCCTCTTGTGGTCTTCTGTCAAAAGGATGTCAGAAGGATTTTGACGACTCTTGATGCTAAGAAAGCTCCAGGTCCCGATGGTATTTCTCCACTTGTTCTCAAAGCCTGTGCTCCTGAACTTACTCCTATTCTTTACCGCCTGTTTTCACTTTCTTATTCCAATGGTGTTTTTCCTTCTGCTTGGGAATTTGCTCATATCCAACCATTTCCTAAACAGGGTGACAAATCCCTCCCATCCAATTATTGTCCCATTGCAATTACTTCTACTCTTTTTAAAGTAATGGAGAAATCAATTAACCGCCAACTCTTAAACTACCTAGAAACTTCCGTCTGATCAACGATCGCCAGTATGGATTCTGTCAGTGTCGATCCACTGGTGATATTCTGGCTTATGTTACCCCTTTATGGACTAATTCAATGGAAAGGTTCGGTGAAACAAGTAGTTGCTCTTGACATCTGAAAAGCTTTCGATCGTGTTTGGAATAAAGGTCTAGACAAGCTTCCATCTTATTGTTAGCATTAGCATTAGTAGAGGCATATGATGCAAGAAAGCAAGCTTATGCAGCATCAGCCAAAAAAAAAAAAAAAACATTCCACTTCACCCCTCCGTTCGTTCGAAATACCTGTCCAGCTGAGTCTTAAATTTATTTAGGCTATCAACTTCCACAACAAGGGATGGAAGTCTGTTTCCCCAACCAACTACCCGCTGGCTAAAGGCAAATTTCCGTACATCTATCCTACATCCGTCCTTCCTCAATTTGAATTTATGCCTCTCAGGTGATTATTCTGAGCAAGAGGCAGTATCCCATCAGTATCGAGCATGCTCAAACCATTCAAGTCTTTGTACACCTCTATCAGATCACCTCGCCGGTGCCTACTCTCCAGACACTGTAATTTGCAAAATTTAAGCCTTTCTTCGTAAGAGCAACAATTCGTTCCGTTCACTAACCTTTTTGCCCTTCTCTGTACTCGTTTCAGCAGCTCTACATAATTGAAATGAGGCCTCCAGACCTGTATACAGTACTCAAGGTGCGGCCTGACCATTGCCTTAAACAAGAAAATAATCACCTCCCTGTCCCTGCTAGAAAAATTCCTGTATATCATTGATAAGACACCATGAGCTACTCTTGCAGGCCGCGTGCACTGCTCAGAGAACTTTATATCTGACTGCACAATTACCCCCAGGTCCTTTTCATTCTCTACCACTGTCAGTGTAGTACCATAGAGTTGATACGTTGCTATGGGGTTGCTGTTTCCCGTATGTAGTACTTTACATTTGTCAATGTTAAACTTCATTTGCCACCTCTCAGCCCATCTGCTCAACCTTTCCAGATCCTGTTGCGTCAGCAGCGTCCTTAACAACCCTGCTAACCTTTGTATCATCTGCAAACTTGGACATTAAGCTTAATATACCATCATCAGTATCATTTATAAATGCAGAAAACAATAATGGACCCAACACTGAAACCTGAGGGACTCAACTGATAACATTAGTCCACGATGAGCAATGTCCATTGATTACCACTCTCTGTCTTCTCCTCCTCAACCACCCATTTATCCATAGCAGCAATTTGCCTCCAATGCCAAACTGTTCCAATTTGTGCAGCAGTTTTCCATGTGCAACAGTATCAAAATCCTTTCTAAGATCCAAATATATAATATTAAAGTTATTCCCTGCATCCAATTCTTTTGTGACTACATCATAGTATCCAATCAAATTGATCAGGCAAGACCTTTCACAAAACCATGCTGTGTCTGAGCTATAACTGAATTCTTGTCAAGATGATCCTGCAGTGCTTCTTTAAAAAGTGCTTCCATTAATTTTCCTGGAACAGAAGTTAAACTCACGGGTCTATAATTACTTGTGTCAGCCTTTGATCCTCCTTTGTGAATTGGGTTTACATTTGCACATCTCCAGTCTGTGAGTACCTCTCCTGAGTCCAAGGAAGCTCTCATAATTATGGCTAACGGATTGCTTACTTCCTTTGCTGCCTCCTTTAATATAACTGGATAGATTCCATCTACCCCAGGTGCCTTTCTTGTATTTATCTTCAATTTCTCCTCCACTTTACTCTTACTTCTTTCAAGATCATCTACCTGATTGACAGTGTTAATTCATCTATGGCATTCCCCTTCCTGAATAATACCTCATGTGTGAATGTAGATGCAAAATATTCATTTAGTTTGTTAGCTACCTGAGCAGGATCATCAACAGTTGACCCATCGATATCAAGTGGACCAATCTGATTCATCCCCTTCCTTCTACAGTTTACATAAGTAAAGAACTCCTTGCTGATTTTCTTTGCATCCCTTGCCAAAAATTTCTCGTAATCTGCCTTCGCCTGCCTAACCTCCTTTGTAACTTGGTTACAGATCGTGCCGTTGTAGAGCGAATATCATCTTTTACGGGCACAAAAGGTGATATTGTTGTACACGTTGGCACTAATGATATTAAGAGTAGGAGACCGGCGGAATTACTTAACAAGAACATGTCACTGTTGAAAAAAAGGCCGTGAATTAGGGTTGAATTTGAAATTGTCTGCAATTCTGCCCAGACACGATAGGAGGGAGTATATGATGAGAGCCCTGTCGATCAATTCGGACCTGGAAAGATTGTGCAATGCTCAAGGGGTACAATTTTTTCAGCCTGGTCTGTACTTGTGAACAGGAGAGACTGTTTCTACAGGGATGGGATACACTTAAATAGAAACAGTGCAAGAATGTTTGCTGATGCTATCGAGGCAGTGTTAGGTAGGTCGGAAAACTGCTAGCTTTGGGGGGGCTACAAGGACTAATAGATTAACAGTAGCCACTGGCAGAGGTGAAAGTCATTCTTGCACTGCTTCTACTGGAATGAGCAGCAGCTTGGAAAATAAGATGCATGATATTTCAGAGACTTGGGAGTAATTGGGGTACAAGTAAACACATGGGTTGTGTTAGGGTAGCTAAGAAAAAGAACAGGTGCATGTATACTTGCGTGTACAGCAATGCTAGGAGTTTGGTAAATAAATTTGAGGTATTGCTCAAAGCATCAAAGGCTGATATTTTTGGGATATCACACACGTGGTGTCACACAGATATAAGTAATGCAGAACTGGAATTTGGGGAGTACAACGTCTACAGAAAGGATAGGAAGGGAGGAGGGGATATGCTATTAGTTAAGAAACACATAAAATCCAAGGAAGTGAAGCCAGTCAACATCGCTGGACAGTGCAGTGTCGAGTCAGTTTGGTGTGACATAAGCATTGGGAGATCAAAATTGAGAGTAGGTGTGTGTTATAGGCCTAATGACTCTGATGAGTATAATAAAATGTACAAGGAAATAGAGTGGGCCAGTACATCAGAGAGTCTTATAATGGGGGATTTTAATTTCCCAGATATTGACTGGAATTTGTGGGTTGGTCGCTCACAAGCAAGGTTTTTGTGGATTTATTGGATGATTGTTTTCTAAATCAGCATGTTCGGGAGGCATCTAGAGGGAGCAATACTCTTTATTTATCAGTAGTGATTCTTCATGCATTAAGAATCTGCAGATACAGAAACCACTAGGTGGCAGTGATCACAGTGTGCTGAAGTGGGATTTACTCAAAGAGGTAACTACTATCAGGGCTAAAGGGAAGGGTTATTGCTTTCGTAAAGGCGACTACGATGGTCTGAGACAGTATTTAAATTCTATACAGTGGGACCAACTGATGATGTTACCAACAGCAAACTCAAAATGGGAAGCATTCAAAGAACTTATCTTGGAAGCTACCAGGCTTTACATACCAACTAAGAAATATTGTTCAAAGTTGAGGCCTAAATGGATGTCCGATGAACTAATGAGACATATGGCAGCGAAGAAAAATGCATGGGATACATATAAATTAACATGTGACACAGAAGCCTATGATAGATATAAGTTGGTTTGCTAACTGTTTTTTGTAATTGGTTATCCAGTTTTCTCTCTGATCGCTCACTGAGGGTGATGGTAGGTGGCTTTCTGTCTTCTAACTTCTCCACTAATGCGGGTGTTCCCTAGGGTTCTGTTCTTTCCCCCACTCTTTTCATCTTGTATATTAATCACCTTCTATTGACTGGAAATCCTATCCATAGTTTTGCCGATGATAGCACATTGCATTCCACTTTCCATTTTGAGAAACCTTGCCCTGCTCAATCAGCTTCAACTTCTCGAAAATCTGATACCGATACCTTAAATGACGATCCTCAGGTAATTCTCCAGTGGGACAGAAACAACTTATTTCAACCCCTCTAAAACTTAGTCTTGTCTTATATCTCGCAAAAAGGATTCTTCTGCTCCTATGCTTATCTTTAGTGACACACTCCGATTTCTAGGCAAAATGATATACGTATCTCTTTTGGCGATTACCCTGACTTCTAATTTCTCTTGGCACAAGCTCATTACAAATATTGCTTCCTCTGCATCTAAAAAACTTGGTTTTCTCTTTTGCTCTCGGCGTTACTTTTTTTCCAAACAGCTGCTCACTCTGTATAAATGGCAAATCCGCCCTGCCATGGAATATTGTTCCCACAACTGAGGTGGTGTCCCCAAAACCTCTCTCAAGCTTCTTGATTCCATTCAGAAGAGGGCAGTTAGGTTAATTAATAATTCATCTCTAACAGAGTCTCTCCACTCGCTATCTCATAGACGTACTGTTTGTGCTGCCTGCCTCTTCTACAGATACTTCCACGGGCACTGTTCTTCTGAATTGGCTTCTATAATTGCCGCTCTCTCTTTCAAAACAGTCCGAACACGTGCCCTCACCAGCCAACATCCATTTACTGTCCAACTTCAAACTCACACAACCAACTTTTCATCTTCCTCGTTAATTCATTCAACGGCCGTTTTCTGGAACAACCTTGCTCCGTACGTATTGCCTGAAAATTACAGTCTACAGATGTTGAAGTTCAATGTCAACAAATATCTTCTTTCGTCTTCTTAACCCCCAACCCAAGCACGGTACTAAGTACTCTAGGTTCTAATACCTCTCGTGTTTGTGGTTTACATAAAAAAAAAAAAAAAATTATCAACGCACTGCAGAATGGAATCCTCAACAATTAATGCTGAGGAAAATATACCATAGTCTGCCACGCTGGTCCAGGGTGGTTTGGCCGATCGACCGTATTTAGCAGTCGAGCTTGAACCCCTGTCTTCCCAAAGAGCGTGCTACTGCACTTCTGCTCCTGACCACTCGGCTATTGAGGCTGTAGCCAAGTGGTCAGTAGCAGGAGTCCAGTAACCTTTCGTATTGGAATTGAATTTAAAAAAAAATAATAAAAAATATTAACTTTAAAATACATAATTTATGCAATAAAACATAAATACAGTATACGCAATGCGGAAATTAAATAACGAGACTGCGTGCATTCTGCCTTTAGTATGTCTGAGACCGAAGTAGTACATGATTAGATCCGCTAGAGTGTGCTCTTTCCAGTGAGTACAAGTTTAAACTTGTCCAGTCAGTAGTTATTATTATTATTATTATTATTAATAGCCATATGGTGCAAGGAAGCCTGAGGCTTATGCTGCACCAGGAAAAAAAAAAAAAAAAAAAAAAAAAATTCCCAAGTTACCCTGAAAGAGAGAGAGAGAGAGTCAAAAGTAGAAGGGAATCACCAAGAAAATGAAGAATGATGATATCCAGCTCAGGTTAGTGATTTATGACAGAGTAATAGTAGTTTTACGCATGCATTAGAAAATTGAAAATGGAGCAAAGAGAAGTTATCAGATGTTATTATAAATGGGGAAAAAGCGCTACGGCAACTTGATTTAAAACCAGTTTATGCCGGTGAATGTTTGTTTTGACCAAGAATGTTTGAATGGTTTTCTTTTTTTTTTTTTTTTTTTTTGAAATAAGGACATGAGTTGTTAGTGGATGATCCCCGATCTGGGCGGCCGATCTTTGTTTGAACACCGGAGATTTTCACAAAGGTTAGAAAAAAATGACTGAAACCAGATCAGTTTCAATTAGATTACTTGCTGTGACGAACCGTAGCAATAAGGAATCTGTACTAGAAATTCTGAAAGAAAACCTGTGTAAGAGAAAAATACCACATTTTCGTTGAGTTTTAAGCAATGAGAAAAGAGACTCCAGTGTTGCATCGATTTGATGGCGTGTGTCAACAATAACCCAACATTTTTGAGTAGAATCATTACCGGTGATGAGAGTTGGGTATTTCAATATGATCCCAAGAGAAAACGTAACAGTTCAGAATGGCGTTTGTCGTCCGCTCCTTGTCAGAAAAAAGTGCGGTTGGAAAAATCGCAAGTGAGAATCTTGTTCACCGTATTCGATATCAAAGGCATCATCCATCGAGAATTTGTGCCTCAAGGGACAACAGTCAAGAAAAAGAAGTTGTGGGATCGAATTTGTCGGGGTAGGCGCGAAATGTTCAACTCCAAATATTGGTGTTGTTGCATCACAATGCACCCACACATTCTGCCGTCAACATCAAGCAATTTTTGGCAAAACGTCCAGTCATCGAACACCCACATTTACTGAATTTGGCTCCCACAGATTACTTTTTCTTCCCCGAAATCGAAACAGCCATGAAAGCAACACAATACAGGATGATAGAGAACATCCAGGCTGCAGCGATTGACCAGCTGAAAGCAGAACCAGAAGAGGAGTTCTATAAGTGTTTTCAAAACTTGTATAAAAGATGTAAACAGTGTGTACACATCGGAGGTGATTACTTCGAAAATATATAGCCTTAATTTGCCAATAGTACTTTTTTTTTGTAGAAGCATCAGGCTCATTGTTTAATTGGCATTTGGCACTGTGTATGTTCAATAAAATAAAATATCAAGAAAGTTTACCTTAAAATTACTGAATCTTATATGTATACTATATTTACATTATTTACAGTTATATTATTATTATTAGCCATATGGTACAAGGAAGCCTGAGGCTTATGCTGTACCAGACAAAAAAAAAAAAAAAAAAAAATTCTGAGTTACCCTGAGAGAGAGAGAAGAATGATGATATCCATATTATATTAAGAGTAGTAGGAAGGGGTTGAATCACCTTGGTGCACTTTGATGTCCATAGTCTGACTATTGATCATCTTGCTCAGGTTGCTTACAAACAACACGCATTTTGCATATACATTTACACAGTAGCGTATTAAGGTCGGTTGAGGCCCCGGGCGCAGAAGAAAATATTTAGCCCCTTAAAAAAAAGAGAGAGACAGGGAAAATAAAAATACATGTTAACCATTTTTTTAAATAAATAAAAAATATTATGTACTATTAATGTTTTATTTCCAATAAAATTTGAATATAATATATGTATAATATAATTAATAATAGCATGATAATAATCACAAAGTTTTGAACTAATAGTTGAACATATTAGTTCAACTAATTTGTTGGAGTTTTGCGTGGGCCCTTCAGAAGTCGGGGCTCAGGGCGCGCGCCCGGTGCGCCCGCCGTTAAATCCGCCTCTGCATTTACACATGAAGAATTAGCATTAGTAGAGGCATATAGTACAAGAAGAACTTATACAGCATCGACCAAAAAAGTCCTTTCCATTCATCCATCCGTTCTAAATGTCTAGTTCTGCCTTGGATTTATTTAAGCTCTCAACTTTTATAACAACAGATGGAAGTTTCTCCAAATATCACCCACCCGCTGTCTAATGGCGAATTTCTGCACATCTGATTTACAATTGTCTTTCTCCAGTTTGAATTTGTGTCCCCTCAGGCGATTACTTTTTTAATTAATTAACAGCAAAGAGTTTTTGTGTATGTAAACTCTAGAATTTACCATCTACGAGCGATTTAAATTTATTGCATTTTAACATTGCGCAGTAATACAGCATTATAAATAGGTTGGGTTGTCAGAACAGCTGGCTGAGACACCATAGTTCAATTAATAAATAAATAAAAAAAAATCGCGTGTGTACCCTGTACGCACGAAAGATGTTTTGACGACACTTACTAAATTTCGAACAGCTACAACTGAAATCACGAAAGAAGTAATTCATGCTTACGCCTGATACTTATTCTGCCGAGTCCATGTTAGTGATAAACAGGATACACACCCTCACTACTTACTCTACCGAATCAGTGCTTGGAAGAGTAGGCCAATAGCTTAATTACACATTTAATTGTAGCTATTTGTTGAATAGTATGATTGCAACAATACAAATATTTGTATTGGTACAATCATACATTGGTGTGCAAAATTTAAGGACCAGTCAGGTTTTCACCTGTAGCTTCTCATAGAAGTGGCCTGGATATGGGAAAAGCATAAAAAAAGGAACCTCGTGAGATACAGAAATGATGAAGGAAACCAAAACGGTAAAGAGGGACTTTATTCAAAAATGGCAACATAGCACTGGCTGCCATGATACAGATGTATCACTGCCAAAGATGGAACTAAGGGAAGAGGTAGTCCTCAGCAGGAGATATGGCCACCCCTAATGCCGATGCAGGCTTTGCACCGCTTCTCCATACTTAGAACAATGTTGTTGATACGTTTTTGCGGTAACATCGTCCATTCCTCTGTCAGCGCCATCTTCAACATTTTCTGGACGTGCCCCAGGATCTCCCCAGAGCATCCCATATGTGATGGGATTTAGATCGGTAGAACGGGCAGCCCAATACATACGAACAATTTCCTCACTTTCGAAAAGCATATCAACAGCGGCTATGCAATGGGGTGTGGCGTTATCATCCATAAACACAAACTCGGGGCCAATGGCACCTCGGAATAGTCGCACTTGGGGAAGGATTACCTCAGTACAGTAGCATCCACCGGTTACAGTATCCGCAGTTGTGTACGTCCATCCTAGATAACGCCTCCCCAGACGAGGTATTCTCGTCTGGGAAGGCGCTATCGATTAATAACAGGAAATAAAGGCACTACTACTACTACAATAAGACAGTAGCTGTCTTATTGTATCTACACTGTGCTGCCACTTTATTAGGTACACCCCTGCTGTGCACACAAATGGTTTGTCCCACAACGTTGCAATTCACATGACCACAGTTGTGGATATAAATGCAGCAACAACCTTTCTAGTATCAGTTAAGTGTACAAACCGTAGGAAGAATGGGGAAAAGGAGTGATCTAACGGACTTCGAACGTGGCATGGTAGTAGGTGCAAGACGTGCTGGACAAAGCATCTCTGAAATGGCAGTTTTGAACTTTTCACGCACCACAGTTTCAACGGTGTATCGAGAATGGTGCAACAAACAGAAAACATCCTCTCGACGGCACTCTTGTAGAAGAAAATCGCTTGTTGATGAAAGAGGTGAGAGGTTGATGACTAGAATTGTGCAAGCAAACAGACCGGCCACAATGTCGCACACGTCAAAATACAATCTTGGTGCCCAGAACAAAATATCCCAACGGACCACTAGTCGCACTTTGTTGTTGTTGTTATTTGGTTTTTAGGAGCATTAGCAACTAAGGCCATATTACTCCGTCGCACTTTGTCGCGAATGGGCTACAACAGCCGACGGCCACATAGCATACCTTTGTTATCAATGAAAAACAAGAGAGCACGCCTCTTGTGGGCACAGCAACACTAGCACTGGACTATCGTGGATTGGAAACTAGTTAGTTGGTCTGATGAGTCGAAGAACCTGGTGCATCATGTTGATGGAAGACTCAGAATTTAGAGAAAACAGCATGAATGCATGGATCCGTCACGTCTTACGACTATTGTGCAAGGTGGGGCAGTGTTATTGTGTGGGGAATGTTTTCTTGGTACACGTTGGGTCCATTGATACCCATAGATTCACGTTTGAATGACACCTCGTACCTAAACATCGTTGCTGACCAAGTGCATCCGTTCATGTTGATAGTTTATCCTCAGTCAGATTTACTTCCTGCAGGATAATGCGCCGGTGCACAAAGCCCGAATCACTATGGAAGGGTTCCAGGAACACGACAATGACTTTTCTTTGCTACAGTAGACATGTAGACATGTATAGTATTTTCTGTATAGCAGCTCCAGGAATATAAGTTCATCTCCGCCCTGTTACTCTGTGATGATACAAAACTCTGTAGAGCGGCCAGAAACGTGTAGTGTTATGTTTGTGTATATTATGTGTTGTTTAGTTTTTTCTGGCCTCTTTGCCACCGGGCAGGCGATCTCCTGGAAAGCGTGCCCGATGACCGTCTAACCCACGAGGAGGTGGGCCACAACTAGATTGTCCTTAGCCAAGTGGAGATGGACCATTACAATCTTTGTCTGCCCTGAAGAGGGCGAAGTCCCACACCCACTGGAGATTGTGATATACCAGTGGGTGCCAGCAAATCCCGTACCCACAGCTCCCTAAACTTAAGATACCAGCATAGAGGAAAAAATTAAAAAATAAAATCATAATTTAAAAAAAAAAACCAAAATAGTAAAATAAAATAAATTAAGATAAAAATTGATAGAGAAGAGTAGGAAAAATAAATAAATAAATAAAATAAAAAAATTAAATTAAAAAAATGAAAATAAAATAAAAAAGTAAATTAAAAAAATGAAAATAAAATAAAAAAATAATAAATAAAATAAAGAAATATATATATAGATACAAAGTTAAAAAAAAAAAAGGAGATTGCTAATAAAATAAATAAATAAATAAAATGATGGTGAAGTGGTCCTTGAGGTTGTCACAGACATTCTCTCAGATATGCCAGACAAGCTGTACTTGCTACCTGGGAGTCTAAAACGCTGATGGAACTAATATTCGGGTGACACTCAAGTCAAGTGGACCCAATTTCGGCGAAGTCCGGACGGTCTGTGACAGCCAAATCGGGCGTCTCCGTAGCCAGGTGGGAAGGAGCAGCAGTGCGTAGCACACGCTTCTTGATTAGACCGGGGTTCGAGCCCGTCACCACCAAATACGGAGGATGCGGAAAGGTCAAGGAATGACCACCGCATATCCCGGAGCAATATGGCCTTAGTTGCTAATGCTCCTAAAAAAAAAAAAAAAAAAACAGCCAAATCCTCTGCTTGCACCTTCACGATGGTGGGACTGTTAGTAATCCTGGGTATAACCTCCATGCATAAGCACATGGTGGGTGACCACCCAGGTGTGAACCAACGTAAGCAGGGGTCGAGGTGTGGCGCCCACACCACATGGAGGAATGCCGCCCCTCTATGTTACCAGGCAGTACTAGGTGGTAGATGACTCTCATCAACCGGTGAAATACCACCACTTTGCTTATTGGAGGCTTGAAGTGGTGGAACCCATGTTTAGTCTCTAGAGCTAAGTTCCGGTCAACCCTTCCCTATCTCTTCCATCATGCAGTATGATTGATGACTTTTGAGGTTATGATGAACGTCGTGGCGAGATCCAATATTCCTTACATTTCGAGGGTACAGCTCTAAAACGGTTTTCGCAGGCCGGCCGCTAGTTAGTACACCGGACCGAACCTATTGGTAACTCTCTAGGAGGCTTCCGGATCAGCTAGTGTATAATCTTGCTACCTCTACTCTGCCAGATAGTGACTGTAGGGAGTCCGAGTAGTGTGTATGCGGGGAGCATTGTCGAGGCCACGTTATGTCAAGGATCTGGGTATATCCTTACCACATGTACGCCATATCCAAAAATTTCATTACTTCATGCAGCATGTCCCACCCACTTTTTCTTACTATTGAATACACCATGAATTGCCAAACTAATAGAACAAGCATATCTGCGAAAAGATCTAAACCTCCCAAGGATTTCCTAATTCATTTCACAAATATACGTGGTCTCAATTCTAATCTCAACGATGTCCATTTCCACTTGCAGTCTGCCAAACCCCATGTACTTTTTCTGACAGAATCTCAGTTATCGGTTGATTCAATTACTGCTCATCTCAGATGCCCAAATTATTCGCTGTATGATTCCTTTCGCCTCAAAGGTGGTACTTGTGCATATGTCCGTTCTGATATTTCCTGTCAGAGACTTGGCAATTTGGAATCTCCTCTCTTTGATCTTCTCGGGCTTAAAATCTCTCTACCTCATTGTGTCAAATTCATCCGTTGTCTCTACCGTTCCCCAAACTCCACTAATCACTTGGAGCTCTTTGACTTCCTCTCGTTGCAACTTGACTTTCTCCAGTCCAACTTTCCTAACAGTGAGGTAATTTTCCTTGATGATTTTAATGTTCACAACTCCAGCTGGCTTCCGTTTTCTAGTCACACCGACCCAGCAGGTCGAGATGCTGAGGCTTTTGCAATTACTGATGACCTAGGACAGATTGTTCATTTACCTACAAGAATACCGGACAATCCGAATCATACAGCCAATACGCTTGATCTTTTTCTCACAAACAACCCTTCTAAGTACACGGTCGAAGTGAGAGGTCCTTTAGGCACTTCAGACCACAACTTGGTGATTGTCTCTTCTCCAATGGAACCTATATCTCATGGCTATTCCCAAACTCGTGTTGTTTGGCATTACAAGAATGCAAAATGGGATGACCTGCGAGACTTCTTTTCTTCTTTTCCTTGGTCGGATTACTGTTTCAAAACTCCTGATGTCAACGTTTGCTCAGATCGTGTCAGTGAAATTATTCTTGCAGGAATGGAATCCTTTATCCCACACTCCACTTTAAAATCTCGTCCTTTATCTAAACCTTGGTTTTCCAATAAATGTGCTAAGGCTGTTCAAGAGAAGAATGTTGCAGTAATTGGCTTGTTTCTAATTCTTCAGTTTCATTTTCTGCCTACACCAAAGCTCGCAACAATTGTAAAGCAATTATTAATCAGTCCAAACTAGAGATTGAACAGGCTAAGAGTAGAAAACTTGCTTCTTGCCCTAATGGTAGCCGAGCATTCTGGTCTCTTGCCAAAGCTATTGGCCGCAACTTTTCCCCATCTCTGCTTCCACCTCTGTCCAAACCAGATGGTTCTGTTGTCACTTCAGCCAAGGATAAAGCTGACCTGCTAGCATCCCATTTTTCTTCCAGCTCATGTATTAATGATTTGGTAAAACACCTCCCACCATTCCCAACACGGTCCATTCAATGCCTCCTGTGGTCTTCCGTCAAAAGGATATCAGAAGGATTTTGATGAATCTTGATGCTAAGAAAGCTCCTGGTCCTGATGGTATTTCTCCACTTGTTCTCAAAATCTGTGCTCCTGAACTTACTCCTATTCTTTGCCGCCTTTTTTCGCTTTCTTATTCCAAAGGTGTTTTTCCTTCTGCTTGGAAATTTGCTCATATCCAGCCAGTTCCTAAAAAGGGTGACAAATCCCTCCCATTCAAATTCCCATTGCAATTACTTCTACTCTTTCTAAAGTAATGGAGAAATCAATTAACCGCCATCTCTTAAACTACCTAGAAACCTTCCGTCTGATCAACGATCGCCAGTATGGATTCCGTCAGTGTCGATCCACTGGTGATATTCTGGCTTATGTTACCCATTTATGGACTAATTCAATGGAAAGGTTCGGTGAAACACAAGTAGTTGCTCTTGACATCTCAAAGGCTTTCGATCGTGTTTGGCATAAAGGTCTTCTAAACAAGCTTCCATCTTATGGTTTGCCAACTGTTTTTAGTAATTGGTTATCCAGTTCTCTCTCTGATCGCTCACTGAGGGTGATGGTAGATGGCTCTCTGTCTTCTAACTGCTCCACTAATGCCGGTGTCCCCCAAGGTTCAGTTCTTTCTCCCACTCTTTTAGCATTTTAACATTTTTCCTCTTGTATATCAATGACCTTCTTCCATTGATTGGAAATCCTATCCATAGTTTTGCCGATGATAGCACATTGCATTCAACTTTCCATTTTGAGAAACCTTGCCCTGCTCAATCAGCTTCAACTTCTCGAAAATCTGCTACCAATTCCTTAAATGCCGATCTTCAGGTAATTCTCCAGTGGGGCAAAGACAACTTAGTTGATTTCAACCCTTCTAAAACTCAGTCTTGTCTTATAATCTCGCAAAAAGGATTCTTCTGCTCCTATGCTTATCTTTAGTGACACTCCAGTTTCTAGGCAAAAGGATATATCTCTTTTGGGAATTACCCTGACTTATAATCTCTCTTGGCACAAGCACATTACAAATATTGCTTCCTCTGCATCTAAAAAACTTGGTTTTCTCTTTCGCTCTCGGCGTTACTTTTCTTCCAAACAGCTGCTCACTCTGTATAAATCGCAAATCCGCCCTGCCATGGAATATTGTTCCCACATTTGGGGTGGTGCCCCCAAAACCTCTCTCAGGCTTCTTGATTCCGTTCAGAAGAGGGCAGTTAGGTTAATTAATGATTCATCTTTAACAGAGTCTCTCCACTCGCTTTCTCATAGACGTACTGTTTCTGCTGCATGGCTCTTCTACAGATATTTCCATGGGCACTGTTCTTCTGAATTGGCTTCTATAATTCCCGCTCTCTCTTTCAAAACAGTCCAAACACGTTCCGCCACCAGCCAATATCCATTTACTGTTCAACTTCAAACCCACAGAACCAACTTTTCATCTTCCTCATTTATTCATTCAACTGCCGTTTTCTGGAACAACCTGCCTTCATACGTATTTCCTGAAAATTACAATCTACAGAAGTTCAAGTCCAATGTCAACAAATATCTTCTTTCATCTTCTCAACCTGCAACTCAAGCACGGTACTAAGTACTATAGGTTCTAATACCTCTCGTGTTTGGGGTTCACATAAAAAAAAAAAAAGTAAAATTATATAAAATAAAATAAGATAAATAAATAAATAAAACCAGTTGCCCAGACTTTCTTCTATTTTCTCTAGCTTGTACAACTAAAGGAAATAGAAGAAAAGAAGAAAAAAAAATTACAAAAATAAAAATAAAATATATTAAAAAATAAAAAAATAAAAAAGAAGAGATAGAGAGAAAAAAGAAGAGAGAAAACAGAAAAACAAATATATAATTAAATTTAAAAGAAAAAAAAATAAAATAAAAATAAAGTGAATTGTCTAAGATTGGACAAATCCCTCACCCACTGGAAGCAGAGCAGTACAGTGGGTGCCAGCTTCCTCGGGTTGCTCAGGCCCAGGCCTGAGGGAATGAAAGTAAAACAAAATAAAATAAAAATAATAACAATAATAATAAAAACACTGGATCTATGTGATCTTCTAAGAGCTATTCAAGATGACAATATTTTATCTTTTCAAGACGCTGCTCACTGTTGAGGCTGACATTATTGAAGGTGTTGGAAGCACCGTAGGAGGTGAAGCTGAAGCAGGATTGGCCAACAGAAGTTTTCTTCTAGCAAATAAATCAGAAGCAAATTGTTGTAGGATTCTAAGGTGTGAGGCAGATTCTACTAGATGTTTTTCGTTACCAGGTGAGAAGATGTTTATACAGTCTTGTAGGGATTTCCTAAAAGTTTATCCAGAATCATTGTGACAGTATCATGCCAAGCCAGGCCTGAGGGGATGAAATATCACTGGTTGGCACTTTGTCTCTGCTAAGTTTATAGAGTGGTCCACATGGGTTCGAGTTGCCCATGGTGGAGACGAAAGACTGCCATACAGCGATTTTTTGCTTTGAGATTTCGAGATTATCTTGATGTTTTATGGTTCTGTATTCATTTCTGAGTCTTTGTACTTCATTGGGAGGCCAAGAGCGCCGTCTTTGATACAGTTTCCTTGCCCTGTGAACACGTCTTCTTAAAACCGTTAGATGGGGATTCCACCAGGGAACAGATGATTTTTTTGGAGCTATTCTCTTAGTCGAGCATTCAGTTGCTCGTAGTAAGGCAGTTTGAATATAGAAAGCTTGTTCTTCGGCATTAAGCTGACTAAATGAATATCAAATTTCATCAGGGAAGTCATGTTTAACTGATTCCGAGAACAATGGCCATTTTATATGCTTTATATGCTTCTCAAGTCCTGAGGAGGTAACCTCCGATTCTGTAAATTTGTGGTTAGTTTAAATGAAATTGCACGGTGGTCGCTACATGTTAGATCCTCAATCACAGCCCAGTTTGATATTTTGTTAGTGATGTTTGCAGTTGTGAGAGTCAGGTCGATGTTAGACTCACCATTTATTGTGAAGAAGGTACTGGGTTGATTGGATTTATTTAGGATGTGCAGGTTATGTGCCAATATTAAGTTCTCCAGTTGTCGTCCTCTGTGGTCAGTGCAGGTACTAAACCATAATAGAGACTTGGCATTGGAGTCTGTAGCTATAATGATTGGTGATGGGCATAGTTTTTCAATGGCAGAATCTAGATAGTTCAAGGAGATTTGGATATCTTCAGATGGAGGACAGTAGAGTGATACCAAATAGAAAGTATGAGAAAGTGCGATTTGTACACATGTAGCATTTGGTCTACACAGGGAAGAAATAGCTGTTATATCAAGTGAGGTATTAAATGCCACTATTGCAGATTATGGATGTTCTACGTCAGCATGTGTGATCCGGGCCGAGATTGGGAAACCAATTAATTTTGAGTTGTGTCCGTGGAGACTTCTGGAAAAATAGGATTCTTGTAAGCAGAGCAAATCATAGGAATTCTTGGTGATGGCAACTCGGACTTCATCTGTAACATTCTTGGAGCGATGAGCATTCAGTTGCAGTATGGTAATATTCTGAGAGTTAGTATTAGTAATGGCCGCATGGTGCAAGAACGCCTATGACTTATGCTGCAACAGCCAAAAAATAAATAACAGTAATTTATAACTCGCTGGCTAAAATAACATTTCCTGCAGTCCAATCTAAACATTTCCCCCCGTAACTTGAATTTATGTCTCCTAGTTCTAGCATCATTTATAATCTTGGAAATTGTGTCCTCATTCATTTTACTGATGCCTCACGGAGTTAGGGAAATTTATATTAAGATCTGGTTGATGTTACTCATTAATGGTTCTTGTTTTAGCCTGTTCCAGTGCTCTAATGTATTCTAGACATGGTGTCCTTTACAGAGTGATCGTAATCCTTATGACCCTCTTGCTGCAGTGGCCCGCTTAGTCGACGGGTCTCAATCCTATGGAACATCTTTGGGATGAGCTGGAAAGGGCTGTTCGCTGCAGGCTTACACCTCCGCCGAATCTCAAGGAATTGCGTGACACACTCATGTCTACATGGTAATCCATTCCTGCACAACGCTTTCAGCATCTTGTTCAATCCATGCCTGGACGAATCCAGGCTGTTTTGAAGGCTAAAAGAGGCTCAACATAGCCTTCAGGTTTTCGCCCTCAGGTCAGAGATCGAAACACCAATGGCTAAATCGGATAATCAAACCACCACTGCTCTCAGAGGAGAAATAATTCAAATCTGGAGTAAGATGGACCTCATTCTACTAAATTCCCGCATTGAAAACGAAAAGGCTCAGGTCAAGTTAGAGGCGTATCAAGTAGAGTGGGAAACTAAAAAACAACAGCGCTCCTGCTGTTACGCTGATGCGCTGAGGAATTTAAAACCCGATTCATCCACCATAATAGGGAACCAATAACAAGAGAAGACCCTCATAAAGCAACCACACTTTAGTCCTCAGGCCCATGCACCCAGAACCTATACAAACCAGTAAGGAAGTAAAACAGACAGTAATTACAGAATTAACCGCAAACTTCTAAAATACTAGTACCAAGTTAATTAGAAAAACCAGAAATATGGGGGTAATCATAGAAACTGAATCTGGCCAAGAAGCTGCTGATATCATGAACAACCCCAGGATACCAATGCTAGGATGCTAGGACTCATAGCCGCCCCACCAAAAAAAGAGGACCTTCCATTATTGTCTTAGACATTAACAAAGATCTCACCCCGATTCGGGTTCGAGACGAGCTTTACGGAAGAAATATCCAGAGAACTCTCCCAGACGTCAACCCGGAGGAAATAATCATCCCAAAGTATACAAAGTCCAAGAATGGAAACAGCATAAACTGGATTTTTGAAATTGCCCCTATTCCTTGGCAGACAATCATTCACCAAGACAGGTATTTTAAAAACTGGGGCAGGCACCGCTTCAGCGAGCAAGTGGCTGCACCCAAATGCTTTAAGTAGTATTAGTAGTGGCATGTGATGCAAGAAAGCAAGTATATTAGCTTATGCAGCATCAGCCAAAAAAAAAAAAATCACACCATTCCCTCCAAACGCCTGTCCAGTTCCTCCTTAAATTTATTCAACCTATCAACTTCCACAACGACAGATGGAAGTTTGTTCCAGCAATTAACCACCCGCTGGTTAAAGGCAAATTTCCGCACATCTGTTCTACATCTGTCTTTTCTTAATTTGAATTTATGGCCGCTTAGGTTCGTAATCTGAACAAGTGGAAGGATCCCATCAGAATTCAGCGTGCTCAACCCATTCAAGGTCTTATATACCTCAATCAGATCACCGCGCAGGTGCCTAATCTCCAGCCACTGCAATTTGCAGAACTTAAGCCTCTCTTGGTAAGAGACATCCTTCCTAAAATGAAGCCACCAGACCTGTACGCAGTACTCAAGGCGTGGCCTGACCATTGCCTTATAAAGAGGGACAATCACTTCCTTTTCCCTGCTAGCAAAATTCCTATATATCATTGACAAAACCCCATGCTCTGCCCTGGCAGCCTGTCTGCATTGCTTAGAAACTTCATATCTGACTGCACAATTACTTCAAGGTCCTTTTCATTTTCTAACACCTTAAGTGTAGTTCCACACATTTGGTACTTTTCTCTCGGGTTACTTCTACCCATATGCAGTACTTTGCATTTGTCAAGGTTAAACTTCAGTTGCCACTTTTTAGCCCATCTGCCCAAATTATCTAGATCCTGTTGCAGTAGCACACTGCCATTGCTGTCATTAACAACCCTGCCAACCTTTCCATCATCTGCAAACTTCGACACTAAGCCTGATATACCTTCAGCAATATCATTGATAAATATACAAAACAACAGTGGACCCAACACCGAACCCTGTGGGACTCCACTAATAATATTAGTCCACGAAGAGCAGCACTCATTGATTATCACCCTCTGTCTTCTCTCACTTCACCATACTTTTATCTATTGTAGCAACTTACCCTTAATACCATTCTGCTCCAATTTGTACAATAGTCTTCCATGAGCAACAGTGTCAAAAGCTTTCCTGAAATCCCAATATATGATATCAAAATTATTTTTTGCATCCAGTTCATTTGTGACTCCATCATGGTATCAAATCAAACTGTGAATTCTATTGGAATGAGCAGACGCCTGAAAAACAGGATGCAGGATATTTCAGAGACTGCTGGGAGACATTGCGGTACAAGTAAACACATGGGTTGTGTTAGGGTAGCTAAGAATAGAAATAGGTGCATGTATACTTGCGAGTACACCAATGCTAGGAGTTTAGTAAATAAATTTGATGAATTTGAGGTATTGCTAAAAACATCAAAGGCAGATATTGTTGGGATATCAGAGACGTGGTGTCACACAGATATAAGGAATGCAGAACTGGAATTTGGGGAGTACAACGTCTACACAAAGGGTAGACTGGATAGGAAGGGAGGAGGGGTTATGCTATTAGTTAAAAAATACATAAAATCCAAAGACGTGAAGCCAGTGGACATCGCTGGACAGTGCAGTGTCGAGTCAGTTTGGTGTGACATAAGCACTGGGAGATCAAAATTGAGAGTAGGAGTGTGCTATAGGCCTAATGACTCTGATGAATATAATAAGAAACTGTACAGGGAAATAGAGTAGGCCAGTAAATCAGAGAGTCTTATAATGGGAGATTTTAATTTCCCAGATATTGACTGGAATTTGTAGGTTAGTTACTCACACACTAGCAAGGCTTTTGTGGATTTATTGGATGATTGTTTTCTACATCAGCATGTTCGGGAGGCAACTAGAGGGAGTAATACTCTTGATTTGATTATCAGCAGTGATTCTTCATGCATTAAGAATCTGCAGATAAAGGAACCACTAGGTGGCAGTGATCACAGTGTGCTGAAGTGGGATTTACTCAAAGAGGTAACTACCATTAGGGGTAAAGGGAAGGGTTATTGCTTTCGTAAAGGCGACTACGATGGACTGAGACAGTATTTAAATTCTATACAGTGGGACCAACTGATGATGTTACCAACAGCAAATGCAAAATGGGAAGCATTCAAAGAACTTATCTTGGAAGCTACTAGGCTATACATACCAACTAAGAAATATTGTTGAAAGTTAGGCCTAAATGGATGTCAGATGAACTGATGAAGCATATGGCAGAGAAGAAACATGCATGGGATACATACAAATTAACACATGACACAGAAGCCTATGATAGATACAAGTTGATCTGTAACCAAGTTACAAAGGAGGTTAGGCAGGCGAAGGAAGATTACGAGAAATCTTTGGCAAGGGATGCAAAGAAAAAAAGCAAAGAGTTCTTTACTTATGTAAACTCTAGAAGGAAGAGGATGAATCAGTTTGGTCCACTTTATATCGATGGGTCAACTGTTGATGATCCTGCTCAGGTAGCTAACAAACTAAATGAATATTTTGCATCGACATTCACACATGAGGAGTTATTTAGCGAGGGGAAAGCCAGAGGTGTATTCAACTCTAGCAGTAAGCTAGAGAATCTTCTAATAACTGAGAGTAAAGTGGAGGAGAAATTGTTGAAGATAAACACAAGAAAGGCACCCGGGGTGGATGGGATTTATCCAGTTATGTTAAAGGAGGCAGCAGAGGAAGTAAGCAAACCCTTAGCCATAATTATGATAGCTTCCGTGGACTCAGGGGAGGTACCCACAGACTGGAGATGTGCAAATGTGACCCCAATTCACAAAGGAGGATCAAAGGCTGACACATGTAATTATAGACCTGTGAGTTTAACTTCTGTTCCAGGAAAATTAATGGAGGCATTTGTTAAAGAAGCACTGCAGGATCATTTAGACAAGACGTCAGTTATAGCTCGGACACAGCATGGTTTTGTTAAGGGGAAGTCTTGCCTGACCAATTTGATTGGATTCTATGATGCAGTCACAAAGGAACTGGATGCAGGTAATAACTTTGATATTATATACTTGGATCTTAGAAAGGCTTTTGATACTGTTGCACATGGAAGACTGCTGCACAAATTGGAGCAGTGTGACATTGGAGGAAAATTGCTGCTGTGGATAAAGGGGTGGCTGAGGGGGAGAAGGCAGAGAGTGGTAATCAATGGACACTGCTCGTCGTGGACTAATGTTATTAGTGGAGTCCCTCAGGGCTCAGTGTTGGGTCCATTATTATGGTTGTCAAGGACACTACTGACACTATGCTGCTGCAACAGGATCTGCAAAGGTTGAGCAGATGGGCTGAAAGGTGGCAAATGAAGTTTAACATTGACAAATGTAAAGTACTACACATGGGAAACAGCAACCCCAGAGCAACGTATCAACTCTGTGGTACTACACTGACAGTGGTAGAGAATGAAAGGGACCTGGGGGTGGTTGTGCAGGCAGATATGAAGTTCTCTGAGCAGTGCAGACGGGCTGCAAGAGTAGCTCATGGTGTATTTTCAATGATATATAGGAATTTTTCTAGCAGGGATAAGCAGGTGATTATTTCCTTGTATAAGGCAATGATCAGGCCACACCTGGAGTACTGTATACAGGTCTGGAGGCCTCATTTCAAGAAGGATGTAGAGCTGCTGGAACGAGTACAGAGAAGGGCAACAAGATTAGTGAATGGAACAAAGGGGTGCTCTTACGAAGAAAGGCTTAAGTTTTGCAAATTACAGTGTCTGGAGAATAGGCACCAGCTAGGTGATCTGATAGAGGTGTATAAAGCCTTGAATGGTTTGAGCATGCTCAATGCTGATGGGATTCTCCCTCTTGTAAGAATAATCACCTGAGAGGCATAAATTCAAATTGAGGAAAGACAGATGTAGGATAGACGTGAGGAAATTTGCCTTTAGCCAGCGGGTGGTTGGTTGGTGGAACAGACTTCCATCCCTTGTCGTGGAAGTTGATAGCCTAAATAAGTTTAAGGCTCAGCTGGACAGGTATTTTGAACGAACAGAGGGGTGAAGTGGAAGTGGTTTCTTTTTGTTTTTTTTTTTTTTTCTTTGGCTGATGCTGCATAAGCTTGCTTTCTTGCATCAAATGCCTCTACTAATGTACTAATGCTAATGCTAATAGTCTTCTATGCGCAACAGTGCAAAAGCTTTCCTGAAATCCAAATATATGATATCAAAATTATTTTTTGCATCCAGTTCATTTGTGACTCCATCATGTTATCAAATCAAACTGGTCAGATAAGATTTCCCCTTAACAAATCCCTTGCTCTGTTTGTTATTTGGTTTTTAAGAGCATTAGCAACTAAGGTCATATTGCTCAGGGGAATGGCGGTGTACATTTCCTGACCTTTCCGCATCCTCCTTATTTCGTGGTTCCGGGCTCGAACCTGGTCTAATCAAGAAGCGTGTGCTACGCACTGCTGCTCCTTCCCACCTGGCTACGGAGGCGCCTTTTCTAGTTGTGCTCTGCAGTCTGCAGACACAGCCAGGATCAGATTATCTGCATAGGCCTGGGAGATACCTTCATTCAGGTTAGTAGTGAGGCCCCAGTACCGAGCCTTGGGGACAGCCCTGTAAACCTGGCGTCTGACTCTCTAGTATGGTGTTTTGACATTTATTTCTCTGGCTGTGAGGTAGCTTCTTATGGTGTTATAGAGGTTTTCGGGAAGACAAGCACGTCATAGACGGCTTAGGACGCTTGGCCACCAGAGTGAGTCGAACGCCCCAGCAAAGTCTATGGCAATAATCAAGAAGTATTTTCTATTAGAATTTGTGGCAGTTGTAAGGATATTCTGGAGTGCATCAACTGTTGAGCATCCTTGTTTCATACCATATTGGTTTAAAACAAGGATTGGTAGAGAATAAATTTTCTGCGTTATAATGTACTGTAGTTCTACTGTGTAGGAGGTATTCGAAAAGCTTGCTTAGCACAAATAACAGGGAAATCGGTCTATATGATGAGATTTCTGGAGGCTTGGTTGGGTTTTTCAGAATCAGGCGTATGTTAGCTGTCTTCCAATCAGAGGGAAAGACTCCTTTCTGCAGGCAGGAGTCTTCCCCCTTGATTGAACAGGTGATTGAACCGGTAGAGGATGAGGAATGCTCCACAGTCTTCCTTGTGATCTCTGGTTCAAGTAGATCTGGTCCTGGACATTTATTGTTGCAGACTTTACTAGTTGCAGGTGCTGGCAGGCGCCCTTCCTTTGGATCTGGATGTGATACGATGCAGGTTCCTCTACTATCAACTATCAAAAGGCACATCGGTGACCTTCATGGACCATACCATTGATCCCACTAACAACTTGAAGGCTGAAAAGAAGCGCTTTAGTCTCCATTTACAGCAGATTTGGCAAGGTAGATGGGCTAACTCCACTAAAGGAGATATCACTAGGAAATTTATTCCACATATCAACAAGGTATATCCCAAGTCTCCTTCATGGTTCTCCCCCGGCCTGCACTCAACTTTCAGGCTACCAGATCACTGATCCATCATAACCAAGCTCTCAAGTCGTGGAATTATTGATGATCCCCTCTCTGCCGCTGCGGAGAGCTGGAGAGTTGGAGTCACCTAATGTATGCCTGCCATTTGTATGAGGAACTTCACTGCATTCTGATTACCAGAATTAGCTTCAATCAAAAACACCAGGAGCATTACTTGCTGGACAGCGAAGGAGAGTGAAAGGCCTTCTCGCAATGCTACCAGGAGCTCTTCACAAGTAGGAGATCCCTACCAGTGGATTTTTTTTTTATTATTATTTTTGATTTGGTTAATGCTATATAAATTTGCATCGTTTGCGAGTATTAATACGACTACTACTAGTATTAAAAATAATAAATACTTGGAGCGCAAATGCGCTAGTGACTACCCAAGATGGAACGAAATTCCAGTGCGTGAAGGTGATCATCGAAATAAAAACGTTTAGCACGCAATCTTACTACGAAATAATTGAGATGGAGATCGATATGACCAGTTACAAGACTAAACTACTGAAGAAGTGGTCTGAACGATTCACGATAGTGTTGGTAACCGAACAGCGAATAGCCGATAGAGAAGGACCTTCGTCAAGAAGAATCTTCTCTGTTGTCGGTCGACCTGAAAGATAAAAATTGCGAAGTTCCATGACAGCTCTATCTGTTGTTAAGTTCTGAAAATAAAATTATCTGTAATTAAATAATCTTAAAGGGACAAAGTTACATCTTTTGTTGTTGTTATTTGGTTTTTAGGAGCATTAGCAATTAAGGCCATATTGCTCCGGGGATTTGCGGTGGTCATTCCCTGACCTTTCCGCATCAGTATTATTATTGGTATTAGTAATGGCCGCATGGTGCAAGAAACCCTATGGCTTAGGCTGCACCAGCCAAAAAAAAAAAAAAAAAAAACCCAAATAAAACAATGATAAAAAAAAATAAATAAATACTAATAATTAATAAAAGATTCTAAACAAATCCCCCCCGTAATTTGAATTTATGTCCCCTAGTTCTAGCATCATTTATAATCTTGAAAATTTCGTCCTCATTCATTTTACTGATGCCTCTCAGAGCCTTAAACACCTCAATCAAATCTCCTCTAAGGTGTCTAGTTTCCAAACTCTGCAACCCACATATTCGAAGTCTTTCTTCATAAAGACGCCCTTTTGCCGATCTCACCAGGCGAGTTACCCGTCTTTGCACCCTTTCAAGAAGCTCAATATCTTTCTTTAGTTGCGGTCTCCATACTTGAACACAGTATTCCAATTGTGGTCTAACATAAGCCTTATATAATGGGATTATCACGTCCCTATCTCTACTTGCAAAAGTTCGATAGATCATCGATAGGACACCATGGGCCTTCCTTGCAACCTGTTTACAACGCTCAGAGAATATCATGTCTGACCGTATCGTAACACCCAAGTCTCTTTCTTCCAGTACTGGGTTTAGTTGAACTCCACCAAGTGAATAAGTTATTTTAGAATTACTGTTTCCCAGGTGTAATACCTTACATTTTGTTGGATTAAAGCATAGCTGGCATTTTTCTGACCATTCCTGAAGTCTATCTAGGTCTCTCTGAAGAAGCTCAGTGATCATTAACAGTGATCATTAACAGTGATCTGTAACGCCGCCTTTTCTCTCCGTTATAGCGCGGGCATGCTGTGTAACTTTCACCAATATCCATACAACTTTCAGGCATGCTCAACACTAAAATGAATGTCCAGAGAGTCGGGTTTTAATGTGCTCGTCTACCAGTTTGTATTAGGACATAAACCTCAACGTGTTCTTCAATCTTATTCGTGGAATAAAATTGGCAACATCGGAGGGCGCTGTGTTCTCCACCCCGATTCTCTATTGACTTAATAGAGCCTCGAGAGTGGCCGCAAATAAAGGTTCTTTCTTAACTTGGATTCCGTGGTCCGTGTGTAACCAGAGAATGTCATGAGGCAAAATTAGCAAACAAACATGGTTTATTAAACAGCAACATTACATAACAACATTACATATAAACATACATTAAACATGATATAACCGTATCTAGTATCCAGATAATTGTTAAGTTAGTTTAAGGGATATTTGGTTGGTACATTAAATCTGTGTATCTTCATGTAGTTAGGCAAACAACGATTCCTTTCCTTTAGATGATGACATAGATATTCTCCTATCTTAGTGTTAAATGAGTAGCAAAGGTAATTGCTGGGTAAATAATAGAACACAATATGGTATCATTGGATAATATTACTTTACTGTTACAATCACATCAAACACATCTTGAAGCTTACTTCAATGAGAAGAAAGGTGGGTATAATATGACATACTATCATATACAATTCTATTGATTAAAATGGGGTGAACTTACCGCAAAGTTCCGAGCCACGTCGGAGCGAGGACTTCACTACCTCCGGCATCATCTTATCTCGCTTCTACTCGGGGTAATACCGCTCTCTGCCTCTTTTCTCCTTACTGCTCTCGAATCAACTCGACTGCGGCCACTGGACCACGGCAACTGGACAACTTTCTGCTCAACGAACTGGACCACTCCCTCGACGACGACTCGACCTCCTTTGTTCTCAATCTCTATATATAAGTTTGTCCCCTTTCTGCCTTTCCCTCTGAGATGCAGGTGTTCATCTGGACGGTCAGGCAAAAAGGGTTTTTGCTTGACACTTTTAGGACCTGACTCACCCAGGGACGATATTTATTAAGGGGCTTGCATATTCGTGCAGGGCTGCTTTGGAGAAGTTTATGTGACATTCACCTCTCCCCTTTTTAGCCTCCCCACTACCAAACATTCCGCTGATACGTGATTCAGTCGGCCTCAGTAGTATGACTCTTACAGAGGCGACTTTTCTCACTTCAGAGTGTCAAATCTCACATTCTCTATTTTGAAAACATGCGTCAGCCCACTGCCTGGGGGAGAGATGACCACTCTCCACTAGCTGGCGGCACATGACGGGGGCGATACTGTTTCACTCGCGCGGCGTCACCTGCACACCACAGGGGGCTGCGACGCAACCTTCTCCGTTGGGGAGGGAGGAAGCTTTTACTTCTACAGGCCGTGGAAAAGTATTCGCGTTTCCAAGATTACTTATTCAGATAAGTCCAAGAGGTAAAATAAAGCTATTTTACAGATCATTGACAGTGATCATTAACTACGCTACCAATTTTAATATCATCTCCAAATTTAGATATCACGCCCTCTATCCCTTCATTGATGTCGTTTATGAAAATTAAAAACAACTGTGGTCCTAATACTGATCCTTGGGGAACCCCACTTCCTACATCAACCCAATCTGAGCAATAGCCATTTATCACAACCCTCTGCCTCCTGCCCTGAAGCCATCCTGCTATCCATCTAAGGATTTTCCCAGTGATTCCAACCCGTTCCAGTGTATAAAGGAACCGCTCATGTGGGACTGAGTCAAAAGCTTTGCTGAAATCTAAATAAACAATGTCGAAATTATTTCCTAAATCTAACTCTTGAGTGACCCTTTCGAAATGGCGTACCAGATTTGTTAAACATGATTTTCCCTTTGCAAAACTATGCTGAATATCCTTGAGAATTTCAATTCGATCCAAATGATCCTGAATTCCACCCTTGATCATTGCCTCCATGATTTTCCCTACCACTGAAGTCAGACTGACAGGTCGATAATTTCCCACTTCACTCTTAGAGCCACCCTTATGTATGGGAGATAAATTGGCACTTTTCCAATCCAACGGAAATCCCCGGAGTCTAGTGATCCTCGCATAATTAGGCTCAATGGTTCAATGCACTCACTTGCCGCCTCCCTTAAGATTATAGGGTATATTCCATCAACTCCAGGAGACTTACTGGCCTGTAGGCTCGAAAGGTTTTTCCTTAAATAATCTTCAGAAATTTCAATATCATTAATTACATATTTTTCAACTTTGCTCCCACAATTTCCCATTGCCACAAAAGGTGGCATCCTCCGTATTTGGCAGTCACGGGCTCGAACTCTGGTCTAAAGGTTGGCAGGGTTGTTAATGACAGTAATGGCAGTGTGCTACTGCAACAGGATCTAGATAATTTGGGCAGATGGGCTAAGAAATGGCAACTGAAGTTTAACCTTGACAAATGCAAAGTACTGCATATGGGTAGAAGTAACCCCAGAGAAACGTACCAACTGTGTGGTACTACACTTAAGGTGGTAGAAAATTAAAAAGACCTGGGAGTAATTGTGCAGTCAGATATGCAGTTCTCTGTGCAATGTAGACAGGCTGCCAGGGCAGGTCATGGGGTTTTGTCAATGATATATAGGAATTTTGCTAGCAGGGAAAAGGAGGTGATTGTCCCTCTGTATAAGGCAATGGTCAGGCCACGCCTTGAGTACTGCGTACAGGTCTGGAGGCCTCATTTTCGGAAGGATGTAGATTTACTTGAGCGTGTACAGAGAAGGGCAACAAGATTGGTGAGGGGAATGAAGGGATCCTCTAACCAAGAGAGGCTTAAGTTCTGCAAATTGCAGCGGCTGGAGACTAGGCACCTGCGCGGTGATCTGATTGAGGTGTATAAGGCCTTGAATGGGTTGAGCACGCTGGATTATGATGGGATCCTTCCACTTGTTCAGATTACGAACCTAAGGGGGCATAAATTCAAATTAAGAAAGGACAGATGTAGAATAGATGTGCGAAAATTTGCTGCCTTTAGCCAGCGGGTGGTTAATTGCTGGAACAAACTTCCATCTGTCGTTGTGGAAGTTGATAGGTTGAATAAATTTAAGGAGGAACTGGACAGGCATTTCGAGGGAATGGTGTGATTTTTTTTTTTTGGCTGATGCTGCATAAGCTCATACACTTGCTTTCTTGCATCACATGCCACTACTACTACTACTAATAATAATAATCAAGAAGCGTGTGCTACGCACTGCTGCTCCTGTCCACCTGGCTACGGAGGCGCCAGTTATATCTGTTCTTGGAGGCTACACAACAGATCCACAGAAAAGCAAATCCTCAGAAAATAAGAGGTTAACGGAACACCTGCAATCTATCTGGCAAAATAGATGGAATCTTACCACAAAAGGGCAAGTCACCAAAAAATTTATACCCGATGTCAGTAGGGTATATTTCCCGTTCTGGTTTTGCCCCTGGCTTGCATACCACATTCCTTCTTATGGGACACTGCTCCTTCAGAGGGGAAACTCTACGAGCTTGGAATCTCCGACAACCCGAGCTGTAACTGCGGAACATCTTATCCATGACTGTGACAACTATGAGGACCTCAGATGTCAGCTATATACACGCATCAACTCATTGCTAAGAAACCTAGAAGAAATAATATTGCAAGAAGAAGAAGATAATTACCGGGATTTCACCGTCTTTGCCCTCGAACTCTTTAAAAGACAAAGATCCCTGCCACATCATCACTAACCTATGAAAACACAGACGTAACTACTTGAGATGACTGCGAAACTCTGAACTAGTGACCACCTGAAGCAGATACAACACATGAACATAACAATCTGGACCTGACTTCTGGACTTGGACCTCCACCGGACTAATGCAAAGACGAAGATTGCTACTTGGACTCGGACCTCGAAGATTGCATCTTATGCCATACAGCCATATAGCGCCCCGGCTCTGTCTAGCTTGCTTTTTACTCCTCTTTCCCTAGCAGGGGGGGAGGAGACGGCCTACTGCTCCTCCCCCTCCTGCCACCCCTCTTTCTCCTCTGGTGGGGCATGGGCATGCCCCACTATTTCAACAGGGGTTATCTTCCCTATAAACCCCTTACTTCCAATTTCCAACACCCCCAGTCTTCCACCTCCCCTCCCAGTTGTAAGGAGAAATCCTTACAACAGCGCCTGCCCCACACGTACAAATTTAAAACACCAAAATTCATGCCTGACCTATTAGGAAATCTTATCACCTCCAGCGCTTATCCCTTATAGCCCCTCTAAGCATCGTATAATGTACCATCTGTGCCCAAAAGAAAAGAAGAATTTTTTATTTTTTTATTTATTTTTTATTATTATTTTTTTTATTTATTATTACTTTTTTTTTTTTTTTTTTAGGTCCTAGCCACTGAAATCTCAGGAAAATAGGTGGTAGGACCTGCCAGAGCAAACTTTAAGGGAACACCTGGCTGGCCTCCACGTGGCAGAGTACGTGGCGTGGGGGCTAACAATCCAGAGGAACAAGGGGCACAACATATTACACAACACATGACCCATACACTTTTAAACCTCTGGCCTTGACAGGGTACTGTCCTCGATACAAAGAACATACGCGGCGATGGAGTAAATCCCTGGTGCCGTTAGACCCAAAAATACTCTGTACTCTGTACATCTGTTCTTGAAATCTGAAAATCAATCTTTGATCCTTAAAATCTACTGCAATGAGTGTGTTTTCTGAAACCTCTGAATATACTTGATGTGTAAATAATTTCCAAAGGAAATAGTTTAATGTTTCGTAGTTATGTTATTGCTTATGGACGAGCAGCAGTCACGTTCTTCATTGACATTTTACCGACGTTATGCAGAGTGAAAAACTTTGTACTGGGATGAAAATGCATTAACTTTTTTTTTAAGTTGTGCGTGTGTTTTTACAATCTCTGCATCTACTTAATGGTAAAAATTTTCAAAGTAAAAAAGTCTATAATTAAGCATTAAGTCCAAAACTCACCAGGGCAGGTCCACAGTGAAATCCGAGGTGTGTAGTTGCGTCGCAAATTCATGTCACTATAGTTTTCTGAGAAGAACACATATCTTCTGTCCTTTTTCATTGGCACTATACGTTCTGCTTAACGGTCGGGCACTCAAAAAATCTGAAATCAAATTGGAATGTATGCGATTATTCGCATTCGTTCCGAGATTTTTATCTTTTTTACAATTTGTTCACTGGAAATTACGCTCATCTTCATGTCATCTCCAGAAAAAGGTTACCAAGGCGATCAAACGACAGAATTATTTTCGTTTCGTTGTTCATTTCCACCGTTATTATTATTATTATTATTATTATTATTATTATTAGCCATATGGTGCAAGGAAGCCTGAGGCTTTTGCTGCACCAGCCAAAAAAAAAAAAAAAAAAATTCTAATTTACCCTAAGAGAGAGAGAAAGAAGTAGAAGGAAATCACCAAGGAAGAAAAGAATGATGATATCCAGCTAAGGACCCTGGGTGTGCCAATCCCATGCTCACCTGAGCCCCTGGCATTAGCATTAGCATTAGTTGAGGTATATGTTGCAAGAAAGGAAGCTTATAGAGCATCAGACAAAAAAAAAAAAAAACTTTCCCATTTCACCCATCCGGTCACTCCGAATGTTTGTCTAGTCCAGCCTTAAATTTACTTAAGCTATTAACTTCCACAACAACATATGGAAGTCTGTTCCAGCAATGAGCTACGCGCTGGCTAAAGGCAAACTGCCGCATATCTATTCTACAACTGTCTTTCCTCAATTTGAATCTATGACTCCTTAGGTTCTTAATCTCAGCAAGTGAATGTATCCCATCAGCGTTGATCCTGCTCAAACCATTCAAGGCCTTGTACACCTCAATCAGATCATTTCGCAGGTGCCTAGTCTCCAGATGCTGCATCTGGCAGCATTTAAGTCTCATGCAGTATGGCTTAAGTTGCTAATGCAACTTAGGCCATACTGCACCGTACATAATATATCTGTAAATGACGTGAGCTCTGTGTTGATCTGCTGTTTGCTGAACAAAATATCGAGTTTGAGAAAAAAACATGCTGCTCTCACCTGACTAACTTAGCCTCACTGGGAAAAAGGCTCACAACAATTCCTCGTGGCATTGTCGGAATTCGAACCCGGGTGTTTTCCGCCCAGTGTGGAAACGGCAGCGATTACATTAACTGTGGAACAGCTGTCCAACGTGGGCATGAATAAACGCAGATGGAACCGATATCTAGTTGACAGTGTTGAGTCAGATGGGTCGAATTTTGGGTGAAGTCTGTTATTCTCTAACAACCAAATCCTATGATTACTCCTTCACGATGGTGGAACCTTAGTAACCCTGGGCATAACTGCCGTTTCCAAAAACTGAAATGTTGCATTAGTATTATCTCTCTATACATTAAAAAGTTTTCTTCCTGGTGATATTTATTTGAGGCAATGGGAGATAATTAATTACATTGTTGTCTTCCATTGAAAGACGACTGCCTCCGTTCACCAACCTCATGCACTTGCTTCACTCTGTAATACATGACCACGCACAGCATCATTTGATATTTCATTGTAATATCAGCTGATGAAGAGACTCAATATAGTTTGTATATTTCTAAGTAGTTTAGTATTTCGTAAATATTTTACTCTCAGGCATTATGGAACCCGAAGCAAAAGGCCTTTTCCTAAGTGACCTATGTAAATGCAGGTAAATAATTACATAATGATATTTATTCCACCTTGAGAATGCTGAGTGGTGGGGATGGGGTAACCAACGAGAGAAGAGGGATTCCGGGTCACGTGGTATAAGTGGGCAAGGCAATTACGTCACTACAAATGCACAGGTGAATAATTACAGAGGTCATTTCCTGATTAAATTTTGATCATAGTGGCATACTTATATTAAAGGAGGATAAAGGTGCTGCTATGGCTAAAGGGGTGGTTGAGGGAGAGAAGACAGAGAGTGGTAATCAATGGACACTGCTCATCGTGGACTAATGTTATTAGTGGAGTCCCTCAGGGTTCAGTATTGGGTCCTTTATTGCTTTCTGTATTTATAAATGATATTGATAATGGTATATCAAGCTTAATGTCCAAGTTTGCAGACGATACGAAGGTTAGCAGGGTTGTCAAGGACACTACTCACACTATGCTACTGCAATAGGATCTGGAAAAGTTGAGCAGATGGGCTGAGAGGTGGCAAATGAAGTTTAACATTGCCAAATGTAAAGTACTACATATGGGAAACAGGAACCCCAGAGCAACGTATCAACTCTGTGGTACTACACTGACAGTATTAGAGAATGAAAGGGACCTGGGGGTGGTTGTGCAGGCAGATATGAAGTTCTCTGAGCAGTGCAGACGGGTTGCAAGAGTAGCTCATGGTGTATTGTCAATGATATATAGGAATTTTTCTAGCAGGGATAAGGAGGTGATTATTCCCTTGTATAAGGCAATGTTCAGGCCTAGAGTACTGTATACAGGCCTGGAGGCCTCATTTCAAGAAGGATGTAGAGCTGCTGGAACGAGTACAGAGAAGGGCAACAAGAGTAGTGAATGGAACAAAGGGGTGCTTTTACGAAGAAAGGCTTAAGTTTTGCGAATTACAGTGTCTGGAGACTAGGCACCAGCGACGTGATCTGATAGTGGTGTACAAAGCCTTGAATGGTTTGAGCATGCTCAATGCTGATGGGATTCTTCCTCTTGCTCAGAATAATCACCTGAGAGGGCATAAATTCAAATTGAGGAAAGACAGATGTAGGATACTTGTTGAACTTCGTTGGCATTTAAATTGTACTTTTAACTAAATACATATACCGACTTAGATTACAAACGTAACATAAGGCTAAGGCGCATTTAGGGCTAGAGCCTCAAGCTGCGAACAAGTTTAGACTATGTATATAAAGTGCTTAGCATCATAATACACAGCCATTTCTGAATAAACAGAAAAATTTTAAGGTGGCATCGTTTTAGGTTATATCTCATATTGTGAATACCTTCACAACGAGTTGCCATGATATTGCACTACTTCGAATAAGTAACGCTTCACCTAAGGAGAAGACTAATGTTACTTATTCTCAGATAGGTACCACCACCCAGACAGCACTGTTTCAGGGCTATTTGGCCCTTCTTCAGTGAGTGGGTAGGTACCCAAGTGATGCAATGATGGCAAAAACAGTTATGAAGTATAACTCCACAATATGAGAGATGCCTGATGGTGTATGATGTATTTAGACTAAGGCGCATTTAGGGCTAGAGCCTCAAGCTGCGAACAAGTTTAGACTATGTATATAAAGTGCTTAGCATCATAATACACAGCCATTTCTGAATAAACAGAAAATTTTTAAGGTGGCATCGTTTTAGGTTTGTATTGTATTTTCTGAATAAACAGAAAAAATTTTCTGTTTATTCAGAAATGGCTGTGTATTATGATGCTAAGCACTTTATATACAAACGTAACATAATTAATTAATACATAACTGATATGGAAGTTATATAAAGGGAACTCGGAGATAATTAATACTTGACACTAAAAAATATATATCCCGTTATAACTGTGTTGGCAGATAAGTTAGGGTTATAAACTGAAATTGAAATTTTATTTAAATTAAACAAAATCATGACTCAAACCAGAGCAGCAAAACAAAAGGCTCAAGCTAATGGCAGTGCTGTGGCTCAGAGGAGAACTGAGGGGGCCAGTTGCCTTCTGAATCACTGCCTTCTAATTTGCACAGCTTGCATGATGTTTGTGGAGCATTCAGGTACGGGACATGATATTGCCATGGGGGATGTCTTTGTGTGTGCCCGATGCAAGGAATGTATCGAAATCAGGTAACAACTCAGCGTTCTTATGGGCCTATATGAGTGCTTGAAGGACAGGGGATGCCCTCGAAGGAACTAAATTGAGGGGCCCAACAAGCTCTCAGCTGCCCACATCAACGCCAGAGCTTGCACTTGGTCATCGCGCAACACAGCGGCAACCCCCAAGGCAGAATGCGCTGGTCCCAAAGGAACTAATAGTTGTTGGTGACTCTATTGTCAGGGAAACGGGGAACATGCTTTGTAAAAAGGATAGGTGGAACAGGATATGTCTGCCAGAGGCAAAGGTTTTTTTTTTTTTTATACTCCGGCACGACAACCAAGTCAGTAGAGTTTTACAATAAATCGTCAATACAAATATTTATCGTATTTAGCAGTCACGGGCTTGAACCCCGGTCCACTCAAGGAACGCGTGCTATGCACTCTCGCTCCTGACCACTGGGCTACGTCAGGTTGATGACGTTGTACAGTAGATATCATCTTTTAAGGGCACAAAAGGTGATATAGTTGTACACGTTGGCACTAATGATATCAAAAGTAGGAGACCGGCAGAATTGCTTAACAAGTACAGGTCACTGTTGAAAAAAAGCCGTGAAATAGGGTTGAATTTGAAAGTGTCTTCAATTCTGCCCAGAGACGACAGGAGGGAGTATATGATGAGAGCCTTGTCGATCAATTCGGCCCTGGAAAGATTGTGCAAGTCTCAAGGGGTAGAATTTTTTTCAGCCTGGACTGTACTTGTTAACAGAAGAGATTGCTTCTACAGGGATGAGATACACTTAAATAGAAAGGGTGCAAGAACATTTGCTGATGCTATCGAGGCAGTGTTAGGTGGGTCGGAAAACTGCTAGATTGGGGGATACAAGGACAAATAGATTAACAGTGGCCACTGGCAGAGGTGAAAGTGATTCTTGCACTGCTTCTATTGGAATGAGCAGAAGCCTGAAAAACAAGATGCAGGATATTTCAGAGACTGCTGGGAGTCATTGCGGTACAACTAAACACATGGGTTGTGTTAGGGTAGCTAAGAATAGAAATAGGTGCATGTATACTTGCGTGTACACCAATGCTAGGAGTTTAGTAAATAAATTTGATGAATTTGAGGTATTGCTCAAAACATCAAAGGCAGATATTGTTGGGATATCAGAGACGTGGTGTCACACAGATATAAGGAATGCAGAACTGGAATTTGGGGAGTACAACGTCTACACAAAGGATAGACTGGATAGGAAGGGAGGAGGGGTTATGCTATTAGTTAAGAAATACATAAAATGCAAGGAAGTGAAGCCAGTGGACATCGCTGGACAGTGCCGTGTCGAGTCAGTTTGGTGTGACATAAGCATTGGGAGATCAAAATTGAGAGTAGGAGTGTGCTATAGGCCTAATGACTCTGATGAGTATAATAAGGAACTGTACAGGGAAATAGAGTGGGCCAGTAAATCAGAGAGTCTTATAATGGGAGATTTTAATTTCCCAGATATTGACTGGAATTTGGGGGCTGGTCACACACACACTAGCAAGGCTTTTGTGGATTTATTGGATGATTGTTTTCTACATCAGCATGTTCGGGAGGCAACTAGAGGGAGGAATACTCTTGATTTGATTATCAGCAGTGATTCTTCATGCATTAAGAATCTGCAGATAAATGAACCACTAGGTGGCAGTGATCACAGTGTGCTGAAGTGGGATTTACTCAAAGAGGTAACTACCATTAGGGGTAAAGGGAAGGGTTTTTGCTTTCGTAAAGGCGACTACGATGGACTGAGACAGTATTTAAAAATTCTATACAGTGGGACCAACTGATGATGTTACCAACAGCAAACTCAACATGGGAAGCATTCAAAGAACTTATCTTGGAAGCTACTAGGCTTTACATACCAACTAAGAAATATTATTCAAGGTTTAGGCCTAAATGGATGTTAGATGAACTGATGAGGCATATGGCAGAGAAGAAAGATGCATGGGATACATACAAATTAACACGTGACACAGAAGCCTATGATAGATACAAGTTGATCTGTAACCAAGTTACAAAGGAGGTTAGGCAGGCGAAGGCAGATTACGAGAAATCTTTGGCAAGGGATGCAAAGAAAAACAGCAAAGAGTTCTTTACTTATGTAAACTCTAGAAGGAAGGGGATGAATCAGATTGGTCCACTTGATATCGATGGGTCAACTGTTGATAATCCTGCTCAGGTAGCTAACAAACTAAATGAATATTTTGCATCGACATTCACACATGAGGAGTTATTTAGCGAGGGGAAAGCCAGAGGTGTATTCAACTCTAGCAGTAAGCTAGAGGATCTTGTAATAACTGAGAGTAAAGTGGAGGAGAAATTGTTGAAGATAAACACAAGAAAGGCACCCGGGGTGGATGGGATCTATCCAGTTATATTAAAGGAGGCAGCAGAGGAAGTAAGCAAACCCTTAGCCATAATTATGAGAGCTTCCTTGGACTCAGGGGAGGTACCCACAGACTGGAGAAGTGCAAATGTGACCCCAATTCACAAAGGAGGATCAAAGGCTGACACAAGTAATTATAGACCTGTGAGTTTAACTTCTTTTCCAGGAAAATTAATGTAGGCACTAGTTAAAGAAGCACTGCAGGATCATTTAGACAAGACTTCAGTTATAGCTCGGACACAGCATGGTTTTGTTAAGGGGAAGTCTTGCCTGACCAATTTGATTGGATACTATGATGCAGCCACAAAGGAACTGGATGCAGGGAATAACTTTGATATTATAAACTTGGATCTTAGAAAGGCTTCTGATACTGTTGCACATGGAAGACTGCTGCACAAATTGGAGCAGTGTGACATTGGAGGAAAATTGCTGCTGTGGATAAAGGGGGACTGAGGGGGAGAAGACAGAGAGTGTTAATCAATGGACACTGCTCGTCGTGGACTAATGTTATTAGTGGAGTCCCTCAGGGCTCAGTGTTGGGTCCATTATTGTTTTCTGTATTCATAAATGATATTGATGATGGTATATCAAGCTTAATGTCGAATTTTGCAGACGATACAAAGGTAGGCAGGGTTGTCAAGGACACTACTGACACTATGCTGCTGCAACAGGATCTGGAAAGGTTGAGCAGATGGGCTGAGAGGTGGCAAATGAAGTTTAACCTTGACAAATGTAATGTACTACACATGGGAAACATCAACCCCAGAGCAATGTATCAACTCTGTGGTACTACACTGACAGTGGTAGAGAATGAAAGGGGCCTGGGGGTGGTTGTGCAGGCAGATATGAAGTTCTCTGAGCAGTGCAGACGGGCTGCAAGAGTAGCTCATGGTGTATTGTCAATGATATATAGGAATTTTTCTAGCAGGGATAAGGAGGTGATTATTCCCTTGTATAAGGCAATGGTCAGGCCACACCTAGAGTACTGTATACAGGTCTGGAGGCCTCATTTCAAGAAGGATGTAGACCTGCTGGAACGAGTACAGAGAAGGGCAACAAGATTAGTGAATGGAACAAAGGGATGCTCTTACGAAGAAAGGCTTACGTTTTGCAAATTACAGTGTCTGGAGACTAGGCACCAGCGAGGTGATCTGATAGAGGTGTATAAAGCATTGAATGGTTTGAGCATGCTCAATGCTGATGGGATTCTTCCTCTCGCTCAGAATAATCACCTGAGAGGGCATAAATTCAAATTGAGGAAAGACAGATGTAGAATAGATGTGCGGAAATTTGCCTTTAGCCAGCGGGTGGTTGGTTGGTTGGTGGAACAGACTTCCATCCCTTGTCGTGGAAGGTGATAGCCTAAATAAGGTTAATGCTCAGCTGGACAGGTATTTTGAACGAACAGAGGGGTGAAGTGGAATTGTTTTTTTTTTTTTTTTTTTTTTGGCTGATGCTGCATAAGCTTGCTTTCTTGCATCAAATGCCTCTACTAATGCTAATGCTAATGCTAGTGTTTGGGTAAGAAGCCACATGTGGTTTTCCACATCTGCGCCATCAGTACTCTTGTGATGAATAAAGAACCTCTGGAAAAGCCAGAAAAGTGTTGTGTGTTGCATGTGTAGTTTAGTGTTGATTCTATTGTTTGTGCTGGTGTCTTGGCCGCAATGCCCCTAGTGGGATTTCACGTTACCCGCCACCACCACCACCACTGTGAGATGAGCAAGGCTATCCGCAGTAGTCTGGCTGTTCTCTATCAGGGGTCGCCTGAGCTTCCTGATGGAGAACAAAAGAGAGAAGAAAAAAAAAAGCATGAGTGAGGGATATAGCTGAAGGATGGGTGTAAAAAGGGGGAGAAAGAACATTTATACGTTTCGACAGGGGTGTCTTTTATGTAGAAAAGATTTAACTTACTCATTCATACTTGCACATTTTATGTAGGAAAACTTGCGCTGGGGTTGATGAGCAAAGCGAGCAGGGGGTAAAGCCCTCTAGTTATTATTGTTATTATATTAGGGTTACCTGTAATTGATTACATAAACCAGTATCTCTGTCGGTATATTGCGTGTGTGCTCTGGTCGATTTGCCTGTTTTGCTGGACGAAAAAAAAACCCATTTTCTGAGGAAAAAGCCTTCTAACTCAGCCACGGAGTGAAAAAAAACCCATTAAAATTCCTCGCGTCATCGACGGAATTCGAACCAGGGACTTTACCACCCAGTGTGAGGAACACAGTGACGATACCACTGCGGTATCGTACAGATCTGCCTAATTAGTATTTTTAAGACCATGGCCACCCACGCGTGATATAAACACGGGTCGTGTTATGGACTCCATACCATATACTGCAATGTATATGGCATGGAGAGAGAGAGAGAGAGAGAGAGAGAGAGAGAGAGAGAGAGAGAGAGAGAGAGAGAGAGAGAGAGAGAGAGTGTCAAAAGTAGAAGGGGAATCACCAAGAAAGAGAAGAATGATGATATCCAGCTCAGGGAGACCCTGGATGTGCCAAGCCTATACTCACCAGATGTGAACCCCTGGGGTTTTACGTTGCATATCACAATTGCCTTGCCTGCAAATCTCCAGGTTCATTATCTGCCTATGCTAAACCTTGCAATAATTGTAAACCAATAATGAATCAGTCCAAATAAACACTTTCAATAGGCTTAAAGGTGAAAAAACTTAATTCACGTTCAAGAGCTCGTTGTGCATTCCGGTCTCTTGCCAAAGTAGTTCGACGCAAGTTTTGCCAGTCTTTACTCCCACCTTTTTAAAAACAAGATAGTTCTGGTGCCTCCTCAGCTAATGAAGCCTACTTACTAAATATTTGATACTTTTCCTCATGGAAGACTACTGTACAAATTAGAGCAGTATGCCATTAAGGGAGAGTTGCCACAATGGATAAAAGGATGGTTGAGTGGGAGAAAATAGAGAGTGGTAATCAATGGCCACTGCTCTCCATGGCCTAATATTATCAGGTGATTCCACCAGAGTTCGGTGTTGGGTCCATTATTGTGTTTTGTATTTATCAATGATATTGATGGAAGTATATCAGGCTCAATGTCCAAGTTTGCAGATGATACAAAGGTTGGCAGTGTTGTAATGAACCCTGTCATACTCTCATTAGTATTAGTATTAGTATTAGTAACGGCCGCATGGTGCAAGAAAGCCTATGGCTTATGCTGCACCAGCCAAAAAAAAAAAAAAAATAAATAAATAATCCGAACAAAACAATGATAAAAACAAAAAATAAATAAATAAATAACTAAATAATAATAATTAATAAATAAAAAAAATAAAATAAAAAATAAATAAAAAGGAAATTAAACCTATCATCCTATGCGCTTCCCTTACCCGAAAGTACTATCCAGATGACCTTTGAATTTCCCCAAACTGTCGGCCTCTACCACCCATGAAGGCAACTTATTCCAGTAACTTATAACTCGCTGGCTGAAATAAAACTTCCTGCAGTCCAATCCAAACATTTCCCCCCGTAACTTGAATTTATGTCCCCTAGTTCTAGCATCATTTATAATCTTGAAAATTTCGTCCTCATTCATTTTATTGATGCCTCTCAGAGCCTTAAACACCTCAATAAAATCACCTCTAAGGTGTCTAGTTTCCAAACTCTGCAACCCACATATTCGAAGTCTTTCTTCATAAGGACGCCCTTCATAAGGACGCCCTTTTGGCTGGTGCAGAATAAGCCTCAAGCTTCATTGCATTATATGGCTAATAATAATAATAATAATAATCTGCTTTAGAAAGAGATTTGTAAGTTACATCATTGATGTCATTTACAAAACTATCATGTGATCATTCAGCCATGTGATGGAAGTTGCAAAAAAAGAAAATGGCTATTGTGCATTTCATACTATTGATTCCACATACTGATAGATGTGGAATGAAACCAAAACAAAGGACGTTTGGCTTAAGTATCACCTTACAAAAAGATACTATCTAATTTGGAGAAAGGAAAAAAAAACTACAACGCAGATCGCAGGTTTGGAAAAGAAACCTTTCCAAATAAAAAAAAAGAGTAGGACTAAATCCACATCCGATATTCCAACTTCATCTCTCAGAAGGTTGATTGATAAAAATCACCCTTGCAAAAAAAAAAAAAAAAAAGGCTGGTTGGATGTAAAGCTTGTCGGAATGGGTATCACGATTGGAATCTTCAGCTGTGATTTATAAGCTTTTTGAAAATTCCTAAATGCCAAATTAAAAATGCAATCAGTATTTTATTTATTTATATTTTCTGGACATATGAGTCTTCTGCTGCCGATTTGGTAGTTAATTTTTTTTTTAGATAAATTGATCCATGAAAAACACACTCCAGTCACGAAGAGAGTTAGCATTAGAATTAGTAGAGGCATTTGATGCAAGAAAGCAAGCTTATGCAGCATCAGCCAAAAAAAAAAAAAAAAAAAAAACACTCCCATTTCATACCTCCGTTCGTTAAAAATACCTGTCCAGCTGAGCCTTACATTTATTTAGGCTATCCACTTCCACAACAAGGGATGTAAGTCTGTTCCACCAACCAACTACCCGCTGGCTAAAGGCAAATTTCCACACATCTATCCAACATCTGTCTTTCCTCGATTTGAATTTATGTATTCTCAGGTGATTATTCTGAGCAAAAGGAAGAGTCCCATCGGCATTGAGCATGCTCAAACCATTCAATGCTTTATACACCTCTATCAGATCACCTCGCCGGTGCCTAGTCTCCAGACAGTGTAATTTGCAAAACTTAAGCCTTTCTTTGTAAGAGCATCCCTTTGTTCCATTCACTAATCTTGTTGCCCTTCTCTGTACTCATTCCAGTAGCTCTACATCTTTCTTGAAATGAGGCCTTCAGACCTGTATACAGTACTCAAGGTGTGGCCTGACCATTGCCTTATATAATGGAATAATCACCTCCTTATCACTGCTAGAAAAATTCCTGTATATCATTGACAAGACATCATTAGCTACTCTTGCCGCCCGTCTGCACTGCTCAGAGAACTTAGCACTGCAGACGGGATTATATCTGCCTGCACAATTACCCCCAGGTCCTTTTCATTCTCTACCACTGTCAGTGTAGTACCACCGAGTTGATACGTTGCTCTGGGGTTGCTGTTTCCCATATGTAGTACTTTACATTTACAATGTAAACTTCATTTGCCACCTCTCAGCCCATCTGCTCTACCTTTCCAGATCCTGTTGCAGCAGCATAGTGTCAGTAGTGTCCTTAACAACACTGCCAACCTTTGTATCATCTGCAAACTTGGACATTAAGCTTGATATACCATAATTAATATCATTTATAAAAACAGAAAACAATAATGGACCCAACATTGAACCCTCAGGGACTCCACTTATAACATTAGTCCACGATGAGCAGTGTCCATTAATTACTACTCTCTGTCTTCTCCCCCTCAACCATCCCTTTATCCATAGCAGCAATTTGCCTCCAATGCCACACAGCCCCAAATTTGTGCAGCAATTTTCCATGTTCAATAGTATCAAAAGCCTTTCTAAGATCCAAATATATAATATCAAAGTTATTCCCTGCATCCAGTTCTTTTGTGACTGCATCATAGTATCCAATCAAATTGGTCAGGCAAGACTTTCCTTTAACAAAACCATGGTGTGTCCGAGCTATAACCGAAGTCTTGTCTAGATGATGCTGCAGTGCTTCTTTAATCAGTGCCTCCATTAATTTTCCTGGAATAGAAGTTAATCTCACCGGTCTATAATTACTTGTGTCAGCCTTTGATCTTCTTTGTGAATTGGGATCACATTTGCACAATTCCAGTCTATGAGTACCTCCCCTGAGTCCAAGGAAGCTCTCATAATTATGGCTAAGGGTTTGCTTACTTCCTTTGCTGCCTCATTTAATGTAACTAGATAGATCCCATCCACCCCAGGTGCCTTTCTTGTGTTTGTCTTCAACAAATTCTCGTCCGCTTTACTCTCAGTTATTACAAGATTATCTAGCTTACTGTGAGAGTTGAATACACCTCTGGCATTCCCCTCACTGAATAACTCCTGAAGTGTGAATGTGGATGCAAAATATTCATTTAGTTTGTGAGCTACCTGAGCAGGATCATCAACAGTTCAACCATCGATATCAAGTGGACCAATCTGATTCATCCACTTCCTTCTAGAGTTTAGATAAGTAAAGAACTCTTTGCTGTTTTTCTTTGCGTCCTTTGCCAAAGATTTCTCGTAATCTGCCTTCGCCTGCCTAACTTCCTTTGTAACTTGGTTACAGACCAGGTTATATCTATCATAGGCTTCTGTGTCACATGTTAATTTATATGTATCCCATACATTTTTCTTCTCTGCAATATGTCCCATTAGTTCATCTGACATCCATTTAGGCCTAAACCTTGAACAATATTTCTTAGTTGGTATGTAAAGCCTAGTAACTTCCAAGATAAATTCTTTGAATGCTTCCCATTTTGAATTTGCTGTTGGTAACATCATCAGTTGGTCCCACTTTATAGAATTTAAATATTGTCTCAGACCATCATAGTCGCCTTTACGAAAGCAATATCCTTCCCTTTACTCCGAATGGTAGTTACCTCTTTGAGTAAATCCCACTTTAGCACACTGTGATCACTGCCACCTAGCGGTTCCTTTATCTGCAAATTCTTAATGCATGAAGAATCACTACTGATAATCAGATCAAGATTATTACTCCCTCTAGTTGCTTCCCAAACATGCTGATGTAGAAAACAATCATCCAATAAATCCACAAAAGCCTTGCTAGTGTGGAGTGACCAATCCAGAAATTCCAGTCAATATACGGGAAATTAAAATCCCCCATTATAAGACTCTCTGATTTACTGGCCCACTCTATTTCTCTGTACAGTTTCTTATTATACTCATCAGAGTCATTAGGCCTATAGCATACTCCTACTCTCAATTTTGATCTCCCAATGCTTATGTCATACCAAACTGACTCGACACTGCACTGTCAAGCGATGTCGACTGGTTTCTCTTCCTTGGATTTTATGTGTTTCTTAACTAATAACATAACCCCCCTCCCTTCCTATCCTGTCTATCCTTTGTGTAGACGTTGTACTCCCCAAATTCCAGTTCTGCATTCCTTATATCTGTGTGACACCACGTCTCTGAGATCCCAACAATATCTGCCTTTGATGTTTTGAGCAATACCTCAAATTCATCAAATTTATTTACCAAACTCCTGGCATTGTTGTACACGCAGGTATACATGCACGTGATATTTTTCTTAGCTCCCTTAACAAAACCCATGTGTTTACTTGTACCGCAATGACTCCCAGCAGAGTCTGAAATATCCTGCATCTTGTTTTTCAGGCTTCTGTTCATTCCAATAGAAGCAGTGCAAGAATCTCTTTCACCTCTGCCAGTGGCTACTGTTAATCTATTAGTCTTTGTTTCCCCCCAAGCTAGCAGTTTTCCGACCAGCCTAACACTGCCTCGATAGCATCAGCAAATATTCTTGCACCCTTTCTATTTAAGTGTATCCCATCCCTGTAGAAGCAGTCTCTCCTGTTAACAAGTACAGACCAGGCTGAAAAAAAATTTTCCCCTTGAGCCTTGCACAATCTTTCCAGGGCCGAATTGATCGACAAAGCTGTCATCATATACTCCCTACTATAGTATCTGGCCAGAATTGCAGACACTTTCAAATTCAACCCTAATTCAAGGCTTTTTTTTCAACAGTGACCTGTACATTTTAAGTAATTCTGTCGGTCTCCTACTGTTAGTGATGCAGTGTACCTATATACCTGCCAAGAGGTGGGTTCATCAATTAGCAAGAGGGGTGACAGCTTCGCATTGCCCAGAAACCAGTTATCCCATTAATTCTGTCCTTTCGGTGGAATATAGTTTTTGAAAATGGTGTGCTGGAAAGTTTTAGGACTGATTTTTTGAAACGATACTACTAGCAGCATACATTTGCCACTATTGAAACTATACCCTATTCAGTCTAAACTGGCTCTGGATCAAGTATCATCAGTGTGCACAAAGCTGTTCTACTGAAAGTTGTGTTTTTTTAGTTGGCCTAGTAAAATCATTTCATAGATAGATTGAAGGACTGAGCAAAGACTGGTGATAAAATTTTGTTTAGGAAAGGGGTTATCCAGGTATCCCATGTGTTCTGTCCTTTCAGTGTACATTTAGGTCTAAACCGTGAACAATATCTCTTTGTTGGTATAAAAAGCTTTGCAGAGTTAATAAATTGTGATTTCTTCAGGAAAGAGGAATTTTGATACAAGACCTATTTGTGGCCTATTTGTAGTACTCTTCTGTGTAACTTTTGCCCAGTTACCTGCTGTTTACACATGAGTAAATTGACCTACTGCATTACTGTAGTGGTGGTTGGGAGGGAGGTAGAAATGGTCACGTGACAGCGTAAACTGAACACAAGCAGTGGGAGGAGCGAAACTTGTCGATCACTGCAGCCTCCCCAGAACTCAACCGGATGCACAGAAAAGTAGTCTGTGACCGGATGTACCAGCTTGTAAAGATTTAACTGGAATCACAAAGTAGTAACATATCTTACTTCGCTGTGACTGGAACAGTGTTTTTCAGTGTTTTATTTAGAGTGACGCAATACCAAGGAAACTGCAGGCGAAAGTGAAAGTAGTGTATTTTGGAGGAAATTTAATTTCTATCTTAACTGAAATATACGTAAAATAAAACGGTTTTCGTCACCACTTGCCCTAATGTTTAGAAGATGGTAATTGTGGTGGTAGTAAAGTAACATGTATAAAAGTTATGTGTAAATTTTTTTGCGAAAGATCCATTACTGCAGCTGTTCAGCAGAGAAATTTATTGGATTCGCTGCTCTGATTAAAGAATTTCTAGGTAATTTATTATTATTATTATATATTTTTTTTTACTGTGTATTATTATCAGTATTAGCGGAGATAATGGTGTTATTATTATTATTATTATATTAGCCACATGGTGCAAGGAAGCCTGAGGCTTATGCTGCACCAGCCAAAAAAAAAAAAATCTGAATTACCCCAAGAGAGAGAGAAAACAAGCGTCAGAAATAGTAGGGAATCACCTAGAAAGAGAAGAATGATGATATCCAGCTCAGGACCCTGGGTGTGCCAAGGCCATACTCACCAGATGTCTCCAGCTTCCCTTATTCCACGCGATAACATGTTGGTTTTGGTTTCCAAATGCTAGCCGTATCGCTAGCAGTCTGAGCGCTGTACCCGGTACTGAATATCGACCGGTTTATCTTTCGATGGTTTTTTTGTTTCTCTTTCGGTACTAACAGTATATCTTGGCTGTCGAAAGCACAGAGTAACCTATGTTACTACTCTGTTTGAAAGGATTGCATATTCCTCTATCTTGAACAGCTTGGCCATTTGTGATTTTCGTCACCTACAGGTTAGTACGCAATTATTTTTGCTTTGAAGTAGTGTTAGTAATCGCACACTACTTCAAAAAAAAAAAATAGAAAAGTAATCGCACTTTTCTATATTTTTTTTTTTTTTTTTTTGTTATTGTGATGATTGTAATTGGTTTTATGCAGGATCGGCATTTAGAGCCACATTGCTCCAGTCTATTTCTGTGTGTAGGTGCATCTGACCACGAGCCTGTTATGCTGAAAAACTCTCGGGGAATATTCCTGCTCCCTCCGTTTCAGATATTTTAAAAACAGCGATGGGAAGAGAACCCTCTAAATGAGTGACAAATGGTGCAACCTTATTACTGGATGAAAATTCTCATAAACTTCTTGTTGCCAGTGAAAAGTTTTGTCAGCAGACAATTGGTATTGTGTAGTCAGATATGAAGCGCGTTATAGCCATAGTAGCTTATGCGCCATTAATACTCCCACCATGCGCCATTAATACTCCCATCAAATATGAAGCAGGTTGTCAACATATGCACCTCCTTCCAGTTAATGCCATTTGGCTTTAAGCACTTCTGATAAATAATATGCTGGTGGGATTTCTTGGTGTCATTGGTAATTCACTAATTTACATGGATGAAATTGAACCATACCAGCTGCATATAGTGTGTGATGCATTACAAGTCAAAGGACAACTTACAAATACTACTTAGATGGAAAAAAAGGGGAGCAAGGGAATGGTTTCAAAGCCCAGTAACCCCCCTCCTTTTTTTAAGTGCAAAGTTAATTGTATTTTGTTTAAAAAAACTGCAGTGCTGGGTTGATTTCATTAGTGCACCACCACCACCAGTGCTGATGCTATCAAGGCACTGATAGGTGGATCAGAACACTGCTAACTTGGGCAGATATACATACTAATAGATTAGCTACAGCCATAGCAGAGAGAAAAGTGATTCTTGCACCTCTTCTCCAGGAACATGCAGCAGCCTGGAAAGCAAGGTGTCAGGGATTTCAGGCCCCACTGCAGTGGTTTTCAACCCTTTTTTTAATAACGGCACCCCTAAGTAATTTATTTTATTTTGCGGCACCCCTAGTCAATTTTCTGCCTGTTAGATCCGATTCTCTCTCTTCATATATATATATATATATATATGTGTGTGTGTGATAGTTATTACAATAATATAATTATAAAAATTACATTTCGTAATACAAATTATATGTATACAGTATATAATAATTTTATTCTTTATATAGAGGTACTAAGTAAACATCAATTATAGATCACCACAAAATTAAAAAGATACTGTACACCTTTTTATAATGAAATAAACATATAAATTTTAAAAAATAATAAGTTTAGTAACTTAAATCCAAATTACATGGCACCCTTGGAATGTTGTTGCGGTTGAAAACCACTGCCCTACTGTGTTAGTTGTCGACAGCACCAGAGGCTTCCCCCATCTCGCTGTGGGTCATCATGGAACAAGTAAATACATGGGATATGTTAGGCTAATTAAGAGATAGAATAAGTGCACGTATACTTTATGCACACTACTGCTAGAAGCATTGTAAATAAACTTGATGAATTTAAAATACTGATTAAGTCATCAAATGCAGACATTTATAGGGATAGGAAAGAAATGATGTCTCTCAGAAATAAGTGATGCTGAATTTGAATAGGAGCACAATGTGTACAGGAAGGTCAGGTAGGATAGGAGGGTGGAGGGTTATGCTCTTAGTTAAAGAAGGATATTAAATTTAAGGAAGTTCATCCATCAACATGGGTGACCAACACAATGATGAGTCAGTTTTGTGTGATATAAGCACTGGGATAACAAAATGGAGAGGAATGTGTTCTAGGCCTAATCAGTAAACAGAATGTCTTATAATGGGAAGGATTTTAACATTCCAGATATTGACTGGAACTTTTGTGGGTTGTTCACTCACAAACTAGCAAGGCTTTTGCGAATTTCTTGGATGACTTTTCTAGAGAGGCAAATTTGAAATATGAAATTTGATTATCAGCAGTGATTATTAATGCATAAGAGTCTGCAGGTAAAAGACCCACGGGTGGCAGTGATCACAGTGTAGTAATGTTAATTAAAGACATAACTACCATCATGAGTAAAGGGAAAGGCTTTTGCTTTTGTAAGGGTGACTATAGTGGTCACAGACAGTTTTTAAATTCTGTATAGTGGGACCAACAGCCAATTCTAAATGGTAAGCATTTGGAGAAGTAATCATAGAAGCTATTAGGCTTTTAATACCAACAAAGAAATACTGTTCAGAGCTTAAACTTATATATGAACTATATATGATAAATATATACACTTATATATGATAAATGAACTATTAAACACGCAACTGAGAAGAGAAGTGTGTGGGATGCATATAAATTATCAGGTGATACAGAAGCCTATGGTAGATATAAATTAGGCTGTAATTAAGTAACAAAGGAGACTAGGCAAGCTAAGAGATTATGAAGTCTCTTGGAAAGAATGCAAAGAAAATCAGCAAAGACTTCTCTGCTTATATTAACAGTAGAAGTAAGGGGTTGCAGTGTTCTCCCCAGGATCTATCGAATGGGCGCACCACCCGGTGAATTTAACTGACAGCCTGGCTAAAATTTAAGCGATTCTCGCAGTATGTATGGTACTGCTCCTGGATCTTGATCAATATTAATTCAAACATACTATGTGATCGAGATCAATGTGAGAGGAGCATATAATGTTAAATTTTGCTCTGGATTGCTTAAGTCACATTTATAAATAACAGAAAATTTTATAATTTTGCAAAGTATTAAACTTTCCTGCCTGGTTACTTCATAATGCCACCCAGCTGGCAAAATTTTCTGGGGAGAACACTGGGGTTGAATCACATTGTGCCACTTGATGTCAGTGGGTTATCTGTCGAAGGACCACTGACATCAAGGTTGCTGACAAATTGAATAGGTATTTTTTTATCTACATTCCACACACATCAGGAATTCTTTTGGGAAGGGAATGCTAGAAATTTATCTCACTCTAATGGGGAGAGAAATGACATTGAGATAACTGAAAGGAAAGTGGAAGAGAAATTGTTGAGGATGAACATAGGAAAAAAAAAAAAAAAAAAAGGTGGCTTGTGTAGATGGAATCTAACCAATTGTATTAAGGAAGGCAACAAAGATGGTAAGCAAACCCTTAGCCATAATTATGAGAGCATCCTTGGATTTAGGGGAGGCCTCTATGGACTGGAGATGTGCAAATTTATCCCCTGTTCATAAAGAAGAATCAAAAGGTGAAATGGGGAATGTTACGTGGGGGAGACAGGACGGCGTCTCAAGGACCGTCTAGGAGAACATTCACGAGCGATACGGACCGCAGAGCTCAATAAATCCGCCATTGCCGAGCACTATTGGGAAAAACAACACCAGATCTCCCCCGACAACGCTGTCATCCTTGACCGGGCGCATAGATTCTGGGACCGCAAGTGGCTGGAAAGTCTGTGGATTGGATCCTCTGGTAACAATAGTATAAACAGAGACAGGGGAGTTAGGCTTCACCCCCTTTTTGAGGCGGTGGTTTTGACAAGAGACAAACGTTTTAATTTTCCACGTGTCCAGTCCACTTCCGGTTCCGGTACAAGTGAAAGGAATGCTGAGTATGCGCCTGGTCATCCACGTGTGCCGTGAGCCTGGTACTTAAGGATGTGTCATTTAAGTCTCACTATTACTGAGGAAGGAGGAAGACACCTTCGAAAGCTCTAGTGTTCTTTATCGTCTTTTTATCGCTTTTATATTTATATTTTAATGCATTTTAACTTATTTTACTTTTGTTATAGTTTAGTTTTTTGTAAATGATTAAAAGTTTTTTTGTAAATATTATTTTACAGTCTTTTCTGTCATTTTATTTTATTTTATTTCATTATTCAACCAGTCATAAACGGTTGGTGGGTGTGTTTAAAATTGATATTATAGGTGACATGAGTAATTAAATTACAGACCTGTTAGCTTAATGTATGTTCCAGAAAAAATAATGGCATCACTGGTTAAAGTGATGCAGGACCATTTAGAAATAGATGCAGCTATAGTTCAGAGACAGCATGAATTTGTTAAAGGACTGTCTTTTCTATCTGATAGGATACTGTGATGCAGTGACCAAGTAACTGGATACAAAAATAATTTTGATATCATATATTTCATATACTTATAGACCTGTTAGTTTAACTTCGGTTCCAGGGAAATTAATGGAGGCACTGGTTAAAGAAGCACTTCAGGATCGTCTAGACAAGACTTCAGTTATAGCTCGGACACAGCATGGGTTTCTTTAGGAGAAGTCTTGTCTGACCAATTTGATTGGATACTATGATGTGGTCACAAAGTAACTGGATGCAGGGAATAACTTTGATATCATATATTTCGATCTTAGAAAGGCTTTTGATACTGTTGCACATGGAAGACTGCTGCACCAATTGGATCAGTGTGGCATTGGAGGCAAATTGCTGCTATGGATAAAGGAATGGTTGAGTGGGAGAAGACAGAGAGTGGTAATCAATGGACACTGCTCTTCGTGGACTAATGTTATTAGTGGAGTCCCTTAGGGTTCAGTGTTGGGTCCATTGTTGTTTTCTGTATTTATAAATGATATTGATGATGGTATATCAGGCTTAAAGTCCAAGTTTGCAGACGATACAAAGATTGGCAGGGTTGTTAATGACAGTATGCTGCTGCAACAGGATCTAGAAAAGTTTAGTAGGTGGGCTGAGAGGTGGCAAATGAAGTTTAACATTGACAAATGTAAAATACTACATATGGAAAGCAGTAACCCCAGAGTAATGTATCAACTCTGTGTTACTACACTGACAGTGGTAGGGAATGAAAAGGATCTGGGGGTAATTGAGCAGGGAGATATGAAGTTTTCTGAGCAGTGCAGACGGTCTGCAACAGTAGCTCATGGTGTCTTGTCAACGATATACAGGAATTTTTCTAGTAGGGATAAGGAGGTGATTATCCCCTTGTATAAGATGATGGTCAGGCCCCACCTTGAGTACTGTATACAAATCTGGAGGCCTCATTTTGAGAAGGATGTAGAGCTGTTGGAACATGTACAGAGAAGGGCAACAAGATTAGTGAATGGAACAAAGGGTTTCTCTTACAAAGAAAGGCTTAAGTTTTGCAGATTACAGTGTTTGGAGACCAAGCACCTGCGAGATCAACTAGTTTAGCTGTATAAAGCCTTGATTGGTTTGAGCATGCTCAGTGCTGATGGCATTCTTCCTCTTGCTCAGAATAATCACCTGAGAGGGCATAAATTCAAATCGAGGAAAGACATTTGTAGGATAGATGTGCGGATGTTAGCCTTTAGCTATAATAGGTGGACTAGACTTCCATCTTTTGTTGTGGAAGTTGATAGCTTAAATAAATTTAAGGCTGAGTTGGACAGGTATTTGGAACAAACGAGCATTTTTTTTTTTTTTTGGCTGATGCGCGTGAGCTTGCCTTCTTGTACCGTATCCCTCTACTAATGCTGATACTTTTTTTTTTTTTTTTATGTAAACCCCAAACACGAGAGGTATTAGAACCTATAGTACTTTGTACGGTGCTTGGGTTGGAGGTTGAGAAGATGAAAGAAGATATTTGTTGACATTGGACTTCAACTTCTGTAGACTGTAATTTTCAGGAAATACGTATGAAGGAAGGAATATTGGATCTCGCCACGATGTTCATTATAACCTCAAAGTCATCAATCATACTGCGTGATAAAAGGGATAGGGAAGGGTTGACCGGAACGTAGCTCTAGAGACTAAACATGGGTTCCACCACTTCACGCCTCCAATAAGCAAAGTGGTTGTATTGCACTGGTTGATGAGAGTTATCTACCACCTAGTACTGCCTGGTAACATAGAGGGGCGGCATTCCTCCATGTGGTGTGGGCACCACACCTTGACCCCTGCTTACGTTGGTTCACACCTGGGTGGTCATCCACCATGTGCATGGAGGTTATACCCAGGATTACTAACCGCCCCACCATCGTGAAGGTGCAAGCATGAGGGTTTGGCTGTCCCAGACTGTCCGGACTTCGTCGAAATTGGGTCCACTTGACTTGAGTGTCACCCGAATATCAGTTCCATCAGCATTTTAGACTCCCAGGTAGCAAATACAGCTTGTCTGACATATCTGATAGAATGTCTGTGACAACCTCAAGGACCCTCCATTCGCTGAGCTGGACAGGTATATACCTGTCCAGCTCAGCCTTAAATTTATTTAGGCTATCAATTTCTACAACAAAGGATGGAAGTCTGTTCCACCAACCAGCCGCTGGCTAAAGGTGGAATTTGAATTTATGCCCTCTCAGGTGATTATTCTGAGCAAGACGAAGAATCCCATCAGCATTGAGCATGCTCAAATCATTCAAGGCTTTATACACTTCAATCAGATCACTTCGCAGGTGCCTAGTCTCCAGCAACTAATCTGCAAAACTTAAGCCTTTCTTCGTAAGAGCAAACCTTCGTTCCATTCACTAATCTTGTTGCCCTTCTCTATACTCATTCCAACAGCTCTACATACTTCTTAAAATAGGCTTCCAGACCTGTACACAGTACTCAAGGTGTGCCTGACCATTGCCAGGCCACACCTTGGCCTGGTAAGACCATATTATTTAAGGGGATAATCACCTCCTTATCCCTGCTAGAAAAATTCCTGTCTATCATTGACAAGACACTATGAGCTACTCTTCCAGCCCATCTGTACTGCTCAGAAAACTTTATATCTGCTTGCACAATTACCCCAGGTCCTTTTCATTCTCTACCACTGTCAGTGTAATACCACAAGTTTGATATGTTACTCTGGGGTTACTGCTACCCATATGTACTTCACATATGTAGTACTTTACATTTGTCAATGTTAAACTTCATTTGCCACTTCACAGCCCATCTGCTCAATGTTTCTAGATCCTGTTGCAGCAGTGTACTGTCTTAACCCTACAAACCTTTGTGTCATCTGCAAACTTGGAGATTAAGCTTGATATACCATCATCAGTATCATTTATAAATACAGAAAACAACAATGGACCCAACATTGAACCCTGAGGGACTCCACTAATGATATTAGTAACACTATGAGCTGTGTCCATTGATTACCAATCTGTCTGTTCTCAATCTCTACCAGCCCTTTATTCATAGCAGCAACTTGCCCTTAATGCCACACTGCTCCAATTTGTACAGCAATCTTTTATGTGCAACAATATCAAAAGCTTTCCTGAAATCCAAGTACAGTGCATTCTGGTTATTTGGGCCACCGATTAATCGGAGCAGCCATTTATTTGGGGCAAATCATAAAAAACAGAACCCAATCAAGAAAATAGCCAGGGTTTACTTCGCTTAATTGGGACATCATACTGTTTAATCGGGCAGGAGACCGCAGCACTGGAGATTACCCTATGATTGTCTCCGACTGTACACGAGGTTCAGTCGGATTTCTGGAGGTCACAACCATAAAACAATTAGCAGTCACCTGTCTATTGGGCTTTTCTGTTAGTGCAATCTATCATAAATGGATAGTAAACTAGATCTTATTGAATTTGCAATAATACCGACAGCTGGAATTCTGTGGTGAAATGTGTTTACACTTCCATAAAATCTTCAATCGTATAAAAAAATTAATTTTCAGACTCTTCTCTTCATTCCTCTTTTTAAAGCTTCATAACTTGTTACTCTGTTCTCACTTGTGTGCATATAATGTTAATCGCAATTTGTGTGTGCCGTGTTCTTTGTTATTGATTGCTTATCTTTTTACTGGGTGACTCCGTAGCCAGGTGGGTAGGAGCAGCAGCAGCAGCAGCAGTTCGTAGCACACGCTTCTTGATTAGACCGGGGTTCTAGCTCGTGACCACCAAATACAGAGGATGCGGAAAACTCTGAAAAATGACTACCACATATCCCCGGAGCAATATGGTCTTAGTTGTTAATGCTCCTAAAAACCAAATAACAACAACATCATCATCTTTTTACTGTTTTAAATTTTAACTGCCACCTACAAATCTCAGTGAACAGAAATGTCAGCTAGTTAGAATATACATATTACGTATTAATTATTCTGATTATCACATATTCTTCTGATTTTCACATATCATTTAATTTTTTAATTGGTAAGGTAATAAAGTGCTTAATTTGTGCTTAATATATCTTTACTTTTATAGCCTGTGGATAAATTTCCTCCTATTTTTGCTAATTAGAATCGCCGTTTAAGAGAATTAAAATTCAATTCACAAACGTGGTCACAATGACTGGCACTTACTACACATCGTTATAGTGAATGGTACTTTACTATGGTGAGTCCATTGTAACATGATTTGATTGTATAGTAAACCAATTGTAAAGCGGGGGTCCATTGTATTTTTAAATATTTATGAGAAACTTCAGATAATTGGGGCAGCCACTTAATCGGGCCAAAATGCACTAGTCCCGATGTGTCCCAAATAACCGGAATCGATTGTATATGATATCAGAATTATTTTTTGCATCCAGTTCCTTTATGACCACATAGTAATATCCAATCAAATTGTCAGGCAAGATTTTCCCTTAACAAAACCCGTGCTGTGTCTGAACTATAATTTCATTTTTGTCCAGGTGATTCTGTATTGCTTCTTTAACCAGTGACCCCATTATTTTCCCTGGCACAGAATTTAAACTTACAGGTCTATAATTACTTGTGTCAGCCTTTGATCCTCCTTTGTGAATTGGGGTCACATTTGCACGTCTCCAGTCTATGGGTACCTCCAGTCCGTGGGGGACATCCCCTAAATCCAAGGATACTCTAAGGTGACTTCCTTGCTGCCTCCCTTCATATAATTGGATATAACCCATCCACCCCAGTTGCCTTTGTTATGTTTAACTTCAATTTCTCTCCACTTTACACTCAGTTATTACAAAATCATTAAGTTTAATAAGCTTGTGTCCTGCACTTGTCTACAGAATTCCTCGCTTGTGAATGTAGATGCAAAATACTCATTGTTTGTCAGCTACCTGAGCAGTATCATCAACAGTTGAACCATTGATATCAAGTGAACCATTCTGATTCATCCCCTTCCTCCTAGAGTTTACATAAGTTAAAAAGGCTTTGCTGTTTTATTTGCATTCCTTGTCAAAGATTTTATGTAATCTGGCTTTGCTTGCTGACCTTCTTTGTGATTTTATTACAGACTAGCTTGTATCTACCATAAACTTTTGTTACCTGATAATTTATATGCATCTCATGTATTTTTTTTTTCTCTGCTATGAGTCTCATTAATTCATTTGACATTCCACTTAGGCCTAAATCTTGAACAGTATTTCTTAGTTTGCATGAAAAGCCTAGTAGCTTCCATGATTAATTTCTCGAATGGTTCCCATTTAGAAGTTGCTGTTGGTAACATCAGCTGATCCTACTGTATAGAATTTAAAAACTGTCTGCGACCACTGTAGTAACATTTACAAAAGCAAAAAGCCTTCCCTTTATCCATGTTGGTAGTTAAATCTTTATTTAAATCCCACATCAATACACTGATTACTGCTACCTTTTATCTACAGGTTCTTAATGTATGAATAATCACTGCTGTTAATGAGATTTTTAAAAAAAAAATTTTATTTTTATTAATAACAAGATACACAACAGGTAACCATTAACAGTGTATCTGAGATCAGAACAATGAACACAATAACAATAATAAGAGATCGACAGGAAGATAAACATTGTTATAGATTAAAACATTTTCGAACATTAAAATCATATGTACAAAAGAGGATTGCATTAAGTTAAGTTACTGGTAAAACAAGTAATAATTAATCAGTTAGAGAATAGAAAAATAATAATACAAATAATAATAATAATAAACTACAATAATTAGATCAGAGCTAGTCAATTTGCAGTTTAAGAGAAGAGGCAAACTTGTGGATGGAGTTCATCAGTGGTTGGGAGTTGTCAAAGAAGTCAATGAGAGAGTCTGGCTTGTCTATAAGGAGCATTGAAGTTGGTTTTGCTAAGGATATCAGATGCTTCATAAGTTCCAGTGATTACTTTGGCTAGAAGGGTGATGTCAGCAGTAACTCTAGTGCAGAGAAGCTTCAAATGAAAGTAATCGCACAGCGATTCATAATACACTCAGTGATAGAATATAGGATTATGGTACGTAAGGTAACGGGCAAACATTTTTTGGACTGCTTCAATTTTGTTAGTTAAAATTTTTGTGTAAGGATTCCAGATGGGTGAACTGAATTCAAGGATTGGCAGAACAATAGTTTTATAAAGGATAACCACATGTCTGTTATCTTTATAAAGGATAACCACGTGTAGTTTTTGAACTTGTATGTGTTCCGTTTGATGAATCCTAGTGCTTTGAATGCTTTGCTGGTGATTTTAAGGACATGGGCATTGAATTAGCACTGCTGGAGAAGAGAATATCCAAGTTGTTAACTTTGTCACACCTTTCAATGTTCACAGAGTTAATAGTGTACTCCTTATTTATTAGTTGTGGAGATTTGCTGGATGAAAAAGAGATTATGTTGCACTTCGACGGGTTAGCAGACAACCCATTTAGAGATAGCCACAGAGAGAATTTATTGAGAGCAAATTGAAGCTGTTGAGAATCGGTAATCTCCTTCACTGCTGAGTAGATCTTAAGATCATCTGCTTAGCATCAGGATTAGTAGAGGCATATGAGGCAAGAAAGCAAGCTTATTCAGCATCAGACAAAAAAAAAAAAAAAAAAAAACCACTCCCATTTCACCCCTCCATTCATTCGAAATACCTGTCCAGTTGAGCCTTAAATTTGTTTAGGCTAATCAACTTCAACAGCAAGTGATGGAAGTCTGTTCCACCAACCAACTACCCGCTGGCTAAAGGCAAATTTCTGCACATCTATCCTACATCTGTCTCTCCTCAATTTGAATTTATTCCCTTTCAGGTGATTATTCTGAGAAAGAGGAAGAATCCCATTGGTATTGAGCATGCTCAAACCATTCAAGGCCTTATACACCTCTATGAGATCACCTCGCCGGTCCCTAGTATCCAGTCTCTGTAATTTGCAACACTTAAGCCTTTCTTCGTAAGAGCAACCTTTTGTTCCATTCACTAATCTTGTTGCCTTTCTCTGTACTCGTTCCAGCAGCTCTACATCCTTCTTGAAATGAGGCCTCCAGACCTGTATACAGTACTCAAGGTGTGGCCTGACCATTGCCTTATACAAGGGAATAATCACCTCCCTATCCCTGCTATCCTGTATATCATTGACAAGACACCATGAGCTACTCTTGGAGCTCGTCTGCACTGCTCAGAGAACTTCATATCTGCCTGCACAATTACCCCCAGGTCCTTTTCATTTTCTACCACTGTCAGTGTAGTACCGCAGAGTTGATACGTTGCTCTGGGGTTACTGTTTCCCATATGTAGTACTTTACATTTGTCAATGTTAAACTTCATTTGCCACCTCTCAGCCCATCTGCTCAACCTTTCCAGATCCTGTTGCAGCAGCATAGCATCAGTAGTGTCCTTAACAATCCTGCCAACCTTTGTATCGTCTGCAAACTTTGACATTAAGCTTGATATACCATCATCAATATCATTTATAAATACAGAAAACAACAACGGACCGAACACTGAACCCTGAGGAACTCCACTAATAACATTAGTCCACGTTGAGCAGTGTCCATTGATTACCACTCTCTGTCTTCTGCCACTCAACCATCCCTTTATCCATAGCAGCAATTTGCCTCCAATGCCACACTGATCCAATTGGTGCAGCAGTCTTCCCTGTGCAACAGTATCAAAAGCCTTTCTAAGATCCAAATATATAATATCAAAGTTATTCCCTGCATCCAGTCCTTTTGTGACTACATCATTGTATTCAATCAAATTGGTCAGGCAAGACCTTCCCTTAACAAAACCATGCCGTGTCTGAGCTATAACTGAATTCTTGTCTAGATGATCCTGCAGTGCTTCCTTACCCAGTGCCTCCATTAATTTTCCTGGAACAGAAGTTAAACTAACAGGTCTATAATTACTTGTGTCAGCCTTTTATCCTCCTTTGTGAATTGGGGTTACATTTGCACATCTCCAGTCTATGGGTACCTCCCCTGAGTCCAAAGAAGCTCTCATAATTATGGCTAGGGGTTTGCTTACTTCCTTTGCTGCCTCCTTTAATATAACAGGATAGATCCCATTCACCCCAGGCCTTTTTTATGTTTATCCTCAACAATTTCTCCTCCACTTTCCTCTCAGTTATTACAAAATCATCTAGCTCACTGCCAATGTTTACTTCACCTACGACATTCCCCTTCCTGAATAACTCCTCATGTGTGAATGTAGATGCAAAATACTCATTTAGTTTGTTAGCCACCTGAGCAGGATCCTCCACAGTTGAACCATCAATATCCAGTGGACCAATCTGATTTATCCCTTTCCTTCTTGAGTTTAAATAGGTAAAGAACTCTTTTCTATTTTTCTTTGCATCCTTTGCCAAGGATTTCTCATAATCTGCCTTTGCCTGCCTAATCTGACTTGGTTACAGACCAACTTATATCTGTCATAGGCTTCCATGTTACCCATTAATTTGTATGTATCCCATGCATTTTTCTTCTCTGCCATTTGTCTCATTAGTTCATCTGACATCCATTTAGGCCTGAACCTTGAACATTATTTCTTAGTTGGTATGTAAAGCCTGGTAGGTTCCAAGATTAGTTCTTTGAATGCTTCCCATTTTGAATTTGCTGTTGGTAACATCATCAGTTGGTCCCACTGTATAGAATTTAAATACTGTCTCAGACCATCATAGTCGCTTTTACGAAAGCAAAAACCTCTTTTTACCTTTTTACCTTCCCTTTACCTCTGATGTGAGTTACCTCCTTGAGTAAATCCCACATCAGCACACTGTGATCACTGCCACCTAGTGGTTCCTTTATCTGCAGATTCTTAATGCATGAAGAATCTCTACTGATAATCAGATCAAGAGTATTGCTCCCTCTAGTTGTCTCCCGAGCAAGCTGATGTAGAAAACAATCATGTGAGTGACCAACCCACAAATTCCAGTCAATATCTGGGAAATTAAAATCCCCCATTATAAGACTATCTGATTTACTGGCCCACTCTATTTCCCTGTACAGTATCTTATTATACTCATCAGAGTCATTAGGCCTATAAGAGGAGAGGCAAACTTGTGGATGGAGTTCATCAGTGGTTGGGAGTTGTCAAAGAAGTCAGTGAGAGAGTCTAGCTTGTCTATAAGGAGCATTGAAGTTAGTTTTGCTAAGGATATCAGATGCTTCATAAGTTCCAGTGATTACTTTGGCTAGAAGGGTGATGTCGGCAGTAACTCTAGTGCAGAGAAGCCTCAAATGAAAGTAATCGCACAGCGATTCATAATACACTCAGTCATAGAATATAAGATTACGGTTCGTAAGGTAATGGACAAAAATTTTTTGGACTGCTTCAATTTTGTTAGTTAAAATCTTTGTGTAAGGATTCCAGATGGGTGAACTGAATTCAAGGATTGGCAGAACAATAGCTTTGGAAAGGATAACCACATGTTTGTAGTTTTTGAACTTGTATATGTTCCGTTTGATGAATCCCAGTACTTTGAATGCTTTGCTGGTGATTAAGGACATGGGCATCGAATTTAGCACTGCTGGAGAAGAGAATCCCCCAAGTCGTTTATTTGGTCACAACCTTCGATGCTCCCAGAGTTAATAGTGTACTCCGTATTTATTAGTTGTGGGGATCTGCTGGATGAAAAAGAAATTATGTTGCACTTCGAGGGGTTAGCAGACAAGCCATTCAGAGATAGCCACAGAGAGAATTTATTGAGAGCAAATTGAAGCTCTTGAGAATCGGAGAATCGGTAATCTCCTTCACTGCTGAGTAGATCTTAAGATCATCTGCATAGAGTGCAACTTGAACATTGGAGGTGTAGATGAAAGAAGGAAGATCATTTATGAAAACAATGAAAAGTAGAGGACCTAGGGGAGAGACTTGAGGTACTCCACTTAGTGGTATAAAACGGTCTGAGTTCACTTGATTGATGATAACGCTCGAGGAACGATGCGTAATATAGCTGCATAACCATGAGAGCAAAGGGTCACAGATACCATATAGCTTGAATTGTTCCTGTGGGACTTTATCAAATGCCTTAGATATATCTATGTAGACTGCATCAACTTGAAGATGGTTATCAAGAACTTCAGAGGTGTATTGCCAGAAAGGAAGCAAATTTGTGACACTGACTTGCCACTGCAGAAACCATGTTGATTCTGATCTGTGAAAGGCCTGAAGAATTCGGAGAGATGTTTGTGTACTGCTATGTCAAAGAGTTCAGCCAGACTGTTTTGCAACGATATGGGTCTGTAATCAGTTACATTATTATTTATCGCCTTTCTTGAAAACTGGAACTATATTGACCTACTTAAAGTGCTTAGGATACTTTCCCTGCCTGAGAGACAAGTTGAAGATCTGCAGTATGAGGGGGTTTTAAGGTAGCAGCAGTCATTCTCCAAAATAAGCCTTGAATGTTAGTGGACCTCTAGTTTAGTCATTTCTTGTTTTTTTTATTGCTGACTTTAAATCTTCATCTGTGATAAAGATATTGATGAGAATATCATCTTTAACAGGTGTGAAGTCAGGAAATGAGACAGGTCTCATTGTATTTTTTGTTTAGATTCTGGAAAAATGTTTGGCAAACTCTTGAGCAATACTGAATTCATCCGATAAGGGAATTCTATCTGTGTTATGGAGTTGTAACTTTCTACTGGTTATATTCTTGTGCTTCATGAAATTTCAGAATGGTTTGATATTTCTGTGAGTAAGCAGACTATCCTGAACTGACTCTGTATACATATTGGAAGATTTTAATATGAGTGTTTTCACTTCTTTGCAGAGTTGGCTGAATATTTCATAGTATTGACTGTCACCTGACTGCTTATACTTGTTTCTATAGAATTCTTTGGATTTAATTTTTTGTATTAGTTCGCTGGTATACCAGTGTGGGTAGGTAGTGTGCAGTCAGATGGGATTGAGGAACAATGTCAGATATAACTGAATGTACACAGTTGATCAGGTTATTGGTGAGCACATCGATGTCATCCATATTATCAAAGAGCTGCTTGTCTATGTTGCTGAGAGCTAGGTTGAGCAGAGGCCAGTCAGCCATTCTGAAATTGAATTGTGGAGAATGGGAGCTGCATTTGAAGTTACGAGAAGTCACAGTGATGTCAAAAGTAATTGGCGAATGATCTGAGTGAAATATACGGTTGTCTTTGTGAACCTCTATATGAGTAGAGGAGAATATTAGGTCAAGGTAGGCATTTTCTCTGGTTGGAAAATTACAAATTTGTTCAAGACCATAGCTGTAAAGCATATTAAAGAGATCCTTAGTCTGCAGTGATGGAGAAGAAGATCCTAACTTGGCCACTTGAAGTGACCCAAAACCATTGCTATGTCTGCAGATTGAATTAGCTGGAAGATAGATTACAGCAAGCTTTCTAAGTACTAAAGGTTGATATTAGTTAAGGGAGATGGAAAATAAGGTAATAAGATTAAAACTTTTAACTTGCCAAGATGATGAAGGCAGTATAGTGATTCAGTATTTGTGAAATTTGATGCGATTTCACAGAGTATATGGTTAGAATGTATAATAGCTACTCTGCCTCCATGAGATCCTCTGTCTTTTTTACGGATTATATATATATATAGCCCTTCTATAATCTCCTTGTCATCACTATCTATAGGCAGCCGAGTTTCCGTGAGCAGGTAAATGTCATAAATACGTGAGCCCCTGGATTGCTATAAATTGGTTTAGGTTACTAACTATACTCCTGCAATTCTGAAAGTAAAGACCAAACGGCTGAGATCTGGGGATTCTGTGACAAGAGGAGAGTGTAGTATGTGTAGATAGCAGGGCCACTGATTGCTATGCATTTGGAGAAGAGATTTTGGACTGCCTTGTCGGTCTCTCTGTGAAACGTTTTACTGGAGCCCCTGATAAGAGGGATCTTAAATTGAGCACTTTTGAGCACTGTGATGGAAGGCATGTTATTATAAAAGATGAGTAGGCGGGGCACCGTGTCTTCAGAGAACAGACGTTCACACCGAAACCATATTCTTCTTTAATTAAGTTGATAAGATCTTCAGATTTAGTGGCGGGTCCAAGCCTAGAGACAAAAATTCGGTATTTTGTGGGAATAATTGTGATATTGTACTTTTGTTTGAGTAACAGATTTATCTGCATTAGTTACATTCTACGTTTGATGAATTTTGGCTGGAAGCTTGGAGAAAGTATCTTGAGATATAGAATCTTTAGCATTTTTAGAAGGTTTGTTCTGTTTTTATCTTTGGTGTGTTATTTGAGACTGGCATTTAGAAGCAGGTTTATTCTAATGCAGACCTCATTAGATGTGGCAGCAGTTATTTTTGCATATGTTGCCTTAAATGATGTTGAAGAGGATTCCACTTCGTGACTCTGAGCTTGTAAAGTAGAGGTACAGACAGAAGTGTTCCACAGAGGAGAGCAGGTGGTAGGAGTGGTTCGATTTACATCAGAAGAATCATCTGACAGAGACTGTTTGGCAATAAATTGCCCTGTTGAATGATTTGAATCATGAATGTTAGCAGGCTTTGGCAAATTAATATTTGTGGCAGTAGGAGTATTGAGACGTGGAAGATGAAAATCTGGTCTCAGTACTATGGGCATCATGAGGTAATGAAAAATTCTTATGATCATTTGTTTCAAGAGTAGGTTCAGACTTCTTCCTAGCTTCCCTTAAGTGGCAAGTCATAATTGATGTAAGATTTTTAATTTGGGCGTTAATATCAGAAATTTCAGCCTGTTGATTAGTTAATATTGTTTTTATACTACAAATCTTCGTGGATAGCTTGCAGTTTCCTTCCCTTCATTGAGTGTATTAGAAACCAGGAGAATATCAGATTTTGCAGTATGAGGTATGCTGATTAGCTGAGTTTGATGGAGGATTTTCTTCATAGTATTAAAGAGTAGTTCCTGGAATTTATTTGATTGTAGAATACAAAAGGTTGGATTCAAAGTTTCAGTAGGGAGGGAGTTGCTGCTGAGATCTTCTGACAGTGCAGATATGTGTTTGAGTTGATGCATCTGAAAGTTGATGCGACCTGGAGGCAAGGAAGGATTGGAGGCTCCTTTCACGTAAGGATCAGAGTCAGTATTTCTAGTTATTGGCATGATATTTGTCTCAAGTGAACTAGAGTAGGACATTTCAACTTTGCTAGCAGAAGAGTAGGAAAGTGTCTCAGGTTCTGTGCTGTTTTGCGTTGCAACAGTTATAGGGCTTTTCTGAGTTGACATTTATCACAACAGAATGATTTCCGATGGCTTTTATTTAATTTTTTCAGGTCAGAGTGGGTACAGTCATTGCATATTAATTGTTTACACTCAATACATTGGATAATGGGGTCAGACCTGGTTCCACAGATGGTGCAGATGCTAGAATTTTGACAGAAGGTAGTATTTGTCATATTGAATTCAGATACTGTAGTGTTACTAAACAATTTAATAGATTTGATAATTGAGGGCTATTAAGTGCTCGATAATTCCTATATTCTATTATATTATAAATCAACAGGGATTACCTTTATTTTAGATATAGGAAGCTTCTTTTCCAACTCTCCTAGTCCAACTCGCTAATAATTCTTGAGGATGGCGATATCAATTTTGTGAACCCGGTGGGACATCTTCCCCACTGTCAGAACCGTAGTGTTCAAACTGTGCGGTCTCAACAATGAGCGCTCAAGACTACTGTCTTGAAACACCATACCTCTGGCAGCATGGAAATCATTACTTGGATTGGCATAAAATTAGATTTTTGAGGTCTAAACTATTTAATAAATATATATGGACCGATTATTTCTTTTGGTCCTGTAGCTGGACTTGAGAGTTAAATTTAGGGGTCTAATAAAATTGGATGGGAGGGGGGATTATTCTCTACATTCCTTAAGTCGGACTAGAACTTTTCGGGCGTCATGTTCACAGGAATAGAGCAACTCACAATTAATCCGAAACTTTTGTCTTATGTTGTAGTGTTTGTTCTTCACGCATGCGTATAAGTGACCAATCGTAGGACAATAGAAATGGCCTACGGATATTGATTGAAGTTTCATGTAGTTTCATCTCTAAGATTTCTGCAGTAAGTAGTTTGTGATAGTTGTGTTGAATATTTATAATTTCTGTTTCATTAATGGCGTGGAACGAAAGTTCTGATGCATTTGAAAGACCCGCCCGCACAGAAGCTTCGTGTTGTTTTGCTCGAAGCTGTGCCACTCCCATGGTAGATCCTACATAAACAGCGTCGCAATTTTTGCATAGGATGCTGTATACGAGGTCATGCTGTGATTGGAATGTGGTGTTCGAAGGTCGATTTCTGAAGAATGTGTATAATTTGTTCATGTCGGTTCCCTTGCATATTTGATTAATTTTATTGTACCAGTACTCGACATATGGAATGGTGATGAAATGTATTTTGGTCTTGTCAGATTTTTGTGCAATGTTTGTTGCGAGGTTGTTGTTATTTATTTTATCATGGGCTATTGTTTTAAATTTGTTTATATAGGTTAGTGGGTAACCCCTATTTGAGAATCTTCTAGTTAATTCATTTATTTCAGTGGTTGGAGACATCTGGGTGGAAGAATATTTAAAGGCGTTAAGAAATTGGTTCAGCATGACCGATTTTTTGTATGGTTGGGGGTGATAACTGTGGAAATGCAAAAGCATCCCCTTATTAGTGGGTTTTCTATATATGCTGAAATTTAGTTTTTGGTCTAATCTGTATATGGTAAAATTAAGGAAATTTATGGAGTGTGTTTCTGCTTCAATTTCTAATTCAAATTTTAATCTCTGATGGATGTTATTAAAAACCTGTAGAATATTGTTTATGGTCAAATGATCTGTGATAATTAGGATGTCATCCAGATATCTTCCGTAGTATGTGATCTGTGGTATAAATGGATCAAGATGGATCTTTTCTAATTTGTCTAAGTATAGTTCAGCAATGAGTCCACTGATGTTTAGGCCCATTGGGAGGCCGAAAATCTGTCTGTATATTTTTTAAATTTTTCCAAAATACATTTCATCACTATTCCATATGTCAAGTACTGGTACAATAAACTTAATCAAATATGCAAGTGAACCGACATGAAAATCATAGCAAAATCCATGAACAAATTATACACATTCTTCAGAAATCGACCTTCAAACACCACATTCCAATCACAGCATGACCTCGTATACAGCATCCCATGCAAAAATTGCGACGCTGTTTATGTAGGATCTACCATGGGAGTGGCACAGCTTCGAGCAAAACAACACAAAGCTTCTGTGCGGGCGGGTCGTTCAAATGCATCGGAACTTTCGTTCCCCACCATAAATGAATGACATTCATTCAGCTTTAATGAAACAAAAATTATAAATATTCAACACAACTATCACAAACTACTTATTGCAGAAACCTTAGAGATGAAACTACATGAAACTTCAATCAATATCTGTAGGCCATTCCTATTGTCTGACGATTGGTCACTTATACGCATGCGTGAAGAACAAAGACTACAACATAAGACAAAAGTTTCAGCTCAATTGTGAGTTGCTCTATTTCTGTGAACATGACGCCCGAAAAGTTCTAGTCCGACTTAAGGAATGTAGAGAATAATCCCCCCCCACCCTATCCAATTTTATTAGACCCCTAAATTTAACTCTAAAGTCCAGCTACAGGACCAAAAGAAATAATCGGTCCATATATATTTATTAAACAGTTTAGACCTCAAAAATCTAATTTTATGCCAATCCAAGTAATGATTTCCATGCTGCCAGAGGTATGGTGTTTCAAGACAGCAGTCTTGAGTGCTCATTGTTGAGACCGCACGGTTTGAACACTACAGTTCTGACAGTGGGGAAGATGTCCCACCGGGTTCACAAAATTGATATCGCCATCCTCAAGAATTATTAGCGAGTTGGACTAGGACATTTGGAAAAGAAGCTTCCTATATCTAAGATAAAGGTAATCCCTGTTGATTTATAATATAATAGAATTTAGGAATTATCGAGCACTTAATAGCTCTCAATTATCAAATCTATTAAATACCACAGATTGTCAACTTTACACTTCGCTTCTCCCTCTCTGCTCAAAATTCGAAATTTGATTGCTCCATTTAGAACTATACTTCACGCATACGTGTATACTGACTTAATTGATCACTCAAGTTATACATTAATATACAACACCATGGCTGAATGGTTAACAGGGTTAAAATAAGACTATACTAGAATTACATTGAAATATGCGGCCCAAAAATATCATATCCAGTTTTTAAAACAATGTGTTTCTTGAAAATTTAATACCGAAATTTGTTAAATTTCGGCTAGGTTTGAAAATCCAAGGAATACAAAAATTAGTTCTTACCACATCAAACAACATAGTAAAACTAGCTTTAAAATCTCGATTTAATCTAAAAAAGACATATTTTAAACAGATTCAATGATATCGCAATATTTTTAAAAAACACCTAAACAGTATTGATTGGAATACTCTAAAGCAAGCCATTCAATTAAAAATCGACGCCCAATCCTCCACTTACAGAATAGACATAACCTAAAATTACAAGCCCTTAGGGATTTTCTGCACAACAGGTCCTTGAGGTTGTCACAGACATTCTCTCAGATATGCCAGACAAGCTGTTCTTGCTACCTGGGAGTCTAAAACGCTGATGGAACTGATATTCGGGTGACACTTAAGTCAAGTGGACCCAATTTCGGCGAAGTCCGGACGGTCTATGACAGCCAGATCCTCTGCTTGCACCTTCACGATGGTGGGACTGTTAGTAATCCTGGGTATAACCTCCATGCACAAGTACGTGGTGGGTGACCACCCAGGTGTGAACCAACGTAAGCAGGGGTCGAGGTGTGGCGCCCACACCACATGGAGGAACGCCGCCCCCTCTATGTTACCAGGCAATACTAGGTGGTAGATGACTCTCATCAACCGGTGAAATACCACTACTTTGCTTATAGGAGGCTTGAAGTGGTGGAACCCATGTTTAGTCTCTAGAGCTAAGTTCTGGCCAATCCTTCCCTATCTCTTCCATCATGCAGTATGATTGATGATTTTTGAGGTTATGATGAATGTTGTGGCGAGATCCAATATTCCTTACATTTCGAGGGTACAGCTCTAAAACGGTGTTCGCAGGCCGGCCGCTAGATAGTACACCGGACCAAACCTATTGGTAACTCTCTAGGAGGCTTCCGGATCAGCTAGTGTATAATCTTGCTACCTCTACTCTGCCAGATAGTGACTGGAGGGAGTCCGAGTAGTGTGTATGCGGGGAGCATTGTCGAGGCCACGTTATGTCAAGGATCTGGGTATATTCTTACCACATGTACGCCATATCCAAAAATTTCATTACTTCATACAGCAATACACCATGAATTGTCAAAATAATAGAGCAAGCTTATCTGCGAAAAGATCTAAACCTCCCAAGGACTTCCTAATTCATTTCACAAATATACGTGGTCTTAATTCCAATCTCAATGATGTCCATTTCCACTTGCAGTCTTCCAAACCCCATGTACTTTTTCTGACTGAATCTCAGTTATCAGTTGATTCAACTACTTCTCATCTCAGATGTCCAAATTATTTGCTGTATGATTCCTTTCGCCTCAAAGGTGGTACTTGTGCATATGTCCGTTCTGATATTCCCTGTCAGAGACTTGGCAATTTGGAATCTCCTCTCTTTGATCTTTTCTGGCTTAAAATCTCTCTACCTCATTGTGTCAAATTCATCTGTTGTCTCTACCGTTCTCCCAACTCCACTAATCACTTGGAGCTCTTTGACTTCCTCTCTTTGCAACTTGACTTTCTCCAGTCCAACTTTCCTAACAGTGAGGTAATTTTCCTTGGTGATTTTAACGTTCACAGCTCCAGCTGGCTTCCATTTTCTAGTCACACCGACCCAGCAGGTCGAGATGCTGAGGCTTTTGCAATTACTAATGACCTAGCACAGATTGTTCATTTACCTACAAGAATACCGGACAATCCTAATCATACAGCCAATACGCTTGATCTTTTTCTCACAAACAACCCTTCTAAGTACAAGGTCGAAGTGAGAGGTCCTTTAGGCACTTCAGATCACAACTTGGTGATTGTCTCTTCTCCAATGGAACCTTTATCTCATGGCTATTCCCAACCTCGTATTGTTTGGCATTACAAGAATGCAAAATGGGATGACCTGCGAGACTTCTTTTCTTCTTTTCCTTGGTCTGATTACTGTTTCAAAACTTCTGATGTCAACATTTGCTCAGATCGTGTCAGTGAAATTATTCTTGCAGGAATGGAATCCTTTATCCCACACTCCACTTTAAAATCTCGTCCTTTATCTAAACCTTGGTTTTCCAATAAATGTGCTAAGGCTGTTCAAGAGAAGAATGTTGCATATCGTAATTGGCTTGTTTCTAATTCTTCAGTTTCATTTTCTGCCTACACCAAAGCTCGCAACAAATGTAAAGCAGTTATTAATCAGTCCAAAGTAGAGTTTGAACAGGCTAAGAGTAGAAAACTTGCTTCTTGCCCTAATGGTAGCCGAGCATTCTGGTCTCTTGCCAAAGCTATTGGCCGCAACTTTTGCCCATCTCTTCTCCCACCTCTGTCCAAACCAGGTGGTTCTGTTGTCACTTCAGCCAAGGATAAAGCTGACCTGCTAGCATCCCATTTTTCTTCCAGTTCATGTATTAATGATTTTGGTAAAACACCTCCCACCAATTCCTAACACGCTCCATTCAATGCCTCCTGTGGTCTTCCGTCAAAAGGATATCAGAAGCATTTTGATGAATCTTGATGCTAAGAAAGCTCCAGGTCCTGATGGTATTTCTCCACTTGTTCTCAAAACCTGTGCTCCTGAACTTACTCCTATTCTTTGCCGCCTTTTTTCACTTTCTTATTCCAAAGGTGTTTTTCCTTCTGCTTGGAAATTTGCTCAATCCAGCCAGTTCCTAAAAAGGGTGACAAATCCCTCCCATTCAATTAACCGCCAACTCTTAAACTACCTAGAAACCTTCCATCTGATCAACGATCGCCAGTATGGATTCCGTCAGTGTCGATCCACTGGTGATATTCTGGCTTATGTTACCCATTTATGGACTAATTCAATGGAAAAGTTCGGTCAAACACAAGTAGTTGCTCTTGACATCTCAAAGGCTTTTGATCGTGTTTGGCATGAAGGTCTTCTAAACAAGCTTCCATCTTATGGTTTGTCAACTGTTTTTAGTAATTGGTTATCCAGTTTTCTCTCTGATCGCTCACTGAAGGTGATGGTAGATGGCTCTCTGCCTTCTAACTTCTCCACTAATGCCGGTGTCCCCCAAGGTTCAGTTCTTTCCCCCACTCTTTTCCTCTTGTATATCAATGACCTTCTTCCATTGACTGGAAATCCTATCCATAGTTTTGCCGATGATAGCACATTGCATTCAACTTTCCATTTTGAGAAACCTTGTCCTGCTCAATCAACTTCAAGTTCTCGAAAATCTGCTGCCAATTCCTTAAATGCCGATCTTCAGGTAATTCTCCAGTGGGGCAAAGACAGCTTAGTTGATTTCAACCCTTCTAAAACTCAGTCTTGTCTTATATCTCGCAAAAAGGATTCTTCTGCTCCTATGCTTATCTTTAGTGACACTCCGATTTCTAGGCAAAACGATATATCTCTTTTGGGGGTTACCCTGACTTCTAATCTCTCTTGGCACAAGCACATTACAAATATTGCTTCCTCTGCATCTAAAAAACTTGGTTTTCTCTTTCGCTCTCGGCGTTACTTTTCTTCCAAACAGCTGCTCACTCTGTATAAATCGCAAATCCGCCCTGCCATGGAATATTGTTCCCACATCTGGGGTGGTGCCCCCAAAACCTCTCTCAGGCTTCTTGATTCCATTCAGAAGAGGGCAGTTAGGTTAATTAATGATTCATCTCTAACAGAATCTCTCCACTCGCTTTCTCATAGACGTACTGTTTCTGCTGCATGCCTCTTCTACAGATACTTCCATGGGCACTGTTCTTCTGAATTGGCTTCTATAATACCCGCTCTCTCTTTCAAAACAGTCCGAACACGTGCCGCCACCAGCCAACATCCATTTACTGTCCAACTTCAAACCCACAGAACCAACTTTTCATCTTCCTCATTTATTCATTCAACTGCCGTTTTCTGGAACAACCTTCCTTCATACGTATTTCCTGAAAATTACAATCTACAGAAGTTCAAGTCCAATGTCAACAAATATCTTCTTTCATCTTCTCAACCTCCAACCCAAGCACGGTACTAAGTACTATAGGTTCTAATACCTCTCGTGTTTGGGGTTCTCATAAAAAAAAAAAAAAAAAAAACAGAAGTCATCATTCGTCTCACAATCGTTTTGAAAATCAGAATGCATACCGAAACACCAAAAACGCAGATAAAACTTCCCATACCTTTCTCAATAGAAATCTACCACATATTAATGACTGGGTCAATTTAAACACTGGTTCACAAAACGACCCCAATCCATCAGATAATGTAAAGAACATATCATCTGTTACGCTAACTTCTCAGCAAATAGCCCTATTAAATAAAGGTTTAAATTATAATTTACCGCCGAGATTCCCCCACCAAGAAACAAATGATTATTGATCTTGAGTTTGCTCTTAGAGATTTGCCTCAAAAAAACGTATTAATTTAACAGACTAATCGAATCATAAAGCAAACTATCCCCTCAATATCAAAACGACATAGAGAAGAAGCAAAAGCTTTACACACACTTAGACAAAACCGAGATATTATTCTAAAGGCCGACAAAGGCGATACAGTAGTTATACTCAATAAAGGAGACTATAAATATATTATAGACCATCATTTCAGACACAACGACATACGAAGAGGTTGCACCATCAGAGTTCAACAGCTTAGTTAACAAATATAACAAAATGCTCACCACCTATAGGAGAGATGACCACATCACTAAGGCCCAACTTAAACAAATTAAAGCCCACACATACAATATCCCAACCTTATTCGGCCAAGTAAAATTACACAAAACAGGATACCCAATTCGTCCAATCGTGTCATATAAGAATTCAGCTTTTGCTTCCTTAGCCATGTTCATCTACCCAATTCTAAAACCACTCCGAGAACTCCTAACATATAACATAAAAAACTACGATGCTTCATTCATGGACCTCAAAGATCTCCATATCAAGGAGGATATGAAGTTATATTCACTGGATGTGACTTCACTATACACTAATGTAAATGTACCTTATGCCTTAGGGATTACCCTTAGACATAGTCTGGGCCTACTTAAAGGATAACATAAAAATTAATAACACCAGACTCCCCAAAGACAGAATATTGGAACTAACAAGACTATTAGTAAATGCTAATTACATTCTCTTTCAAGAAAAAATATACAGACAGATTTTCGTCCTCCCAATGGGCCTAAACATCAGTGGACTCATTGCTGAATTATACTTAGACAAATTAGAAAAGATTCATCTTGATCCATTTATACTTGCACATGGAAGACTGCTGCACAAATTGGAGCAGAGTGGCATTGGAGGCAAATTGCTGCTATGGATAAGGGGATGGTTGAGTTGCAGAAGACAGAGAGTGGTAATCAATGGACACTGCTCAACGTGGACTAATGTTATTAGTGGAGTTCCTCAGGGTTCAGTGTTGGGTCCGTTGCTGTTTTCGGTGTTTATGAATGATATTGATGATGGGATATCAAGTTTAATGTCCAAGTTTGCAGATGATACAAAGGTTGGCAGGGTTGTTAAGGACACTACTGACGCTATGCTGCTGCAACAGGATCTGGAAAGGTTGAACAGATGGGCTGAGAGGTGGCAAATGAAGTTCAACATTGACAAATGTAAAGTACTACATATGGGAAACAGTAACCCCAGAGCAACGTATCAACTCTGCGGTACTACACTGACAGTGGTGGAGAATGAAAAGGACCTGGGGGTAATTGTGCAGGCAGATATGAAGTTCTCTGAGCAGTGCAGACGAGCTGCAAGAGTAGCTCATGGTGTCTTGTCAATGATATACAGGAATTTTTCTAGCAGGGATAAGGAGGTGATTATTCCCTTGTATAAGGCAATGGTTAGGCCACATCTTGAGTACTGTATACAGGTCTGGAGGCCTCATTTCAAGAAGGATGTAGAGCTGGAAGTAGAGAAGGATGTAGTGAATGGAACAAAGGGTTGCTCTTACGAAGAAAGGCTTAAGTTTTGCAAATTACAGAGTCTGGAGACTAGGCACCGGCGAGATGATCTGATAGAAGTGTATAAGGCTTTGAATGGTTTGAGCATGCTCAATGCCAATGGGATTCTTCATCTTGCTCAGAATAATCACCTCAGAGGGCATAAATTCAAATTGAGGAAGGACGGATGTCGGATAGATGTGCGGAAATTTGCCTTTGGCCAGCGGGTGGTTGGTTGGTGGAACCGACTCCCATCACTTGTTGTTGAAGTTGATAGCCTAAACAAATTTAAGGCTCAACTGGACAGGTATTTCGAGTAAACGGAGGGGTGAAATGGGAGTGGTGTGTGTTTTTTTTTTTTTTTTTTTGTAACATCATTTTACTGCCTTATTTGTATATTCATGTCCACACCTGAAGCAAACAATCAGGTGTGGGCTGAAGGTTGGAAACATGTTTCTCAGTTTAATTTTTTTAATATAATTTTAAAAGTGTATATTTAAAAACTTATAAAACTTAAAACTTTTCTTAAAATTTTTTTTAAAACTTTAAAATATATTTCCATCATATTATTATTAATAGCCATATGGTGCAAGGAAGCCTGAGGCTTATGCTGCACCAGGAAAAAAAAAAAAATTCACAAGTTACCCTGAGAGAGAGAGAGAGAGAGAGAGAGAGAGAGAGAGAGAGAGAGAGAGAGAGAGAGAGAGAGAGAGCTTATGTAAATATCTGATATCTCTTAATAGTATAATGATTTTTTTAATACTCTTCAGTTGATAACTTATTAGTAAAAGAATAAGAGAGGTTTGCTTCAGTATGATGCGCGGGAGTTGTGGTGCTCTCCAGAAGTTGCAGCAGAAACGGTTGAAGGATCGAGGGTCTTGCATTACAGTGAGAAATAGTTGAAAATCAGTCAAACACAACTGAAAATCAGTTTGACGCAATTGGGGGTTTGGTAAAAAAATTGATTTAACAAAAAAATTGCAAAATGATTTGTGGGCTGAAGGTTGGAAACAGTTTCTCAGTTTATTTAATGAATGAAATTATTTTTCATTCATTAAATATGAAATAAAATATGAAAATCATTTTGCAATTTTTTCATTAAATTATTTTTTTACTTAATTTTTAGTTGCATTGAATTGATTTTTGGTTGTGCTTGATTGATTTTTGATTGTTTCTTGCTGTGGTGTGGGATTTTCGATTTTTTTTATTGTTTTCATGCAGAGCTGGTAGTAGTAGTAGTGGCATGTGATGCAAGAAAGCAAGTGTATGAGCTTATGCAGCATCAGCCAAAAAAAAAAAAAATCACACCATTCCCTCCAAATGCCTGTCCAGTTCCTCCTTAAATTTATTCAACCTATCAACTTCCACAACGACAGATGGAAGGTGTTCTGCATGTCATATTGAGATAGACTTCTCTTATTCTTTTACAAATATTGATACAAAATAGAACATATTGAGCATTATAGCTCTGGTTCATACTATCAAAGTGATAAATTATAAAAATATTTAATAATTTAAACATGTAAAATTTCTTCTTATATCCATTAAACTGTCAAGATGATGAATACATTAAAAAGTTCCCAATTTTAAATTTCTAACTACCTTTATTCCACACATTTCATTTTTAACAGGGAGTACTCAGATGTGCCTGTAGGTTTACATGTCAGGTGCCCAACTTCTTTAAGTTCTGGAAATTTTTGTCTGATTTCTGCTTAAACAATGCCAATATTTTATCTTTTTCTTAATGGATTGCAGTATTTGTTGTATGTACTTAAGTTTTAATAAGAAAAATTAAACATTTTAAAACGTGCTGAGATTTACACAACTTTTATTTAAAAAAAAGAAAAATATATATTTTAATTCTGCTGAAAATTATAAAGACATTTTATATGTAAATTAGAAAAACATCACTCTCTTATTTTCCTGTTTAAAAGACTGTTAAGTAAGCAAAATTTTGATTTTTCGATATTTTGAAATTTCAATACTTTGATTTATATAAATTTTAATATACTTTAGCATTAGCATTAGCATTAGTAGAGGCATATGATGCAAGAAAGCAAGCTTATTCAGCATCAGCCAAAAAAAAAAAAAAAAAAAACCCTCTCCCATTTCACCCCTCCATTCGTTCGAAATACCTGTCCAGTTGAGCTTTAAATTTGTTTAGGCTATCAACTTCAACAACAAGTGATGGAAGTCGGTTCCACCAACCAACCACCCGCTGGCCAAAGGCAAATTTCTGCACATCTATCCGACATCCGTCCTTCCTCAATTTGAATTTATGCCCTCTGAGGTGATTATTCTGAGAAAGATGAAGAATCCCATTGGCATTGAGCATGCTCAAACCATTCAAAGCCTTATACACCTCTATCAGATCACCTCGCCGGTGCCTAGTCTCCAGACTCTGTAATTTGCAAAACTTAAGCCTTTCTTCGTAAGAGCAACCCTTTGTTCCATTTACTAATCTTGTTGCCCTTCTCTGTACCCGTTCCAGCAGCTCTACATCCTTCTTGAAATGAGGCCTCCAGACCGGTATACAGAACTCAAGATGTGGCCTAACCATTGCCTTATACAAGGGAATAATCACCTCCTTATCCCTGCTAGAAAAATTCCTGTATATCATTGACAAGACACCATGAGCTACTCTTGCAGCTCGTCTGCACTGCTCAGAGAACTTCATATCTGCCTGCACAATTACCCCCAGGTCCTTTTCATTCTCCACCACTGTCAGTGTAGTACCGCAGAGTTGATACATTGCTCTGGGGTTACTGTTACCCATATGTAGTACTTTACATTTGTCAATGTTAAACTTCATTTGCCACCTCTCAGCCCATCTGTTCAACCTTTCCAGATCCTGTTGCAGCAGCATAGCGTCAGTAGTGTCCTTAACGATCCTGCCAACCTTTGTATCATCTGCAAACTTAGACATTAAACTTGATATCCCATCATCAATATCATTCATAAACACCGAAAACAACAATGGACCCAACACTGAACCTTGAGGAACTCCACTAATAACATTAGTCCACGTTGAGCAGTGTCCATTGATTACCACTCTGTCTTCTGCCACTCAACCATCCCCTTATCCATAGCAGCAATTTGCCTCCAATACCACACTGCTCCAATTTGTGCAGCAGTCTTCCACGTGCAACAGTATCAAAAGCCTTTCTAAGATCCAAATATATAATATCAAAGTTATTCCTTGCATCCAGTTCTTTTGTGACTACATCATAGTATCCAATCAAATTGGTCAGGCAAGACCTGCCCTTAACAAAACCATGCCGCGTCTGAGCTATAACTGAATTCTTGTCTAGATGATCCTGCAGTGCTTCTTTAACCAGTGCCTCCATTAATTTACCTGGAACAGAAGTTAAACTAACAGGTCTATAATTACTTGTGTCAGCCTTTGATCCTCCTTTGTGAATTGGGGTTACATTTGCACATCTCCAGTCTATGGGTACCTCCCCTGAGTCCAAAGAAGCTCTCATAATTATGGCTAGGGGTTTGCATACTTCCTTTGCTGCCTCCTTTAATATAACTGGATAGATCCCATCCACCCCAGGTGCCTTTTTTATGTTTATCCTCAACAATCTCTCCTCCACTTACCTCTCAGTTATTACAAAATCATCCAGCTCACTGCCAATGTTTACTTTACCTACATCATTCTCCTTCCTGAATAACTCCTCATGCGTGAATGTAGATGCAAAATACTCGTTTAGATTGTTAGCCACCTGAGCAGGATCCTCAACTGTTGAACCATCAATATCCAGTGGACCAATCTGATTCATCCCTTTCCTTCTCGAGTTCAAGTATGTAAAGAACTCCTTTCTGTTTTTCTTTGCATCCTTTGCCAAGGATTTTTCGTAGTCTGCCTTTGCCTGCCTAATCTCCTTTGTGACTTGGTTACAGACCAACTTATATCTATCATAGGCTTCCATGTCACCCATTAATTTGTATGTATCCCATGCATTTTTCTTCTCTGCCACATGTCTCATTAGTCCATCTGACAACCATTTAGGCCTAAACCTTGAACAATATTTCTTAGTTGGTATGTAAAGCCTGGTAGACACCAAGATTAGTTCCTTGAATGCTTCCCATTTTGAGTTTGCTGTTGGTAACATCATCAGTTGGTCCCACTGTATAGAATTTAAATACTGTCTCAGACCATCATAGTCGCCTTTACGAAAACAAAAACCCTTCCCTTTACCTCTGATGGTAGTTACCTCCTTGAGTAAATCCCACTTCAACACACTGTGATCACTGCCACCTAGTGGTTCATTTATCTGCAGGTTCTTAATGCATGAAGAATCACTACTGATAATCAGATCAAGAGTATTGCTCCCTCTTGTTGCCTCACGAACATGCTGATGTAGAAAACAATCATCCAATAAATCCACAAAAGCCTTGCTAGTGTGCGAGTGACCAACCCACAAATTCCAGTCAATATCTGGGAAATTAAAATCCCCCATTATAAGACTCTCTGATTTACTGGCCCACTCTATTTCCCTGTACAATATATTATTATACTCATCAGAGTCATTAGGCCTATAGCACACTCCTACTCTCAATTTTGATTTCCCTATGCTTATGTCACACCAAACTGACTCGACACTGCCCTGTCCATCGATGTCAACTGGCTTCACTTCCTTTGACTTTATGTGTTTCTTAATTAATAGCATAACCCCTCCTCCCTTCCTGTCCTGTCTATCCTTTCTATATACATTGTATTCCCCAAATTCCAGTTCCGCATTACTTATATCTGTGTGACACCACGTCTCTGATATCCCAACAATATCTGCCTTTGATGTTTTGAGCAATACCTCAAATTCATCAAATTTATTTACCAAACTCCTAGCATTGGTGTACACGCAGGTATACATGCACCTGTTTCTATTCTTAGCTACCCTAACACAACCCATGTGTTTACTTGTAACGCAATGACTACCAGCAGTCTCTGAAATATCCTGCATCTTGTTTTTCAGACTTCTGCTCATTTGAATAGAAGCAGTGCAAGAATCACTTCCACCTCTGCCAGTGGCTACTGTTAATCTATTAGTCCTTGTATCCCCCCCCCAACTAGCAGTTTTCCGACCCACCTAACACTGCCTCGACAGCATCAGCAAAAATTCTTGCACCCTTTCTATTTAAGTGTATCCCATCCCTGTAGAAGCAATCTCTCCTGTTAACAAGTACAGTCCAGGCTGAAAAAAATTCTACCCCTTGAGCCTTGCACAATCCCTCCAGGGCCGAATTGATCGACAAGGCTCTCATCATATACTCCCTCCTATCGTGTCTGGGCAGAATTGCAGACACTTTCAAGTTCAACCCTAATTCACGGCTTTTTTTCAACAGTGACCTGTACTTGCTAAGTAATTCCGCCGGTCTCCTACTCTTAATATCATTAGTGCCAACGTGTACAACTATATCACCTTTTGTGCCCTTAAAAGATGATATCCGCTCTACGTCATCAACCTTTGCCCCTGGCAGACATACCCTGGTCCTATTCCACCTATCCTTTTTACAAAGCATGTTCCCCGTTTCCCTGACAATAGAGTCACCAACAACTACTAGTTCCTGTGGGACCAGCGCATTCTGCCTAGGGGGCTGCCCCTGTGTTGCCTGATAACCAAGTGCAAGCTCTGGCGTTGATGTGGGCAGCTGAGAGCTTGATGGGCCCCTCAATTTATTTCCTTCGAGGGCATCCACCCTGTCCTTCACGGTCTCATAAAGGCCCATAACAACGCTGAGTTGTCGCCTGATTTCCTTGCACTCCTTACATCGTGCACACACAAAGACATCCCCCTTGGCAGTATCATGTCCCGTATCCGACTGCTCCGCAAACATCAAGCAAACAGTGCATTTTAATAGACTGTGATTCAGAGGGCAACTGCCCCCCTCAGTTCTCCCCTGAACCACAGCACTCCCATTAGCTTCAGCCTTTTGCTTTGCTGCTCTGGTCAGAGTCATGATTCCAATTTAATTCAATAAAATTTAAAACAAAAATTAAATCCTTAAGTTATATCCCAAAACAGTTATGTTATATATATATATATATATGTATTTTTTTTTTTTTTTTTTTTTTTTCGGTATCTAGTGTTCCTTTTATACAACTTCCGTATCACGTGTACCACTATAGTTATGTATTAATTATTTGTTACGATTAAGTCGTTATATATATTTATAGAGTTAAAAATACAATTCAATTGACAACAAAGTTTATCAAGATTAATAGATTTACTGATTAATTGACAATATTATATTATGCAGTATACTACACTAAGCTGATGCTATCGTGTAAAAATGGCAGGAATTCACGAACGGTATTTCTACGGACTCGTAAGTATTGATTAGCTTCAAAATCTCACTATCCCAATTTAGAATAAACTAAGGATCCTGACTAGGTCTATAATCTACTTACAGAAGATAATTCGATATAACAATTGGTTAATAAATCGACTAAATTTGGTTAAAAGACCTCTCGTTCAATTTGTGACACGTGGATTTGATACCGTTACCGATACTAAGTAATATCTACGAAATATCTGTCTAAGTTAAACTTTAAACTAAGTATCGTAACCAGGAATATAAAGCCACTCCAGAAAATAAGTTAATATGACAATTTAAACTAATAAAGCAGAAAATAAATCAGGAAAAACTTCTCTGTTTGAAGAGCTTTAAGGAGCAATGTCTGCACCAGTATCACTTTTAATTAATTTGTTTTTGTTTCTTTTTTTGCAGAATGTCAGAAGGGAAAGCGAGATGCTGTGTAGTTCATATATCATGTCTTCCTCTTGATGGACAGAGCATTAACTGGTTTAAAGACCAAATAAGAAAACATCTACATTTGGAAATAGAATTTAAAGCCTGCATAGAAAGGAAAAGCCTTCGTTATTATCAGGAAATAATGTATGATATGGAGTGTGAGATTGACTTTGGAAGAAAATTGGATAAATATAGTCTGGTGAAATTGTGGTGCACCCCTTCCATAAGTGAGACAAAGAAGTGGCATCTATTACCTCATTGGTGGTTAAACTTTCTGGAATCTGAAAAGGATTGTGAAATTCATAGTATGGATAGAAGAGTGAAGTTTAACCAGTTTGCTTTAGGGACAGTAGTAGGTTTAAACACATTTGTTGAACACTTTTCAACTGCAAGGACCCTCAAATGTCAGCAGAATACTTTTAAGTTTACACAAATAGAGGGTAACTTTGAACATGATTGTCAGCAGCTTTCAGTATATTTTGTAGTAGCTGATGTAGATGCCAAACCGAAAAAGAGAGCAGCCACCCCTCAGACTCGATGTGAAGCCAGTACTTCCAAAATGTCTCAAAAAGTTTGCAGTTCTGAAACCCATAAGTTACATTATCTTCAAGTTACTTATTCTTCAATCAGTAAAATTCTAGTTGCAGTATACACTGCAAGAGGTTGCAGACAAATGACAGCTGAAATGTTTCTGTTTTTAAACCACCCTCCTCTGATGTATGCCATTCAAATGCCAGAAGAAAAGCCAAATGATGATGAAGATGAAAAGCAACAGTACATTTCTTTAAACTATGTGACATCATCTACAATGTGGTGCAGGGCTACCCACATTGAAAATGAGCCTGTTAACGGTTTGAAAAATTCAGTGGGTAACTCAAATGTGTTGAAAATGACATTTTCTGAAGGAAACATCTGGGATATAATTATTCAAGTAGTGAACAGGTGCAGAGGAGGTGGTAGCAACATAGAACTTTACTTTGCTCCAATGCAAACAGTTGAAGCTAGTCTTAAAGCCCAACCACCATCCTTGTGCACTGATAATTTCAACTGTATTTATGCCTTACAGATGATATTATCAAGAGGTTATGGAGTTTGTGATGATATACAAATTCAAGGAACCTTAGAAAAAGTGAATGAACAGTTAAAAGAAGCTGCTGAAAACAACCCTCATGTATTGTGTAGTGCACTGGAAGAAATATACTTAGCAATGGAGAATTGGAACATTGTGTTTTTTCACTCAGCTTTACATCGGTTACTTGTTTGTGCACGTGAAAATGAATTAAGGGAAAGCTTGGATGAAGGTTCAGGTTCAATTGTGAGAATAAAAAAAGCAATAATAACACCAACTAGACTGCTTCTCTTACCTCTGTATCCAACTTTTAAAAATCGATTGCTGAGAGACTGTAACTCTGATTATATTTTTAGAGTTTTGTTCAGGGATGACAATTATGACAAACTCAATTTTCATATAAAAGGAAATAAGTCTTTCCAATTGAAGTTTATCCAAAATCATGTGAAAAAGGTTTTACTGAAAGGCATAAAAATTGGCTGCCGGCATTATAAGATGATTGGATGCTCAACAAGTCAGCTTCGTGAACATGGGATGTGGTTATATGCTGTTGATCCTGATGGGAATACTGCAGAGTATTATCGTAATTCAGTTGGAGATTTAAGTAAAATAAGGAATCCTGCTAAATATATGGCCCGCATGGGACAGATGCTATCACAGTCTAAAGGACATGTAACTGTTGCACAAAAGTATACCAATGTTTCCAATCCAGAAGAGGACATCAAAAGTGTAAAGCATCCTGACACAGAAAAGCAGTACATATTTACAGATGGCATTGGAAGGATATCTTCACAACTAGCCCAAAAGGTGTGTATATTTTTTGTACAAAAAATTAAATAATTTAACATTCATTTACTCTAAATTTACATTTATCAAACTTATTTTTGATTATTGTTCTTCAGTTATACTTTGTGTTATTGATATGTCAAGTGTATTATGCATTGTTTTAAATGTAATGATTCCCATAACTGGAATTTTTCTTATTGTGTGAATCTCCCTTTCTCCCCCCCCCCCATCCTTCTGTTTCTCTGATTTTCACTCTCTGCATGACTTGGATTCCTTATACTGAGACTGTTAATTTGTTCTAGAGGTATTATTGCTATTCTAATATTGCATTAATTTTAATATTTGTAGAAAAATAAGACTAAAAAGAATAAACTCTCCAGCAATTAAAACGAATATAAAATTAATGCAAAATGATTACAGTAATAAAAACAATAAAAAATCAATTAAAAAAATTTAATGTAAATTTTGAAAAACAATTTTCCTTTCTTTATGCAAAATTTATGTTGGAATTTTTAATTGATTTTTGAATTGTTTTTATTACTCTAATCATTTTGAATTAATTTTATATTCGTTTTAATTGCTGGAGAGTGGACAGAAGGTTCAGCGTATCATATTGAGGTAGATTTCTCTTGTTCTACAAATATTGAAATACAATGTCGAACTTATTGAGCATCGTAGCTATGTTTTATACTAATCTAAAATTTTAAATAAGTAGAATTGGCAAGAAAAATATGATTAAAATTTGATTTTTGTTTTATAAAATCTATAGAAATATCTGTTCAAGCAATAAAGTGGGGCCCCCAACATCCAATGGTAATTTATTTCACAAAACCTATTGTATGTTGAAAATACTGTAAGTTGAAACCAATAAAACATTGATTTCCTGTAATTTGTTCTTCAACAACACATAAAATAGGTATTTCTTACATGTTATACTTCATTTTTATAAAGATTATTTAATGAGTAGTTATAAAACAACTTAAAATAAAAAAACAAACAAATTAGCATTTTCCTTAGACTTGAAGTGCAGAGCTGATGAAGTCAATGGTGGTGGGATCAGCATCAGGTATCTTTTCAGTCTTTTGTCTTTTGCTGCTACTTGCAAAGGAACTGTCCAAAGTGGACTGTTTTTGACGACTTTTTTTGTAGCTTCCTGAAGTAAGAAATGACTTTGTCTTCCATTTTGCCAATCAAGAGTTCAGTGTTTTCAATATTGGGGTGTTTTTTACCACTTCTCTTAAACGCTCCCAGCAAGAAATGACAGTCTTCAGCTGACACTTTTTGGGTGTCTTTTATTTCCTCTTCCTCTGCAGTGTCACTCTCCATAATTTTCTCCAATTCGTTTAGCTCTTCTGTTGTTAGCTCATGCCCATGAGCATCAATAAGGTCCTCCACATCCTTTTTGCCAACCTCCAGACCTGTTGGTTTACCAAGAGTGACAGTATCATTTGTCAAAGCACCATCTTCAAATCCGTCATCGTTATGGTTAATTAAACGCCAGATGTTTTTCCAGTCTGAATTTAAGCACCTAGTGGAAACATCATTCCAAGAACTTAAAATTAGCCTCACGCAGTTCAGCATGTTGAACTTCGACCTCCAAAAATCTTTGAGAGTGACAGCATTTTTCCCAGAGGTCACTGCAAAGCAACTTGCAAACATTTGTGGTGTTGATTTTCTTTAAGTTTGCAATCACTTGCTCGTGCATTGGTTGAAGAAGAAGAGTAGTGTTGGGTGGCAAAAATTTGACTTGAACAAAATTAGATTGTGCCTCAAGAGATTGAACAAGGTTGGAATCATGGCCTGGCACATTATCCAGCAGTAGTACCTTTGCAGGAAGCTTATTTTTCTCAGGATAACTCTTCACTGCAGGACAGCAAACTTCAAGCTCCCATTCATTGAAAACATATCCTGTAACCCAGGCCTTCTTGTTACTGTGGCAAAAGACTCCCAGCATGCCTTTGTCGACCTCTTGTTGTTTAAATACTCCGGGCATGTTAGAGTGATACACAAGCAAAGGCTTCAGCTTAAAATCTCAAGAGGCATTGGCACCCAACAGGAGAGTGAGCCTATCTTTCATAGGCTCTGCCCAGGTAAACTAGCCTCATCCTTAATGATGTACGTTCTGCTGGGCATTCACTTCCAGAAGAGGTCAGTTTCGTCAATGTTAAAAACCTGCTGGGGAAAATAATCCTGATTAACAAACTCTTGGAATTCAATTTTAGAGGTCTCGGCTACTTTTTATCAGCACTGGATGCTTCCCCATGCCTTTCAACACTTGATATTCGCCATTTTTTTGAAGTGATTGAACCAGCCTCCGCTGGCTTTAAAGTCTTCAATGCTCACATCACTGCCACTGGTTGATGGAGCTTTAAGTTTCAGATCATCATAGATCTGAAACAATTGTATGAGTGATGTTCCACATGCCACACATTGAACAATAACGTTGTTGAACAGTAACAAAGATGCTAATTGGTTGAGAACAATCGTTCGAGTGATATTCCGTGTGCCACGTGTCTGAAAATTTCCACCCATGTATCTTTCCAACTATATCGGAAAGCCATCGGTACCTGCAAATATCATCGGTCCTTAAAATAAGAGATCGTATGGAAGGTATATTGGTTCTCAGGGGCCTCAACTTATGATGGCGATGTCATCATAAGTTGAGGCCCCACTGTATTTATATGATGTTTTTTACAATAGTGCAAATGATCTTTTTCCTTGGTATTTATTAGACCGCAGTTCACCATTTTAACTGTTCTTAACAAATTTTCGAAAAGTAACAAAGTTTTCTGAAAAATCGGCTACAGTAAAAGCTTCATTCTCCAGCATTTTCCCATCTGAAATGCTGAAGTACTTCACATATCTCCAAGCACTTTGGACTTCAGGTTCCATTTATATTATAAATGTAGTCTTAAACTATATAATGAAGAAGGATGATTTTCTTCTCCCTTGCAAGATTTAAACTGGCTAAAACTTAACTTCTTAACACTCATAGTAGAATGAACTTTGATTTTACCAAGAATTGTTTTGGTATTATGCTACTTTAAACAAATGTTGCCAAAAATTTAATCTGCCATATATTTAAAATGTGACACAAAGAAAGTACTATCAGTCTGTTTTTGGAAATAATAGTCCCTCATATAAGGGACTGGTGAGTCTCCTTGTATGTGCAGTTAGAACTTGGAAATTATAAAATAGCTGTTTTATAAGCCTATTTTGTTTAGTAGGAAATGAGCTGTTTTAGCAGTGTCTTATCGTTTAAATAAATAGCAAGTTAACTTTCTGACAGTGCCTAAAAGTTAACCTATCATAATTTTTTTTTAAATATAGCAGTGGCCTCAGACTAGCAGTGGTTATTTTAGTTTTCCACCCTCTGTGAAAAAAAGGCCTGTTTTTGAGTCCCATCAAGACAAGAGGAATTTTTAAAAAAAATTTTTTTTCCCTCCTTTCACAACATGATTGACAGTTCACCTAGAGCATGTGTGGTTTTTCATCTGCAAAAGGCAAACTGCTCATAGAATACACAATTTATAGACACAATATACTGATGGTCACAGGCTCTGTAAAATTCGGGAGCTTTCCTAAATGTCTATTTTGAATGCCAAAATAAATATAATTTGTAATCACTAATTATTATTAAGAGATGTGCCAAATTTCATCTTGGCACATCTCTTTACTAATAATTAGCATAAAGGCTCCAGGATGAGGATTCCTGCACTAAGATCTAGGATTCTAGGATTCCAGCACTAAGATTTGTGTAGAGGAAACTTAAAGCTTTCTCTTTAGTGGGATCTAATTGTCTCACTTCAGGGAGATACAGCTACACATAGTAAAAGAGTAAATTACACAATTTTTTTTTGTAGTTAAAAAAAATATATATATTACGCTTAGTTTCTTAATTTTTTTTTGTGTAGCACACATACTTTATAAATTGGTGAAACATAGCATAGCTATACTATAATCAACATATTTAATTCATTAAGAGTGCTTATTTTTCCCAGATAACAATGCTTTTTCTGTATTAATGTTTTGGGGGGAGGAGGAAAACCCTAGAAGCTTTTCAAAAATCTGTAACTAACAATCACCATTGGAAAATTGAAGTCACATTATATCTAAAAACTAGACTTTGTAAGCCAGTTGCAGAAAGAGAAAAACTCTTGTGCTCAAAATATTTTATAAAATTATTAATTCAAAGATAGATCTGGCTGGACAGTTAAATCTAATATAATTTAACATCTATCTATCTTGAAGAATGACTTATTAAAGATGTAGCCGAGTGGTCAGAAGAAAGAGTGCAGTAACACAAGCTCTTTGAGTGGACCTAGGTTCATGACTGCTAAATATGATTAATGTTTGTATTGATAATTTATTATAAACTCTACTGACCTGGTGATCGTGCCTGAGTATAAACAAGTAATGTACATACCATTTACTATTATTAACAGTTTTATAACCAAGTAATAATGTCAATAAATAATAGGGATAAGGTGCTACAGTCCTGGGTAACATTCCTGGACTTAGGCACATACATTGCAAGATCAAACCCCTATGCTGCCACAAATGTGTGGCCCATTAACTGTTGCTATATTGTCTGCATTAAAACAATTACAGAAAATTCATAATTCCTCTTGCCCTTAGTGGTCATATTGTATGTAAACAGAAATTAATATTTGTGTATACTGCATTTATTTTATACCTGCAAGGAGTAAATTGCCTTAACTAATCTCTATCTGCTTAGCTTCGTACTGAATATTGAAACTTTTTTATGAAAATTGTTCTCCCTTCATTAACTCTAAATATAAAAGATATGTGACGATTTTATTTTCTGTAATTTCATTTCATTCATTTAAAAGGTCACTTTTTTAAAACATTTTAAATTATATTCATTTATCTACTTTGATACACAGTCACTTTATAACAGGTAAAATACACACTCTAATTCAGGTTGTATTAGGGATCTAGACACTGGATGTATTTTCATCATGCTATTGATCCCTCTCTGTGGTCAGTACATGTGATGAAAATTTTATCTGCAAGATTCTGTAATTTCTGGAATCCCTAAATTATCTTAGATTGGGATTCTAGTTTCTGCCTTTTTCCAGAATGGTCAACCTCCGAGCTAAGTTTTTTTTTTTTTATTTTTTTTTTTTTTTTATTCCACATTATTTTCTGTATTATGAGTTCAATTAGCAAATAATTTAAATAGTTATCTTAACTTTAATATCCAGGAGGATTGGATACATAAGGTGCTAATAAACCCAGATACATGCAATGTGTTGCATTTTTTATTCCTAATGTTCAAAAAAATTAAGATTCAGATTTGTTAGTTGTTTTTTCATTTTGAAAACTTGTGTATACCATATGTGTCAGCTGATGTATAATTATGGTGATGAAATAAAATATTGTACCTTATTGCATCATATCATATCTTAAATTTTGTTAAGTTTCATAAAATATAAGTTAGTTTTGCTAACCCTGTGACAGGCATGCATGACTGAAATGTGCTAAGGTGATCATTAAATGTATATCAGAAATTATTTACCATAGTGACATCAGTGTCAAGTTAGCATTAGTAGAGGCATACGATGCCAGAAAGCAAGCTGATACAGCATCAGCAAAAAAAAAAAAAAAAAAACCCATCCCGTTTACTTCAAAAGTTTGTCTAGTTCAAACTTGAATTTATTTAAGCTGTCAACTTCCACAACGACAGATGAAAGTTTGTTCCGGCATGCAACCACCTGCTGGCTAAAGGCAAATTTCCACACATCTATTCTATAACTGTCTATCCTCAGTTGCAGTTTATTCCCATTCAGGTTTGTAATTTGAGCTAGAGGAAGAATCACATCAACATTGAGCTTGTTCAAACCATTCAAGGCCTTTTACACCTCAATCAGATCACCTGGCAGGTGCCTAGTCTCCAGACCCTGCAATTTTCAGAACTTAAGCCTTTCTTAGTAACAGAAACCCTTTGTTTCACTCATTAATCTCGTTGCTCTTCTCTGTACTCTTTCTAACAACTCTACATTTTTCCTAAAATGAGGCCTCCAGATGTGTATGCAGTACTCAAGGTGTGTCCTCACCATTGCCTTATACAAGGGAATAATCACCTTATCCCTGCTAAAAAAATTCCTGTATATCATTAACAATACACCATGAGCTACTCTTGCAGCCCGTCTGCACTGCTCAGAGAACTTCATATCTGCCTGCACAATTACCCCCAGGTCCTTTTCATTATCTACCACTGTCAGCGTAGTACCACAGAGTTGATAAGTTGCTCTGGAGTTGCTGTTTCCCATATGTAGTACTTTACATCTGTCCATGTTAAACTTCATTTTCCACCTCTCAGCCCATCTGCTCAACCTTTCCAGATCCTGTTGCAGCAGCATAGCGTCAGTAGTGTCCTTAACAACCCTGCCAACCTTTGTGTCGTCTGCAAACTTGGACATTAAACTTGATATACCATCATCAATATAATTTATAAATACCGAAAACAACAACAGACCCAACACTGAACCCTGAGGAACTCCACTAATAACATTAGTCCACGATGAGCAGTGTCCATTTATTACCACTCTCTGTCTTCTCCCCCTCAACCATCCCTTTATCCATAGCAGCAATTTGCCTCCAATGCCACACTGCTCCAATTTTTGCAGCAGTCTTCCATGTGCAACAGTATCAAAAGCCTTTCTAAGATCCAAATACAGTAGATTCCGGTTATTTGGGCCACCGGTTAATCGGGGCAGCTGTTTATTTGTGGCAAACTTAAAGAACAGAAACCAATCGAGAAAATAGCCAGAGTTTACTTCGCTTAATTGGGACAACATGCCGTTTAATCGAGGCAGGAGACCGCAGCACTGGAGATTACCCTATGATTGTCTCCGACTGTACACGAGGTTCGGTCAGATTTCTGGAGGTCACAACCATAAAACAATTAGCAGTCACCTGTTTATTGGGCTTTTCTGTTAGTGCAATCTGTCATAAATGGATAGTAAAGTTGATCTTATTGAATTTGTGATAATGCCAACAGCTGGAATTCTCTGGGTATATATTATGGTGAAATATGTTCACACTTCCATGGAATCTTATTATAAGGATATTATGATGTGGTTACAAAGGAACTGAATGCAAAAAATAATTTTGATATCATATATTTGGATTTCAGGAAAGCTTTTCACATTGTTGTCCATGGAAGACTATTGTACAAATTGGAGCAGAATGGTATTAAATATCAGTTGAATGGGAGAAGACAGAGGGTGGTAATCAATGAGTGCTGCTCTTCGTGGACTAATGTTATTAGTGGAGTCCCACAGGGTTCAGTGTTGGGTTCTCTGTTGTTTTCTATATTTATCAATGATATTGATGAAGGTATATCAGGCTTAGTGTCGAAGTTTGCAGATGATACAAAGGTTGGCAGAGTTGTTAATGGCAGTGTGCTACTGCAACAGGATCTAGATAATTTGGGCAGATGGGCTAAGAAGTAGCAACTGAAGTTTAACCTTGACAAATGCAAAGTACTGCATATGGGTAGAAGTAACAAGAGAGAAAAGTACCAACTGTGTGGTACTACACTTAAGGTGGTAGAAAAGTTTTCTGAGCAATACAGACAGGCGGCCAAGGCAGGTTATTGGGTTTTCTCAATGATATATAGGAATTTTGCTTGCAGGAAAAAGGAGGTGATTGTCCCTCTGTATAAGGCAATGGTCATGCCACACCTTGGGTACTGTGTACAGGTCTGGAGGCCTCATTTTAGGAAGAATGTAGATTTGCTTGAGCGTGTACAGAGAAGGACAACAAGATTGGTGAGGGGAATGGAGGGATCCTCTTACCAAGAGAGGCTTAAGTTCTGCAAATTGCAGTGGATGGAGACTAGGTACCTGCACGGTGATCTGATTGAGGTGTATAAAGCCTTGAATGGATTAAGCACGCTGAATTCTGATGGGATCCTTCCACTTGTTCAGATTACGAACCTAAGGGGGCATAAATTCAAATTAAGAAAAGACAGATGTAGAATAGATGTGCGGAAATTTGCCTTTAGCCAGCGGGTGGTTAATTGCTGGAACAAACTTCCATCTGTCGTTGTGGAAGTTGATAGGTTAAATAAATTTAAGGAGGAACTGGACAGGCATTTGGAGGGAGTGGTGTGTTTTTTTTTTTTTTTTTTGGCTGATGCTGCATAAGCTCATACACTTGCTTTCTTGCATAACATAACACTACTACTACTATCTTCAATCATATAAAAAAATTAATTTTCAGAATCTCTTCATTCCTATTTTTAAAGCTTTGTAACTCGTTACTCGGTTCTCACTTGTGCGTGTCGTGTTATTGCAATTTGTGTGTGCCGTGTTCTTTGTTAATGATTGCTTATCTTTTTACTGTTTTAAATTTTAACCCCCAGCCACAAATGTCAGTGAACAGAAATGTCAACTAGTTCATATGTACATATTACAGTACGTATTAATTATCACGTATATACTTCCGATTTTCACGTATCATTTAATTTTTTAATTGGTAAAGTAATAAAAGGTAAATTTGTGCTTAATATATCTTTACTTTCATAGCCTGTGGATAAATTTCCTCCTATTTTTGCTAATTAGAATCGGCGTTTAAGAGAATTAAAATTCAATTCACAAACGTGATCACAATGATGCCGCTTACTACACATCGTACAGTGAATGCTACTTTACTATAGTGAGTTCGTCGTAACGTGATTTGATTGAAAAGTGAACCAATTGTAAAAAGGGGAGGGGTACATTGTATTTTTAACTATTTATGTGAAACTTCAGATAATTAGGGCAGCCGCTTATTCGGGCCAAAATGCACTAGTCCCGATGTGTCCCAAATAACCGGAATCGACTGTATATAATATCAAAGTTATTCCCTGTATCCAGTTCTTTTGTGACTGCATCATAGTATCCAATCAAATTGGTCAGGCAGGCAAGACTTTCCCTTAACAAAGCCATGTCTGAGCTAAAACTGAAGTCTTGTCTAGATGATCCTGCTGTGCTTCTTTAACCAGTGCTTCCATTAATTTTCTTTTTTTTTTTTTTTTTTTTTTATGTAAACCCCAAACACGAGAGGTATTAGAACCTATAGTACTTAGTACCGTGCTTGGGTTGGAGGTTGAGAAGAAGAAAGAAGATATTTGTTGACATTGGACTTGAAATTCTGTAGACTGTAATTTTCAGGAAATAAGAATGAAGGAAGGTTGTTCCAGAAAACGGCAGTTGAATAAATAAATGAGGAAGATGAAAAGTTGGTTCTGTGGGTTTGAAGTTGTACAGTATATGGATGTTGGCTGGTGACGGCACGTGTTCAGACTGTTTTGAAAGAGAGAGCGGGAATTATAGAAGCAAATTCAGAAGAACAGTGCCCATGGAAGTATCTGTAGAAGAGGCATGCAGCAGAAACAGTACGTCTATGAGAAAGCGAGTGGAGAGACTCTGTTAGAGATGAATCATTAATTAACCTAACTGCCCTCTTCTGAATGGAATCAAGAAGCCTGAGAGAGGTTTTGGGGGCATCACCCCAGATGTGAGAACAATATTCCATGGCAAGGCGGATTTGCGATTTATACAGAGTGAGCAACTGATTGGAAGAAAAGTAACGCCGAGAGCGAAAGGGAAAACCAAGTTTTTTAGATGCAGAGGAAGCAATATTTGTAATGTGCTTGTGCCAAGAGAGATTAGAAGTCAGGGTAATCCCCAAAAGAGATATATCGTTTTGCCTAGAAATTGCAGTGTCACTAAAGATAAGCATGGGAGCAGAAGAATCCTTTTTGCGAGATATAAGACAAGACTGAGTTTTAGAAGGGTTGAAATCAACTAAGTTGTCTTTTCCCCACTGGAGAATTACCTGAAGATCGGCATTTAAAGAATTGGTAGCAAATTTTCGAGAAGTTGAAGCTGATTGAGCAGGACAAGGTTTCTCAAAATGGAAAGTGGAATGCAATGTGCTATCATTGGCAACACTATGGATAGGATTTCCAGTCAATGGAAGAAGATCATTAATATACAAGAGGAAAAGAGTGGGGGAAAGAACTGAACCTTGGGGGACACTGGCATTAATGGAGACATTAGAAGACAGAGAGCCATCTACCATCACCCTCAGTGAGCGATCAGAGAGAAAACTGGATAACCAATTACTAAAAACAGTTGGCAAACCATAAGATGGAAGCTTGTTTAGAAGACCTTCATGCCAAACACGATCAAAAGCCTTTGAGATGTCAAGAGCAACTACTTGTGTTTGACTGAACTTTTCCATTGAATTAGTCCATAAATGGGCAACATAAGCCAGAATATCACCAGTGGATCGACACTGACGGAATCCACACTGGCGATCATTGATCAGGCGGAAGGTTTCTAGGTAGTTTAAGAGTTGACGTTTAATTGATTTCTCCATTACTTTAGAAAGAGTAGAAGTAATTGCAATGGGAATTTGGATTTGAGGGATTTGTCACCCTTTTTAGGAACTGGCTGGATATGAGCAAATTTCCAAGCAGAAGGAAAAACACCTTTGGAATAAGAAAGTGAAAAAAGGCAGCAAAGAATAGGAGTAAGTTCAGGAGCACAGGTTTTTAGAACAAGTGGAGAAATACCATCAGGACCTGTAGCTTTCTTAGCATCAAGATTCATCAAAATCCTTCTGATATCCTTTTGACGGAAGACCACAGGGGACATTGAATGGACCATGTTGGGAATGGTTGGAGGTGTTTTACCAAGATCATTAATACATAAGTTGGAAGAAAAATGGGAATTTAGAAGGTCGGCTTTATCCTTAGCTGAAGTGACAACAGAACCATCTGGTTTGGACAGAGGTGGGAGCAGAGATGGGCAAAAGTTGCGGCCATAGCTTTGGCAAGAGACCAAAATGCTCGGCTACCATTAGGTCAAGAAGCAAGTTTTCTACTCTTAGCCTGTTCAAACTCTAGTTTGGACTGATTAATGACTGCTTTACAATTATTGCGAGCTTTGATGTAGGCAGAAAATGAAATTGAAGAATTAGAAACAAGCCAATTACGATATGCAACATTCTTCTTTTGAACAGCCTTAGCACATTTATTGGAAAACCAAGGTTTAGATAAAGGATGAGATTTTAAAGTGGAGTGTGGGATAAAGGATTCCATTCCTGCAAGAATAATTTCACTGACACGATCTGAGCAAACGTTGACATCAGAAGTTTTGAAACAGTAATCCGACCAAGGAAAAGAAGAAAAGAAGTCTCGCAGGTAATCCCATTTTGCATTCTTGTAATGCCAAATAACATGAGGTTGGGAATAGCCATGAGCTAACGGTTCCATTGGAGAAGAGACAATCACCAAGTTGTGATCAGAAGTGCCTAAAGGATCTCTCACTTCGACCGTGTACTTAGAAGGGTTGTTTGTGAGAAAAAGATCAAGTGTATTGGCTGTATGATTAGGATTGTCCAGTATTCTTGTAGGTAAATGAACAATCTGTGCTAGGTCATTAGTAATTGTAAAAGCTTCAGCATCTCGACCTGCTGGGTCGGTGTGACAAGAAAACGGAAGCCAGCTGCTGTTGTGAACATTAAAATCACCAAGGAAATTTGGAACAGAAGTTCAACTTATAGGTCTATAATTACTTGTGTCAGCCTTTGTGAATTGGGGGTCACATTTGCACATCACCAATCTATGGGTACCTCCCCTAAGTCCAAAGAAGCTCTCATAATTATGGCTAAGGGTTTGCTTACTTCCTTTGCTGCCTCCTTTAATATAACTGGATAGATCCCATCCATCCCAGGTGCCTTTTTTATGTTTATCCTCAACAATTTCTCCTCCACTTTCCTCTCAGTTATTACAAAATCATCTAACTCACTGCCAGAGTTTACTTTACCTCTGGCATTCCCCTTCCTGAATACCTCCGCATGTGTGAATGTAGATGCAAAATACTCGTTTATTTTGTTAGCCACCTGAGCAGGATCCTCAACTGTTGAACCATCAATATCCAGAGGACCAATCTGATTCATATCTTTCCTTCTAGAGTTTACATAGGTAAAGAACTCTTTTCTGTTTTTCTTTGTATCCTTTGCGAAGGATTTCTCATAATCTGCCTTTGCCTGCCTAATCTCCTTTGTGACTTGGTTACAGACCAGCTTATATCTATCATAGGCTTCCATTTCACCCATTAATTTATATGTATCCCATGCATTTTTCTTCTCTGCCATATGTCTCATTAGTTCATCTGACATCCATTTAGGCCTAAACCTTGAACAATATTTCTTAGTTGGTATGTAAAGCCTAGTAGCTTCCAAGATAAGTTCTTTGAATGCTTCCCATTTTGAATTTGCTGATGGTAACATCATCAGTTAGTCCCACTGTATAGAATTTAAATACTGTCTCAGACCATCGTATTTGCCTTTACGAAAGCAAAAACCCTTCCCTTTATCCCCGATGGTAGTTTTCTCTTTGAGTAAATCCCACTTCAGCACACTGTGATCACTGCCACCTATTGACTGCATCATAGCAGATAAAGGAACCACCTAGTGGTTCCTTTATCTGTAGATTCTTAATGCATGAATACTGATAATCAAATCAAGAGTATTATTCCCTCTAGTTGCCTCCCGATCATGCTGATGTAGAAAACAATCATCCAATAAATCCACCATAGCCTTGCTAGTGTGTGAGTAACCAACAAACAAATTCCAGTCAATATCTGGAAAATTAAAATCCCCCATTATAAGACTCTCTGATTTACTGGCCCACTTTGTTTCCCTGTACAGTTTCTTATTATAGTCACATCGGAGTCATTAGGCCTATAGCACACTCCTACTCTCAATTTTGATCTCCTAATACTTATGTCAGACCAAACTGTCTCGACACTTCACTGTCCAGTGATGTCGACTGGCTTCACTTCCTTGGATTTTATGTGTTTCTTAACTAATGGCATAACCCCTTCCTATCCTGTCTATCCTTCCTGTACACATTGTTCCCCCTAAATTCCAGTTCTGCATTACTTATATCTGTGTGACACCGTCTCTGATATCCCAACAAATATCTGCCTTTGATGTTTTGAGCAATACCTCAAATTCATCAAATTTATTTACCAAACTCCTAGCATTGGTGTACACGCAGGTATACATGCACCTGTTCCTATTCTTAGCTACCCTAATACAACTCATGTGTTTAGTTGTACCGCAACGACTCCCAGAAGTCTCTGAAATATCCTGAATCTTGTTTTCCAGGCTGTTGCTCATTCCAATAGAAGCAGTGCAAGAATCACTTTCACCTCTGCCTGCGGTTACTGTTAATCTATTAATCCTTGTATCCCCCCCGAAGCTAGCAGTTTTCCGACCAACCTAACACTGCCTCGATAGCATCAACAAATATTCTTGCACCCTTTCTATTTAATTGTATCTCATCCCTGTAGAAGCAGTCTCTCCTGTTAGCAAGCACAGGCAAGGCTGAAAAAAAATTCTACCCCTTGAGCTTTGCACAGTCTTTCCAGGGCGGAATTGATTGACAAGGCTCTCATCATATACTCCCTCCTATCGTGTCTATGCAGAATTGCAGAAACTTTCAAATTGAACCCTAATTCATGGTTTTTTTTCAATAGTGACTTGTTAAGTAATTCTGCCGGTCTCCTACTCTTAATATCATTAGTGCCAATGTGTACAACTATATCACCTTTTGTGCCCTTAAAAGATGATATCTGCTCTACAAGATGATATCTGCTCTTCATACATCTACAACATCATCAACCTTTCCCCATGGCAGACATACCCTGGTCCTGTTCCACATATCCTTTTTACAAAGCATGTTCCCCGTTTCCTTGACAGTAGTCACCAACAACTACTAGTTCCTGTGGGACCAGCGCATTCTGCCTTGGAGGTTGTCGCTGTGTTAAGTGATGACCAAGTGCAAGCTCTGCATTGATGTGGGCAGCTGAGAGCTTGATGTGCCCCTCGATTTAGATCCTTCGAGGACATCCACCCTGTCCTTCAAGCTCTCATATAGGTTCATAACAACGCTGAGTTGTCGCCTGATTTCCTTACACTCCTTACATCGCGTGCACACACAAGGACGTCCCCCATGGCAATATAATGTCCCGTACCCAATTGCTCCACAAACATCATGCAAGCAGTGCATTTTAAAAGACTGTGATTCAGAGGGCAACTGCCCCCCTCAGTTCTCCCCTGAGCCACAGCACTCCCATTAGCTTGAGCCTTTTGCTTTGCTGCTCTGGTCTGAGTCATGATTTCGATTTAATTTCAATAAAATTTCAATTTCAGTACAAAATTATAACCCTAAACTTGTATCCCAACACAGTTATAACGCTATATATATTTTTCAATATCGAGTATTATCTATGAGTTCTGTTTATATAACTTCTGTATCAAGTTACGTATTAATTAATTATGTTACGTCTGTAATCTAAGTCTTTATACGTATTTAGTTAAAAAGTACATTGTAATTGACAGTGATGTTGAACAAGATTAATAGATTTTGCTGATTGATTGACAGTATTATATTGTATACTATACTATACTAAGCTTATGCTATCTAGTTCGGATATAACGTATTGTATAACAATGGCAGCAAATTACGAACGGTAAATCTACGGACACTTAAGTGTTAATTAACTTCCAAATGTCGCTGTTTCAATTCAAAATAAACTAAGGATCCTGACTAGGTCTATAAGCTACTTATAGAAAATAATTTGATATAACAATTGGTCAGTAAAGCGACTAAATATGGGTAAAAAACTTCTCGTTCAGCGGAGCGGCAACTTGTAACATGTGGATTTGATACCCTTACCAATACTAAGTAATACCTAAAAAATCTCTATCTAAATTAAACTTTAAACTAAGTATCATAACTAGGAATATAAAGCTACCCTAGAAAATAAGTTAATATGCCAATTTAAGCTAATAAAACAGAAACTTCTCTATTCCAGGAGCACTAAAAACTTCGCCTGCACAAGGCTACTCTGGTTCTCATTTTTTTTTTTTTTTTTTTTTTTTTTTCAGACAAAACTTCCACTTAACAAACCCTTGCTGTGTCTGAATTGTTACTGTAGTCTTGTCTAAGTGATCCTGCATTACTTCTTTAACCAGTGATTCTACTATTTTCCCTAGAATCAGAGTTAAACTAACAGGTCTATAATTATTTGTGTCGCCCTTTAAACCCCCTTTGTGTACTAGGGATACATTTGCACATCTCCAGTCCATGGGGACCTCCTCTGAATCTAAGGAGGCTCTCATAAATATGGCCAAAAGTTTGCTGACTTCCCTCGCTGCCTCCTTCAACTGGATAGACTCCATATGCCCTGGGTATCTTTTTTATGTTTAATTTCAACAATTTTTCCTCCACTTTGCTCTCCGTTATTACAAAATCATTTATCTCACTTATTAGAGTTTAGGAAACTTCTGTCTTCCCCTTCCTTACAGAATTCCTCATGTGTGAGTGTAGATCGAAATATTCATTGTTTTTCAGTACCTGAGCAGGATCATCAACAGTCGAACCACTAACATCAAGTGGACCAATCTGATTCATCCCTTGCCTTCTAGAGTTTACATAACTAAAGAAGTCTGTTGTTTTTCTTTGCATATTTTTGCAAGGATTTTTTGTAATCAGCCTTTGCTTGCCTAACCTCTTTTGTGACTTGATTACAGACTAGCTTTCCTGAGGTCCCTCTGTCCCTCCGTTCCTGAGGGACAGATGAATATAGAATCAACTTTTTCCATAGGAATTATCTAAAATTGGAATAAACCGTTCCCCGCCCTGACTCTTATACATAAATAAATAAATATTTAACCAGAACATTATTATTTCGATCATACTTCCGACCATACTTCTCGACCATACTCTGCATTTTGGCCCAATTGGACAGCATTTCCTTAATGTCAGTAGTTGGGATGCTACCTTTACTTGACCCTTCCTCCTCTGATGAAATTTCCTCGACTGCTTGAGCTTCCCGTTCTTTATGAAGGTCCAACAGTTCTTTGGTGAGCTCCCTTCTATGGTTCTCCACCAATTCCTCTACATCCTCCCTACAAAAAAAATACTCGAGTTACCCTTGAGAGAGAGAGAGAGAGAGAGAGAGAGAGAGAGAGAGAGAGACAAAAGTAGAAAGAAATCACCAAGAAAGAGAAGAATGATGTTATCCAGCTCAGGAGCCTGGGTGTGCCAAGCCCATACTCACCAGTTGTGAGCCCCTGGGGATACCTTTACTGAGGAGCGATGATGGCAGAAGCTGAAGAGGAAGAAAGGAATTATATATTGTTTAGAAGGGGAGTTGCCTTCCATTAAAACATCAGGTACTGTAACTCCAATTCTGTTGATCGTTGTCTTTTTTGTCCCTTTCCTGGCGATTCACTAGCACTCAATTTAGCAAAGAACTTGTCCAATGTTGTCTGTTTCTGTCTGTTTTTTAAAAATTTTCCAAAAGTAGCCAATCACATTATCATTGAATGAATTTATATTTTGATTAACTACGGCAATGTTCGGGTGCCACTTCTCGACCATACTCTGCATTTTGGCCCAATTGGACAGCATTTCCGTAATGTCAATAGTTGGGATGCTGCCTTTATTGACCCTTCCTCCTCTGATGAAATTTCCTCCACTTCTTCAGCTTCCTGTTCTTTATGAAGGTCCAACAGTTCTTTGGTGAGCTCCCTTCTATGGTTCTCCACCAATTCCTCTACATCCTCACTATCAACCTCCAATCCCATGGACCTGCCCAGAGACACAGTTTCATCAACAACAGGCTCTAACCCAAAACCTTCAAAGTCTCTTTCTGACACACACTCTGGACACAATTTCCTCCAGGCAGAGTTCATTGTCCTGGAAGATACTTCCCCCCCCCATGTCTTATCAATTATCCTCAAACAATGGAGGATATTGAAGTGATTTTTCCAAAATTCTCTCAATGTAAGTTCTGTCTCCGGTGTCACTTCAAAACATCTTTGAAACAGGGCTTTTGTATAAAGTTTTTTAAAACAGGCAATGACCTGCTGATCCATGGGTTGGATTAGAGGAGTTGTCTTTGGTGGTTGATATTTAATGCGAATAAAGCTGTATTTCCCTGCCAAATTGTCTTCCAAGCCACGGGGATGAGCAGTAGCATTGTCCAAAACAAAGAGGACCTTTACAGGTAAATTATAACTTTCTAGATAAGCTTTCAAACTTGGGGCAAACACTTTGTGAATCCACTCCAGGAAAAACTGTCGTTACCCAAGCCTTACTGTTAGCCTTCCACATCACATAGAGTTTACTTTTTATGATATTGTTCTTCTTAAAAACTCTCGGATTTTCTGAATGATGAACGAGCAATGGTTTAATTTTGCAGTCATCACTAGCATTACCACACAGCAAGAGCGTTAATCTGTCTTTCAGTGGTATTTTTTCCAGGCAATGCTTTCTCCTGTTTTGTGATGTAGTTTATTCTAGTCATTTTTTCCAGAATAGGCCTATCTCATCACAATTAAAAATTTGAGGGATAAATTCCTCAGTGCTACATAGTTTTTGAAATCTTCAACAAACTTTTTAGCATCTTCTGCATTCGAGCTTGAAGCCTCTCCATGCAGACATTCATTCGTAGTCTCTTTCTGACACACACTCTGGACACAATTTCCTCCAGGCAGAGTTCATTGTCCTGGAAGATACTTCCCCCCCCCATGTCTTATCAATTATCCTCAAACAATGGAGGATATTGAAGTGATTTTTCCAAAATTCTCTCAATGTAAGTTCTGTCTCCGGTGTCACTTCAAAACATCTTTGAAAAAAAAATCCTAAAAACCAAATAACAACAAATTTCTTTTTCACTGATGATAGATTCTGAAATACTATCATCAGCCATTTGCTTTTCATTAATCCTTACTAATAAAAGATTTTCCATGTCTTCATACATTTGTGATCTTTTAGCAGCAAGAATTTTTACACCTTTTGCCACATCAGCTACTTTAATTGCTTCTATATTTTTTATTATGCTGCTTACCGTAGTTCTCAGCATGTTCTCATCAGACTACACTATGAATGTCTGTTAGCCTTTTAAATTTTTTGAACCAGCCCCTACTTGCCATGAAATTGCCACTGATTCCTGGGTCCTTTTGCTGCAGGTCATCATATAACTGCCTTGCTTTTTTGCTGGCGCCTCCATAGCCAGGTGGGCAGAAGCGGCAGTGCGTAGCACACACTTCTTGATTAGACCAGGGTTTGAGTCCATCACCACCAAATGCGGAGGGTGCGGAAAGGTCAGGGAATGACCATCGCATATCCCCGGAGAAATATGCCCTTAGTTGCTAATGCTCCTAAAAACCAGCCGACCGGGCTAGCCGAGTGGGTAAAGTACCTGCCCGGCAACCCAAAGGTCACGGGTTCGATTCCCGCCTCGGGCTTGGATCAAAGTACTGCAAAAACTTTGGGAGGTGCAATATGGTCACAGAAGCCGATGCGCCAACAACTACCAAATCAAAAAAAAAAAAAAAAAATCCTAAAAACCAAATAACAACAAATTTCTTTTTTACTGATGATAGATTCTGAAATACTATCATCAGCCATTTGCTTTTCATTAATCCTTACTAATAAAAGATTTTCCATGTCTTCATACATTTGTGATCTTTTAGCAGCAAGAATTTTTACACCTTTTGCCACATCAGCTACTTTAATTGCTTCTATATTTTTTATTATGCTGCTTACCGTAGTTCTCAGCATGTTAAATTCTAACGCTAAGTTGGAAACACGTGTTCCACTTTCAAACTTAGCAATGATTTCTTTTTTCAACTCAATTGTGGTTCTCACAGCTTTCCTTTTTGGTTGTTTTTCTTCACTACACTTTTTTGGCGCCATGGTCACTTCTTTTTACAAAGATAACTGCAAAAAATTACAAAATTAAAAAAAAATTCAAAGAGAAAATAACAGGTGATGCGCACTGGACGATTGCATGAGGCAGACTGCTGGGCTATCGCACAGGGCTGGCTGACTTCGTGGAAGATTGCACGAGGCTAGGTTGACCATGTGGTGGGTGACTTTTTGTGACGAATATTGCATTTCTGGACGAATATCGGAGCATTTTTTGCCAAAAAAATATGATGAATATTGGATTTGATGAATATAGAGGTTCCACTGTATTTGCCATTGGCTTCTTTGACACATTTTCCTTCTCTACCACGACCCTCATTAGTTCATCTGACATCCATTTCTGTCTACATCTTGAACAGTATTTCTTAGTTGGTATGAAAAGCATAGTAGCTTCCAAGATTAATTCCTTGAACACTTCCCATTTTGCATTTTCCTGTTTTTAACATCAGCTGATCCTACTGTATAGAATTTAAAAACTGTCTGCGACCACTGTATTCACCTTTACGAAAACAAAAATCCATCCCTCCTTTACCCTTGATGGTAGTTACATCTTTAAGTAAATCCAACATCAGTACATTGTGATCACTGCCTCCTTTATCTGCAAATTCTTAATGCCTGAATAATCACTGGTGATAATCAGATCAAGAGTATTACTCCCTCTAGTTGCCCCTCGAACATGTTGCTGTAGAACATGTTGCTAAATCTTAGCATTAGCATTAGTAGAGGCAATAAAAAAAAAAAAAAAACCACTTCCACTTCACCCCTCTGTTCATTTGAAATACCTGTCCAGCTGAGCCTTAAACTTATTTAGGCTATCAACTTCCACGACAAGGGATGGAAGTCTGTTCCACCAACCAACCACCCGCTGGCTAAAGGCAAATTTCCGCACGTCTATCCTACATCTGTCTTTCCTCAATTTGAATTTATGCCCTCTCAGGTGATTATTCTGAGCAAGAGGAAGAATCCCATCGGCATTGAGCATGCTCAGACCATTCAAAGACTTATACACCTCTATCAGATCACCTCGCTGGTGCCTAGTCTCCAGACTGTAATTTGCAAAACTTAAGCCTTTCTTCGGAAGATCACCCGTTTGTTCCATTCACTAATCTTGTTGCCCTTCTCTGTACTCGTTCCAGCAGCTCCACATCCTTCTTGAAATGAGGCCCCCAGACCTGTATACAGTACTCTAGGTGTGGCCTGACCATTGCCTTATACAAGGGAATAATCACCTCCTTATCCCTGCTAGAAAAATTCCTATATATCATTGACAATACACCATGAGCTACTCTTGCAGTCCATCTGCACTGCTCAGAGAACTTCATATCTGCCTGCACAACCACCCCGAGGTCCCTTTCATTCTCTACCACTGTCAGTGTAGTACCACAGAGTTGATACGTTGCTCTGGGGTTGCTGTTTCCCATGTGTAGTACTTTACATTTGTCAATGTTAAATTTCATTTGCCACCTCTCAGCCCATCTACTCAACCTTTCCAGATCCTGTTGCAGCAGCATAGTGTCAGTAGTGTCCTTGACAACCCTGCCAACCTTTGTATCTTCTGCAAACTTGGACATTAAGCTTGATATACCATCATCAATATCATTTATAAATACAGAAAACAATAATGGACCCAACAATGAGCCCCGAGGGACTCCGCTAATAACATTAGTCCACGACGAGCAGTGTCTATTGATTACCACTCTCTGTCTTTTCCCCTTCAACCACCCCTTTATCCATAGCAGCAATTTGCCTCCAATGTCACACTGCTCCAATTTGTGCAGCAGTCTTCCATGTGCAACAGTATCAAAAGCTTTTCTAAGATCCAAGTATATAATATCAAAGTTATTCCCTGCATCCAGTTCTTTTGTGACTGCATCATAGTATCCAATCAAATTGGTCAGGCAAGACTTCCCCTTAACAAAACCATGCTGTGTCCGAGCTATAACTGAAGTCTTGTCTAAATGATCCTGCAGTGCTTCTTTAACCAGTGCCTCCATTAATTTTCCTGGAACAGAAGTTAAACTCACAGGTCTATAATTACTTCTGTCAGCCTTTGATCCTCCTTTGTGAATTGGGGTCACATTTGCACATCTCCAGTCTATGGGTACCTCCTCAATTTTGAAGTCCAAGGAAGCTCTCATAATTATGGCTAAGGGTTTGCTTACTTCCTCTGCTGCCTCCTTTAATATAACTGGATAGATCCCATCCACCCTGGGTGCCTTTCTTGTGTTTATCTTCAACAATTTCTCCTCCACTTTACTCTCAGTTATTACAAGATCCTCTAGCTTACTGCTAGAGTTGAATACACCTCTGGCATTCCCCTCGCTGAATAACTCCTCATGTGTGAATGTTGATGCAAAATATTCATTTAGTTTGTTAGCTACCTGAGCAGGATCATCAACAGTTGACCCATCGATATCAAGTGGACCAATCTGATTCATCCCTTTCCTTCTAGAGTTTACATAAGTAAAGAACTCTTTGCTGTTTTTCTTTGCATCCCTTGCCAAGGATTTCTCGTAATCTGCCTTCGCCTGCCTAACCTCCTTTGTAACTTGGTTGCATATCAACTTGTATCTATCATAGGCTTCTGTGTCGTGTTAATTTGTATGTATCCCATGCATTTTTCTTCTCTGCCATATGCCTCATTAGTTCATCTGACATCCATTTAGGCCTAAACCTTGAACAATATTTCTTAGTTGGTATGTAAAGCCTAGTAGCTTCCAAGATAAGTTCTTTGAATGCTTCCCATTTTGCATTTGCTGTTGGTAACATCATCAGTTGGTTCCACTGTATAGAATTTAAATACTGTCTCAGTCCATCGTAGTCGCCTTTATGAAAGCAGTAACCCTTTCCTTTACCCCTAATGGTAGTTACCTCTTTGAGTAAATCCCACTTCAGCACACGGTGATCACTTCCTCCTAGTGGTTCATTTATCTGCAGATTGTTAATGCATGAAGAATCACTGCTGATGATCAAATCAAAAGTATTCCTCCCTCTAGTTGCCTCCCGAACATGCTGATGTAGAAAACAATCATCCAATAAATCCACAAAAGCCTTGCTAGTGTGTGAGTGACCAGGCCCCAAATTCCAGTCAATATCTGGGAAATTAAAATCTCCCATTATAAGACACTCTGATTTACTGGCCCACTCTATTTCCCTGTACAGTTTCTTATTATACTCATCAGAGTCATTAGGCCTATAGCAAACTCCTGCTCTCAATTTTGATCTCCCAATGCTTATGTCACACCAAACTGACTCGACACTGCACTGTCCAGCGATGTTGACTGGCTTCACTTCCTTGGATTTTATGTGTTTCTTAACTAATAGCATAACCTCTCCTCCTTGTCTATCCTTTCTGTAGACGTTGTACTCCCCAAATTCCAGTTCTGCATTCCTTATATCTGTGTGACATCACGTCTCTGATATCCCAACAATATCTGCCTTTGATATTTTGAGCAATACTCAAATTCATCAAATTTATTTACTAAACTCCTAGCATTGGTGTACACGCAAGTATACATGCACCTATTTCTATTCTTAGCTACCCATGTGTTTATTTGTACAGCAATGGCTCCCAGCAGTCTCTGAAATACCATGCATCTTGTTTTTCAGGCTTCTGCTCATTCCAATAGAAGCAGTGCAGGAATCTCTTTCACCTCTGCCAGTGGTTACTGTTAATCTATTAGTCTTTGTCTCCCCCCAAGCTAGCAGTTTTCCGACCCACCTAATACTGCCTCGATAGCATCAGCAAATATTCTTGCACCCTTTCTATTTAAGTGTATCCCATCCCTGTAGAAGCAATCTCTCCTGTTAACAAGTACAGTCCAGGCTGAAAAAAATTCTACCCCTTGAGCCTTGCACAATTTTTCCAGGGCCAAATTGATCGACAAGGCTCTCATCATATACTCCCTCCTATTGTGTCTGGGCAGAATTGCAGACACTTTCAAATTCAACCCTATTTCACGGCTTTTTTTCAACAGTGACCTGTACTTGTTAAGTAATTCTGCCGGTCTCCTACTCTTGATATCATTAGTGCCAACGTGTACAACTATATCACCTTTTGTGCCCTTAAAAGATGATATCCGCTCTACAACATCATCAACCTTTGCCCCTGGCAGGCATACCCTGGTCCTGTTCCACCTATCCCTTTTTATGAAGCAGGTTCCCCGTTTCCCTGACAATAGAGTCACCAACAACTACTAGTTCCTTTGGGACCAGCGCATTCTGCCTTGGGGGTTGCCGCTGTGTTGCATGATGACCAAGTGTCATTGCGGTACAAGTAAACACATGGGTTCTGTTAGGGTAGCTAAGAATAGAAACAGTTGCATGTATACCTGCGTGTACACCAATGCTAGGAGTTTGGTAAATAAATTTGATGAATTTGAGGTATTGCTCAAAACATCAAAGGCCGATATTGTTGGGATATCAGAGACGTGGTGTCACACAGATATAAGGAATGCGGAACTGGAATTTGGGGAATACAATGTGTATAGAAAGGATATACAGGACAGGAGGGGAGGAGGGGTTATGCTATTAGTTAAGAAACACATAAAGTCCAAGGAAGTGAAGCCTGTCGACATCGATGGACAGGGCAGTGTTGAGTCAGTTTGGTGTGACATAAGCATAGGGAAATCAAAATTGAGAGTAGGAGTTGCTATAGGCCTAATGACTCTGATGAGTATAATAAGATATTGTACTGGGAAACAGAGTGGGCCAGTAAATCAGGGAGTCTTATAATGGGGGAATTTTAATTTCCCAGATATTGACTGGAATTTGTGGTTTGGTCACTCGCACACTAGCAAAGCTTTTGTGGATTTATTGGATGATTGTTTTCTACATCAGCATGTTCGTGAGGCAACAAGAGGGAGCAATACTCTTGATCTGATTATCAGTAGTGATTCTTCATGCATTAAGAATCTGCAGATAAATGAACCACTAGGTGGCTGTGATCACAGTGTGTTGAAGTGGGATTTACTCAGGGAGGTAACTACCATCAGAGGTAAAGGGAAGGGTTTTTGTTTTCGTAAAGGCGACTATGATGGTCTAATACTGTCTCAGACCATCATAGTCGCGTTTTCGTAAAGGCGACTATGATGGTCTGAGACAGTATTTAAATTCTATACAGTGGGGCCAACTGATGATGTTACCAACAGCAAACTCAAAATGGGAAGCATTCAAGGAACTAATCTTGGAGGCTACCAGGCTTTACATACCAACTAAGAAATATTGTTCAAGGTTTAGGCCTAAATGGTTGTCAGACGAACTAATGAGACATGTGGCAGAGAAGAAAAATGCATGGGATATATACAAATTAATGCGTGACATGGAAGCCTATGATAGATATAAGTTGGTCTGTAACCTAGTCACAAAGGAGATCAGGCAGGCAAAGGCAGACTACGAAAAATCCTTGGCAAAGGATGCAAAGAAAAACAGAAAAGAGTTCTTTACCTATTTAAACTCAAGAAGGAAAGGGATGAATCAGATTGGTCCACTGGATATTGATGGTTCAACAGTTGAGGATCCTGCTCAGGTGGCTAACAATCTAAACGAGTATTTTGCATCTACATTCACGCATGAGGAGTTATTCAGGAAGGAGAATGATGTAGGTAAAGTAAACATTGGTAGTGAGTTGGATGATTTTGTAATAACTGAGAGGAAAGTGGAGGAGAGATTGTTGAGGATAAACATAAAGGCACCTGGGGTGGATGGGATCTATCCAGTTATATTAAAGGAGGCAGCAAAGGAAGTAAGCAAACCCCTAGCCATACTTATGAGAGCTTCTTTGGACTCAGGGGAGGTACCTATAGACTGGAGATATGCAAATGTAACCCCAATTCACAAAGGAGGATCAAAGGCTGACACAAGTAATTATAGACCTGTCAGTTTAACTTCTGTTCCAGGTAAATTAATGGAGACACTGGTTAAAGAAGCACTGCAGGATCATCTAGACAAGAATTCAGTTATAGCTCAGACGCAGCATGGTTTTGTTAAGGGCAGGTCTTGCCTGACCAATTTGATTGGATACTATGATATAGTCACAAAAGAACTGGATGCAGGGAATAACTTTGATATTATATATTTGGATCTTAGAAAGGCTTTTGATACTGTTGCACATGGAAGGCTGCTGCACAAATTGGAGAAGTGTGGCATTGGAGGCAAATTGCTGCTATGGATAAGGGGATGGTTGAGTGGCAGAAGACAGAGAGTGGTAATCAATGGACACTGCTCAACGTGGACTAATGTTATTAGTGGAGTTCCTCAGGGTTCAGTGTTGTCCGTTGTTGTTTTCGGTGTTTATGAATGATATTGATGATGGGATATCAAGTTTAATGTCCAAGTTTGCAGATGATACAAAGGTTGGCAGGGTTGTTAAGGACACTACTGACGCTATGATGCTGCAACAGGATCTGGAAAGGTTGAACAGATGGGCTGAGAGGTGGCAAATGAAGTTTAACATTGACAAATGTAAAGTACTACATATGGGAAACAGTAACTCCAGAGCAACGTATCAACTCTGCGGTACTACACTAAAAGTGGTGGAGAATGAAAAGGACCTGGGGGTAATTGTGCAGGCAGATATGCAGTTCTCTGAGCAGTGCAGACGAGCTGCAAGAGTAGCTCATGGTGTCTTGTCAATGATATACAGGAATTTTTCTAGCAGGGATAAGGAGGTGATTATTCCCTTGTATAAGGCAATGGTTAGGCCACATCCTGAGTACTGTATACAGGTCTGGAGGCCTCATTTCAAGAAGGATGTAGAGCTGCTGGAACGGGATGTAGAGCTGCTGGAAGATTAGTGAATGGAACAAAGGGTTGCTCTTACGAAGAAAGGCTTAAGTTTTGCAAATTACAGAGTCTGGAGACTAGGCACCGGCGAGGTGATCTGATAGAGGTGTATAAGGCTTTGAATGGTTTGAGCATGCTCAATGCCAATGGGATTCTTCATCTTGCTCAGAATAATCACCTCAGAGGGCATAAATTCAAATTGAGGAAGGACGGATGTCGGATAGATGTGCGGAAATTTGCCTTTGGCCAGCGGGTGGTTGGTTGGTGGAACCGACTTCCATCACTTGTTGAAGTTCATAGCCTAAACAAATTTAAGGCTTAACTGGACAGGTATTTCGAACGAACGGAGGGGTGAAATGGGAGTGGTGTTTTTTTTTTTTTTTTTTTTTTTTGGCTGAAGCTGAATAAGCTTGCTTTCTTGCATCATATGCCTCTACTAATGCTAAGTGCAAGCTCTCGCATTGATGTGGGCAGCTGAGAGCTTGATGGGCCCCTCAATTTAGTTCCTTCGAGGGCATCCACCCTGTCCTTTAAGCTCTCATATAGGCCCATAAGAACCGCTGAGTTGTTGCCTGATTTCTCTACACTCCTTGCATCGCGCACACACAAAGACATCCCCCATGGCAATATCATGTTCCGTACCTGAATGCTCCACAAACATCATGCAAGCTGTGCATTTTAAAAGGCTGTGATTCAGAAGGCAACTGCCCCCCTTAGTTCTCCTCTGAGCCACAGCACTTCCATTAGCTTGAGCCTTTTGTTTTGTTGCTCTGGTCTGAGTCATGATTTCTATTAATTTAAATAAAATTTCAATTTCAGTTTATAACCCTAAACTTATCTCCCAACACAGTTATAACGGGATATATATTTTTCAGTGTCAAGTATTAATTATCTACAAGTTCCCCTTATATAACTTCCGTAGTTATGTATTAATTAATTATGTTACGTTTGTAATCTAAGTCGTTATATGTATTTAGTTAAAAGTAAAATTTAAATGCCAACGAAGTTCAACAAGTTTAATAGATTTTACCGATCACTGACAATATTAAAACCTATACTATACTAACGCTATCTAGGTTCGATATATAACTATCGTAAGACAAAGGCGGGAAGTTACGAACGGTAAATCTATGGACACTTAAGTATTAATTAACTTTCAAATCTCGCTGTCTCAATTCAGAATAAACTAACGATCCTTACTAGGTCTCTAAGCTACTTACAGAAAATAATTTGATGTAAAAAATATTCAATAAGCGGCTAAATATGGCTAAAAAACTTCTCGTTCAGCGGAGTTGCAACTTGTAACACGTGGATACCCTTACCGATACTTTTATGCAATTGCAAGGTCAAATAAAGAATAAATACACCAAATTAATCAGAAAATCCCAAAATAATGCTATACTACTAAATTTAAATCAAAAGATTTAGAAAAACAATAATTTCAAATCAATAAATAAGAAAAATCCACTTAGCGGCTTTGAACACGTCTGGCCCCTACTAGCCTCGTCAGCAGACATCTTGCTAGTGTGCTGGTGACCAACCCATAATTTCCAGTCATCTGGAAACTTAACATTCCCCATTACAAGACATTCTGATTTACTGGCCCACTCTATTTCTCTGCACAATTATTTGTTGTATTCATCAGCGTCATTAAGCCTATAACACACTGCTACTCTAATTTTCCCTTTCCCAGTGGTTATGTCACACCAAACTGACTCAACATTGCACTGTCCATCAACTGGATGCACTTCCTTAGATTTTGTGTTTCTTAAATAATATCATAACCACTCCTCCCTTCCTACTGTGTCTATCCTTTCTGTACACATTGTACTCCCAAATTCCAATTCTGCACTGCTTATACCTGTCTGACAGCATGTCTCTGATATTCCTACAATATCTGCCTTTCATGTCTTGATCAGCAGTTCAAATTCATCAAATTTATTTTTATACTTCTAGCATGGTGTACATGGTGTACCCTAACATAGTCCATGTATTTACTTGTTCCATGATGACTCCCAGCAGCTCATAAAATCCGCAGAAACTTGCTCTCTAGAAATTTGTGCTCTGCCTGCAGCCACTGTTAATCTTTTAGTCAGTGAATCCCCCCCCCCCCCAAGGCTAGCAGTTATATTCTTGCACCATTTCTATTTAAGTGTATCCCATTCCTGTAGAAGCAGTCTCTCCTGTTAGCAAGCACAGACCATGCTGAAAAAAATTCTACCCCATGAGCCTTGCACAATCTCTCAAGGGCCGAATTGATTGACAAGGCTCTCATCATATTCTCTCTCTTATTGTGTCTGTGCAGAATTTTGCAGACAGTTTCAAATTTAACTCTAATTCGTGACTTTTTTTTTAGCATTAACTTGTTAAGTAAATCTCCAGATCTCTTACTCTTAAGGTCATTCGTGCCAACATGTACAACAATATCACCTTTTATGCCCTTAAAAGATGATATCTGTTCATCAACATCTGTGAAGCTCCCCCCCCCCAGGCTAGCAGTTTTCCGACCCATCTAACACTGCCTCGATAGCATCAGAAAATATTCTTGTACCCTTTATGTTCAAGTGTATTCCATCCCTGTAGAAAGAATCTTTCCTGTTAACAAGCACAGACCATACTGAGAAAAATTCTACCTCATGAGCTGTGCAATATCTCTCTTGGGCCGAACTGATTGACAAGGCTCTCATCATGTACTCCCTCTTATTGTGTCTGGGCAGAATTGCAGACACTTTCAAATTTAACCCAAACTCGCAACTTTTTTTTGAACATTGGCCTATACCTTTTAAGTAAATCTACAGTATTTTAATATCCTAGAATAATAAATTTTAGTATTCTTTTCAAATATTGTGTTTTATTTCGATCTTTACCTTTTTTTTTTTTTTTTTTTTATCTGGTGCAACATAAGCCCCAGGCTTCCTTGCACCTTATGGCTAATAATTATAATAATAACTGTTTTGTTAATGAGGAGTTTTGTCATAAGCAAATAAAGGAATACATTTTCATTAAACCTAATGTGTGTTCTCATTAAAAATATGAATTTAAAATTTTGGTGGGGATGAGGGTGTTTCTGTCAAATTCTGGCAGTGCACCGTTGTCATATGCTGAGCATTAATTTGGTCAGCTCAAACTGTTGATGCACACTTGCTTTCATAAACTAGTTGGTTGCCAATGCCAAAGAATGCAGAGGTTTAATTTTCACAAGTGAAAGCAAATGGTGAAAAGCACCATTGTAAATGAATCCATTGGCAGTTATAAAGAAACCATTACCTTTGTTTTCATAATTGCTGCCCTCTGCTAATCTTAATGCATGACTTCTTCCAATGGTAAAAAAATTATGCCGTACCCAAAGAAGGGAGTAAAAGTTTGATCACGAACAAACATGCATTTCTGGTATTATTTAAAAAAAATATATTGAATATATGTGTTCAATATAAAAAAAATATATTGTTCACAGTTGTATTCATAATAACTTGAAAATATAGGGTATACTTCAAAATGTGAATATATTTGAATTATTCCTTGTCGATAAAAGTTTTTAAAAACATAGCACTTAAGGGATGATGTGTTTGGTAGCGCTAATAACATTCCATGCCTGCTGCAGAGTTAATGGTTACAATAAGAGTTCAGTAGTTTTCAAATTGTGTATTTTTCCATATCTGTTAATATTTAGTTATAGCAAATCTGAAGTTAATTACAACTGAATTACAGCTTTTGAATATTTCTGTATAGTTCAGTTAACTTTTTTTTTTTTTTTTTATTTGTGAAGGTATATGATGTGTTAGATATAAATGATGAGAAACCATCTGCCCTGCAGATAAGATATGCAGGATGTAAAGGAATGTTAGTAATTGATCCTACACTGGAAGGAAAACAAATTATTTTTAGGAAGAGTATGAAAAAGTACGATTCCACTCACACATCACTAGAGATTCTAAAAACAAGTGAACCCCGTAAGTTTCATCTTTATTTTTCAAATGATTGTTAGAGGTATTATCACTTTTTATGATAGCCGCTTTAGACTAATGCATTGTATCTGAATTCATCATTCTGTTGGCTGGCTTGTGATTTGAATTGTTAGATCCAAAAATTTCTGGAGATCTCTGGTCAGTAAAAGTTTGATGTGCAATAAGAAGTAATAGCCATGTGAAGTAATAGCCATGTTATTCATCTTTAATACAGCTGTAGACCATCTGCAATTGAATGGCAATATGGTTAGTATATATGAGGTGTTATAGATTAAATGACAACTGGGTACACTGTTATATCATGTGAATGTATTTTAAAATGTATTGATTAAAGTGTTATTTTATGTATTGAATGAATTTTAAAATTCATTGATTAAAGTGTTACCATATCAGTCTACACTTAAGTATTGGCAATGTGTTTCAAGGTTTTACTGAAGCCAGTCTTCACACCTGGGGGGGGGGACGTAAGAGAAAATTACATAAAATTTTATCTAGTATTACAAATGTTTTTACACTGATATTGTAATAACAGCAAAGATTGAAAAATTAGGGAAGTAATTAAATTAAAATTAATAACAAATTAGTAAAAGTTTTAGGCAGGCTACAGTATATTATTACTAATAAAGGAAAAGAAAAAACTTTCTTTTATGTCACCTTTATCTTGACTAGTTTGCCAATCTGGGTCAAATTTGGAAGGAAATTCTGCTCAAACATATATAAACAACTCGCACCATAAACTTTGAAAAATTTAACCTTTAGAGGATGAAATGCTTGCCTCAGTATGGCTGCTTGCATTGAAACTGTCTAACAGGTTAAGAAGGTGCCACCTGTTATATAGGGACAGTTCTGGGTGTGGAGTGACTGAATAATGGTGGGAATCTGTCAGATCTTTGTTTTTGAGAACAAGATTAGGTGTATTAAGTGAAAAGCTCTGGAGTCTCCAGAGTACGTTGTTTGCAGGGTATGGTCCTAGGGAAAAGGATTAGATATACTGTAGTTACTATAGAAATTCCAGGAAATCATAAAACCAAGAAGTAGAATTTGATCATGTGGGAAAGAAACTATGGAGTTTTTTCAGAAACTAAGGAAATTGAAGGTTAACGATAGAATATACCTAATAAAGGAGCAATAAATGATACGGCATTAGACTAGTGGGGGAATAGTCTACTAGTCTATTAATGGAATAAGAGAAACTAACCAAGATAGGATGGTTTAAACACAAGAAGTACAGAATCTCATTAATGTAAATTCATTTTATACAAAATTTATGGAGTTTTTTCAGAAACTAAGGAAATTGAAGGTTAACGATAGAATATACCTAATAAAGGAGCAATAAATGATACGGCATTAGACTAGTGGGGGAATAGTCTACGAGTCTATTAATGGAATAAGAGAAACTAACCAAGATAGGATGGTTTAAACACAAGAAGTACAGAATCTCATTAATGTAAATTCATTTTATACAAAATTTTTGTTTAAACTTTGTATAAGCCTAACCTTTTGCAGGGGAACATATCGTTCCCTGCAAAAGTATAGGCTTTTCTATGTAAACATATTCATTTATTACAAAGTCTGTTTTTACCCAACAAGAAATAATGTTTGTTTTGTATGTTCAATACATAGCTCAGTACAGTTGTCTATTATTGCCCTACTACTAACATGCATGTGTGACCACCTACCTGGTTTTGCATTTCCTGAAAGATGGCACAGACTTATTAAATTTACTTTTGCATCAACAAAGCCAGTTTATGGTAACTACAATATTACACTCTGAAAAACATGTTGTAGGCAGTGGCGGATTTTCACACAGGCGCACAAGGCACGCGCCTGGGGCCTCTTAAATAGAGGGGACCTCAAATCTCAGGTCACAAAAAAAAAAAAATAAAATTGTTTAATTTTTACACTCATCATTATTACCATTACTGAATAAAACTATAATTTAATATGAGAAGTTAGTAAGCTCTTATACAAATATCCCTACATATTATATGAAATATCTATGCGAACTAAGTGAATCTCAAGTAAAATACGTATTATCATTAATGCTTAGTTGTGCCATTTTTTCATTTAAACATTAGTTAAAATGTGTATGAAAGAATTGCGCAACCAAAATGATTAAAACCGCAACACCAAATCTAGAGCGTGTGCTATAGTAAAAATGTGCGCATAGAATGCACATTGTAGTGGTACCGAAAATATTTAGAGGGGAACCTCCAAATTGAATTGCGCCTGGGGCCTCTCAAGTGCTAAATCCACCACTGGTTGTAGGTCAGTTGATTATGATTAAAGAGGCCTGTGTGCTCTGGATTCATGATTAATATTGAATTACTGTGGCACAGAGCGAAACAGAGACAGGACAAGTTATGATAAGTTTAATAAAGGAAATACATACAGTTAATTGTTGTGTTTGTTCGAAGAGTCTTTTGTTATAATCTTTTTTTTGTGCCATTTTCAAAAGGATTTGAGCTGATATCTTTTTGGAGCTTGTGTTTTTAAATTAATATAAAGTCTAGTTATATTAAACCTTATCCAACAGTTATGGTTCTAAATCATAAACAGAGAGAATTTAGCTTGGAAATTAAACAGAAAATTGTACAAGAGGTTGATAGGATGCAATGAATTAAAACAGCCATTGCAAAAGAATATGACTTTCATTTACTTACTTTGGCTGTGATATTGAAAAACTGAAAAAAAAACTTGATGCTAGAACAGTGATTAAAAACAGGAAAGGAAGTTATGGTGCAGAACATAAGGAACTAGACACAAATCGTTTTGAGCGGTACCAACAAATGGTACCACTAAATCTAATTTTAAATCTAAGTTGCTGCTTCTAAAGATCTAAGTACAGAAATAAGTTAGTTTCGTGAAATGTTTGCTGCTAGTCTGATCAGTTGAAAAGAAAAGTCACAGTGTATTGATTTGGGACTTACTTAAAGATGTAACTACCATCAAAAGGGAAGGGTTTTTGCTTTTGTAAAGGTAACTATAGTAGTTTCAGACAGTTTTTAAATTCTATACAGTGGGACTAACTGATGATGTTACCCTCAGCAAATTCTAAATGGGAAGCATTCAAGGAATTAATCATAAAAGTACTAGTCTTTTCATATCAACTAAGAAATACTTTTCAAGGTATAAGCCTAAATGGACGTCAAATGAAATGATAGAACTCGTGGGAGAGAAGAAAAATGCATGGGGTGCATATAAATTATCACGTGACACAGAAGCCTCTGGTAGCTATAAAATAGCCTTTAATCAAGTTGCAAAGGAAGTTAGACAAGTGAAGGCAGATGCTAAGAAATCTTTGGCAAAGCATGCTAAGAAAAACAGCAGACTTCTAGAGTATACATGAGTGTAAACTCTGGAAGGAAGCAGATGAATCATATTAGTCCATTTGATATTGATGGATTGACTGTTGATGATACTGCTCATATAGCTAACAAACTGAATGAGTATTTTGTATCTATGCATATTTTGCATCATATACATGAGGAATTTTGTAGGGAAGTGGAGGCTAGAAGTTTATCAACCTCTAACAGGGAGCTAAATGATTTTGAGAGAAAAGAGAAATTGAAGTTAAACATAAGAAAGGCACCCAAATATATTAAGGGAGGTAGTGAAGGAAGATTCAGGAAGGAAGAATCATCCTTAGATTCAGAGGAAGTTCTGGATGGCTGGAGATGTGGGAATGTGACAATTTGTAAAGTAATTACAGACCTGTTAGTTTAACTTCTGTTTCAGGGAAAATGGAGTCACTGGTAAAAGAAGTAATGCAAGATCATCTAGACAAGGCTGCAATTATACTTCAGACACAGTGTGGGTTTTTAAAGGAGAAATCTTGTCTGACCAATTTTATTGGGTTCACAAATGTGGTCACAAAGGAACTGCATGCAAAAAATAATTTTGATATCATCTACTTGGATTTCATAAACTTTTGATACTGTTGCATATAAAAAGACTGTTTAACAGATTGGTGCAGTGTGGCTCAAGGCAAGTTGCTGCTGTGGATAAAGGAATGGTCGAGTGGAAGAAGACAGAGTGGTAATCAACGGACACTGCTTTTCATGGAGTAACGATATTAGTGGAGACCCGCAGGGTTCAGTGTTGGGCCCATTTTTGTTTTCTATATTTGTTAATGATATTGATGAAGGCATATCATGCTTAATGTCCAAGTTTACAGATGACACAAAGGTTGGCAAGGTGCTGAATGACGATATGTGCTACTGAAACAGAAGCTAGAAAGGTTAGGCAGATAGGCTGAGAAATGGCAATTGAAGTTTGACATTGACAAATGCAAAGTATTGCATACCAGTTGCAGTAACCCCAGAGTAAAGTACCAACTGTGTGGTACTACACTAGTGGAAAATGAAAAGGATCTGGAGGTAATTGTGTCATTAGATATGAAGTTCTCTGATGGGATTTTCTCATGGGATTTTGTCAATGATATACAGGAATTTTGCTAGCAGGCATAAGGAGATTATTATTATTTATTTATTAGTATTAGTCATACTAATACTAATGCAAGGAAGCCTGAGGCTTATGCTGGACCAGCCAAAACAAATTCCTGAGAGAGAGAGAGAGAAAAGTAGAAAGGAACCACCAAGAAAGAGAAGAATGATGATATCCAGCTCAGGACCCTAGGTGTGCCAAGCCCATATGCACCAGATGTGTGAGCCCCTGGGGTCCGATTGTATAAGGTAATGGTCATTAGCATTAGTAGAGGCATTTGATACAAGAAAGCAAGCTTATGCAGCATTAGCCAAAAAAAAAAACCCACTTCCACTTCACCCTTCTGTTCGTTCAAAATACCTGTCCAGCTGAGCCTTAAACTTATTTAGGCTATCAACTTCCACGATAAGGGATGGAAGTCTGTTCCACCAACCAAACCACCCACTGGCTAAAGGCAAATTTCCGCACGTCTATCCTACATCTGTTTTTCCTCAATTTGAATTTATGCCCTCTCAGGTGATTATTCTGAGCTAGAGGAAGAATCCCATCAGCATTGAGCATGCTCAAACCATTCAAGGCTTTATACACCTCTATCAGATCACCTCACTGGTGCCTAGTCTCCAGACACTGTAATTTACAAAACTTAAGCCTTTCTTCGTAAGAGCACCCCTTTGTTCCGTTCACTAATCTTGTTGCCCTTCTCTGTACTCGTTCCAGCAGCTCTACATCCTTCTTGAAATGAGGCCTCCAGACCTGTATTCAGTACTCTAGGTGTGGCCTGACCATTGCCTTGTACAAGGGAATAATCACCTCCTTATCCCTGCTAGAAAAATTCCTGTATATCATTGACAATACTCCATGAGCTACTCTTGCAGCCCATCTGCACTGCTCAGAGAACTGCATATCTGCCTGCACAACCACCCCCAAGTCCCTTTCATTCTCTACCACTGTCAGTGTAGTACCACAGAGTTGATACGTTGCTCTGGGGTTGCTGTTTCCCATGTGTAGTACTTTACATTTGTCAATGTTAAACTTCATTTGCCACCTCTCAGCCCATCTGCTCAACATTTCCAGATCCTGTTGCAGCAGCATAGTGTCAGTAGTGTCCTTGACAACCCTGCCAACCTTTGTATCGTCTGCAAACTTGGACATTAAGCTTGATATACCATCATCAATATCATTTATAAATACAGAAAACAATAATGGACCCAACACTAAACCCTGAGGGACTCCGCTAATAACATTAGTCCACGATGAGCAGTGTCCATTGATTACCACTCTCTGTCTTCTCCCCCTCAACCACCCCTTTATCCATAGCAGCAATTTGCCTCCAATGTCACACTGCTCCAATTTGTGCAGCAGTCTTCCATGTGCAACAGTATCAAAATCCTTTCTAAGATCCAAGTATACAATATCAAAGTTATTCCGTGCATCCAGTTCTTTTGTGACTGCATCATAGTATCCAATCAAATTGGTCAGGCAAGACTTCCCCTTAACAAAACCATGCTGTGTCCGAGCTATAACTGAAGTCTTGTCTAAATGATCCTGCAGTGCGTCTTTAACCAGTGCCTCCATTAATTTTCCTGGAACAGAAATTAAGCTCACAGGTCTATAATTACTTGTGTCAGCCTTTGATCCTCCTTTGTGAATTGGGGTCACATTTGCACATTTCCAGTCTATGGGTACTTCCTTTGCTGCCTCCTTTAATATAACTGGATAGATCCCATACACCCTGGGTGCCTTTCTTGTGTTTATCTTCAACAATTTCTCCTGCACTTTACTCTTAGTTATTACAAGATTATCTAGCTTACTGCCAGAGTTGAATACACGTCTGGTATTCCCCTCGCTGAATAACTCCTCATGTGTGGATGTCGATGCAAAATATTCATTTAGTTTGTTAGCTACCTGAGCAGGATCATCAACAGTTGACCCATCAATATCAAGTAGACCAATCTGATTCATCCCCTTCCTTCTAGAGTTTACATAAGTAAAGAACTCTTTGCTGTTTTTCTTTGCATCCCTTGCCAAGGATTTCTCGTAATCTGCCTTCGCCTGCCTAACCTCCTTTGTAACTTGGTTGCAGATCAACTCGTATCTATCATAGGCTTCTGTGTCATGTGTTGATTTGTAAGTATCCCATGCATTTTTCTTCTCTGTCATATGCCTCATTAGTTCATCTGACATCAATTTTGGCCTAAACCTTGAACAATATTTCTTAGTTGGTATTTTTTTTTTTTTTTTTTTTTATGTGAACCCCAAACACGAGAGGTATTAGAACCTATAGTACTTGGTACCGTGCTTGGGTTTGAGGTTAAGAAGACGAAAGAAGATATTTCTTGACATTGGACTTGAACTTCTGTAGATTGTAATTTTCAGGAAATACGTATGAAGGAAGGTTGTTCCAGAAAACGGCAGTTGAATGAATAAATGAGGAAGATGAAAAGTTAGTTCTGTGGGTTTGAAGTTGGACAGTAAATGGATGTTGGCTAGTGGCGGCACGTGTTCGGACTGTTTTGAAAGAGAGAGCAGGAATTATAGAAGCCAATTCAGAAGAACAGTGCCCATGGAAGTATCTGTAGAAGAGGCATGCAGCAGAAACAGTACGTCTATGAGAAAGCGAGTGGAGAGATTCTGTTAGAGATGAATCATCAATTAACCTAACTGCCCTCTTCTGAATGGAATCAAGAAGCCTGAGAGATGTTTTAGGGGCACCACCCCAGATGTGTGAACAATATTCCATGGCAGGACGAATTTGCGATTTATACAGAGTGAGCAGCTGTTTGGAAGAAAAGTAACGCCGAGAGCGAAAGAGAAAACCAAGTTTTTTAGATGCAGAGGAAGCAATATTTGTAATGTGCTTGTGCTTGTGCCAAGAGAGATTAGAAGTCAGGGTAATCCCCAAAAGAGTTATATCATTTTGCCTAGAAATCGGAGTGTCACTAAAGATAAGCATAGGAGCAGAAGAATCCTTTTTGCGAGATATAAGACAAGACTGAGTTTTAGAGGGGTTGAAATCAACTAAGTTGACTTTGCCCCACTGGAGAATTACCTGAAGATCGGCATTTAAGGAATTGGTAGCAGATTTTCGAGAAGTTGAAGCTGATTGAGCAGGACAAGGTTTCTCAAAATGGAAAGTTGAATGCAATGTGCTATCATCGGCAAAACTATGGATAGGATTTCCAGTCAATGGAAGAAGGTCATTAATATACAAGAGGAAAAGAGTGGGGGAAAGAACTGAACCTTGGGGACACCGGCATTAGTGCAGAAGTTAGAAGACAGAGAGCCATCTACCATCACCCTCAGCAAGCGATCAGAGAGAAAACTGGATAACCAATTACTAAAAACAGTTGGCAACCCATAAGATGGAAGCTTGTTTAGAAGACCTTTATGCCAAACACGATCAAAAGCCTTTGAGATGTCAAGAGCAACTACTTGTGTTTCACCGAACCTTTCCATTGAATTAGTCCATAAATGGGTAACATAAGCCAGAATATCTCCAGTGGATCGACACTGACGGAATCCATACTGGTGATCGTTGATCAGACGGAAGGTTTCTAGGTAGTTCAAGAGTTGGCGGTTAATTGATTTCTCCATTACTTTAGAAAGAGTAGAAGTAATTGCAATGGGACGATAATTGGAAGGGAGGGATTTGTCACCTTTTTAGGAACTGGCTGGATGTGAGCAAATTTCCAAGCAGAAGGAAAAACACCTTTGGAATAAGAAAGTGAAAAAAGGCGGCAAAGAATAGGAGTAAGTTCAGGAGCACAGGTTTTGAGAACAAGTGGAGAAATACCATCAGGACCTGGAGCTTTCTTAGCATTGAGATTCATCAAAATCCTTTTGATATCCTTTTTACAGAAGACCACAGGAGGCATTGAATGGAGCGTGTTGGGAATGGTGGGAGGTGTTTTACCAAGATCATTAATACATGAGCTGGAACAAAAATGGGATGCTAGCAGGTCAGCTTTATCCTTGGCTGAAGAGGCAACAGAACCATCTGGTTTGGACAGAGGTGGTAGCAAAGATGGGCAAAAGTTGCGGCCAATAGCTTTGGCAAGAGACCAGAATGCTCGGCTACCATTAGGGCAAGAAGCAAGTTTTCTACTCTTAGCCAGTTCAAACTCTAGTTTGGACTGATTACTAACTGCTTTACAACTGTTGCGAGCTTTGGTGTAGGCAGAAAATGAAACTGAAGAATTAGAAACAAGCCAATTATGATATGCAACATTCTTCTCTTGGACAGCCTTAGCACATTTATTGGAAAACTGAGGTTTAGATAAAGGACGAGATTTTAAAGTGGAGTGTGGGATAAAGGATTCCATTCCTGCAAGAATAATTTCACTGACACGATCTGAGCAAACGTCGACATCAGACGTTTTGAAACAGTAATCCGACCAAGGAAAAGAAGAAAAGAAGTCTCGCAGGTCATCCCATGTTGCATTCTTGTAATGCCAAACAACACGTGGTTGGGAATAGCCATGAGATAAAGGTTCCATTGGAGAAGAGACAATCACGAAGTTGTGATCTGAAGTGACTAAAGGACCTCTCTCTTCGACCGTGTACTTAGAAGGGTTGTTTGTGAGAAAAAGATCAAGCATATTGGCTATATGATTAGGATTGTCTGGTATTTTTGTAGGTAAATGAACAATCTGTGCTAGGTCATTAGTAATTGCAAAAGCCTCAGCATCTCGACCTGATGGGTCGGTGTGACTAGAAAACAGAAGCCAGCTGGAGTTGTGAACATTAAAATCACCAAGGAAAATTACTTCACTGTTAGGAAAGTTGGACTGGAGAAAGTCAAGTTGCAAAGAGAGGAAGTCAAAGAGCTCCAAGTGATTAGTGGAGTTGGGAGAACGGTAGAGACAACAGATGAATTTGACACAATGAGGTAGAGAGATTTTAAGCCAGAGAAGATCAAAGAGAGGAGATTCCAAATTGCCAAGTCTCTGACAGGGAATATCAGAACGGACATATGCACAAGTACCACCTTTGAGGCGAAATGAATCATACAGCGAATAATTTGGGCATCTGAGATGAGCAGTAGATGAATCAACCGATAACTGAGATTCTGTCAGAAAAAGTACATGGGGTTTGGCAGACTGCAAGTGAAAATGGACATCGTTGAGATTAGAATTGAGACCACGTATATTTGTGATATGAATTAGGAAGTCCTTGGGAGGTTTAGATCTTTTCGCAGATAAGCTTGTTCTATTAGTTTGACAATTCATGGTGTATTGAATAGTAAGAAAAAGTAGGTGGGACATGCTGTATGAAGTAATGAAATTTTTGGATATGGCGTATTTGCGGTAAGAATATACCCAGATCCTTGACATAACGTGGCCTCGACAATGCTCCCCGCATACACACTACTCGGACTCCCTCTAGTCACTATCTGGCAGAGTAGAGGTAGCAAGATTATACACTAGGTGATCCGGAAGCTTCCTAGAGAGTTACCAATAGGTTCAGTCCGGTGTACAGCCTAGTAGTATGTAAAGCCTAGTAGCTTCCAAGATAAGTTCTTTGAATACTTCCCATTTTGAATTTGCTGTTGGTAACATCATCAGTTGGTCCCACTGTATAGAATTTAAATACTGTCTCAGTCCATTGTAGTCGCCTTTACGGAAGCAATAACCCTTCCCTTTACCCCTAAAGGTAGTTACCTCTTTGAGTAAATCCCACTTCAGCACACTGTGATCACTGCCACCTAGTGGTTCATTTATCTGCAGAATCTTAATGCATGAAGAATCACTCCTGATAATCACATCAAGAGTATTACTCCCTCTAGTTGCTTCCCGAACATGCTGATGTAGAAAACAATCATCCAATAAATCCACAAAAGCCCTGCTAGTGTGTGAGTGACCAGCCCCCAACTTCCAGTCAATATCTGGGAAATTAAAATCTCCCATTATAAGACTCTCTGATTTACTGGCCCACTCTATTTCCCTGTACAGTTTCTTATTATACTCAGCAGAGTCATTAGGCCTATAGCACACACCTAATCTCAATTTTGATCTCCCAATGCTTATGTCACACCAAACTGACTCAACACTGCACTGTCCTGCGATGTTGACTGGCTTCACTTCCTTGGATATTATGTGTTTCTTAACTAATAGCATAACCCCTCCCCCTTCCTATCCTGTCTATCCTTTCTGTAGACGTTGTACTCCCCAAATTCCAGTTCTGCATCCCTTATATCTGTGTGACAGGTATTTCGAACGAACGGAGCGGTGAAATGGGAGTGGTGTGTTTTTTTTTTTTTTTGGCTGATGCTGAATAAGCTTGCTTTCTTGCATCATATGCCTCTACTAATGCTAAGACAGAGTGGTAATCAATGGACACTGCTCATCGTGGACTAACGTTATTAGTGGAGTCCCCGAGCGTTCAGTGTTGGACCCACTGTTGTTTTCTGTATTTATTAATGATACTGATGATGGTATATCAAGCTTAATGTCCAAGTTTGCAGATGATACAAAGGTTTGCAGGGTTATTAATGACACTAATGACAGTATGCTGCTGCAACAGGATCTAGAAAAGTTGAGTAGATGGGCTGAGAGGCAGTAACTGAAGTGTAACATTGACAAATTTAAAGTACTGCATATGGGAAGCAGTAATCCCAGATTAAAGTATCAGCTTTGTGGTACTAGACTAAGAGTGGTAGAGAATGAAAAGGACCTGGGGGTAATTGTGCAATCAGATATGCAGTTTTCTGAGTAGTGCAGAGTCTGCAAGAGTAGCTCATGGTGTCTTGTCAATGATATACAGGAATTTTTCTAGCAGGGATAAGGAATTGATTATCCCCTTGTAAAAAGCGGAAAGGTCAAGGGAATGACCACCGCATGTTCCTGGAGCAATATGGCCTTAGTTGCTAATGCTCCTAAAAACCAAATAACAACAACAACAACCCTTGCATAAGACAATGGTCAGGTCATGCTGTGAGTACTGTACACAGGTCTGGAGGCCTCATTTTAAGAAGGATGTAGAGCTGCTGGAACGAGTACAGAGAAAGGCAACAAAATTAGTGAATGGAACAAAGGGTTGCTGTTATGAAGAAAAGGCTTAAGTTTTGCAAATTACAGTGTCTGGAGACCAGGCACTTGTGAGGTGATATGAATGAGGTGTATAATGCCTTGAATGGTTTGAGCATGCTCAATGCTGATGGGATTTTTCCTCTTGCTCAGAATATTCACCTAAGAGGACAGAAATTCAAATTGAGGAAAGACAATTGTAGGATAGATATCGATGATCATTGTGCTGAAGTTTGCCTTCAGCCAGCAGGTGGCTGATTACCGGAATGAACCTCTGCTCGCTGCTGCAGAAGTCAACAGCATAAACAGGTTCAAGGCAGAACTAGACAAACATTCGGAACGAGTGGACGTGCGAAATAAGAAAGCTTTTTCTTTCTTTTTTTTTTTTTTTTTTTGCTGATGCTATATAAGCTTGCTTTCTCCCATCATACTCCTCTACTAATGCTAAGTCGGGAGTATTTCCAATAAAAAGTGTATTCTTGTCTAGAAATTTGAGTGTTGTTAAAGGTGAGCATGGAAGCAACATATTCTTCCTTGGCGACAATTAAGAAAGGGCTGAAGTTAACTAAATTCTGTTCTCATAAATGGAGAATTACCTAGAAGTCAATGTTTCAAAAATTAATTTTGGATATTCAAGCAGTTGTGGCTGTTTTTGCAGAGCTATGGACGATGAATGTTAATAGAATTCTCATGCAATTTAATTTTGATGGTTTCTGCAATTAGTTTCCTTTAATTATGTTGGACACTAAGTATTTTGGCCTCGTTAAATAAAAATGTATGTTTTTCGTTAATGGCATGAAACGCCAATTCTTACGCTGCTGAATGAGAAGGATGAACTGAGCACATGTGCTGTTTTACATGAATGATGAGCAGAAATCGCATAGATCCTTGGTAATCTGTTGCAATCACTGCAAGAAATGTTGCATACTAAGTCATTTATTTGTGTCGCAAAAGAGGAAAGGACTGAACGATTGTTCAGTATGGCATGTAATTTCCATATTGGTCTGGCCACAATCTTAAATTTGGTATCTTTAAAGAATCTGTTAAGTTGCTTGTGCCACTGTTCAACGTATGGGACAGAAATAAAGTGTTTTTTGATGTTACTATTGTTCCCATCAGAATCCCATCAATGCTGATGGGATTCTTCCTCTAGCTCAGAAAAATCACTTGAGAGGGCATAAATTCAAATTGAGGAAAGACAAATGTAGGATAGACGTGCGGAAATTTGCCTTTAGCCAGCGGGTGGTTGGTTGGTGGAACAGACTCCCATCCCTTGTGGTGGAGGTTGATAGCCTAAATAAGTTTAAGGCTCAGCTTTACAGGTATTTTGAACGAACAGAGGGGTTAAGTGGAAGTGGGTTTTTTTTTTTTTTTGCTGATGCTGCATAAGCCTGCTTTCTTGCATCAAATGCCTCTACTAATGCTAATGCTAAAAAATTGCAAGGGGTTAACTCCTGTTTAAGACGCTGCTGGTCAATATCTGTATTTCTCAGTCTACATCCTATTTAACACTATTGTAAACCAATAAACACCGGTAATATTATCTTTGATTAGTTTCTCAATGCCTATAAATATTCAATGATGCAATCTGCTTTAGACTCGGAAATATAGATATTAAAATTTACGTCCAACTTTAATTGATTTTCAATTAATTTTTTTTAAATTGTTTTTTGAATTTTAGTTAATTTTTGAATTGGGTTCAATTGATTTTTTACTGTAACCATTTTGCATTAATCTTTTTAATTTCTGGAGAGTATCATATGGAAGTGTTCTATGTATTATATTGAGGTAAATTTCTCTTATTTTTCTACAAACCACAAGATTGTATATAGAATGTATATACTTAAACTTCTCGAAAATCTGCTACCAATTCCTTAAATGCCTATCTTCAGGTAATTCTCCAGTGGGGCAAAGACAACTTAGTTGATTTCAACCCTTCTAAAACTCAGTCTTGTCTTATATCTCTCGCAAAAAGGATTCTTCTCCTCCTAAGCTTATCTTTAGTGACACTCTAATTTCTAGGCAAAATGATATATCTCTTTTGGGGATTACCCTGACTTCTAATCTCTCTTGGTACAAGCACATTACAAATATTGCTTCCTCTGCATCTAAAAAACTTGGTTTTCTCTTTCGCTCTCGGCGTTACTTTTCTTCCAAACAGCTGCTCACTCTGTATAAATCGCAAATCCGCCCTGCCATGGAATATTGTTCACACATCTGGGGTGGTGCCCCCAAAACCTCTCTCAGGCTTCTTGATTCCATTCAGAAGAGGGCAGTTAGGTTAACTAATGATTCATCTCTAACAGAATCTCTCCACTCGCTTTCTCATAGACGTACTGTTTCTGCTGCATGCCTCTTCTACAGATATTTCCATGGGCACTGTTCTTCTGAATTGGCTTCTATAATTCCTGCTCTCTCTTTCAAAACAGGCCGAACACAAGTGCGGCCACCAGCCAACATCCATTTACTGTCTGACTTCAAACTCACAAACCAACTTTTCATCCTCCTCATTTATTCATTCAACTGCCGTTTTCTGGAACAACCTTCCCTCATACGTATTTCCTGAAAATTTTCAATCTAGAGAAGTTCAAGTCCAATGTCAACAAATATCTTCTTTCGTCTTCTCAACCTCCAACCCAAGCACGGTACCAAGTACTATAGGTTCTAATATCTCTTGTGTTTGGGGTTCACATAAAAAAAAAAAAAAAAAAAAAAGAACTGGACAAATTATTGAAGGTGATTGGCAAGTGATGTGGGATGGTGTTTTTTATTTTTTTTGGCTGATGCTATATAAGCTTGCTTTCTTGCATCATATGACACTACTACTATTTCAACTTAAGTTTTGTGTACAGCAAAGGTAGCTATGTTTAAGTGTAAGTGCAATTTTTTTCAAAAAAATTAAATAAATAAACCACACTGCCCTACATTTTAAGAAAAGTTTTCTGATGTTTTACTGCTGCTAAGAAATTTTTGTATTTTTAGTGGATACTTTTTGAAACTTGCTCCTGTAATAGTTTTTTTTTAAATCAGAACCATTTAAAATCAAACAGCTAGAACTGAAGTCATGAATGATGTAATGTTTTATGCACATGCCTGCTACCTACTCTACCAAATCAACGTTTGGAAAAGGTTAGCAAAATTCAAACCAATAGCCTAATTAACTATTTGATTGTAGCATTTGTTGAATAGTATGATCACAACAATACAGGTATTTGTATTGTTGCAATCTGCATTTTCGTTACTTTCCATTGTTAGGTACCACTATAGATCTTTTCACATTGATAGTTTTCAGAGTAGTGAAAAGGACAGTGCCACACTTCTATAGCATTTGTGTTTAACGATACCATAGTCAAATGCAGTGCATTGTCGAGAGTATCAAGCAAGCCAACATAACAAAATAAAAAAGATGGAGGTAGCAAAGAGTATGTAAGAACGACTATCGAGATTGCGTAAAAGAGAAACAGAAAATCAGGTGTTGGTTTTAGCAGTTCCTTTAATCAGCAATGCTACTCCATCTAACAATAATGTACCCGAAGTGAGTATTAATTATGTACAACGGAACAATTTCTCTAATTGCGGAGCAGATTAGTTTAAATGATCAAGCTTCTTTTCTTTACACCAACTGCTATTTACATAAGAATGTGCATCGAGAGCTTGAAAGAATATTTATGAAAAATGATTTCTGTTCCGTATGCTACATTTGCGATCGTCTTTGGTTCAAAAACTATACAAAGAAACCAGCTGCTAAAGTGCACCATTGATATGCACTGCATTTCCTGATGTTGCCCCTCAACGTGAGTACCTGTACGTTGTGAGGGGACTGCCCAGTGATGCTGCTGGCCTTTCACATTAGCTTCACTGGGATCTAACTCCCATACCTTGGTTCCAGGGTTACATCATTGGAATCCAGTGTGTGCAGGCGTGTGCTACGAACCATGGAAACTCGGAAAGGAGAACCCTGGTGGTTGAGGGGGTCTAGCCTTAATACACCACTTTGGCCTCTGCTTTGACAAGATGGGTGGTTCCGGACTGGCTCGACTGGGATCAGTCGGCTGGTGGTTCTTACTGTTAGGGTCAACTGCATTCCAATGTCTCACTCCCTTTGGTCCTGGGATGGGATCAAGGCTTATTGGAAACGTGGGTATGGTGCTCCTAAGCGAACTTGGGATCCCATTTGGTTACTCAGTACCTGCTGGTTCACGAGTGGGCATCCCCTTGTAGAGCTCCGTGGTGGGTGAGGTACTTCATGAGGGCATCAGAAATTTTTAACTTACTCATATGAGTAATTTAAATCCTACTTCTGGGACCCCAACAAGGCTCTTACCTAATCAATTAGATGAGAATGATACCAATTCTGTCAAGAGAGTCAGAACTGAGGATAAAACACCATCTGTGACACCGCTTTTCTTCATTCTCTGTTCCACCGGAGAGCAGTCAGTTGGGAAGATGTCACCCTTCTTCATCCAGAAAGGATTAGAAGGGTTTTAGGGATCACCAAAACATGTAAAACGGTTGTGTTTTGGCTTTTTTAGTTGAAGCCTCAAGCACAAAGCAAGTGGAAAGAATCCTGAAAGCTACATCCATGGGGGGGAATACCAATCAGCGTAACACCCCACAAAACTCTGAACTCTTCGTGAGGTGTCATAGCAGAGTGGGACCTTCTTTGTGTCTCTGAATTGAAAGAACAATGAGTGATGGTTGTCAAGAGAATATCAATGTGGTAGGATGGGAATCTCATTCCTACCCGAGTTCTCATCCTAACGTTTAACACCCCACGGCCTCCAAGTTCCATCAAGGCAGGGTACTTAAACTACCCAGTGAGAATTTACATTCCAAACCCACTGAGGTGTTTTAAATGTCAAAAATACTGCCACTTACAAACAGCTTGTCGTGGTAACCCTGCCTGTGCTTGATGTGGTGCAAAATACCACGAGCGCAAGGAATGTTCAGCTTCCAAACCAATCTGTGTAAATTGCCAAGGAGAGCACCCTGTCTACTTTAGAGCATGCCAGTGGTGGAAGGATGAAAAAGAAATTCAAAAACTAAAAACAGAGCTGAATATTTTCTACCCAAAGGTTAGAAAATGCATCCAACCAATGAATAGCAGGAAGCCTTCATATGCTCAGGTTTCTATGAAGTGCACTATCAGTACACAGACTGAGATGACTATACCACCAAGAGAGTCATTTGCTCCGATTACACACTATTTATTTAGTTCCCAAAAGCCCACCCAAAAAACTCAGTCAGCTGCCTCTCCTATATCCATACCTGTTGTGCTCCACCACTACCAAAACCAAGTGATAAAGAAAAGCCAAAAAGTTCAAAAGAGCCACCTGTAATGCTAGAAACAATGGATGTTGAGGATAAGGTGTACCTTATCCTCAACATCCATTGTTGAGGATCCATCCAATGAATCAGCCTTGAAACTCTTTGCAGAGGAAGAAATGGACACGGGACAGCATCCATACTTCCCCAAACAAGATAAATCCAAGACTGACAAAAGTAAGCCCTCAGCATCTCGGAAGCTGCCCAATGGTCCCACCATGCCAAAATAATGGCTAAATTCCTGCAGTGGAATTGTCGTGGATTCTGGCAAAATACTGATGACATCAAGGCCCTCCTGCAGAAATACGAGCCAGTCTGCTTTTGTTTGCAGGAGACTTAATTAAAGGCAAATGATGACCCCATCATGCATAATGTCACACTTTTTTATAAGGATCGAATTGTGGATGGTCCTGCTCATGGAGGAGTAGCTATCCTCGTGGGCAACCAGACCGCAGTTCAGCCTGTGCTACTTACAACTAGCATAGAGGCTGTTGCAATTTGCCTTACAGTGGGTTTTTTGTTAACCCTCTGCTCTGTATATTTGCCACCTGAGACTGACATCTCCCAGGAGGACCTTGATGATCTTATAATGCAGTTATCTCCCCCTTTCTTACTTCTCGGGGATTTTAATGGACATAACACCCTGTTGGGTAGTGTTAGCAATAATGGAAGGGGACGAGTCATAGAGTATATGCTAAACGACAATGATCTCTCCCTTCTAAATGTGGAAACAAACACTTTCTTACACATGCCTACCCATACGTTTTCTGCTATTGATATTTCTATCTGATCCCCTTCTCTTACCTGGGAGGTGGAGGAAAATCTGTGGTGGAGGAAGTGATCACTTTCCCATGATAACCTGCTTACACAGTGGGAGACCATATTTTCCTTTTAGGTTACCGTGGTGGAAGATTGATCAAGCTGACTGGAATGCCTTCTAAGATCTGGCAAAATTTGTAATCACTACAGTCAGGAACCTATCAATGATGCAGTCATGTACATTACAGAAAGTATTGTCCAAGCAGCTGCAATTGCAATTCCAAAAACATCTACCCAGTTTCCACCATTTCCCAAACCATGGTGGAATCCACAATTCACAGCATCAAAAAGGCACAAAACAAAACATGGGAGTATTCCGCCGATATCCCATCATAACCAATTTAATAGCTTTTAAACGCTAAAGCATGTTTTATCCGAAGTCACAGCAAAAAAGAATCCTAGATCTGCTTTACATCGTCTGTTAACCAGGCGACCAGCTCTAAGGCAGCTTCCTCCTCTTTACCTTTTTTCTAAGAGGAGGAAGTTCCGCAAGGATCTGTTTTAAGTGTTGCACTTTTTGTTATTAAAGTTAATTCTATTACCGGACAACTTCCTCCAACCGTAAAGAGTGCACTGTATGTTAATGATTTCAGCATTTTTCCTAGTCATGCGACATGAGAGTTATAGGGAGGCAACTACAACAAGCCGTTCATTGTCTTAACTCCTGGGCAAAGGCCAGTGTTTCAGGTTCTCATCGGAGAAGACTGTTTGCATCCATTTTTGCCACAAGCATAATCTTTATCCCAAACCGGAATTAAGACTTGGACACCATTCCAGTAGCAGCGGAAATGAAGTTCTTGGGACTCATTTTTGACGAAAAGCTGACATTTCTCCCTCATATCCGTCAGCTACACACCAAATGCACGAGAGGGCTGAACCTTCTCTGTGCCCTCTCTTCTACCTGTTGGAGTGCAGTCTGGTGCATGCTACTCCATTTGTATCGTGCACTTGTGCAGTCAAAATTAGATCATGGGTGTCAAGTGTATGTGTCTGCCAAGAATAGTGTCCTTCGGTGGTTTGATCCCATCCACCACCAGGCTGTCCACATTGCTACTGGTGCATTTAGAACATCTCCCGTCCAAAGTCTTTATGTTGAATCTAATTATATAATATCGGTGTAAATACACCATAGTTAACCCATAAATTTAAACTACATTTGTAGCATAGAAGGCATCGTTTTAATTGTATCTCATAATGTGGTTGCCTTCACAACAACATAGCTGCTATTGAATTACTTCAAATAAATAACGCTTCTCTAGTAGAGAAGGCTACTGTTATTTATTTTCAGCGGTACCACCACCCAGACGATCGTTTCGAAGCTTTTTGGCTTTGTCATCAGTGGGCGGGCAGGTACCCAGGTAATACAACAAGCCATCTCAGTTGCGAAGTTATATCCACATTATGAGAGATGCCAAAAGGGTGTGGTGGTAATGTATTTGGAAAATTAAATGCACTAGGCATAATCCTTATGGGTTTTGATAATTAACTATATAATATCGGTGCAAATACACCATAGTTGAATCTAATGAACTGTCTGTCTCTTCGCTGAAAACAGTTGCTTCTGCCGTATGCTGTCAAGCTCAAATCCCTGCCGGACCATCCCGTGGACATCTGTTTTTGAGCCATGCTGGGAAAATTTGTACAACACTCATAAGACGGCCAATTGAACATTCGGTATTCATATCTAAGGCCTCTTCAGAAATTTGGGCATCGCTGTAGACAACATTGCCCAATCACTTAGGCAATCCCTTCCATCTTGGCATGCTCATATTCCCACCTGCAACTTCCCTTTCACTAATGGGGGAAGGATAATGCTCCATCTTATGTCTACCTACAGCTGTTCATCACACTGATCTGAGCATTCTGACTTCTTGCCAGTCTTCACAGATGGTTCTGTCAGAGATGTCAGTTGGATCTGCAGCTGTCTTCCTAGATGCTCTGATCTCTGAGCAGATCCCTGCTGAATGCAGCATTTTCACTGCTGAGCTGCATGCAGTTGAATTAGCCCTGGATCACATACAAACATTCAACTACTAAAAATGCGTTATATACACTGATTCTCTCAGTTCATTGCAGGCTTTGTCATCGATGAGGTGCAATCCTCATCCAGTCCTGTCTGGGTACAGCAGAGGATACATTTCCTTTCTGAATTGAAATTTGATATTCGCTTCTGCTGGATCCCCCAGTCATATTGGGATCATGAGAAATGATTTGGTGGACTCGACAGCCAAATCAGTGACCCATTATAACTCTTCTCTGTTAGTCCCATTTACAGACTACAGGCAAGTAATATGAAAGAAATTAGTTTCCCAATGGCAACACTCTTGGCATGGGCAGGCTGAAAATAAGTTATACAAGATTAAGCCTGTAATCGAACTTTGGCTGTCTAGTCTGCACAGGGACCGTAAAGAGGAAGTTCTAGTTCATGCATCAGATGACTCTTTCCCCATAGGAAACAATCATCTGATGCATGCTTTTCTGCTGAGGGCTGATGACTGCCCTATGTGCGAGCATTGTGACACCATTTTAACATTGAAACATATTGTTATTGATTGTCCAAGATTTTTAAATGCATGCTGTTTGTGTTTTAGCGTTTTAATACGCATTATGTATATTTCTTTTATCAGATATTATTTTTATCTAAATTTACTTGCCTTTATACATATTGATATATTACTGTTTATTTAACCTGTCTTATTTAAATATTGTACTTGGCGCATCATGGCCTTAATCACCCATGCACCATCAAAACCAAACCAATCCAATCCTGATTTTGACCTCAACAGTATCCTTGTATGTAATAGCTGCAGAGGGTCACTTAAGAACAACACTATTCCAGCACTATCTAAGGTGAATGGCTTTGTCTACTCAGAAAAAACAAAGTTGGATTTAGTAAGAGAGAGGCTTATTTCTCCTCGCTTACCGTCCATGCGTGTTATTGTTATTTGGTTTTTAGGAGCATTAGCAACTAAGGCCATATTGCTCTGGGAATATGCGGTGGTCATTCCCTGACCTTTTCGCATCCTCTGTATTTGGTGGTGACTGGCTCGAACCCCGGTCTAATCAAGAAGCGTGTGCTACCCACTGCTGCTCCTTCCGACTTGGCTATGGAGATGCCCAAATGTCCATGCAAATAAGGTGCCTGAGACATGCATATAGACAATACAGCATTCTGGGCCAACTGATCAATGTGCCTGTTTCAGTTAACATGATGGTCCATCTCTTGCCAAGGGAGGTTGACTGAAAAAACAGGCACATTGATCACTTGTCCCAGAATGCTGCATTGTCCTTATGCTTGTCACAGGCACTTTATTTGTGCATATAAAACACAAGAAAATACACATCCAGCTATTTGATTGGGTTAGTAAGAAAGCAGGTGGTTAACCCTTCCCAGAACATTTTTTTTTCCTGAAAATGTGCCATAACGGATCGACTTTTTATTTTAAAGATTAAAAGTATGCATCATGCGAATACCCATTGTATAGTTTTTTATAAATTTTTTAGTAGAAAATACATGGGAGTAATTAATCCATTTGGGCTATCCCGAGTTATCTCATGTATGCCGCCAAAAAGTGTGCAAATTATACAGATTTTTTTAATAAATTAGCGCTGGAGCTAAAAGAAAGGAACAGAAAAACACAAAAAAATGCAAACTTACTTTATTCCCTGAAAGACAAATTGAATTCCATTTAAAAAAAAAAAAAAAACAGCATTTCATGAAAAACAAACAGTAATTTTACTTGGTTTGGTAGATCTTGAAGCAAGAAGTGATGCAGAGGCCAATTTCACATATTTCACACATGTAGCGTGTCTCCTTCCGAATTTTCTTTCCGCTTTTTGGCGCATACCCGACAAGTTCTAGTTGGAAAGTTCTTCTCAGTTGGTGGAATATCAATCAGGTAATGGCCTGGTGAATAGAGTTGGGTAGGATGTTGAGGACGGTCTTCCCTTTCTAACTGGTGGAATTTACAGGTGATATTTCTTGATAAGTTCATCAATCAGGTCCAATCTGAAATTCAAGAGCTTTTTGGCCATCTGAAATCGTGGCTTTATACAGTAGAAATGAATTCCACGCAGCTATGACCATTAGGCGAATGAAAACCTTCCTGTAGTATTTTTTAATCCATTTCCTGGGCAGGGGATAGTTTGCCAAATGCTAGTGAACTTTATCTACACCTCCCATGGAAAAGTTATAGTCACAAACTACTTTGGGTCTCTTCACTACTCCTGTTTGAGTTTCTGTTTCTTCCTGAGAAGGATTATGGACTGTAGATAACAACATTACATCTTTTTTATCTTTCCAATGTAAGGCCATGACTTTTCCTCTTTGAAAAGCAGCAACTTCTTGCCTGTTCAGCTTTTCCTCCTTCAGCATTTTGGGCATTTCCTTTCTGTTTAGTCTCACTGTACAATAAACAATTTTCTTTGTGATGAGAATATCCACTAATTGGGGACTGGTATAATAATTGTCAACTGTGAGGCAATATTCTTTTCCAAACAGAGGCTTTATGAGAGTCAAAACCACTTGCATAGACATTGGAAGACCAATAAAATCTGGATCCATTTCTGTACCTTTTCCTACGTATATTATGAAAGTCCAAACATAGCCACTTTTGGATTCACACAGCATATAATACTTTATGGCAAATCTTGAGTGCTTCAATGGCATGTACTGCATCCAACCGAGTCTTCCTTTGTACAGTATCAAGCTTTCATCTATTATTATGTCTCTTTTAGGAACATAGAGACTTCTAAATTTGTTTTCTAAGAAGCAGTTAGACATTATAAATCTTGTTTAGTTTTGGATTTGGGTGTGTATTTGCATCATATGACTCATTATCTGAGAAATGAAGCTATTCTTTTATCATTTTTTTTTTTTATAATGCCTAAGAGCCATCATAGTTCCAAACACTGGTGTCTCAAGTAATGGCTCTTTTAACCAGTGCATATATTCTTTAGGCTTTTTCACAATACCTTGCAGCATTTTCAGAGAAAAAAATACTCTCAATTCAGCATGCATCACTGGAGTCCAACTAGAATCACGAGCGCCACTTTGTTCTGCAAATTTATTAGTCTCAGCACACTAGATTGATTAGTTTTTCATCAAAAAATAAAGCAAAAAGTCTATAGGAGTCATTTCATCTGTATTGCTTTCAATGCTCAAACCTGGCTGTGCAGCAAATGGAAACCTTGGAGGTGGTGGGGAGATGTCTTTAGTGCAGTCAATTTTGAACTGCTGTCTAGCATCTAAAACACTGACATCACCATTTTCTTCTTCTGAATCAAAACCTGAAACAGATTCATGAGAATTGGATTCACCAGAAGTTTCCAATTCACAATATGAATCGTCACTAATCTTTTCTTCACTACTCATTATATAACTTAATTGAAAAAATCAAGTGGAACACACAAGCAGTAACCTCCTGTCAAAAGCAATAATCACGAACTAACTACATTCTGACATTGCTGTACAATATAAGTGAAATGAATGCCGGTTGTCTGCTGCCAGGCATAAGAAAATCCCGAGAAATCACAGGATTTATTTGGCTAATGCAAAATTAGCCTGATAAATGCCTGAGAAAATATGTTTCAGTCCTAAATTTGGAGGTATTATTGTTTGCTTTTATCCCAAGATATCTTGTGTAGTTCCAAATAACTTTTAAAACTAAAAGTAAGATATCTCGGGATAATCCATGAAGGGGTTAAAGTGTGGCTTCAATGTTTGGTTGACACGTCTCTATCGATTATATCATATCATGATCGATCAGTCATTCTTCGATGACAGTCACATGGAAATTAATTGGCTCAAGTCTGCATCAGTGAAGCAGTTCTGATCGAGGAAAGTCTTATCGCCCAACAGCAAACATTGTGGAGCAACTATAACTATCTTAGAATCACCCAGGAGAAACTAATGTGCAACAGAGCTTACTGTTTGATGAGCACGCAGAGGAACTGTCCTTTCCTAGTATTTATTTAGGACAATTCAGAATGTTCAGAGAAAATTTACGTGCGACTCCGTTCATGACAACAACGAGCGAGCTCAGATCATCTGACCAACGCAGTGTTACTACATATCATCTCCTTTACATAGCAATGAAGATAATGAGATTGAGAATGAGACTCTTTGACATTGTCTTTCAAATACATATGTAAAGATACAAAACTGTGAGCAAGTTCAATCCAAAGAATACATTAAGAGCTGTATCGAAAATAATTTAGCCTTCCTAAAGACATGAGTGGTCAGGAGTGAGAGTGCAGTAGCATGCCCCCTCGACGTGGGCACCTGTAGTGAGGGGACCTCCCAGTGATGCTGCTGGGTTTCCAGATTAGCATCACTGGGATCTAACGCCCATACCTTGGTTCCAGGGTTACATCTTTGGAATCCGGCGTGTGCAGCCGTGCGCCGCGACCCATGGAATGCGGAAAGTGGGATCCTTGTGGTTTAGGGGCCCATCCTTAATACACCACTTTGGCCCCTGCTTCGACAAAACGCATGGTCCTGGACTGGCCCGACTGGGATCAATCGGCGGGTTGTTTTTTTACTGCTAGGGTCAACTGCGTTCCAATAAGTCTCCCTCCCTTTGGTCCTGGGACAGGATAAAGACTTATTGGTAACATGGGTATGGTGTTCTAAGCGAACTCGGCGTCCCATTCGTGTATGCAGTACCTGCTAGTTCACGAGTGGGCATCCCCTCGTAGGGCTCCGTGGTGGGTGAGGTACTTAGGCATCAGACACTTTTTCTTTACTCTTATGAGTAATTTGGCGCCTCCGTAGCCAAGTGGGAAGGAGCAGCAGTGCGTAGCACACACTTCTTGATTAGACCGGGATTCGAGCCCGTCACCACCAAATTCTGAGGATGCGGAAAGGTCAGGGAATGACCACCGCATATCCCGGAGCAATATGGTCTTAGTTGCTAATGCTCTTAAAAACCAAATAACTAACTAACTGAGTAATTTAAATCCTTCTTCTGGGGACCCAACAAGGCCCCTACCTAATCGATCAGATGAGAGTGAGAGTAATTCTGAAAAAAGAGCCAGAACTGAGGATAAAACACCATCTATAACACCGCTTTTCCTCATTCTCCATTCTACCGGAGAGCAGTCATTTGAGAAGATGTCACCCTTCTTTATCCAGAAAGGATTGGAAGGGTTTTAGGGATCACCAAAACATGTAAAACGGTTGTGTTCTGGCTTTTTTAGTTGAAGCTTCAAGCACAAAGCAAGCAGAAAGAATCCTGAATGCCACATCCATAGGGGGAATACCGATCAGTGTAACACCCCACAAAACTTTGAACTCTTCACGAGGAGTCATTTCAGAGTGGGATCTTCTTCACGTCTCTGAAGAAGAGATCTGCTCTGAACTAAAAGACCAAGGAGTGACAGCTGTCAAGAGAATATCAATGCGGAAGGATGGGAATCTCGTCCCTACCCGAGTTCTCATCATAACATTTAACACCCCACGGCCTCCAAGTTCCATCAAGGCAGGCTGTTTAAACTGCCCAGTGAGGCTTTACATCCCAAACCCACTGAGGTGTTTTAAATGCCAATAATACAGCCACTCACAAACGGCTTGTCGTGGTAACCCTGCCTGTGCTCGATGTGGTTCGAAAGATCACGAGAGCAAGGAATGTTCAGCTTCTAAACCGATCTGTGTAAATTGTCAACAAGATCATCCTGCCTATTCCAGAGCATGCCAGCGGTGGAAGGATGAAAAAGAGATCCAAAAACTAAAAACAGAGCTGAATATCTCCTACCCAGAGGCTAGAAAACGCATGCAACCAATAAATAGCGGGAAGCCTTCATATGCCCAGAAGGTTTCTGCGAAGTGCACTATCGGTACACAAACAGAGATGACTGTACCACCAAGAGAGTCATTCACTCCGATTGCACGCTATTTATTGAGTTCACAAAAGCCCACCAAAAAAACTCAGTCAGCTGCCACTCCTATATCCGTACCTCCTAATGCTCCACCACTACCAAAACTAAGTGGTAAAGAGCCAACAATAATAACAGAAACAATGGATGTCGAACACAAGGAGGTACCAGATGAATCAGTCTTGGAACTCTTTGCGGAGGAAGAAATGGACACCGGACAGCGTCCATTCTTCCCAAAAAAAGATAAATCCAAGCCTGACAAAATAAAGCCCTCAGCACCTCGGAAGCCGCCTGATGGACCCACCAAGCCAAAATAATGGCTAAATTCCTACAATGGAATTGTCGTGGATTCCGGCGAAATACTGATGACATCAAGGCCCTCCTGCAAAAGCACGAGCCAGTTTGCTTTTGTTTGCAGGAGACTTATCTAAAAGCAAATGATGATCCCACCATGCATAACATCACAATTTTTCGAAAGGATAGAATTGCGGATGGTCCTGCTCATGGAGGAGTGGCTATCCTTGTGGGTAACCAGACCCCAGTTCAGCCCTTGCTAGTTACAACCAACTTAGAGGCAGTTGCAATTCGCCTTTCAGTGGGATTTTTATTAACTGTGTGCTCTATTTATTTGCCACCTGGGACTGACATCTCCCAGGAAGACCTTGATGATCTTGTAACTCAGTTGCCTCCCCCTTTCTTACTTCTCGGGGATTTTAATGGACATAACACTCTGGGGTAGTGCTAACATCAGTGGAAGGGGACGAGTCATAGAGCGTATGCTAAATGACAATGACCTTTCCCTTCTAAATATTGGAACAAATACCTTCTTCCACATGCCTACCTGTACTTTTTCTGCCATTGATCTCTCTATCTGCTCCCCTTCTCTACTCCCTTCACTCACTTGGGAAGTGGAGGAGAATCCATACAGAAGTGATCACTTCCCTGTGATAACCTCGTTACACAGTGGGAGACCATGTCTTCCCTCCAGGTTACCACGGTGGAAGATTGATCAGGCTGACTGGACTGCCTTCCAACATCAGGCAAATTTTGACCTTAGTACGGTCAGTCAGGAGCCGATCAATGATGCAGTAACGTACATCACAGAAATTATCGTCCAAGCAGCTGCGAATGCTGTTCCAAAAACATCTGCCCGGTTTCCACCATTTCCCAAACCTGTGTAGAATTCACAATGCACAGCAGCAAAAAAGGCTCAAAACAAAGTGTGGGGGATATTCCGCCGATATCCTACCACGACCAACCTTATAGCCTTTAAATGTGCACGAGCCAAAGCACGCTATATCCGCTGTCAGAGTCAAAAGGAATAGTGGATCCATTTTACATCATCTATTAACCAGTCTACCAACTCTAAGGTAGTCTGGGATAAAATCCGGAAAATGAAGGGAAAATACACATCCCACCCTTCTTCAATCCTAGATTATAATGGATGCACTATTGCAGATCCAACTGCAATAGCTAATTCTCTTGGGGAAACATTCTCTAACATCTTCGTATTCCTCAGAGTTCCTGGTCCTGAAACATAAACTCGAAAAGCAGGCACTTAATTTTAAGTCTAAGAGCGTCTATCCCTACAACGGAGCATTCACTATGCAGGAACTAAAAAGAGCCCTCACTCTTTCCAAAGCAAGTGCTGTTGGACCAGATGGCATCCATTATGAAATGATTAAACATCTTTCACCAAAATCTATGGATTATCTGCTCCTTCTGTATAACAGAATCTTTATTGAAGGGCAGTTTCCGGATTCCTGGCGAAAGGCAATCGTTCTTGCCTTTGCTAAGCCAGGAAAGGATCCAAAAGTCACCACCAATTATCGTCCAGTTGCTCTGACTAGCTGTCTGTGCAAAATCCTGGAGAGAATGGTCAATTCTCGTTTAATATGGTACTTAGAATCAAATGACCTTCTCTCCAATATTCAGTGCGGCTTCCGAAGGAACCAGTCCACTTTGGACCATCTTATTAGACTGGAAACATCCATCCGGGATGCTTTCCTAAAACGCAAACACTTGGTGTCGGTGTTCTTTGACATGGAGAAAGCGTATGACACAACTTGGAGATTTGGCATCTTAAAAGATCTGCATAGCCTAGGTCTTAGGGGGAAACTCCCCATTTTTATTAAAAACTTTTAAGCCAATCGATCTCTCCAAGTTCGTGTGGGATCCTCACTCTCTCGTTCCTTTAGCCAAGAGGAGGGAGTACCACAAGGATCAGTATTAAGTGTCACGCTTTTTGCCATCAAAGTAAATTCCATCACAGAACAACTTCCTCCAACTGTAAACAGTGCCCTCTATGTTGATGACTTTAGCATATTTTGTCAGTCGTGCAACATGGGGGTTATTGAAAGACAACTACAGAAAGCCATTGATCGCCTCAACTCCTGGGCACTTGCAAATGGCTTCAGGTTCTCGCCGAAGAAGACCGTTTGCATACACTTTTGTTGTAAGCGTAATCTTCATCCTGAACCTGAATTAAGGCTCGGACAAAATGCTATTCCAGTAGCAGCGGATACAAAATTCTTGGGACTCGTATTTGATAAAAAGTTGACCTTTCTGGATCACATCTGTCAACTCCGCACAAAGTGCACAAGAGGGCTGAATATTCTGCGCTCTCTTTCCTCTACAACTTGGGGTGCGAATCGATGCGCCCTACTACGCATCTACCGTGCACTTGTACGATCCAGACTAGATTACGGGTCCCTGGTATACAATTCGGCCAGAGACAGTGTACTTCGTTGGCTGGATCCTGTCCATCATCTGGCTCTCCGTACCACTATTGGAGCATATCGAACATCTCCAGTCCAGAGCTTATACGTCGAAGCAAACGAACCGCCGTTATCGCTTCGACGTAAGCAGTTGTCTCAAAACTACGCTCTAAAACTGAAATCCCTGCCAGACCACCCTACGTGGCTATCTGTTTTTGAGCCACGATGGGAAAATTTGTACAACACCCGTAAGACTGCCAATCGTCCATTTGGTATTCATCTCCAAGAGCTACTCAAAGAACTTAATATCAAGGTAGACAAGGTTGCCCAAACACCAAAGCAACCCCTTCCACCCTGGCATGCTCATGTCCCTGCATGTGACTTGTCCCTTAGAAATTGGGGAAAGTCGGACACTCCATCGTCTGTCTACCTGCAGCTTTATTCAGCACACCGAGCTGAACATTCTGACTTCCCGCCAGTTTACACAGATGGTTCGAAGTCAGAATCATATGTGGGATCTGCTGCTGTCTTCACAGACAGCACTACATCGGAGCAGATTCCCTCTGAATGCAGCATGTTTACTGCAGAGCTGCACGCTATAGAGTTAGCCTTGGATCACATCAGTAAGTGCCAATACCAACGGTTCATTTTATATTCTGACTCTCTCAGCGTGTTACAGGCTTTAATAACTGTGAGATATAATTCTCATCCAGTTCTGTCTAGCATTCAGCAGAAGATTCACTTTCTCCATGAACGTGAATATAATATCCGCTTCTGCTGGATTCCCAGCCACGTTGGGATTAAGGGAAATGATTTGGCTGACACCGCAGCCAAATCAGCAATTCCCAATAATAACCACTGCCTGTTAGTCCCCTATACAGACTATAGGCAAATAATACACGAAAAGATACACTCCCAATGGCAGGATTCGTGGAATAGACAGACTGCAAATAAATTATATCATATCAAACCTGTAATTGAACCGTGGCAGTCTAGTCTGCGCAGGAATCGTAAGGAGGAAGTTGTTCTTGCCCGGACTCGCATAGGACACAGTCATTTAACTCATTTGTTTTTGCTGAGGGCTGATGATCGTCCTATGCGTGTGTCCTGTGGCACAATTTTAACGATCAGACACCTTTTAATTGACTGTCCAGATTTTAGCAGCACCCGTTTTACCGCTTTTAATCATCTGATGAGCCGTATACACTCAGTCAGATTTTATCCGACAATGACAACGTGTCTGCTGTTTTTAGCTATTTTAAATCAATAAAAGTTTTTAATTGTATTTAAAATTTATGTTATTGTTATCTCTTTATTGATTTATTTTTTATATATTTGTTATTATATATCTGGACATGGTGGCCTAACTAATTAGGTAACCGAGAGATTAAATTTTTAAATATTGTCTTGGCGCATTATAGCCTTAGTAGCTAATGCGCCAAAAAAATCCAAACAAACAAACAAGCAGTAGCATGCTCTCTCTCTTTGAGTGGACCAGGGTTCAAGCTCATGACTACTAAATATGATTTACGTTTGTAGTGACAGTTTATTGTAAATTCCACTGACCTGTAGGTCATGCCGGAGTATAAACATGAACAATTTAAAGCTCTGTCTTACTACTGGGCTCAATATAAGTGTAATCTATTTGCTATGATTAGACAGCTCGGTAAACCTACAATGTTCATGACTGAGTGCCAATGAAATTGGTTGGCCGCACTTGCTTCAGCTGTTGTACAAGTTACAGAATAAGGGGTGCAATATTAGTGAGGATGATGTGAACTACATGCACTTCATGCAGAAGGCGATGCTGTAACTTGTGCATTATACTTCAAGAAGATTGTGAATGTAAAGCATCCCCCTCCCCCATACTTCTCCTTCAACCCATGCACGGTACTAAGTACTGTAGGTTTTGATACCTTTCGTGTTTGGGGTTTTCATAAAAAAAAAAAAAAAAAAAAAACATATTGCAGTTGAAACATTATAGTCAATTTTACGGGGTCAATTTTTTCGAGTGAATAGAATTTCAGCATCACGGTAGTCCTCGTGCACATTTTGCTGTGGCTAAATAACACTCCCAAAGATCATTTGGGAAGAACAAAGAAGATGCCATTGTAATGGCATCTTCTTTCTCGACTAGCGCGAGGCTTTGGGGAGCATCTAGCTTCAAACTCGCAAACATACATTCACATATTTTACAAGAAAATAATGCCAGATAAAAGCCAAACAAGTCGATTTGAACACCATTCATGCCTTGCCGCATGAATGGTGTTTCAAATCGACAAAATGCAACATGATTTTGCAACATGGAAATGACGCATCGCAAAATCATTTCCAGTTCATCGGTCAAATCAACAACAAATGACAGCACCTGAAATTATGTCAAATGATGTCATTTCCATGTCACAAAATTGTCACTTCCATGCAAAATCTTGATTTCTGGTTCATTGATTTGATCGATAAACCAGAAATGACATCATTTCTGTCATCAAGATTTCTTTCGTCCCATTAGAATTCCCTATTCTGTTACAATTTTGGAACATGGGAATGAAGTGTCATAAAATCATGACAGATTGGTTTTACATCAGTCCAAAATTGGTTTTACATAAGTTCAAAATGGTACGTGCTGCCAAAGATGTTTTCGCATAAAAAAGCTGTTTGGATTTTGAGTAATTCTTATTCAATTTGGTGGGGGGGAGGGAGAAACATTTTCATAAAAGTAATTAATTTTTTTTTAAATGAAGAAGACTTTGTGATATGAATTTTTACTGTTTTTAATACTCTGCAACAAGTGTGTTTTTTTTTTTTTTTTGCAGGTTCAGTGTTTCTTAACCGTCAGCTTATTACTATTCTTGAACAACTGGGAGTTTCGAAAATTATATTCTTCAAGCTTCAGAAAGATATGATCCAAACTCTGATCAGGAGTCTTATGTATGAAGAAGAAGCTGCAGAATTATTAAAGCAGTTCTCACCACCATCACTTTGTTTGCATTTTGACAGACTTTTACAATGTGGTATTAAGTTAACCTATGAACCTTTCTTCAGGTCATTATTGCAAACGATATATAAGAACTCTATAGGTAAATTTGGTGGATTTTTTTTTTCAGATTAAAAATTATAAACAATATTACTCAACCACTAAACAATCAATTTTAATGATATATCAGATGTATTAAAATCTGGGACCACTGGTTACCAATTGATATAAACAGAAAAATTAACCCATTATATGTATAATGCAATATTTAACTTTCGAGAAGTAGGTGATCTGATTGAAGTGTATAAGACATTGAATGGTTTGAGCAGGCTCAATGCTGATGGGATACTTCTGGTTAGCATTAGCATTAGCATTAGCAGAGGCATATGATGCAAGAAAGCAAGCTTATTCAGCATCAGCCAAAAAAAAACAAAAAAAAAAAAAAAAAAAACCCACTCCCATTTCACCCCTCCGTTCGTTCGAAATACCTGTCCAGTTGAGCTTTAAATTTGTTTAGGCTATCAACTTCAACAACCAGTGATGGAAGTCGGTTCCACCAACCAACCACCCGCTGGCCAAAGGCAAATTTCCGCACATCTATCCGACATCCGTCCTTCCTCAATTTGAATTTATGCCCTCTGAGGTGATTATTCTGAGAAAGATGAAGAATCCCATTGGCATTGAGCATGCTCAAACCATTCAAAGCCTTATACACCTCTATCAGATCACCTCGCCGGTGCCTAGTCTCCAGACTCTGTAATTTGCAAAACTTAAGCCTTTCTTCGTAAGAGCAACCCTTTGTTCCATTTACTAATCTTGTTGCCCTTCTCTGTACCCGTTCCAGCAGCTCTACATCCTTCTTGAAATGAGGCCTCCAGACCTGTATACAGTACTCAAGATGTGGCCTTACCATTGCCTTATACAAGGGAATAATCACCTCCTTATCCCTGCTAGAAAAATTCCTCTTTATCATTGACAAGACACCATGAGCTACTCTTGCAGCTCGTCTGCACTGCTCAGAGAACTTCATATCTGCCTGCACAATTACCCCCAGGTCCTTTTCATTCTCCACCACTGTCAGTGTAGTACCGCAGAGTTGATACGTTGATCTGGGGTTACTGTTTCCCATATGCAGCACTTTACATTTGTCGATGTTAAACCTCATTTGCCACCTCTCAGCCCATCTGTTCAACCTGTCCAGATCCTGTTGCAGCAGCATAGCGTCAGTATTGTCCTTAACGACCCTGCCAACCTTTGTATCATCTGCAAACTTGGACATTAAACTTGATATCCCATCATCAATATCATTCATAAACACCGAAAACAACAACGGACCCAACACTGAACCTTGAGGAACTCCACTAATAACATTAGTCCACGTTGAGCAGTGTCCATTGATTACCACTCTCTGTCTTCTGCCACTCAACCATCCCCTTATCCATAGCAGCAATTTGCCTCCAATGCCACACTGCTCCAATTTGTGCAGCAGTCTTCCATGTGCAACAGTATCAAAAGCCTTTCTAAGATCCAAATATATAATATCAAAGTTATTCCCTGCATCCAGTTCTTTTGTGACTACATCATAGTATCCAATCAAATTGGTCAGGCAAGACCTGCCCTTAACAAAACCATGCTGCGTCTGAGCTATAACTGAATTCTTGTCTAGATGATCCTGCAGTGCTTCTTTAACCAGTGCCTCCATTAATTTACCTGGAACAGAAGTTAAACTAACAGGTCTATAATTACTTGTGTCAGCCTTTGAACCTCCTTTGTGAATTGGGGTCACATTTGCACATCTCCAGTCCATAGGTACCTCCCCTGAGTCCAAGGAAGCTCTCATAATTATGGATAAGGGTTTGCTTACTTCCTTTGCTGCCTCCTTTAATATAACTGGATAGATCCCATCCACCCCAGGTGCCTTTTTTATGTTTAACCTCAACAATCTCTCCTCCACTTTCCTCTCAGTTATTACAAAATCATCCAGCTCACTGCCAATGTTTACTTTACCTACATCATTCTCCTTCCTGAATAACTCCTCATGCGTGAATGTAGATGCAAAATACTCGTTTAGATTGTTAGCCACCTGAGCAGGATCCTCAACTGTTGAACCATCAATATCCAGTGGACCAATCTGATTCATCCCTTTCCTTTTCGAGTTCAAGTATGTAAAGAACTCTTTTCTGTTTTTCTTTGCATCCTTTGCCAAGGATTTTTCATAGTCTGCCTTTGCCTGCCTAATCTCCTTTGTGACTTGGTTACAGACCAACTTATATCTATCATAGGCTTCCATGTCACCCATTAATTTGTATGTATCCCATGCATTTTTCTTCTCTGCCACATGTCTCATTAGTTCATCTGACAACCATTTAGGCCTAAACCTTGAACAATATTTCTTAGTTGGTATGTAAAGCCTGGTAGCCTCCAAGATTAGTTCCTTGAATGCTTCCCATTTTGAGTTTGCTGTTGGTAACATCATCAGTTGGTCCCACTGTATAGAATTTAAATACTGTCTCAGACCATCATAGTCGCCTTTACGAAAACAAAAACCCTTCCCTTTACCTCTGATGGTAGTTACCTCCTTGAGTAAATCCCACTTCAACACACTGTGATCACTGCCACCTAGTAGTTCATTTATCTGCAGGTTCTTAATGCATGAAGAATCACTACTGATAATCAGATCAAGAGTATTGCTCCCTCTTGTTGCCTCACGAACATGCTGATGTAGAAAACAATCATCCAATAAATCCACAAAAGCCTTGCTAGTGTGCGAGTGACCAACCCACAAATTCCAGTCAATATCTGGGAAATTAAAATCCCCCATTATAAGACTCTCTGATTTACTGGCCCACTCTATTTCCCTGTACAATATCTTATTATACTCATCAGAGTCATTAGGCCTATAGCACACTCCTACTCTCAATTTTGATTTCCCTATGCTTATGTCACACCAAACTGACTCGACGCTGCCCTGTCCATCGATGTCGACTGGCTTCACTTCCTTGGACTTTATGTGTTTCTTAATTAATAGCATGACCCCTCCTCCCCTCCTGTCCTGTCTATCCTTTCTATACACATTGTATTCCCCAAATTCCAGTTCCGCATTACTTATATCTGTGTGACACCACGTCTCTGATATCCCAACAATATCTGCCTTTGATGTTTTGAGCAATACCTCAAATTCATCAAATTTATTTACCAAACTCCTAGCATTGGTGTACACGCAGGTATACATGCACCTGTTTCTATTCTTAGCTACCCTAACACAACCCATGTGTTTACTTGTACCGCAATGACTACCAGCAGTCTCTGAAATATCCTGCATCCTGTTTTTCAGACTTCTGCTCATTTCAATAGAAGCAGTGCGAGAATCACTTCCACCTCTGCCACTGGCTACTGTTAATCTATTAGTCCTTGTATCCCCCCCAACTAGCAGTTTTCCGACCCACCTAACACTGCCTCGACAGCATCAGCAAAAATTCTTGCACCCTTTCTATTTAAGTGTATCCCATCCCTGTAGAAGCAATCTCTTCTGTTAACAAGTACAGTCCAGGCTGAAAAAAATTCTACCCCTTGAGCCTTGCACAATCCCTCCAGGGCCGAATTGACCGACAAGGCTCTCATCATATACTCCCTCCTATCGTGTCTGGGCAGAATTGCAGACACTTTCAAGTTCAACCCTAATTCACGGCTTTTTTTCAACAGTGACCTGTACTTGCTAAGTAATTCCGCCGGTCTCCTACTCTTAATATCATTAGTGCCAACGTGTACAACTATATCACCTTTTGTGCCCTTAAAAGATGATATCCGCTCTACAACGTCATCAACCTTTGCCCCTGGCAGACATACCCTGGTCCTATTCCACCTATCCACCTGGTTCCTGAATCTATGACCACCTGAGGGGTCATAGATTCAGATTGAGGAAAGTCAGTTGTAGAATAGATATACGGAAGTTTGCCTTTAGCCAGCAGGTGGTTGATTGCTGGAACAGACTTCCATCTGTTGTTATAAGAGTTGATAGCTTAAATAAATTTAAAGCTAAACTAGACAAACATTTGGAGTGACTGGAGGGGTGGGTGAAATGGGAAGTTTTTTTTTTTTTTTTTTTTTTGGCTGATGCTATATAAGCTTGCTTTCTTGCATCCTATGCCTCAACTAATGTGCTAAAGTATTCTGAATGTGTGTGGACTAATATAAGTTTCTTGAAATTTTTTGATTTGATTCCACTTTGTGATCTGGATTTGAGAATTTAAGCATTTGTAAACCCAGAGTTGGACATGTTGTCATATACAGCATTAGTAGAGGCATATGATGCAAGAAAGCAAGCTTATGCAGCATCAGCCCAAAAAAAAAAAAAAAAAAAACTGCTCCCATTTCACGCCTCCGTTCATTTCAAATATCTGTCAAGCTCAGCGTTAAATTTATTTAGCCTATCAACTTCCACAATAAAGGATGGAAGTCTATTCCACTAGTCAACTACCTACAGGGTAAAGGCAAACTTCTGCACATCTATCCTACAACTGTCTTTCCTCAATTTGAATTTATGCCCTCTCAGATGATTATTCTGATTATGTGGAAGAATCCCATCAGCATTGAGCATGCTCAAACCATTCAAGGCTTTATACACCTCAATCAGATCACCTCGCAGGTGCCTAGTCTCCAGACACTGTAATTTCCAAAACTTTAGCCTTTCTTCGTAAGAGCAACCCTTTGTTCCATTCACTAATCTTGTTGCCCTTATCTGTACTCGTTTCAACAGCTCTACATCCTTCTTAAAATGAGGCCTCCAGACCTGTATACAGTATTCAAGGTGTGACCTGAGTCATTGCCTTATGCAAGGGGATAATCACCTCCTTATCCCTGCTAGAAAAATTAATGTATATCATTGACAAGTCACCATGAGCTACTCTTGCAGTCTGTCTGTACTGCTCAGAAAACTTTATATCTGCCTGCACAATTACCCGCAGGTCCTTTTCATTCTTTACCACTGTCAGTGTAGTACCACAGAATTGGCACATTAGTGTCCTTAACAACCCTGCCAACCTTCGTATTGTCTGCAAACTTGGAAATTAAGCCTGAGATACCATCATCAGTATCATTTATTAATACAGAAAACAATGGACCCAACACTGAACCCTGAGGGACTCCACTAATAACATTAGTCCATGAAGAGCAGTGTCCATTGATTACCACTCTCTCTCTTCTCCCATTCAACCATCCCTTTATCCATATCAGCAATTTGCCTCCAATGCCACACTGCTCCAATTTGTGCAGCAATCTTCCATGTGCAACAGTATCAAAAGCCTTTCTAAGATCCAAGTATATAATATCAAAGTTATTCCCTGCATCCAGTTTCTTTGCGACCAAATCATAGTATCCAATCAAATTGGTAAGGCAAGACTTTCGATTAACAAAACCATGCTGTGTCCGAGCTATAACTGAAGTCTTGTCTAGATGATCCTGCACTGCTTCTTTAACCAGTGCCTCCATTAATTTTCCTGGAACAAAAGTTAAACTAACAGGTCTATAATTACTTGTGTCGCCCTTTGATCCTCCTTTGTGAATTGGGGTCACATTTGCACATCTCCAGTGCATGGGTACCTCCTCTGAGTCGAAGGAAGCTCTCATAATTATGGCTATATAGTATAACTACACCAGAATGTTAGTTCCTCTCTGCCTCTGTATGCTGTGATGAATACAGAACTCTGCAAAAGGCCAGAAATGTGTGTAATGGTATATTTGGTCCTTGAGGTTGTCACAGACATTCTCTCAGATATGCCAGACAAGCTGTTCTTGCTACCTGGGAGTCTAAAACGCTGATGGAACTGATATTCGGGTGACACTAAAGTCAAAGCGGACCCAATTTCGGCGAAGTCCGGACGGTCTATGACAGCCAAATCCTCTGCTTGCACCTTCACGATGGTGGGACTGTTAGTAATCCTGGGTATAACCTTCATGCACAAGTACATGGTGGGTGACCACCCAGGTGTGAACCAACGTAAGCAGGGGTCGAGGTGTGGCGCCCACACCACATGGAGGAACGCCGCCCCTCTATGTTACCAGGCAGTACTAGGTGGTAGATGACTCTCATCAACCGGTGAAATACCACCACTTTGCTTATTGGAGGCTTGAAGTGGTGTAACCCATGTTTAGTCTCTAGAGCTAAGTTCCGGCCAACCTTTCCCTATCTCTTCCATCATGCAGTATGATTGATGATTTTTGAGGTTATGATGAATGTCGTGGCGAGATCCAATATTCCTTACATTTCGAGGGTACAGCTCTAAAACGGTGTTCGCAGGCCGGCCGCTAGTTAGTACACCGGACTGAACCTATTGGTAACTCTCTAAGAAGCTTCCGGATCAGCTAGTGTATAATCTTGCTACCTCTACTCTGCCAGATAGTGACTGGAGGGAGTCCGAGTAGTGTGTATGCGTGGAGCATTGTCGAGGCCACGTTATGTCAAGGATCTGGGTATATTCTTACCACATGTACGCCATATCCAAAAATTTCATTACTTCATACAGCATGTCCCACCCACTTTTTCTTACTATTGAATACACCATGAATTGTCAAAATAATAGAGCAAGCTTATCTGCGAAAAGATCTAAACCTCCCAAGGACTTCCTAATTCATTTCACAAATATACGTGGTCTCAATTCTAATCTCAACGATGTCCATTTCCACTTGCAGTCTTCCAAACCCCATGTACTTTTTCTGACTGAATCTCAGTTATCAGTTGATTCAACTACTGCTCATCTCAGATGTCCAAATTATTTGCTGTATGATTCCTTTCGCCTCAAAGGTGGTACTTGTGCATATGTCCGTTCTGATATTCCCTGTCAGAGACTTGGCAATTTGGAATCTCCTCTCTTTGATCTTCTCTGGCTTAAAATCTCTCTACCTCATTGTGTAAAATTCATCTGTTGTCTCTACCGTTCTCCCAACTCCACTAATCACTTGGAGCTCTTTGACTTCCTCTCTTTGCAACTTGACTTTCTCCAGTCCAACTTTCCTAACAGTGAGGTAATTTTCCTTGGTGATTTTAACGTTCACAACTCCAGCTGGCTTCCGTTTTCTAGTCACACCGACCCAGCAGGTCGAGATGCTGAGGCTTTTGCAATTACTAATGACCTAGCACAGATTGTTCATTTACCTACAAGAATACCGGACAATCCTAATCATACAGCCAATACGCTTGATCTTTTTCTCACAAACAACCCTTCTAAGTACAAGGTTGAAGTGAGAGGTCCTTTAGGCACTTCAGATCACAACTTGGTGATTGTCTCTTCTCCAATGGAACCTTTATCTCATGGCTATTCCCAACCTCGTATTGTTTGGCATTACAAGAATGCAAAATGGGATGACCTGCGAGACTTCTTTTCTTCTTTTCCTTGGTCTGATTACTGTTTCAAAACTTCTGATGTCAACGTTTGCTCAGATCGTGTCAGTGAAATTATTCTTGCAGGAATGGAATCCTTTATCCCACACTCCACTTTAAAATCTCGTCCTTTATCTAAACCTTGGTTTTCCAATAAATGTGCTAGGGCTGTCCAAGAGAAGAACGTTGCATATCGTAATTGGCTTGTTTCTAATTCTTCGGTTTCATTTTCTGCCTACACCAAAGCTCGCAACAATTGTAAAGCAGTTATTAATCAGTCCAAACTAGAGTTTGAACAGGCTAAGAACAGAAAACTTGCTTCTTGCCCTAATGGTAGCCGAGCATTCTGGTCTCTTGCCAAAGCTATTGGCCGCAACTTTTGCCCATCTCTGCTCCCACCTCTGTCCAAACCAGATGGTTCTGTTGTCACTTCAGCCAAGGATAAAGCTGACCTGCTAGCATCCCATTTTTCTTCGAGCTCATGTATTAATGATCTTGGTAAAACACCTCCCACCATTCCTAACACGCTCCATTCAATGCCTCCTGTGGTCTTCCGTCAAAAGGATATCAGAAGGATTTTGATGAATCTTGATGCTAAGAAAGCTCCAGGTCCTGATGGTATTTCTCCACTTATTCTCAAAACCTGTGCTCCTGAACTTACTCCTATTCTTTGCCGCCTTTTTTCACTTTCTTATTCCAAAGGTGTTTTTCCTTCTGCTTGGAAATTTGCTCATATCCAGCCAGTTCCTAAAAAGGGTGACAAATCCCTCCCATCCAATTATCATCCCATTGCAATTACTTCTACTCTTTCTAAAGTAATGGAGAAATCAATTAACCGCCAACTCTTAAACTACCTAGAAACCTTCCGTCTGATCAACGATCGCCAGTATGGATTCCGTCAGTGTCGATCCACTGGTGATATTCTGGCTTATGTTACCCATTTATGGACTAATTCAATGGAAAGGTTCGGTGAAACACAAGTAGTTGCTCTTGACATCTCAAAGGCTTTTGATCGTGTTTGGCATAAAGGTCTTCTAAACAAGCTTCCATCTTATGGTTTGCCAACTGTTTTTAGTAATTGGTTATCCAGTTTTCTCTCTGATCGCTCACTGAGGGTGATGGTAGATGGCTCTCTGTCTTCTAACTTCTCCACTAATGCCGGTGTCCCCCAAGGTTCAGTTCTTTCCCCCACTCTTTTCCTCTTGTATATCAATGACCTTCTTCCATTGACTGGAAATCCTATCCATAGTTTTGCCGATGATAGCACATTGCATTCAACTTTCCATTTTGAGAAACCTTGTCCAGCTCAATCAGCTTCAAGTTCTCGAAAATCTGCTGCCAATTCCTTAAATGCCGATCTTCAGGTAATTCTCCAGTGGGGCAAAGACAACTTAGTTGATTTCAACCCTTCTAAAACTCAATCTTGTCTTATATCTCGCAAAAAGGATTCTTCTGCTCCTATGCTTATCTTTAGTGACACTCCGATTTCTAGGCAAAATGATATATCTCTTTTGGGGATTACCCTGACTTCTAATCTCTCTTGGCACAAGCACATTACAAATATTGCTTCCTCTGCATCTAAAAAACTTGGTTTTCTCTTTCGCTCTCGGCGTTACTTTTCTCCCAAACAGCTGCTCACTCTGTATAAATCGCAAATCCGCCCTGCCATGGAATATTGTTCCCACATCTGGGGTGGTGCCCCCAAAACCTCTCTCAGGCTTCTTGATTCCATTCAGAAGAGGGCAGTTAGGTTAATTAATGATTCATCTCTAACAGAGTCTCTCCACTCGCTTTCTCATAGACGCACTGTTTCTGCTGCATGCCTCTTCTACAGATACTTCCATGGGCACTGTTCTTCTGAATTGGCTTCTATAATTCCCGCTCTCTCTTTCAAAACAGTCCGAACACGTGCCGCCACCAGCCAACATCCATTTACTGTCCAACTTCAAACCCACAGAACCTTTTCATCTTCCTCATTTATTCATTCAACTGCCGTTTTCTGGAACAACCTTCCTTCATACGTATTTCCTGAAAATTACAATCTACAGAAGTTCAAGTCCAATATCAACAAATATCTTCTTTCGTCTTCTCAACCTCCAACCCAAGCATGGTACTAAGTACTATAGGTTATAATACCTCTCGTGTTTGGGGTTCTCATAAAAAAAAAAAAAAAAATTTAGGAAGTCTGAGTGCTGTTGTTTCTGGCTACTTTGCTACCAGGAAGGTGATCACCTGGCTGCCCAGTGCTGATCTACACCTCTAGGAGGTAGGACACAACTGAGCATGAATTGTGAGGACCTTAGGTACAGCAATTATTGTGTACCCTAATGAGCAAAATCTCACTCAGTGGAAGAAGTTCTATACCAGTGGGTACTGGCAGGCCAACAAGGGCACCAGCATTTATATAAATATAAAAATCTTTGTACAAAATATGGAGAAGAGAACAGAAGCTCAACCTCAGCTAAGAGGAAGAAGAAGAAAAAACAATTGAAAAGAAAATGCTGAAAAAAAAATAGTACAAGCTAAGGTACAACTATTTGCAACTTAGAAATATTCATAAATTTATATTTGGTGACATCATATTTCACATATGGATAACTATATTAGAATTAGTAAAGGCATGTGATACAAGAAAACAAACTTATATAGCATCAGTTTTTGGGACCGCAAGTGGCTCGAGAGCCTACAAATTAGTTCTATTGAGAATAATATAAATAGAGACGGGTACACGTATTCATCCCCTCTCTGAGGCGGTAATCCTTGGAGAGGATGAACGTTTCTGCCTGGAGCGCTCCCGGTTCCAATCATGGGAACAGTACACGTTTACGTGAGATGCACCGTGAACCTGCTGATATTTAAAGAGGCACTGCAGAAAAGAAGTGTACTGTTGAGGAAGAAGGCAGAAGCCTTCGAAAGCTACAGTTATTTTAGCGCTTTTAATCTAGTATATTTTATTGTATTTAATTCAGTATTTTATCATTTTATTTGTATATCCACTGTAAATGTAATTATACTTATTTCAGTTATTTTATTATAATTTAGTATTTTATTATTTTATTATCAGTATAATTTTATTTGTATAATTATACTTGTTTTGATCTATTGTAAATTTAAATACAAAGTTTTTAAGATTTCAGTTTTCATTTTTATTTCAATGGTTGGCGAGAAACGCTAAAAAATCATAGTATTATATAGCATCAGCCAAAAAAAAAAACACGCCCTTCTCATTTCATCCATCCACTCGCTCCAAATGTTTCTCTAGTTCTGATTTGAATCTATTTAAGCTATCAACTTCTACAACGATAGATGAAAGTTTGTTCCAGCAATCAACCGATGGCTAAAAAAAAACTTCCGCATATCTATCCTACAACTGTCTTTTCTCAATTTGAATTTATGCCTTCTTAGACGATTATTCTGAGCAAGAGGAAGTATCCTATCAGCATTGAACATGCCCAATTCAAGGCCTTATACACCTGAATCAGATCAGTTTGCAGGTGCCAGGTCTCCACACACTGTCATTTGCAAAATGTAAGCCTTTCTTCATAAGAGCAACCCTTTGTTCCATTCATTAACCTTGCTGCCCTTCTCTGTACTCATTTCAGCAGCTGTACATCCTTCCTAAAATGAGGCATCCAGAGCTGTATACCGTACTCAAGGTGTGGCCTGACCATTGCCTTATACAAGGAGATAATCACCTCCTTATCCCTGCTAGAAAAATTCCCGTTTATCATTGACAACACACCATGAGTTACTCTTGAAGAATGCCTGCACAATTACCCCCAGGTCCTTTTAACTCTCTAACACTGTCAGTGTATTACCACAAAGTTGAAACGCTACTCTGGAGTTACTGCTTCCAATATGCAATACTCAACATTTGTCAATGTTAAACTTCAGTTGCCACCTCTCAGCTCGCCTCCTCAACTTTTCTAGATCCTGTTGCAGCAGCATACTGTCATTGGTGTCATTAACAACCCAAATTTGCTGAACTTCGTATTGTCTGCAAATTGGACATTACGCATGATATACCATCATCAATATCATTAATAAATACAGAAAACAACAATGGATCCAACACTGAACCCTGGGGGACTCCACTAATAACATTATTCCATGAAGAGCAGTGTCCATTGATTACCACTTTCTGTATTCTCCCACTTAAACATCCCTTTATCCATAGCAGCAATTTGCCACCAATGCCACACTGCTGAAATTTGTGCAGCAGACTTCCATTTGCAACAGGTATCAAAAGCCTTTCTAATATCCAAATATATGATATCAAAGATATTCTTTGCATCCAGTTCCTTTCTGACTACATTGCAGTATCCAATCAAATTAGTCACACAAAACTTCCCCTTAACAAACCCATTCTGTGTCTGAGCTATAACTGAAGTTTTGTCTAGATGATCTTGCAATGATTTTTTAACCAGTGCCTCCATTAATTTCCCTGGAACAGAAGTTAAACTAACGGGTCTGTGATTACCTGTTTTGCCCTTTGATCCTCCTTTGTGGATTGTGGTCACACTTGCATCTTCTGTCAATGGGTAGCTCCCCTGAGTCCAAGGAAGCTCTCATAATTATGGCTAAGGGTTTGCTTAATTCCTTTGCTGTCTCCTTTAATATAACTGGATATATTCCATCTACCCCAGATGCCTTTCTTATGTTTATCTTCAACAATTTCTCCTCCACTTTACTCTCAGTTATTACAAGATTATCTAGCTTACTGCCAGAGTTTATACACCTCTGGCATTCCCTTCCCTGAATAGCTCCTCATGTGTGAATGTAGATGCAAAATATTCATTTAGTTTGTTAGCTAGCAGAGTAGGACCCGGTGCCTCCGTAGCCAGGTGGGCAGGAGCAGCAGTGCGTAGCAAACGCTCCTTGATGAGACCGGGGTTCGAGCCCGTGACCAACAAATATGGAGGATGCGGAAAGGTCATTGAATGACCACCATATATTCCAAGAGCAATATGGTCTTAGTTTCTAATGCTCCTAAAAACCAAATAACAAAAAAAAAAAAAAAAAATGAAAGCAGAGTAGGATCATCAACAGTTGAGCCATCGATATCAAGTGGACCAATCTGATTCATTCCCTTCTTTCTAGAGTGTACATAAGTAAAGACTCTTTGCTGATTTCCTTTGCATCCTTTGCCAAAGATTTCTCGTAATCTGCCTTTGCCTGCCTAACCTCCTTTGTGACTTGGTTACAGACCAGCTTATATCTATCAGGCTTCCTTGTCACCAGTTATTTTATATGTATCCAATGTATTTTTCTTCTCTGCCACATGTCTAATTATTTCATCTGACATACATTTAGGCTTAAATCTTGAACAATATTTCTTTTATTTGGTATGAAGAACCTAGTAGCTTCCAAGATTAATTCTTTGAATGCTTCCTATTTTGAATTTAATATTTGTAACATCATCAGATGGTCCCACCTTATAGAATTTAAATACCGTCTCAAACCACCTTACTCACCTTTACGAATGCAAAAACGTTTCCCTTTACCCCTGATGGTAGTTACCTGTTTGAGTAAATCCCACTTCAGCACACTGTGATCACTGCCACCTAGTGGTTCCTTTATCTGCAGATTCTTAATATATGGAGAATCACTACTGATAATCAGATCAAGAGTATTACTCCCTCTAGTTGCTTCCCGAACATGCTGCTGTAGAAAACAATCATCCATTAAAAACCACAAAACCTTGCTAGTATGCGAGTGCCCAACCTACAAATTCCAGTCAATATCTGATAAATTAAAATCCTGCATTATAAGACTGTGTGATTTACTGTCCATTCTATTTCTCAGTACAGTTGTTTTTTATACTCAGAGTCATTAGGCCTATGACACACTCCTACTCTCAATTTTGCTTTCCCAATGCTTATGTCACACCAAATTGACTTGACACTTCACTGTTCAGCCCTGTTAATTGGCTGTACATATTTGGATTTTGTGCTTCTTAATCAATAGCATAACCCCTCCTTCCTGTACATTTTGTACTTCCCAAATTTCATTTCTGCATTCCTTATATCTGTGTGACACCACATCTCTGTTATCCCAACAATACCTGCCTTTGAAGTTTCGACCAACATCTCAAATTCATCAAATTTATTTACCAAACTCCTAGCATTGGTGTACAGGCAAGTATGAATGCACCTGCTCCTGTTCTTAGCTACTCTAACACAGCCCATGTATTTACTTGTTCCCAATGACTCCCAGCAGTTTCCTGAATCCCCTGTACCTTGTTTCCTTGTTTCCAGGCTGCTGCTCATTTCAACAGAAGCAGTGCAAGAATCACTTTCACCTCTGCCAGCATATCTACTGTTAATCTATTAGTCCGTGTAGCCTTCCCAACTTGCAGTTTTCTGACCCACCTAACTCTGCCTTGATAGCATCAGCAGATATTCTTGCACCCTTTCTATTTAGGTGTATCCCATCCCTGTAGAAGCAGTCTCTGCTGTTAAAAACATAGACCAGGCTGAGAAAATTTCTACTCCTTGAGCCTTGCACACTCTCCAGGGCCGAATTGATTGACAAGGCTTTCATCATATACTCCCTCAAATTGTGTCTGGGCATAATTGCAGTCACTTTCAAATTCAACCCTAACTCACGGTTTTTTTTCAACATTGCCCTGTACTTGTTAAGTGATCCCGTCAGTCTCCTACTCTTAATATCACTAGTGCCAACATGTACAACATTATTACCTTTTGTGCCCTTAAAAGATGTCTGAGCTACAACGTCATCAACCTTTGCCCCTGGCAGACATACCCTAGTCCTGTTCCACCTATCCTCTTTGCATAGTGTGTTTCCAGTTTCCCTTACAATAGCCACTGACAACAACTAGTTCCTTTGGGACCAGTGCATTCTGCCTTGGGGGTTGCCGCTGTGTTGCGTGATGTTCAAGTCCAAGCTCTGGCATTGATGTGAGCAGCTGAGAGCCTGATGGGCCCCTCAATTTGAATCCTTCAAGGGCATCCACTCTATCCTTCAAGCTCTCATATAGGCTCATTACAATGCTGAGTGGGTGCCTGATTTCCTCACACTCCTTACATCACACACACACACACACACACACACACACACACACACACACACACACACACACACACACACACACACACACACACACACACACACACACACAGAAATTACACTTGGCAATATCATGTCCCGTTCCTGATTGCTCCACAAACATCTTTGATGTTTGTGGAGCAATGAAATTTCAAAAGGCTGTGATTCAGAGGACAACCGCCCCCTCAGTTCTCCCCTGAGCCACAGCACTTCAATTAGTTTGAGAATTTTGCTTTGCTGCTCTGGTCTGAGTCATGATTTCTATTCAATTTCAAATTAAATTTCAATACAAAATATAACCCTAAACTTATATCCCAGTGCAGTTATAACACTATATATGTATTTCAGTATCAAGTATTATCTCCGAGTTACGTTATGACTTTCTTACCTCTGCCAAATTATATGTATTAATTTTTAATGTTACGTTTGTAAAATCTAATCATTATATGTATTTAGTTAAAAAAGTTCAATTTAACTGACAAAGAAATTTAATAAGATTAGTAAATTTTACTGATTAATTGATACTACTATACTCGCTATCTAGTTTTACATTAAACCTTACGCTATCTATTTCGGAGCTTGACTAGGTCTAATAGCTACTTATAGAAAATAATTTAATATAACAATTTAGTCAATAAAACGGCTACATATAATTAAAAAACTTAGTGTTCGCTTTTTTTTGTTGTTTTGTTATTTGGTTTTTAGGATCATTAGCAACTAAGGCCATAATGCTTCGGGGATATGCAGTGGTCATTCCTTGACTTTTCCGCATCCTCCGTATTTGGTGGTCACGAGCTTGAACCCCGGTCTAATCAAGAAGCGTGTGCTACGCACGCTGCTCCTGCCCACCTGGCTACGGAGGTGCCTTAGTGTTTGCGAGAGCTGAAAAACTGTCCAACACATGGATTAGATACCCTTACCGATAATAAGTAATAACCTGCAAAATCTCTATCTAAGTTCAAATTAAACTAATTATCGTTACTAGGAATATAAAGCACTTCTATAAAATAAATTAATATGCAAATTTAAGTCAAGAAAAATCAAAAATTTAAGAAAAACTTCTATATTAGCTGCCTGATGCACTAATTATTCATATACATTATTAATATATTACATTATATTCATATACATTATTAAAGTTAGTAAGTCAAAGTCGGCAACAAAATGTTCAATTTATAAAAGTTTAGTACTGTATTAGCATTAGCATTAGCATTAGTAGAGGCATTTCATGCAAGAAAGCAAGCTTATGCAGCATCAGCCTAAAAAAAAAAAAAAAAAACCCACTTTCACTTCACCCCTCTGTTCGTTCAAAATACCTGTCCAGCTGAGCCTTAAACTTATTTAGGCTATCAACCTCCACCACAAGGGATGGCAGTCTGTTCCACCAACCAACCACCCACTGGCTAAAGGCAAATTTCCGCATGTCTGTCCTACATCTGTCTTTCCTGAATTTGAATTTATGCCCTCTCAGGTGATTTTTCTGAGCTAGAGTAAGAATCCCATCAGCATTGAGCATGCTCAAACCATTCAAGGCTTTATACACCTCTATCAGATCACCTCGCTGGTGCCTAGTCTCCAGACACTGTAATTTGCAAAACTTAAGCCTTTCTTCGTAAGAGCACCCCTTTGTTCCATTCACTAATCTTGTTGCCCTTCTCTGTACTCGTTCCAGCAGCTCTACATCCTTCTTGAAATGAGGCCTCCAGACCTGTATACAGTACTCAAGGTGTGGCCTGACCATTGCCTTATACAAGGGAATAATCACCTCCTTATCCCTGCTGGAAAAATTCCTGTATATCATTGACAATACTCCATGAGCTACTCTTGCAGCCCATCTGCACTTCTCAGAGAACTTCATATCTGCATGCACAATCACCCCCAAGTCCCTTTCATTCTCTACCACTGTCAGTGTAGTACCACAGAGTTGATACGTTGCTCTGGGGTTGCTGTTTCCCATGTGTAGTACTTTACATTTGTCAATGTTAAACTTCATTTGCCACCTCTCAGCCCATCTGCTCAACCTTTCCAGATCCTGTTGCAGCAGCATAGTGTCAGTAGTGTCTTTGACAACCCTGCCAACCTTTGTATCATCTGCAAACTTGGACATTAAGCTTGATATACCATCATCGATATCATTTATAAATACAGAAAACAATAATGGACCCAACACTGAGCCCTGAGGTACTCCACTAATAACATTAGTCCACGATGAGCAGTGTCCATTGATTACCACTCTCTGTCTTCTCCCCCTCAACCACCCCTTTATCCATAGCAGCAATTTGCCTCCAATGTCACACTGCTCCAATTTGTGTAGCAGTCTTCCATGTGCAACAGTATCAAAAGCCTTTCTAAGATCCAAGTATATAATATCAAAGTTATTCCCTGCATCCAGTTCTTTTGTGACTGCATCATAGTATCCAATCAAGTTGGTCAGGCAAGACTTCCCCTTAACAAAACCATGCTGTGTCTGAGCTATAACTGAAGTCTTGTCTAAATGATCCTGCAGTGCTTCTTTAACCAGTGCCTCCATTAATTTTCCTGGAACAGAAGTTAAGCTCACAGGTCTATAATTACTTGTGTCAGCCTTTGATCCTCCTTTGTGAATTGGGGTCACATTTGCACATTTCCAGTCTATGGGTACCTCCCCTGAGTCCAACGAAGCTCTCATAATTATGGCTAAGGGTTTGCTTACTTCCTTTGCTGCCTCCTTTAATATAACTGGATAGATCCCATCCACCCCGGGTGCCTTTCTTGTGTTTATCTTCAACAGTTTCTCCTCCACTTTACTCCCAGTTATTTCAAGATTCTGTAGCTGACTGCTAGAGTTGAATACACCTCTGGCATTCCCCTTGCTGAATAACTCCTCATGTGTGAATGTCGATGCAAAATATTCATTTAGTTTGTTAGCTACCTGAGCAGGATCATCAACAGTTGACCCATCAATATCAAGTGGACCAATCTGATTCATCCCCTTCCTTCTAGAGTTTACATAAGTAAAGAACTCTTTGCTGTTTTTCTTTGCATCCCTTGCCAAGGATTTCTCGTAATCTGCCTTCGCCTGCCTAACCTCCTTTGTAACTTGGTTGCATATCAACTTGTATCTATCATAGGCTTCTGTGTCATGTGTTAATTTGTAAGTATCCCATGCATTTTTCTTCTCTGCCATATGCCTCATTAGTTCATCTGACATCCATTTTGGCCTAAACCTTGAACAATATTTCTTAGTTGGTATGTAAAGCCTAGTAGCTTCCAAGATAAGTTCTTTGAATGCTTCCCATTTTGAATTTGCTGTTGGTAACATCATCAGTTGGTCCCACTGTATAGAATTTAAATACTGTCTCAGTCCATCGTAGTCGCCTTTACGGAAGCAATAACCCTTCCCTTTACCCCTAATGGTAGTTACCTCTTTCAGTAACTCCCACTTCAGCACACTGTGATCACTGCCACCTAGTGGTTCATTTATCTGCAGATTCTTAATGCATGAAGAATCACTGCTGATAATCAAATCAAGAGTATTACTCCCTCTAGTTGCCTCCCGAACATGCTGATGTAGAAAACAATCATCCAATAAATCCACAAAAGCCCTGCTAGTGTGTGAGTAACCAGCCCCCAAATTCCAGTCAATATCTGGGAAATTAAAATCTCCCATTATAAGACTCTCTGATTTACTGGCCCACTCTATTTCCCTGTACAGTTCCTTATTATACTCATCAGAGTCATTAGGCCTATAGCACACTCCTACTCTCAATTTTGATCTCCCAATGTTTATGTCACACCAAACTGACTCAACACTGCACTGTCCAGCGATGTCGACTGGCTTCACTTCCTTGGTTTTTATGTGTTTCTTAACTAATAGCATAACCCCTCCCCCCTTCCTATCCTGTCTATCCTTTTTGTAGACATTGTACTCCCCAAATTCCAGTTCTGCATCCCTTATATCTGTGTGACACCACGTCTCTGATATCCCAACAATATCTGCCTTTGATGTTTTGAGCAATACCTCAAATTCATCAAATTTAGTTACTAAACTCCTAGCATTGGTGTACGCGCAAGTATACCTGCACCTGTTTCTATTCTTAGCTACCCTAATACAACCCATGTGTTTACTTGTACCGCAATGGCTCCCAGCAGTCTCTGAAATACCATGCATCTTGTTTTTCAGGCTTCTGCTCATTCTAATAGAAGCAGTGCAAGAATCTCTTTCACCTCTGCCAGTGGCTACTGTCAATCTATTGGTCTTTGTCTCCCCCCAAGCTAGCAGTTTTCCGACCCACCTAACACTGCCTCGATAGCATCAGCAAATGTTCTTGCACCCTTTCTATTTAAGTGTATCCCATCCCTGTAGAAGCAATCTCTCCTGTTAACAAGTACAGTCCAGGCTGAAAAAAATTCTACCCCTTGAGCCTTGCACAATCTTTCCAGGGCCGAATTGATCGACAAGGCTCTCATCATATACTCTCTCCTATCGTGTCTGGGCAGAATTGCAGACACTTTCAAATTCAACCCTAATTCTCGGCTTTTGTTCAACAGTGACCTGTACTTGTTAAGTAATTCTGCCGATCTCCTACTCTTAATATTATTAGTGCCAACGTGTACAACTATATCACCTTTTGTGCCCTTAAAAGATGATATTTGCTCTACAACGTCATCAACCTTTGCCCCTGGCAGACATACCCTGTCCTGTTCCACCTATCTTTTTTACAAAGCATGTTCCCCGTTTCCCTGACAATAGAGTCACCAAGAACTACTAGTTCCTTCGGGACCAGCGCATTCTGCCTTGGGGGTTGTCTCTGTGTCACGTGATGCCCAAGTGCAAGCTCTGGCGTTGATGTGGGCAGCTGAGAGCTTGATGGGCCCCTCAATTTAGTTCCTTCGAGGGCATCCACCCTGTCCTTCATGCTCTCATATAGGCCCACAAGAACGCCGAGTTGTTGCCTGATATCGATACACTCCTTGCATCGCGCACACACAAAGACATCCCCCTTGGCAGTATAATGTCCCGTACCCGATTGCTCTGCAAACATCAAGCAAACAGTGCATTTCATAAGGCTGTGAGTCAGAGGACAACTGCCCCCCTCAGTTCTGCTCTGAGCTACAGCGCTTCCATTAGCTTGAGCCTTTTGCTTTGCTGCTCTGGTCTGAGTCATGATTCTATTAATTTATTAATTAATTATTAATTAATTAAAGTATTAGTCAAGAAAAGTTGAGAAATAAGAGAAATACATAACTTTCTATTACAATAAGCTTAAAATATAAATAATTCTTAACTAGGAAATGAGTTAAGTTTCAAAAAGCCATGAAAATAGTGCTGCAGTGTTAAAATTTTCTTCACTTAATGTATAGCACATCAAGTTCCATGCAGTTTCAATAATGTTCTTTTTTTTTTTAATTACAAGGCCTGCAGATGTCAACAAAATTGTGTGAATGATGAAAGATGGACAAAATTGAATCACCATGCAGTCATCCAATATTTGATGGAAAGGGGGGACCAGTGCCAAAAGCAATTCATGAGGATATGGTTACAGCAATTGGGCAGGATACCCCCTTTCTTTTCCATGGTTATGAAGAGGACAGTAGAATTTAAAGCTGCTGTCCTCTTCAAAGATGATCCATACTGCAGAAGAATTTCAACATCCATCACTCCAACAGTTGTTGACGATGTGCATGATCTGGATGTTGTTATTGTTATTTGGTTTTTAGGAACATTAGCAACTAAGGCCATATTGCTCAGGGGATATGCGGTGGTCATTTCCTGACCTTTCTGCATCCTCCGTATTTGGTGATCATGGGTTCGAACCCCAGTGTAATCAAGAAGCGTGTGCTACACACTGCTGCACCTGGCTACGGAGGTGCCCGCATGATCTGGTGATGATGGTAGTTTGTTACATTGCCAGCATCTTGGGCATCTCATCTGAACGTATGTACCATATAATAACAGTGGTTCTCACTGTAAAAAAGGTGTCAGCATGATGAGTTCCAAAATTTTTGATAAAAGATGAAAAATGCTCAAGAATTGTTAAGCGAACATTTGCATCATTTCAAGCAGCCCCAGAAAATTTCCTTGCAGAGTTTGTAACTGTGGATGAGACATGCATCCATCACTTTGAGCCAAAGAGTCCAATCATTGGAAAAACTGCTGTTCCTTCCTTCCAAAGAAAGTAATGTCGATTCCATCTGCTGGCATTGATGTTTTTTTGGGATGCTAATGGAGTGTCACTAATGGGTTACTTTTAGAAAGGCCAGACAATCACAGTGGCATATTAAATAGACTTTGAAGCATTTGCATGAAAGCATCAAAGACAAACACCGAGGAAAACCCAGCAAAACAGTATTTTTCTACCAGGACAACACACCTGACCACAAGTCTGTCATTGCCATTGGCTGCACTGCATGAGTGTGGCTTTAAACTCTTTCCATCCCCATATTCATAAAATCTAGCATCATTGGACTTTCACCTATTTTATAATTTGAAAATTACCTAGCTCGCATCCATTTTTCCACTGGCAGTGATGTTAATTCCTGCAGTGGATGCATTCCTGGAGGCCCAAGAGAAAACTTTCTTCACAGCTAGATGCGATGTGTCGCGGCATCAGTGACAAAAATGTATTGACTCCAAAGGGGACTGTGTTGAAAAGTAATGTTACCAGACTCCTCAAATAAACCCTTCATACTCCACAAACTTTCCAAATATCCATTGTAAAATATAATTGTATATACACTCGGTGTGAACTATTTAAATAGTGCTATTATTTACAAACATAACTGAAGGTATAGATTTCTTGATAACTGCACCTTTAATAGAGGTGTGCCTTCCTCCAATTTCAAAGCTATGTTAGTGGTGCCATATGCACTGAGTGGACAGAAATCATAGGATACCTACCTAGTAATGGGTAGGCCCACCTTTTGCCCGGATAAGAGTGGTTGCACAGAGAGGCATTGAGTCCAGTAGTTTACAAAAGCGTTCCCCAGGTAAAAAGCATTCCCATCCATGCTTGTTACACCGCTGTCCATAATTCCGTCGCATTCCTGAGTGATGAGGGATCCAAAGTTCGAACGGACCTTTCCACAGCACCCCAAATATGCTCCATGGGGTTCATGTCCGATCAATGGGGAGGTCATTCAATGGTAAAATCTGCGGAATGCTCTTAGAACCATGTTCTAGTCACCACAGCTCTGTGAGGAGGCACATTGTTTTGCTAGAAGAGTCCATTGCCCTGTAGGTTCACAGGGCAGTGGACTCGTGACCATGAAGGGATGTAGATGATCTGTCTGCAAGAATGTACACGTAACCTGGACTGTTCAGAGATTCCAGAGTCTAGACATACCAGAGGTCCCAATATGTGCCAATTGAACATACCCCAGACCATTACCAACCATCCACCTGCCTGAACAGTTCCTTGTTGACATGATAGGTGCATAGCTTCGTACAGTTCCCACCAAATTCTCACCCTCCCATCTGCTCGAAATAACTGGAAATGGGACTTATCAGACCAGGAGACCCCATCTCCAATCATCTGAAGTCCAGTGCCGATTTTCTTTCACCCAGCTGAGGCTTAGTCCTGTGTCGTGGTGTTAGCAATGAGACTCTGGTGGATTGGCGGCTCCCGTAACTTATTGTGGCTAATGATCGTTGTGTGTGTGTGTGTGTGTGTGTGTGTGTGTGTGTGTGTGTGTGTGTGTGTGTGTGTGTGTGTGTGTGTGTGTGTGTGTGTGTGTGTGTGTGTGTGTGTGCATGCCACTGTCGCTCTCCTGTTAGCTGAAACAATGTGAGACAGACGTTGACAGCCACGTTCATCCATTATCTTTCTCTGCCCACAGCGCTGTCCACGAGGAGAAGTTATTCCAGAAATGGCGTATTCCTGATACACTCTTGATACTGTCGAATGGGGATAGTGCAATTTCTGTACCACATCCCACAATAGAGTGACCCATGTGTCTGGCACCCACTATCATCCCTCTTTCAAAGTCGGTTAACTCACAACATTTATCCATACTAACATCGAATTATCGTCTATGTGAATGCAGTGAACCTATATACCTGGTAAGCAGTAGGTTCATCCACTAGTGAGAGGTGACAGCGTCACGTTTCCCAGGAACCAGGTATCCAATGATTTCTGTCCTTTCAGTGTATTTAAACTATGTCAGTGGTTACCTTGAAATAGTAAAAGATGGCAGCATCTGCTGGAAGGTTTCAGAACAATTCATAAATAGAGATATGTTATAATGACATTTTTTTAAAATGACTTTGAAAACGTAATTATGCACATGTATTCGCACCTGAAAAACATGAATATGATGGATTAAGGCATTTCCACAACAACCTGTTTGTGATTCACATTAGGTAGGGTGTAATTTTTCAGAATACTCTGAACGTGCTTATGGATGGTTGGAGAAATGGCAAGTTTTAATGCAGCTAAATTTAAGGTTCTACATTTGAGAATTGATAACCTGAGAGAATAGGAAACTAGGCTTCTATGACTTTATCTGACTGAAATGTTTAAAGCTCTGCTGGTGGCATTCTTCCTCCTTCTCAGACTGAACACGTGAGGGAGCCTAATTTGAATTCGAAGAAGGATAGTTGCAGAACAGATGTGCAGAAGTTTGCCTTCATCTGTTGTTATTGTAGAAATGGATAGCTTGAATAAATTCAAGTAAGAATTAGACAAACTATTGTAGGGGAAGCACAGGTGATGTGCGAAGTGTTTTTTTTTTTTTTTTTTTTTAACTGTATAAGCTTCATTTTTTGTGTGATGTGCCACTGCTAACACTAATTCCTGCTAAAAGAAAGCAGTGTAATATTAGAAGTTGTCTTAAGAAGATTTCAGAGGTTTCGTACAGTGTTCAGTTAGAATTTTTGGCCTACTGACAATTTCTGATTTTAATATTATAAGGATCAAAATTGTTCTTATACTGACTGACATTATTTATGTAATCTAAGGAGCTAAATGAATGCAAAGTGTGAGAATATGATTGTAACTTTAGTTTGAGAAATATTGAGTTAGATATTTTAATGCTAATACAGATGTTTTGTTTTTTGAGTTGCAAATATATTTACACATATTAAAATGTAAGATTTTCTTAATAAAAGCTGTAAACATATCATTTTGGACATGTGCTGACATTACAGCTTGCATCAGTAATGTTAATGTGAAGAATTCAGTTAAACTTCAGATTTGGACTTCTAGTAAATGGAAGGGGGGAGAAGAGCACACCTACAAGCCTTCGTGCCAGATTTCAGTATTTCCCCCAGTTCCAGAACACACATTCCATAGAACAGTCTTTCTCAAACTGTGTTCCATTATATGTGAACAAGTGTTCCACGAAAAATCGTAATTAATAATTAAAAAAATAAAATAAATAAATTTTCCATATTTGTAGCATACACCACTTTTGTATCATTATAATAATTAACTTTTTTTTTTTTCAGTTATTAATATACTGGCAAGACAAATAATCAAATAGACTGCGGAACACTATTTTGGCAGGCTTTGTATAGAGAAGTATGTGTAGAGGTAATGACACCTACAAAAAAGTAGCAATGTGGTGATCTAGTATGCCATTCATATGCCTGGAGTGCACAGGTTGAAGGAGAGTATCATAACTTAACTCACTTCCTTGTATAAATTTTTTTTTTTTTTTTTTTTTTTGATAATAATTAGTATTTAGAAATTTCAAAATATGTGATCATGGATTGGTGGTTGAAAAAAGGAACTTTAAAATGAGAAGCAAAGTACTTCTAGTAGTGCAACTGTGGTCGATGAAAATGAACACAATATTGTCACACTTCAAAGTGAGAATGAACAATCGCAGCCTTTTGTTCCCCAAAAATCTGAAGTGAAAAAACAGGAACCAACTAATAAAAGACCAAAACGAAAGTATAATAATTGTTATTTGAATATCAGCTTTGCATGTGTTGGAAATAAAGATGCTCCTGATGCACACTGCATCATATGTAAAAAAGTATTAGCAAACAGTTCCTTGGCTCCACTAAACTTGTGCTTTGTAAGTGTTCCGTGAATATGTTGTGAAATGAAAAGTGTTCCATGACTAAAAAAGTTTGGAAAACACTGCCATAGAACATTCGTTGAAGCATGCAGTCAATAGGGTTGCTATATGGACTGAAAACAACTTTCTGAATTCCTGCATTAAAACAGTAATATTTATTTTTGTGGAATGTGAAACTTGCATCCACATCCAGATGTGGAACTGGGTGAACACAATTTTTACCATATCAGGCAAAAGATTATGACTTGCCACCTTAGGACATCCATTTTGAAATCTGGGTAAAAGGAATAGCTTCCCTCACCAAAACATTCAGCAGTTGCATACAACTTACTCTTAGTTATCCTAACATAGCTCATGTATTTACTTTTTCCACAATGACTCCAAGAAGTCCTTGATATCCCCAGCACCTTGCTTTCCAAGGATGCTGCTCATTCCAAGAGAAGCAGTGCAAGAATAACCTCCACTTCTATCTGCAGCCACTGTTAATCTATTAGTCAGTGAATCACCCCCCCCCCAAGCTAGCAGTTTTCCAATCCACCTAACACTGCCTCAATAGCATCAGCAAAATATTCTTGCACCTTTTCTACTTGTGTATGTATCCCATCCCAGTATAAGCATTCTCTCCTGTTAACAAGTACAGAATACACTCAGAAAAATTCTACTCCCATGAGCCTTGCACAATTTTCCAGGGCCAAATGAATTAATAAGGCTCTCATCATATACTCCCTCCTATTGTGTCTAGGCAGAATTGCAGACACTTTCAAATTTAACCCTAAACAAGCATCATCTAGCATTAGTAGAGGCATATGATGCAAAAAAGCAAGCTTATGAAGCACAGCCAAAAAAAAAAAAACACCCCTCCCATTTCACCCCTCCATTCGTTCCAAATGCCTGTCCAGCTCAGCCTTAAATTTATTTAGGCTATCAACGTCTACAACAAAAGATTGAAGTGTGTTCCACCAATCAACTACCTGCTGGCTAAAGGCAAATTTCTGCACATCTATTCTACAACTGTCTTTCCTCAATTTGAATTTATGCCCTCTGAGGTGATTATTGTGAGCAAGAGGCAGTATCCCATCAGCATTCAGCTTGCTCAACCCATTCAAGGCCTTAACACCTCAATCATATCACCTCGCAGGTGCCTAGTCTCCAGGTGCTGCAATTTGCAGAACTTAAGCCTACCTTGGTAAGAGCACCCCTTTGTTCCCCTCACCAATCTTGTTGCTCTTCTTTGTACTTGTTCTAGCAACTCTACATCCTCCCTAAATTGAGGCCTCCAGACCTCATTTTAGGAAGGATGTAGAGTTGCTAAAATGGGCCTCCAGACCTGTAAACAGTACTCTAGGTGTGGTCTGACCATTGCCTTGTATAACTGGATAATCACCTCCCTGTCCCTGCTAGCAAAATTCCTATATATCATTGACAAGACTCCATGATCTACACTGCTCAGCGAACTTCATATATGACTGCACAATTACCCCCAAGTCTTTTTCACTTTCCACATCCCTGAGTGTAGTACCACACAGTTGGTTTGTTTCTCTTTCGTTATTGCTACCCACATGCAGTACTTTGCATTTGTTAATGTTAAACTTCAATTGCCACTTCTCAGCCCATTTGCCTGACTTATGTAGATCCAGTTGGAGTAGCACACTGTCTTCATTGTCATTAACAACCCTGCCAACCTTTGTATCATCTGCAAACTTGAATATTAAATCTGATATACCTTCATCAGGTTTAATATCTATCAATTTTATATTTATCAATATACACCTTTGTATATTTATCAATATCATTGATAAATATACAAAACAACAATGGGCCCAACACTGAACCCTGGGGAGCTCCACCATTAACATTTGTCCACGAAGGGCAGTGTCCATTAATTACCACTCTCTGTTGTCTCCCACTCAACCATCCCTTTATTCATTGTAGCAACTAACCCTTAATGCCATACCTTGCAATCTAGGTAACCAGTAATTAGCATTAGCATTGGTAGAGGCATATGATGCAAGAAAGCAAGCTTATGCAGCATCAGCCAAAAAAAAAAAAAAAAAACCCTTCCACTTCACCCCTCCATTAGTTCGAAATACCTGTCCAGCTGAGCCTTAAATTTATTTAGGCTATCAACTTCCACAACAAGGGATGGAAGTCTGTTCCACCAACCAACTACCCACTGGCTAAAGGCAAATTTCCGCACATCTATATTACATCTGTCTTTCCTCAATTTGAATTTATGCCCTCTCAGGTGATTATTGTGAGCAAGAGGCAGTATCCCATCAGCATTGAGCATGCACAAACCATTCAAGGCTTTGTACACCTCTATCAGATCACCTCGCCGGTGACTTACACTGTCTCCAGACTCTGTAATTTGCAAAACTTAAGCCTTTCTTCGTAAGAGCAACCCTTTGTTCCATTCACTAACCTTGTTGCCCTTCTCTGTACTCGTTCCAGCAGCTCTACATCCTTCTTGAAATGAGGCCTCCAGACCTGTATACAGTACTCAAGGTGCGGCCTGACCGTTGCCTTATACAAGGGAATAATCACCTCCCTATCCCTGCTAGAAAAATTCCTGTATATCATTGATAAGACACCATGAGCTACTCTTGCTGCCCGTCTGCACTGCTCAGAGAACTTCATATCTGCCTGCACAATTATCCCCAGGTCCTTTTAATTCTCTACCACTGTCAGTGTAGTACCACAGAGTTGATACGTTGCTCTGGGGTTGCTGTTTCCCATATGTAGTACTTTACATTTGTCAATGTTAAACTTCATTTGCCACCTCTCAGCCCATCTGCTCAACCTTTCCAGATCCTGTTGCAGCAGCATAGCGTCCTTAACAACCCTGCCAACCTTTGTATCGTCTGCAAACTTGGACATTAAGCTTGATATGCCATCATCAGTATCATTTATAAATACAGAAAACAACACTGAACCCTGAGGGACTCCACTAATAACATTAGTCCACGATGAGCAGTGTCCATTAATTACCACTTTCTGTCTTCTACCACTCAACCATCCCTTTATCCATAGCAACAATTTGCCACCAATGCCACACTGCTCCAATTTGTGCAGCAGTCTTCTATGTGCGACAGTATCAAAAGCCTTTCTAAGATCCAAGTATATAATATCAAAGTTATTCCCTGCATCCAATTCTTTTGTGACTACATCATAATGTCCAATCAAATTGGTCAGGCAAGACCTTCCCTTAACAAAACCATGCTGTGTCTGGGCTGTAACTGAATTCTTGTCAAGATGATCCTGCAGTGCTTCTTTAACCAGTGCTTCCATTAATTTTCCTGGAACAGAAGTTAAACTCACAGGTCTATAATTACTTGTGTCAGCCTTTGATCCTCCTTTGTGAATTGGGGTTACATTTGCACATCTCCAGTCTGTGGGTACCTCCCCCGAGTCCAAGGAAGCTCTCATAATTATGGCTAACGGATTGCTTACTTGCTTTGCTGCCTCCTTTAATATAACTGGATAGATCCCATCCACCCCAGGTGCCTTTCTTGTATTTATCTTTAACAATTTCTCCTCCACTTTACTCTCAATTATTACAAGATCATATAGCTCACTGCCAGTGTTTACTTCATCTATGGCATTCCCCTTCCTGAATAACTCCTCATGTGTGAATGTAGATGCAAAATATTGATTTAGTTTGTTAGCTACCTGAGCAGGATCATGAACAGGTGAACCATCGATATCAAGTGGACCATTCTGATTCATCCCCTTCCTTCTAGAGTTTACGTAAGTAAAGAACTCCTTGCGGGTTTTTTTTGCATCCCTTGTCAAAGATTTCTCGTAATCTGCCTTCGCCTGCCTAACCTCCTTTGTAACTTGGTTACAGATCAACTTATATCTATCATAGGCTTCTGTGTCATGTGTTAATTTGTAAGTATCCCATGCATTTTTCTTATCTGCCATATGCCTCATTATTTCATCTGACATCCATTTTGGCCTAAACCTTGAACAATATTTCTTAGTTGGTATGTAAAGCCTAGTAGCTTCCAAGATAAGTTCTTTGAATGCTTCCCATTTTGAGTTTGCTGTTGGTAATGTCATCAGTTGGTCCCATGTATAGAATTTAAATACTGTCTAAGACCATTGTAGTCGCCTTTACGAAAGCAATAACCCTTCCCTTTACCCCTGATGGTAGTTACCTCCTTGAGTAAATCCCACTTCAGCACACTGTGATCACTGCCACCTAGTGGTTCCTGTATCTGCAGTTTCTTAATGCATGAAAAATCACTACTGATAATCAAATCAAGAGTAATAATTCAGACACGGTGTGGATTTGTTAAGGGGACATCTTGTCTGACCAATTTGATTGTATACTTTGATGTTGGTCACAAAGGAACTGGATGCAAAAAATAATTTTGATATCATATACTTGGATTTCAGGAATGCTTTTGATATTGTTGCATGTGGAAAACTACTGTAAAAATTGGGGCAGTATGGCATTAAAGGCAAGTTGCTACAACGGATAAAGGGATGGTTGGGTGGTAATCAACGAACACTTCACTTCGTGGATTAACGTTATTAGTGACGGCCCTGCAAGATTCAGTGTTGAGCCCATTGTTGTTTTTTATATTTATCAATGATATTGATGAAGGTATATCAGGCTTAATGTCCAAGTTTGCAGATGATAGAAAAGTTGGCTGAGTTGTTAATGACAATATGCTACTGTAACAGGATCTAGGAAAGTTGGGCAGATGGGCGGATAAGTGGCAACCAAAGTTTAAACATTGACAAATGCAAAGTACTATTTATGGATAGCAGTAACCTTAGAGAAACTTACCAACCGGGTAGTACTACACTCAGGTTAGTGGAAAATGAAAAAGAATTGGGGTAATTTTTCAGTCAGATATGAAGTTTTCAGAGCAGTATAGATAGGCTGCCAGAGCAGGTCATGGGGTCTTGTCAATGATATATAGGAATTTTGCTAGCAGGGATAAGAAGGTATTATCCCTTTGTACAAGGCAGTGGTCAGGCCAAAACTTGAGTACTGCATAAATGTCTGGAGGCCTCATTTTAGGAAGGTTGTAATTTGCTAGAATGAGTACAGAGAAGCGAAACAAGATTGTGAGGGGAACAAAGGGGTGCTGTTACCAAGATAGGCTTAAGTTCTGCAAATTGCAGCATCTGGAGACTGCAAAGTGATCTGATTGAGGTGTATAATGCCTTGGATGGTTTGAGCAGGCTCAATGCTGATGGGATTCTTCCTCTTGCTCAGATTACAAACCAACAATCCATCTGTTGTTGTGGAAGTTGATAGCTTAAATAAATTCAAGCAGAAACTGGACCAAATTTTGAAGTGAATGGATGGACGAAGTGGGAATTTTTTTTTTTTTTTTTGGCTGATGCTGTGCAGAAGCTTGCTTTCTTGCATCATATTCCTCTTCTAATGCTAATGTTCATCAGAAACCTCTCCCAAGTTTTCAGGAAAAAAGCCTGAATGGGAATGTAAGAAAAGAAGCTTTAACAATATGTTGCATCCTAACTCTGTATGCCATAGAAGTGTCCTATATGGATACTTATTGCTATTGTGGAGTAAAACTGCTTTCAAACTGATCTTTCATCCTTGATGTTTCAAACTGATCTCTCTTATGCTAAAATTAGCTCATCCACAATTTCACTTTAATTTTGTAATTTTGTGGTTTCTCGTTATCTAAAAAATTTCCGGCAGATGTTTTCGAATGTTCTCGAGGCTCTTGTTTCTGTAGCATTTAATTTTTTAGTGACCTTGTCTTGGAATAGCAGTTTGATTTGGAGACCCACAAAAATTTCCTCTTATCTTGGCCTCACTGATTCAAGGAAACTTTGCCTCAAATAGGATTTTTTTTTTCCATGATCATTTTCACAAATATTTTTATCAAGCCTAGGTTGATGTGTGATTGAGGTAAATAGATTTTTGACTAATCCATCAAAGGAGGATGTGTAACATTTTTCTGGCCTGGTGTAGTTTCTGAACGGTCTGATCCTTTTTTTACCCTGTAGTGGCAATCCTTCACTTGGCTGTTCCACTCACACAAAAAGCAGCAATATTTAGTGTATCTACCTTGCAACCCATTCAGCAAAGCTACCACTTTTAGGTTGGCACAGATATTTCATTTGTATTCTTGATAGCATATTTTTTGCAAAAGAACCTGTGGGTTCTCATACATTTCCTTTATGTGAACTGAGTGGGCCAGTGTTATAGATGGATACTGCTTTCAAACTGATCTTGCATGAATCAGTGAAAAGCCTCCACTGCTCGGGGACGTGCTCCAGGTGCAAGTCCTTCGTTAGTTCCTGGACATTGTTACAATAAACCAAAGAATCATCTATGGGATTTTTTTTCCTATAAAAAGACATCTTGACACCCTTTAAAGAAGATTCCGCTGCTGAAGCCATGATCTTATTAGTTGAGCCTTGGAGAGGTTCAAACCTCTGACTAAATCATTTGGTTCTGCTGAATAGTTAGGTGTGACTTTGCACTGTCAAGAGTTGAAAGTCTGGATCTGTAATCATTATAGGTTCTGCATCTTCTGGAGACTCTTTTCCGATCCTGACTCAGAGTCAAAGCCATAAGTTTCTGGTGGCTTTGGCATTGTATCATTATGAAGAACTGGTGTTAGAGCAAAAGATGTGTTGGGTTACTCTACTTTATGGTTGGATTTCCCAGAAAAAAACAGAAATATTGGTCATGCAAAAGTGACAATTGTTTGTGGTCTCGAGGTTCCGACCATATCATCGGGACAGCAAAAAGCATCAATTTATAACTACTTCTAAGTCAGCCTGTTAACGTCCTTTATCATGAGCTACAGGAAATGTTTGGAGCCAGTACTTTATCTTGACCTCCAACCTTACATCCAAAATAGAGTTTATAGGCTTTTCTCACAAGTTGTGACAGTGGTTTCTGCTTTGATTTTAATACCACTTTACCACAAGTGTAGCAAAAGCTGTCAGGCTTATTACGGCAAGAATGCAACATATTCCATGTATGGTTGAGGTATGCAGACATAAGAACACAATTAAGAAATCGTAGATTTTTATTTCTAATTTAAATACAGTTCACAATTTACACCTATTTACATACACTAATTCACTAAAATGCTTGTTCACTTTTTTCCCCCATTTTGCTCTCTGAAACACACTTTTTGAAATACAAAATCTTGCTTGGTGCAGAACCCAAGTACATATACTGTTGGAGAAGTTTCTAAAAGGCTCCCAATGATTCTAGAGAACTTCAGCAAAAGTTTAGAACCTGCCAGAAACATCTCAACTTTCTTCTGCACATAACAATATTCTGGAACATTCCAGAACATTCTCAAATATTTTAGAAAGCTCCCGAATATTCTAGAGAAAAAAAAAAAAAAATAGATGGAAAGGATGCTAAATCAACTACAAGCCTTGGTTTTCAGTCATTAACTTATGATATATGAAAACCAGAAGGTCATGAGAACATTTTAATCACATCTGAGTTTTTCAACATATTTCTTACGGGAATCTGTCAATTATTTCAGGGAGGAAATTGATGCTGTTATTGCTATTCAAATTCAGTACCTTGCATTCATCTGTGTTAAACTGAACTACTATTTTTCAGACCATCCATTTAGTTTATCTAGTTCTTGAAGTAGCATACCCTGATTACTGTCATTTAACACTGCCCTCCTTTCTTATCATCAAACTTAGACATGAAACTCAAAATACCTATATTAGTATAGTAACATTAATCAACAACAGTATCATTAATAAATATTAAAAACCATTTAGGGTGCAAGAATATTTGCTGATGCTGTCGAGGCAGTGTTAGGTGGGGCGGAAAACTGCTAGCTTGGGGGGATACAAGGACTAATAGATTAACAGTAGCCACTGCAGAGGTGAAAGTGATTCTTGCACTGCTTCTGTTGGAATGAGCAGCAGCCTGGAAAACAAGATGCAGGATATTTCAGAGACTGCTGGGAGTCATTGCGGTACAAGTAAACACATGGGTTGTGTTAGGGTAGGTAAGAATAGGAACAGGTGCACGTATACTTGCGTGTACACCAATGCTAGGAGTTTGGTAAATAAATTTGATGAATTTGAGGTATTGCTCAAAACATCAAAGACAGGTATTGTTGGGATATCAGAGACGTGTTGTCAACCAGATATAAGGAATGCAGAACTGGAATTTGGGGAGTACAATGTGTACAGAAAGGATAGGAAGGGAGGAGGGGTTATACTATTAGTTAAGAAACACATAAAATCCAAGGAAGTGAAGCCAATCGACATCGCTGGACAGTGCAGTGTCGAGTCAGTTTGGTGTGACATAAGCATTGGGAGATCAAAATTGAGAGTAGGAGTATGCTATAGGCCTAATGACTCTGATGAGTATAATAAGAAACTGTACAGGGCAATAGAGTGGGCCAGTAAATCAGAGAGTCTTATAATGGGGGATTATAATTTCCCACATATTTCCCACTCACACACTAGCAAGGCTTTTGTGTGATCCAAGGATTTATTGGATGATTGTTTTCTACATCAGCATGATCGGGAGGCAATTAGAGGAAGTAATACTCTTGATCTGATTATCAGTAGTGATTCTTCATGCATTAAGAATCTGCAGATAAAGGAACCACTAGGTGACTGTGATCACAGTGTGCTGAAGTGGGATTTACTCAAAGAGAAAACTACCATCGGGGGTAAAGGGAAAGGTTTTTGCTTTCTTAAAGGCAAATAAGATGGTCTGAGACAGTATTTAAATTCTATACAGTGGGACCAACTGATGATGTTACCAACAGCAAATTCAAAATGGGAAGCATTCAAAGAACTTATCTTGGAAGCTACTAGGCTTACATACCAACTAAGAAATATTGTTCAAGGTTTAGACCTAAATGGATGTCAGATGAACTAATGAGACATATGGCATAGAAGAAAAATGCATGGGATACATATAAATTAATATGTGACACAGAAGCCTGTGATAGATATAAGTTGATCTGTAACCAAGTTACAAAGGAGGTTAGGCAGGCGAAGGCAGATTACGAGAAATCTTTGGCAAAGGATGCAAAGAAAACCATCAAGGAGTACTTTACTTTTGTAAACTCTAGAAGGAAGGGGATGAACCAGATTGGTCCATTTGATATCGATGGTTCAACTGTTGATGATCCTGCTCAGGTAGCTAATAAACTAAATGAATATTTTGCATCGACATTCACACATGAGAAGTTAGTCAGCGAGGGGAATGCCAGAGGTGTATTCAACTCTGGCAGTAAGCTAGATAATCTTGTAATAACTAAGAGTAAAGTGCAGGAGAAATTGTTGAAGATAAACACAAGAAAGGCACCTGTGGTGGATGGGATCTATCCAGTTATATTAAAGGAGGCAGCAAAGGAAGTAAGCAAACCCTTAGCCATTATTATGAGAGCTTCCTTGGACTCAGGGGAGGTACCCATAGACTGGAGATGTTCAAATGTGACCCCAATTCACAAAGGAGGATCAAAGGCTGACACAAGTAATTATAGACCTGTGAGTTTAACTTCTGTTCCAGGAAAATTAATGGAGGCACTGGTTAAAGAAGCACTGCAGGATCATCCAGACAAGGCTTCATGTATAGCTCGGACACAGCATTGTTTTGTTAAGGGGAAGTCTTGCCTGACCAATTTGATTGGATACTATGATGCAGTCACAAAAGAACTGAATGCAGGGAATAACTTTGATATTATATACTTGGATCTTAGAAAGGCTTTTGATACTATCGCACATGGAAGACCGCTGTACAAATTGGAGCAGTGTGGCATTGGAGGCAAATTGCTGCTGTGGATAAAGGGGTGGTTGAGGGGGAGAAGACAGAGTGGTAATCAATGGACACTGCTCATCGTGGAGTAATGTAATTAATGGAGTTCGTCAGGGTTCAGTGTTGGGTCCATTGTTGTTTTCTGTATTTATAAATGATATTGATGTTGGTATATCAAGCTTAATGTCCAAGTTTGCAGACGATACAAACATTGGCAGGATTGTTAAGAACACTACTGACGCTATTCTAATGCAACAGGATCTGGAAAGGTTGAGCAGATGTGCTGAGAGGTGGCAAATGAAGTTTAACAGTGACAAAACTAAAGTACTACATATGGGAAACAGCAACCCCAGAGCATCATATAAATACTGTGGTACTACACTGACAGTGGTAGAGAATGAAAAGGACCTGGGGGTAATTGTGCAGGCAGATATGAAGTTCTCTGAGTAGTGCAGATGGGCTGCAAGAGTAGCTCATGGTGTCTTATCATTGATATACAGGAATTTTTCTAGCAGGGATAGGGAGGTGATTATTCTTTTGTATAAGGCAACGGTCAGGCCGCACCTCGAGTACTGTATACAGGTCTGGAGTCCTCATTTCAAGAAGGATGTAGAGCTGCTGGAACGAGTACAGAGTAGGGCAACAAGGTTAGTGAACGGAACGAAGGGTTGCTCTTACGAAGAAAGGCTTAAGTTTTGCAAATTACAGAGTCTGGAGACAGTGTAAGTCACCGGCGAGGTGATCTGATAGAGGAGTACAAAGCCTTGAATGGTTTGTGCATGCTTAATGCTGATGGGATACTGCCTCTTGCTCACAATAATCACCTGAGAGGGCATAAATTCAAATTGAGGAAAGACAGATGTAATATAGATGTGCGGAAATTTGCCTTTAGCCAGTGGGTAGTTGGTTGGTGGAACAGACTTCCATCCCTTGTTGTGGAAGTTGATAGCCTAAATAAATTTAAGGCTCAACTGGATAGGTATTTCGAACGAACGGAAGGGTGAAGTGGAAGTGTGTTTTTTTTTTTTTTTTTGGCTGATGCTGCATAAGCTTGCTTTCTTGCATCATATGCCTCTACTATTGCTAATGCTAAAAACAGTAAGGGCACTGACCTTGTACCTTGCTCATCATGTTAATCCATGAAGAGCATCTCTTTGCCACTTGCTGCTTAACCATCCTTTATCCAAAGTTGTAACTTGCCCCTAATGCCACATTTCTCCAATTTATATTAAAATCATACATGTGCTTTGCTGAAATCTGTGTATATGATGTCGCAATGGTTCTTTGCATCCCTTATTAGTAACTAATGAGATTGGTCAGGTATGATGTACTTTAACAAATCCATGCTGCAATTGCCTTATGACATCTCCCATTAAGATGATCCTGCATTCCTTTTTTTTAATGATTGACTCTTATTTTTCAAGAACAGATTTCTACTTGCATTTTTTGTGTTGTGGTTTGTGTTGTGGTCGTTATTTCCCATATAGTCTTTATTAGGTTCAGTTTAAAATTACGAATACTGGCATCCTTTTCTCAAGAAAGCATCTCATTTAATGACACGATTGAAACCATTGGTGGGTCTCTTCTATTATTTTCACTATTATTAATCTTTCATTATTGAATTTCCATCCTCTAACATTACTTGTATTTTTGTATAATATAGCACACAGAATTTAGGTTGTGGTTTAAAGTAAATTTTTATTTCTAGAAATATTTGATTTATCTGAAATTTGGATCACTGTAATCATAATGCCCATTTTTATAAATAGTAGTTTACAGTGAGATTGTATTTTTAAATTTTGAAATTAAGTATTAATTTTTAATTACATTACAGAATCACTTAAGTCAAAAGCTAGAATTCGTATTCCACCAAACAAAGGACGTACTATGTTTGGAGTCTTTGATGAAACAGGAACTTTGGAATATGGAGAAGTGTTTGTACAGTATACAAATAATATTTTGGATAAAAAAGCCACCGATCAAACAACAGTTTTAAAGGGTGAGAAAAAAAGAAATTATTGCTTTGATTATGTAATTGATTTGATTATAATTTATTTTGTAATCGATTTGTCACCAACCTTCTTTCAGATCTGGATGTGCACATTGTGCTATAATGGTTGATTCAGTACCCAAAACATGAGTCTGAAATGTTGTATTATGTTTTCCCTGACTTTCCTTTATCTCTTGATGCAATGCTTCTTGTGCTAAATTTCCTGTCTCTAACTTTTTTTCATTCAGTAGGTTGTGTTTTACAAGTAGTGGCACTGAGGGGATTAATCTACTTCCAAAGGAATTGCTAGTTTTCCTTTGGCTTTTGGCTTAATATTGTCATTGGTTTTTCTTATAGTTGTTTTTTGTTATTGAGTTTCTAAGAAGTCTTGAGTATAATATAGTATTCGGTTGCTTATACCCATCTGATGAAGCAGTTCTTCATTCGGGGGCCTATATGGTATTTTCAGTATTAGCTATAGCCAAGTGGCTAGAATACCAGTTGACCAGAGTTATGTTGGGTAAATGTACCACAAAATAATGTACCCTAATTACCCCAAAATAAATTAAATGTAATATAAAAAAAATTCTATGATTTATTATTATTTTATTATATGTAGGGTTGAATTAAAAACAGTAGAGGAAGAAAGGGATCTGGGAGTTACAATACAGATAGATGAAAAGTTTTCTGAGCAGTATAAATAGGCTGCCAGGAAACTCTATGGTGTCATTTCAGTGATTTTTTTTTAAACATCCTGTAGAGGTAGGGAGATCATAATATCACTGTATAAGGCAATTGTAAGACCACATTTGGAATACTGTGTCCAAGTAGGAGACCTCATCTGAAAAAAAGACATTGAACTTCTTGAAAAGGTCCAAAGATGGGGAACTCACATGGCATGATGAGATTGGCAAAAGGGTGACCTTATAAGGAAAGACTTGGATTATGTAAGCTATAGAGCTTGGCAACTGCGGACCTGATTGAGGTTCTGAGAGGGATTAGTAAAAGAAATGGTGGAATTTTCACTCTTATAAAGAATTCCAGAACTCGAGGCCATAAGTCAAATTACAGAGGAAGAGATTGACTAGAATGTAGGTGTTCCTTTAGCCAGTGGGGTTGATTACTAGAACAATTGCCTCCACCAGTAGTTGAGGCTGACAGTTTGAAGAAATTCAAAGGTCAACTAGATAGCTACCCACATGAGGAGGGAAGTGCATAATTTGTTTCTTAATTTTTTTTTTTTTTTTTTTTTTTTTGACTAGTGCATCAAAAGCCTATGGCTTCCTTGCACTATTTGGCTAGTACAAATACTAAATGTTGAAATCCACCTGATGACACAATATGGTAAATCAGTCTTTTTTGAACTCCTCTGACCATATGTGACTGTCCTGAAATATAAACAGAAATTATTTTGCTTGTATAATTTCAATTTGTACCTTTCTTACAATTAGCATTTAATTTTGTTGGGGAATTCTGATTGCCGTGTTTTATTTCATCATTGATGTAACTTGCCGAGAAAAATTCCTTGTTACCAAATATTTCACAGCACCAGAGTCCAGTATGTAAGAACTATGCAGTCCTACTGTAAAGTCCTTACCTACTGAGAGAAAACATTGTTTTTCAATTCCTACTATTAGTTCACACTCTTCCTATATATATTTATATATCTTGTTCAAATTTTCAATCGTTAATAAAATACTTTTTATTCATCCACTCGAGTTCAAATACATTTTTTTAAACTTGTAGTGGATGACACTTGATGTTAATACAGTTTTTTCAAATATTAATTCATTAATTAAATTTAATTAATTAATTTTAGTTTTATATGGGAGAAAAAAATTTCTCTTATATAAGATATTTAGCAGAATATAAATTTAAAAGAAATTTGTCTTGCAACGGCAAAGTTGGTAGAGCGTCGGCGTAGAATCTTCATGCCTTCGGATCGAATCTCGTCGAAGCATAAAATTTTTTTATTTGATTTTCAAATAATTTTTAATACTTTAAATAGAGTTTTAGCAGTTTATAATGAAAACTGAAATCAACAGGCAGTAGCTCAATCGGTAAAATGCAAGGATTTCAGTATTTTTCACGTGAAGGTGAAGAATGCGAGTTCAATTCTTGCGAAAATCAATAATTTTTTGATAAATTTTTGAAAATTTTTGCTTTAAGTAGACGTTTTATCCAAATGATTTTCAAGAGTGAGTTAGCAGTTGTGGCTTAGTGGTTAGAATGAAGGATTTTTCTCAAAAAATAAAATTGAAGAAATTTTATGCTTTGGGTTCAATTCCGATTTCTCTCCTTAAAATCTTTGTCATCAATTGTTGCCAACAATTGATGACAAAGGTGAATGGGATAGGGTAGTAAAATAATTATGAGAAGGTGAATGGCATAATTCGAGAAGGTGAATGGCATAGGGTAGTAAAATAATTATGTCGCTAGCGTGTCCCTCAGGGTACCGGGCGCCCCCCCCTGTTGTAAGAAGCCTTACTCCATCATCAGGGCCACTGATGGAGTGGACCGTAATTAATTTTAGTTTTATATGGGAGAAAAAAATTTCTCTTATATAAGATATTTAGCAGGATATAAATTTAGGAATAAATACCGTCAGTGACGAAGCGTGTAGATCGCTGGAAAAAAATTTCTTTTTCAGATTCTTTTTTCATTCTGGGTTCTAGTCTGAGTCAAGGAGGGAACAAAATGGAAAATGAAACATGTGAATAAAAATAATTTGCTTTCTATTTTGCCACTTAATATTGTGATTCTGTCATATGTATATATATATATTTATATTAATTGTAATTATTTAATAAAAAATAACTAAATAAAATTTTTCTTTGTTAACCTAAGTAGGAATTGACTTTAAAAAATTTTTTTTTATATTACTTGTTCAGTGTTCAGATAACAATTTCAGATTTTTAATGCAGTGTGGATTTTAGAGCCAATGCCAGTGTATACTTTTTACACTTTCAAAGTAGCATCCCCTCTCATTTATAACTAAACTATTTCCAACATTTCTGAAGTTAATCAAACAGCTTTATAAGAGCACTTTATGGAATAATGAGTACTCTGGTGGTGGTATGAATCTCTGCAATGGCTTTACATTGCTTGAGTTCTAGTAATCATGATAAAGTTCATAAATATGGAGCATGTTGTAAAATATTTTTCTAAAATTTATTATATGGGTTTGACAAGTATTAAAGTTATAGAATTCTTATAATACCATGATAATAGACTAAGTATAAAAATAGTGAAATGCTTAAAGTACGGTACTCACCTTGAATATAATCTGCAATAGTTTTATGAAAAGACTGATGGCTAAATTTAAGGTGGAATGATTAAGTTAATGCATTAAGGTGGGATGAAATTTAATTTAATGGAATTTTGCACTACTCTGTCCCTGGTTGTCACAAAGTAGAAAATAGTTGATCTGGGAACATAAAAGAATTGATAATGCCAATAGTCATGACGACAGACTTTTGTTAAGTTATAACGTTTTCAGTTGGCAGTGTTAAGTGAGAAGTAACGCGTGCTGTATTTTTAAAGAATTTTCTATACTTTCGTGACGCTCTTTGGATCACATGGGAATCTCAGATGTGAGAGATTCCAAGCCGAAGAAAGGTGAAAGGGAAGTTTTGCGTTTAGGATGTTGAGATTAGTATTGTGTCGAAACCATTCGATAATGAGGGCTTCATGTTGAAGAATTTTGTGGCTGGTTTTTAGTCTTATAATAGTGATAGCGGAGTCAATTAAAGGCATGTGATTGTGGGTTTGAGCTTGTATTGCGAGTTCTGTATTAGCTTATCCCGATCTAAGACTATTATAGTTGGTAGTATGCGCGAGTGTTGGAGGTTTTGGTAGAACCAAACTTGGTAGTAGTACTATTAATATAACAGGCATCACAGTTTGGTTGACATTTAATCAAGTAAATTATATTGTTCAAATTGTTGGTTGGATATTTGTATGTGTCTTTGTAAGTGTTGAATAAGGATCCGAGTTTATTATAAGCTGAAAAAATGAGGGAGATATCTGTACCTGTAAACACTCGGCGGTTATTTGTTGTTGTTATTTGGTTTTTAGTAGCATTAGCAACTAAGGCCATATTGCTCCGGGAATATGCGGTGGTCATTCCCTGACCTTTCCGCATCCTCCGTATTTGGTGGTGACGGGCTCGAACCCTGGTCTAATCAAGAAGCATGTGCTACGCACTGCTGCTCCTTCCCACCTGGCTACAGAGGTGCCACACTCGGCGGAACTGTCCGGCAAGTTCATTATGGTATAGGAGGATGGTGCGTATATTTGCGTTGGTGGTGGGTTTTGGTGGATTGTTAATTTTACTTTTGGCGGCGGAAATAGTGTGTTGAATGAGTTGGGTTGGGTAGTTCCTAGCTGTAAATTTTTCTGTGAGGTATTGAAGTTCATTGGTTAAGTCATTCTGTGAGATGCTATAATTGAGGGCGTTATGTATTTGGTTGTATAAAACCGCTTTTTTTGTGCAGAGGGGGTGGTGCAAAGCAAAATGTAGGTATTTACCTGTATGTGTATTTTTTCTGAAAATCTTTGTATCTAGTTTGGTACCTGTTTTGTAAACGGTGAGGTTAAGAAAATTAATTTGGTTGTTGGTTCCAATTTCAAGAGTGAATTTTAACCTATCGTGTATTGAATTAAATTTTAAAAAGAGATTGTCTATAGTGGACCTATTGTCTATTATGAGTATGTCATCAGCATAACGTGTGTATAATTTTATTTCTGGAGGGAAGGGTTGTAAGATTTGGTTCTCTATTGTAGCTAGGTAAATTTCTGACAGGGGGCGGTGATGCCTAAACCCATGGGTAAACGGAATATTTGTTGGAAAATTTTATTATTGAATCTGAAGTATTGGGCAACGAGTAATAGTGAAGTGAGAGATTTCTTGGATGTTATTAATGGAAAGAGAGATACGTTTAGTCAAAGTGTTATCTGTTGTTAAGATTTTTTCCGTAAAGCCTGTAAAGTGTATGGGATATGCACGTTGGTGCAATATACCGCATGATCCTCCCTTACCATAATGAACTTGCCGGACAGTTCCGCCGAGTGTTTACAGGTACGGATATCTTCCTCGTTTTTTCAGATTTTAATAAACTCGGATCCTTATTCAACACTGACAAAGACACACACAAATACCCAACCAACGATTTGAACAATATAATTTACTTGATTAAATGTCAACCAAACTGTGATGCCTGTTATATTGTTAGTACTACTACCAAGTTTGGTTCTACCAAAACCTCCAACACTCACGCATACTACCAACTATAATAGATGATATCCGCTCAACGACATCAACCTTTGCCCCTGCCAGACATACCCTGCTCCTGTTCCTCCTATTCTTTTTACAAAGCATGTTCCCCGTTTCCCTGACAATAGAGTCACCAACAACTACTAGATCCTTTGGGACCAGCGCATTCTGCCTTGGGGGTTGCCGCTGTGTTGCGTGATGCCCAAGTGCAAGTTCTGCTGTTGGTGTAGGCAGCTGAGAGTTTGATGGGCTCCTCTCATATAGGCCCATAACAACACTGAGTTTTTGCCTGATTTCGTTACACTCCTTGCATCGCACACCCAAAGACATGCCACATGGCAACATCATGTCCTGTACCCGATTGCTCCACAAACATGCAAGCAGTGTATTTTAAAAGCCTGTGATTCAGAGGGCAACCGCCCCCCCCCCCACAGTTCTCCTCTGAGCCAAAGCACTCCATTAGCTTGAGCCTTTTGCTTTGCTGCTCTGGTCTGAGTCATGATTTCGATTTAATTTCAATAAAATTTCAATATCAGTACCAAATTATAACCCTAAACTTGTATCCCACCACAGTTATAACGCTATATATATTTTTCAGTATCAAATATTATCTACGAGTTCTGTTTATATAACTTCCATATCAAGTTATTTATTAATTAATTATGTTTCGTTTGTAATCTAAGTCGTTATATGTATTTAGTTAAAAGTACAATTTAATTGACAATATTATATTATATACTATACTAATGCTATCTAGTTCAGGATATAACGTTGTGTCGTAGTATAACAGTGGCGCAAGTTACGAACGGTAAATGTACGGACACTTAAGTATTAATTAACTTCCAAATCTTGCTGTTTCAATTCAGAATAAACTAATGATCCTGACTAGGTCTATAAGCTACTTATAGAAAATAATTTGATATATGAATTGGTAAATAAAGCGGCTAAATATGGCTAAAAAAACTTCTCGTTCAGCGGAGCTGCAACTTGTACACGTGGATTTGATACCCTTACCGATACTGTTAGGCAATTACAAGGCCGAGTAAAGAATAAATACACCAGATTAATCAGAAAATCACAAAATAATGCTATACTACTAAATTTAAATCAAAAGTTTTAAAAAACGATATTTTAAAATCAATAAATAAAAAAATCCACTTAGCGGCTTTGAACACATCTGGCTCCCACTAGCCTCGTCAGCAGACTTGTGGCAGAGAAGAAAAATGCATATAAATTATCAGGCAATATGAGCCTGTGGTTAGATATAAATAGTCTGTAATCAAATCATAAAGGAAGTTAGGCAGGCATAGGCAGATTATGAGAAATCTTTGGTGAAGGATGCAAAGACTTCTTTATTTATGTGAACTCCGACTTCTTCAGAAGGATGAATCAAATTGGTCCACTTGATATTGGTGGTGTCAACTGTTGATGAATCCTGCTCAGGTTGCTAACAAACTGAATTAGTATTTTGAATCTACATTCACACATGAATTCTTTAGGGAAGGAGATGCCAGAAGTTTATCAAACTCCAACAATTTCTCTACCACTTTCCTTTCAGTTGTTACAAAATCATTTAGCTCTCTGTTAAAGTTTAACATAAGAAAGGCACCTGAGGTGGGTTAGGATTTATATAATTATGTTAAGAGAGGGAGCGAAGGAAGTAAGGAAACATAGCCATAATTATGAGAGCATTCTTGAATTCAGAGGAGGTCCCAGCAGACTGAAGATGTGTTAATATATTCCCAGTTCACAAAGGGGTATCAAAGGGTGACACAAGTATTAGCATTAGTAGAGGCATTTGATGCAAGAAAGCAAGCTTATGCAGCATCAGCCAAAAAAAAAAAAAAAAACCCACTACCATTTCACCCCTCTGTTCGTTCAAAATACCTGTCCAGCTGAGCCTTAAACTTATTTAGGCTATCAACCTCCACTACAAGGGATGGAAGTCTGTTCCACCAACCAACCACCCGCTGGCTAAAGGCAAATTTCCGCACGTCTATCCTACATCTGTCTTTCCTCAATTTGAATTTATGCCCTCTCAGGTGATTATTCTGAGCTAGAGGAAGAATCCATCAGCATTGAGCATGCTCAAACCATTCAAGGCTTTATACACCTCTATCAGATCACCTCGCTGGTGCCTAGTCTCCAGATACTGTAATTTGCAAAATTTAAGCCTTTCTTTGTAAGAGCACCCCTTTGTTCCATTCACTAATCTTGTTGCCCTTCTCTGTACTCGTTCCAGCAGCTCTACATCCTTCTTGAAATGACGCCTCCAGACCTGTATACAGTACTCTAGGTGTGGCCTGACCATTGCCTTATACAAGGGAATAATCACCTCCTTATCCCTGCTGGAAAAATTCCTGTATATCATTGACAATACTCCATGAGCTACTCTTGCAGCCCGTCTGCACTGCTCAGAGAACTTCATATCTGCCTGCACAACCACCCCCAAGTCCCTTTCAGTGTAGTACCACAGAGTTGATACGTTGCTCTGGGGTTGCTGTTTCCCATGTGTAGTACTTTACATTTGTCAATGTTAAACTTCATTTGCCACCTCTCAGCCCATCTGCTCAACCTTTCCAGATCCTGTTGCAGCAGCATAGTGTCAGTAGTGTCTTTGACAACCCTGCCAACCTTTGTATCGTCTGCAAACTTGGACATTAAGCTTGCTATACCATCATCAATATCATTTATAAATACAGAAAACAATAATGGACCCAACACTGAGCCCTGAGGGACTCCACTAATAACATTAGTCCACGATGAGCAGTGTCCATTGATTACCACTCTCTGTCTTCTCCCCCTCAACCACCCCTTTATCCATAGCAGCAATTTGCCTCCAATGTCACACTGCTCCAATTTGTGTAGCAGTCTTCCATGTGCAACAGTATCAAAAGCCTTTCTAAGATCCAAGTATATAATATCAAAGCTATTCCCTGCATCCAGTTCTTTTGTGACTGCATCATAATATCCAATCAAATTGGTCAGGCAAGACTTCCCCTTAACAAAACCATGCTGTGTCTGAGCTATAACTGAAGTCTTGTCTAAATGATCCTGCAGTGCTTCTTTAACTAGTGCCTCCATTAATTTTCCTGGAACAGAAGTTAAGCTCACAGGTCTATAATTACTTGTGTCAGCCTTTGATCCTCCTTTGTGAATTGGGGTCACATTTGCACATTTCCAGTCTATGGGTACCTCCCCTGAGTCCAACGAAGCTCTCATAATTATGGCTAAGGGTTTGCTTACTTCCTTTGCTGCCTCCTTTAATATAACTGGATAGATCCCATCCACCCCAGGTGCCTTTCTTGTGTTTATCTTCAACAGTTTCTCCTCCACTTTACTCCCAGTTATTTCAAGATTCTGTAGCTTACTGCTAGAGTTGAATACACCTCTGGCATTCCCCTCGCTGAATAACTCCTCATGTGTGAATGTCGATGCAAAATATTCATTTAGTTTGTTAGCTACCTGAGCAGGATCATCAACAGTTGACCCATCAATATCAAGTGGACCAATCTGATTCATTCCCTTCCTTCTAGAGTTTACATAAGTAAAGAACTCTTTGCTGTTTTTCTTTGCATCCCTTGCCAAGGATTTCTCGTAATCTGCCTTCGCCTGCCTAACCTCCTTTGTAACTTGGTTGCATATCAACTTGTATCTATCATAGGCTTCTGTGTCATGTGTTAATTTGTAAGTATCCCATGCATTTTTCTTCTCTGCCATATGCCTCATTAGTTCATCTGACATCCATTTTGGCCTAAACCTTGAACAATATTTCTTAGTTGGTATGTAAAGCCTAGTAGCTTCCAAGATTAATTCTTTGAATGCTTCCCATTTTGAATTTGCTGTTGGTAACATCATCAGTTGGTCACACTGTATAGAATTTAAATACTGTCTCAGTCCATCGTAGTCGCCTTTACGGAAGCAATAACCCTTCCCTTTACCCCTCATGGTAGTTACCTCTTTGAGTAAATCCCACTTCAGCACACTGTGATCACTGCCACCTAGTGGTTCATTTATCTGCAGATTCTTAATGCATGAAGAATCACTGCTGATAATCAAATCAAGAGTATTACTCCCTCTAGTTGCCTCCCGAACATGCTGATGTAGAAAACAATCATCCAATAAATTCACAAAAGCCCTGCTAGTGTGTGAGTGACCAGCCCCCAAATTCCAGTCAATATCTGGGAAATTAAAATCTCCCATTATAAGACTCTCTGATTTACTGGCACACTCTATTTCCCTGTACAGTTTCTTATTATACTCATCAGAGTCATTAGGCCTATAGCACACTCCTACTCTCAATTTTGATCTCCCAATGCTTATGTCACACCAAACTGACTCAACACTGCACTGTCCAGCGTTGTCGACTGGCTTCACTTCCTTGGTTTTTATGTGTTTCTTAACTAATAGCATAACCCCTCCCCCCTTCCTATCCTGTCTATCCTTTCTGTAGACGTTGTACTCCCCAAATTCCAGTTCTGCATCCCTTATATCTGTGTGACACCACGTCTCTGATATCCCAACAATATCTGGCTTTGATGTTTTGAGCAATACCTCAAATTCATCAAATTTATTTACTAAACTCCTAGCATTGGTGTACACGCAAGTATACCTGCACCTGTTTCTATTCTTAGCTACCCTAACACAACCCATGTGTTTACTTGTACCGCAATGGCTCCCAGCAGTCTCTGAAATATCATGCATCTTGTTTTTCAGGCTTCTGCTCATTCTAATAGAAGCAGTGCAAGAATCTCTTTCACCTCTGCCAGTGGCTACTGTCAATCTATTGGTCTTTGTCTCCCCCCAAGCTAGCAGTTTTCCGACCCACTTAACACTGCCTCGATAGCATCAGCAAATATTCTTGCACCCTTTCTATTTAAGTGTATCCCATCCCTGTAGAAGCAATCTCTCCTGTTAACAAGTACAGTCCAGGCTGAAAAAAATTCTACCCCTTGAGCCTTGCACAATCTTTCCAGGGCCGAATTGATCGACAAGGCTCTCATCATATACTCCTTCCTATCGTGTCTGGGCAGAATTGCAGACACTTTCAAAGTCAACTCTAATTCTCGGCTTTTGTTCAACAGTGACCTGTACTTGTTAAGTAATTCTGCCGGTCTCCTACTCTTGATATCATTAGTGCCAACGTGTACAACTATATCACCTTTTGTGCCCTTAAAAGATGATATTCGCTCTACAACGTCAAGTAGTTATAGACCTATGTTTAACTTCTGTTCTGGGGAAAATAATTGCGTCACTTGTAAAAGAAGTAATGCAGGATCATCTATACAAGGCTGCAATTGTACTTCAGACATACCATGAGTGTTTTTTTAAAGGGAAATCTTGTTTGAACAATTTGATTGGATACTACAATGTGGTCACAAAGGAACTGGTTGCAAAAAATTATTTTGATATCATATACAGTTGAACTTGGTTATAACAAGCATCAAGGGACCACCAAAATTTCCTCATTATAACCATTACTCTTCACTTTGGGAGATGTGACCCCAGTTCACAAAGGAGGATCAAACAGCAACACAAGTAATTACAGACCTGTTAGTTTTAACTTCTGTTCCAGGAAAATTAATGGAAGCACTGGTTAAAGAAACATACTTCAATTATAGTTTGGACACAGCATGTGTTTGTTAAGGGGATGTCTTGTCTGACCAATTTGATTGGATACTATGATGTGGTCGCAAAGGAATTGGATGCAAAGAATAATTTTGATATCATATATTTGGATCTTAGAAAGGTTTTTGATACTGTTGCACATGGAAGACTGTGGCACAAATTTGAGCAGTGTGGCATTGGAGGAAAATTGCTGCTATGGATAAAGGGATAATTGACTGGGAGAAGACAGAGTGGTAATCAATGGACACTGCTCTTCTTGGACTAATGTTATTAGTGGAGTCCCCCAGTTCAGTGTCGGATCTTTGTTGTTTTCTGTATTTATTGATGATGGTATATTTGGCTTAATGTTCAAGTTTTCAGACGATACAAAAGTCAGCAGGTTTGTTAATGACACTAATGACAGTACGTGGCTGTAACAGGATCTAGAAAAGTTGAGCAGATGGGCTGAGAGGTGGCAACTGAAGTTTAAAATTGACAAATGTAAAGTACTGCCTATGGGAAGCAGTAACCTCAGAGTAACGTATCAACTGTGTGTTACTACACTGACACTGGTAGAGAATGAAAAGGATCTGGGCTAATTGTGCAGGCAGATATGAAGTTTTCTTAGCTGCGCAAATGGTCTGCAAGAATAACCTCATGGTGTCTTGTCAATGATATACAGCAATTTTTGTAGCAGGGATAAGGAAGTGGTTATCCCCTTGTATAAGGCAATGGTCAGGCCACACCTTGAGTACTGTATACATGTATGGAGGCCTCATTTTTAGATGGATGTAGAGTTGCTAGAATGAGTACAGAGAAGGGCAGCAAGATTAGTGAATGGAACAAAGGGTTGCTCTTACGAAAAAAGACCTAAGTTTTGCAAATTATGGTGTCTGGAGACGAGGCACCTGCGAGGTAATCTGATTGAGGTGTATAAAGCCTTGAATGGTTTGAGCATGCTCAATGCTGATGGGATTTTCATTTTTTTTTTTTTTTTTTTTTGTTTTTGGCTGATGCTAAGTAAGCTTTCTTTCTTGTATCATGTGTCTTTACTAATGCTAATTAGCAGAGATTATTCATGCATATCTGCAGATAAAGAACCATTAGGTGGCAGCGATCACAATGTATTGATTTAGGATTTACTTAAAGATGTTACTACCATCAAGGTTAAAGGGAAGGGATTTTGCTTTTGTAAAGGTAACTACAGTTGAAATCGGAAGTGTCTTGTTGTGTTTTTGTTTTTTTTTTTTTTTTTGCTGATTCTCTATAAGCTTGCTTTCTTGCATAATTTGCGACTACTATTGCTAAAAATTGATTGATCTAAATATTTATGATTGTATTTTTCTCCGATGTTTTGCATCAGTAAATTGATGTTTTATAGGATTCAGTAAAGTAATTAAGAGAATAATAGCAATATAATGCACAGCATAATTCTTACTTGAATGTGACTGCATGAGTTAGTTTCAAGCTTAAATTTAACTGTATCTCTAAAAGTAGACAAATTCTTATAATATAGTTGGGAAAGGATATTACATTACTTCTATATATAAGGAAATTATATACTTTATATAATAATAAATTACACTACTATAAGGTGTAAAATTATTAACAAATTAGGTTTTATTAAACTCATATAGAATACAAGCCCAAATTCTACATTAAATTGTTAGCAGCATTAGATGCTAACAACTTAATGTAGGATTCTTACTAAATTCAATCATCAGGCCATAAATGCTATGGGTGGGGGGGATAGAAGAACATTTAATGATTGTGTAGAATAAATAGAAAGACAATTAATCAGAAGTAATTGGAACTAAAAATATTTAATTTTTAGGTTATATTATAAGTCAATATTTTATTGTGGTTATGGTTTATAGCTCTGTTATAACGTAATCTAAAAATGAAAGATTGTGTTATAAATTACTTCCGATTAATTGTTGATCGGTTAATAGAAGACTTCACAAACTCCCTTCTGAAGCATTTATGGTCTGATCATGGGTTCACAAGGTTTCCTGAACTGTCATATGTTAACAATTTTGTGTAGAAATTGAGCTTGTGTTCTACATGAGTTTAATAAAACCTATTTTGTGAATAATTTCATGTAGTTCAATAGTGTTATTCATTATTATATATAGTGTATAATTTACCATATAGACATAATTAATTTTTTTTGTTTACACAAGAATGAATTACATCTGTATAATTGTCTTCAGTTTGTCCGTTAAACTCTTTGACTTGGACACCACAAGTTATAAAATTAGGCATTTTTTTTTATTTTAGTTAAACTTTGTTGAGTTGTATCCATGTACAAGTAATCCTTATTTGAATAAGTTGTATTAAATTTAATGTTTGTTTGCATAGGGACTGTACTAGTAACAAAGTATCCTTGTATGCATCCAGGAGATGTTAGGAAATTCAAAGCCAGAGATGTCCAAGATCTGCATCACATAAGAGATTGCATTGTGTTCCCATCTAAAGGTGAAAGGTCACACCCAGATGAAATGGCAGGTATAAGATAAATTTCTTTATTGGTGTAATCACTTATTTTAATTTTTGCTGCTTGTATGCAGGTGGCAGTTGGCATCTCATCTTCATTAATGGTTGCAGTTGCAGCTGTCTCTTTGTCATGATATAATAGTGATTTTAATTTCATAAAAATCATTAATTGATTACACCACATTTAATAACTAATTGAATTTTTATAAAAAAGTAAATTATAAATTGTAACATATTTAATACTATTTAACCTAACTAGTATTAAATATGTTTCAATTGCTATTCAGAGTTAATTTGAAACTTTAATCTATTTTATTATTTATTATTATTTTTTTTTTGATATTTTACAAACCTTAATTTGTTTATTTGAAGTAGTGAAAGTGGTGCATGCCTCTGTGTTGGTCTTTATTAACTAATAATGCAGTGCATTATTACTCCTATTGGTTATCCTGTTATTACCCCTCTGGTTAGTAAGCCAACTGTGTACTACTTCTTAGGTTATATAACCATGTATGTGCCTGAACAGGTTAGTTAGTATTAGTTAGGACAAATGCCGTAAGAAAGCAAGCTTATGCAATATCAGTCAAAAAAAAAACTGCCTAGCACATCTGTCAATCCCGTTGATTAATTTATCTAATTCTTCTAAATTTATTCAAGTTACCCAGTTCTGCAACACCAGATCAAAGTTTGTTTTGTTTCAATGACCATTCACGCTCTGGCTGAAAGCAAATTTTTTGCACCTGTCTTGCTATCCATCTATGGTTGCATCTATCTTGCAATTGTAATTTTTAAATTTAAATGTATGCTCCCTTGTATGTTTCAGCATTTAGTTTATTCAATCCATTTACGAAATATTCAGCCAACTCCACAAAGAAGTGAAAACGCTCATATTAAAATCTTACGATATGTATACAGAGTCAGTTCAGGATAGTCTACTTATCCTAGAGATATTAAACCATTCTGGAATTTCATGAAGATTATAACCAGTAGAAAGTTACAACTCCATAATGCAGATGGAATTCTCTTATCAGACAAACTCAGTATTGCTCAAGTGTTTGCCAAACATTTTTCCAAAATCCAAACAAATGATACATTGAGATCTGCCTCATTTATTGACTTCACACCTGTTAAAGATGATATCCTCATCAACCTCTTTATCATGGAGGAAGATTTAAAGGTAGCATGAAAAATGACTGGACTAGAAGTCCAGATGACATTCCTGGCTTATTTTGGAAAATGACTGTCATTACCTTAAAACCCTTCACACTTTGGATCTTCAACTTGTCTCTCAGGCGGTGGAAGTATCCTAAGAAATTTAAGCAGGTCAATATAGTTCCAATTTTCAAAAAAGGTGATAAAAATGATATAACTGATTACAGATCCATATCCTTGTAAAACAGAATGGCTAAACTCTTCAGCACAGCAGTACATAAACATCTCTTTGAATTCTTCAGGCCTTTCATTGATCAGAATTAACATGGTTTCTGCAATGGCAAGTCAGTAGTCACAAATTTGCTTCTTTTTTGTCAGTACACCTCTGAAGTTCTTGGTAACAACCTTCAAGTTGATGCAATTGACATATATATTTAAGGCATTTGATAAAGTCCTGCACGAACAACTTCTGGAAAAACTTAAGCTATACGATATCGTAACCCTTTGCTGTCATGGCTACAGAGCTATATTGTGCATTGTTCCTTGAGCGTTAGCATCAATCAAATGAATTTGGACCATTTTATACCACTAAGTGAAGTACTTCAAGGAACTCCTTTCTTTCATTTGCACCTCCAATGTTCAAGTTGCAGATGATCTTAAGATCTACTCAGCAGTGAAGAAGAAGATTACCAATTCTCAACAGCTTCAATGTGCCATCAATAAATTCTCTCTGTGGCTATCTGTGAATGGCTTGTCTGCTAACCCCTCGAAGTGCAAAGTAATCTCTTTCTCATCCTGCAGATCTCCACAACTAATAAATATGGAGTACATTATTAACACTGTGATCATTGAAAGGTGTGACCAAGTTAATGACTTGGGGGTCCTCTTCTCCAGCAGTGCTAAATTTCTAAATTTAATGCCCATGTCCTTAAAATCACAAGCAAAGCATTCAAAACACTGGGATTTATCAAACTGAACATCTACAAGTTCAAAAACTACAGATATGCTGTCATCCTTTATAAAACTATAGTTCTCCCAATCCCTGAATTCAGTTCACCCATCTGGAATCCTCACAAAGAGACTTTAACACAGACTTTACACAAAGACAATTAATAAAATTGAAGCAATCCAAAAAAATTGTCTGTTACCTTGTATTCCATAATTCTCTATTTTATCACTCAGTGTACTATGAATTGCTGTGTTGATTACTTTTATCTAAGGTCTTTGTGCACTAGAAGAGTTATTGCTGACATCACCCTTCTAGCCAAAGTAATCATTGGAACTTATGAAGCATCTGATATCCTTAGCAAAATTCAATGCTCCTTGTAGACAAGTCAGGAATCTTACGCTGTTTCGCCTTGACTCTGCTACCACTGATTTTATGAAGTTCAGTCCACTGAACAGAATCAACAAATCTTTAAATGACTCATTGACTTTTTTTGACAACTCCCAATCACTGAACTCCATCCACAAATTTGCCTCTTATCTTCAACTGCAAAGTAATTAGCTGTCATCTAATTATTGTAGTTTATTATTATTATTTGTTTTGCTATTTTCTATTCTCTAATTAATTAATTTATTATTTGTGTTACCAGTAACTTAATGCATACCTCTTTTGTGCATATGATTTTAATGTTTGAATCTATATCAACGTTTATCTTATTGTTGGATTCCTTATTATTGTTATTAACTCTGTTCATTCTGCTCTCAGATACACTGAACCATCCAGTTCAGTCTAAACTGGATGGTTCTGTTGTCACTTCAGCCAAGGATAAAGCTGACCTGCTAGCAACACATTTTTCTTCCCCCTCCTGTATTAATGATCTTGGTAAATCACCTCCCACCATTCCCAACTTACTCTATTCAGTGCCTCCTGTGGTCTTCCATCAAAAGGATGTCAGAAGGATTTCGACGAATCTTGATGCTAAGAAAGCATCAGGCCCTGTTGGTATTTCTCCACTTGTTCTCAAATCCTGTGCTCCTGAACTTACTCCTGTTCTTTGCCACCTTTTTTCACTTTCTTATTCCAAAGGTGTTTTTCCTTCTGCTTGGAAATTTGCTCATATCCAGCCAAGTTCATAAAAAGCATGACAAATCCCTCCCATCCAATTATCATCCCATCATCATCAGCCATTTTCAATCCACTGCAGGATGAAGGCCTCTCAAGCAACTTTCCAGTTCATTCTGTTTTATGCAATGGCCATCTATTTACTACTCACAAACTCATGAATTTCATCTCTCCATCTCCACCGTTGTCTTCCAGGTTTTCTTCTAGCTCCTCTTGGGTACCATTCTATTATTTTCTTAGTCCATCTGTCTTCATGTCTTCGAGCTATGTGTCCCGCCCAAGACCATTTTAGTTCTTTAGTTTTGATAAGAATGTCCTTTACTTGAGTTTTCTGCGTAATCCATGTGTTTCTCTTCTTATCAAACAGTCTGATTCCCAATATAATTCGTTCCATTCCTCACTGTGTAGTTCTCAGCTTGTCTTCCATTCTTTTGGTGAGTGCCCAAGTTTCACTTCCATATGTCATGGTGGGGAGTATACATTGGTTCATTATTTTACATTTCAGACAAACTGGGATATTGCTCTTCAGTATGTGACTATATTTCCTGAATGCTATCTATCCAAAATTTATTCTTCTCTTGACTTCCAGCCATTTATTATTACAGCTAATAACTTGTCCCAGATAAGTATATGACTCCATCTTTTCAATTACTGCTCCTTCAATCATTATGTCCCTTTCTGTGGCATACTTGTTCATCATTACTTTTGTTTTAGCCATATTCATCTTTAGTCCAAAATCCTTACTAACTGTGCATAACTGATTAAGATTTTCATCTAATTCTTTGGGATCGTGGCTTATGACCACAATGTCATCAGCAAATTGTAAATGGCTCTCCATTCACACTAATTCCTTTCTGTGACCAGTGTAATCCCATCAGCATTGAGCTTACTCAATCCATTCAAGGCCTTATACACCTCAGTTAGATCACCTTGCAGGTGCCTTGTCTCCAGAAGCTGCAATTTGCAGAACTTAAGCCTTCCTTGGTAACACCAACCCTTTGTTCCACTCACCAATCTCGTTGCCCTGCTCTGTCCTCGTTCCAGCCTCTCTACATCTTTCCTAAAATGAGGCCTCCAGACATGTATACAGTACTCAAGATGTGGCCTGACCATTGCCTTATAAAAGGGTACAATCACCCCCTTATCCCTGCTAGCAAAATTCTTGTATGTCATTGACAAGACACCACGAGCTACTCTTGCATCCTTTTTTGCACTTTTTAGAAAACTTCTTATCTGACTGCACAATTAGCATTAGTAGAGGCATATGATGCAAGAAAAACAAGCTTATACAGCATCAGCCCAAAAAAAAAAAAAAAAAACACTCAGAGTTCACCCCTCCATTCGTTCCAAATACCTGTCCAACTCAGCCTTAAATTCATTTAGGCTCTAAACTTCCACAACAAAAGATGGAAGTCTGTTCCACCAATCAACTACCCGCTGGTTAATGCATACTTCCACACATCTATCCTACAACTATCTTTCCTAATTTGAATTTATGCCCTTTCACGTGATTATTCTGAGCAAGAAGATGAATCCCATCAGTATTGAGCATGCTCAAACCATTCAAGACTTAATACACCTCAATCAGATCACCTCACAGGTGCCTAGTCTCCAAACACTGTAATCTGCAAAACTTAAGCCTTTCTTTGTAAGAGCAACCCTTTGTTCCATTCACTAATCTTGTTGCCCTTCTCTTTCATTTCAAAAGCTCTACACCCTTCTTAAATCAGGCCTTCAGACCTGCATACAGTACTCAAGGTGTGGCGTGACCATCGCCTTATATAAAGGGATAATCACCTCCTTATATATGCCAGAAAAATTCCTGTATATCATTGAAAAGACACCATGAGTTACTCTTGCAGACCATCTGCACTGCTCATAAAACTAAACTTCATATCTGCCTACAAAATTACCCCTAGGTCCTTTTCATTCTCTACCACTGTCAGAGTTGATACATTACTCTGGGGTTATTGCTTCCCATATGTAGTACTTTACATTTGTCAATGTTAAACTTCATTTGCCACCTCTCAGCCCATCTGCTTAACTTTTCTAGATCCTGTTGCAGCAGTGTACCATGGCAACCTGCATATCATCTGCAAACTTGGACATTAAGCCTGATATACTATCATCAGTATCATTTATAAATACAGAAAACAACAATGGACCCAACAATCAACCCTGAGGGAGTCCACTAATAACATTAGTCCACGAAGAGCAGTGTCCATTGATTACCACTCTGTCTTCTCCCACTCAACCATTCCTTTATCCATGGCAGCAATTTGCCTCCAATGCTGCACTGCTCCAATTTGTTCAGCAGTCTTCCATGTGTAACAGTATCAAAAGCCTTTCTAAGATCCAGATATATCAAAGTTATTTCCTGCATCCAGTTGTTTTGTGACCACATCATAATATCCAATCAAATTGCGCAGAAAATACTTCCCCTTAACTAACCCATGCTGTGTCCAAGCTATAACTAAAGTCTTGTCTAGATGAATCTGCAGTGCTTCTTTAATCAGTGCCTCCATTAATTTCCCTGTAACAGAAGTTACACTAACAGGTCTATAAATTATTTTTATTTATTTTATTTTTTTTATGTAAACCCCAAACACGAGAGGTATTAGCACCTATAGTACTTAGTACCATGCTTGGGTTGGAGATTGAGAAGACAAAAGAAGATATTTGTTGACATTGGACTTGAACTTCTGCAGACTAATTGTCAGGAAAGACATATAGAGGAAGGTTGTTCCAGAAAACGGCAGTTGAATGAACAAACTAGGAAGATGGAAGATGAAAAGTTGATTCTGTGAGCTTGAAGTTGGACAGTAAATGGATTTTGGTGAGGCGGCATGTGTTCGGACTATTTTGACCAATTCAGAAGAACAATGCCCATGGAAGTAGCTGTAGAAGAGGCATGCTGCAGAAACAGTACGTCTATGAGACAGCGAGTGGAGGGATAGAAAGGTTGCAAGAATATTTGCTGATGCTATCGAGGCAGTGTTAGGTGGGTCGGAAAACTGCTAGCTTGGGGGGAGACAAAGACCAATAGATTGACAGTAGCCACTGGCAGAGGTGAAAGAGATTCTTGCACTGCTTCTATTAGAATGAGCAGAAGCCTGAAAAACAAGATGCATGGTATTTCAGAGACTGCTGGGAGCCATTGCGGTACAAGTAAACACATGGGTTGTGTTAGGGTAGCTAAGAATAGAAACAGGTGCAGGTATACTTGCGTGTACACCAATGCTAGGAGTTTAGTAAATAAATTTGATGAATTTGAGGTATTGCTCAAAACATCAAAGGCAGATATTGTTGGGATATCAGAGACGTGGTGTCACACAGATATAAGGGATGCAGAACTGGAATTTGGGGAGTACAACATCTACAGAAAGGATAGACAGGATAGGAAGGGGGGAGGGGTTATGCTATTAGTTAAGAAACACATAAAAACCAAGGAAGTAAAGCCAGTCAACATCGCTGGACAGTGCAGTGTTGAGTCAGTTCGGTGTGACATAAGCATTGGGAGATCAAAATTGAGAGTAGGAGTGTGCTATAGGCCTAATGACTCTGATGAGTATAATAAGAAACTGTACAGGAAAATAGAGTGGGCCAGTAAATCAGAGAGTCTTATAATGGGAGATTTTAATTTCCCAAATATTGACTGGAAATTGGGGGCTGGTCACTCACACACTAGCAGGGCTTTTGTGGATTTATTGGATGATTGTTTTCTACATCAGCATGTTCGGGAGGCAAATAGAGGGAGTAATACTCTTCATTTGATTATCAGCAGTGATTCTTCATGCATTAACAATCTGCAGATAAATGAACCACTAGGTGGCAGTGATCACAGTGTGCTGAAGTGGGATTTACTCAAAGAGGTAACTACCATTAGGGGTAAAGGGAAGGGTTATTGCTTCCGTAAAGGCGACTACAATGGACTGAGACAGTATTTAAATTCTATACAGTGGTACCAACTGATGATGTTACCAACAGCAAATTCAAAATGGGAAGCATTCAAAGAACTTATCTTGGAAGCTACTAGGCTTTACATACCAACTAAGAAATATTGTTCAAGGTATAGGCCAAAATGGATGTCAGATGAAATAATGAGGCATATGGCAGAGAAGAAAAATGCATGGGATACTTACAAATTAACACATGACACAGAAGCCTATGATAGATACAAGTTGTTATGCAACCAAGTTACAAAGGAGGTTAGGCAGGTGAAGGCAGATTACGAGAAATCCTTGGCAAGGGATGCAAAGAAAAACAGCAAAGACTTCTTTACTTATGTAAACTCTAGAAGGAAGGGGATGAATCAGATTGGTCCACTTGATATTGATGGGTCAACTGTTGATGATCCTGCTCAGGTAGCTAACAAACTAAATGAATATTTCGCATCGACATTCACACATGAGGAGTTATTCAGCGAGGGGAATGTCAGAGGTGTATTCAACTCTAGCAGTAAGCTACAGAATCTTGAAATAACTGGGAGTAAAGTGGAGGAGAAACTGTTGAAGATAAACACAAGAAAGGCACCTGGGGTGGATGGGATTTATCCAGTTATATTAAAGGAAGCAGCAAAGGAAGTAAGCAAACCCTTAGCCATAATTATGAGAGCTTCCTTGGACTCAGGGGAGGTACCCATAGACTGGAAATGTGCAAATGTGACCCCAATTCACAAAGGAGGATCAAAGGCTGACACAAGTAATTATAGACCTGTGAGCTTAACTTCTGTTCCAGGAAAATTAATGGAGGCACTGGTTAAAAAAGCACTGCAGGATCATTTAGACAAGACTTCAGTTATAGCTCGGACACAGCATGGTTTTGTTAAGGGGAAGTCTTGTCTGACCAATTTGATTGGATACTATGATGCAGTCAAAAAAGAACTGGATGCAGGGAATAGCTTTGATATTAGCATTAGCATTAACATTAGTAGAGGCATATGATGCAAGAAAGCAAGCTTATTCAGCATCAGCCAAAAAAAAAAAAAAAAAACCCTCTCCCATTTCACCCCTCCGTTCGTTCGAAATACCTGTCCAGTTGAGCTTTAAATTTGTTTAGGCTATCAACTTCAACAACAAGTGATGGAAGTCGGTTCCACCAACCAACCACCCGCTGGCCAAAGGCAAATTTCCGCACATCTATCCGACATCCGTCCTTCCTCAATTTGAATTTATGCCCTCTGAGGTGATTATTCTGAGAAAGATGAAGAATCCCATTGGCATTGAGCATGCTCAAACCATTCAAAGCCTTATACACCTCTATCAGATCACCTCGCCGGTGCCTAGTCTCCAGACTCTGTAATTTGCAAAACTTAAGCCTTTCTTCGTAAGAGCAACCCTTTGTTCCATTTACTAATCTTCTTGCCCTTCTCTGTACCCGTTCCAGCAGCTCTACATCCTACTTGAAATGAGGCCTCCAGACCTGTATACAGTACCCAAGATGTGGCCTAACCATTGCCTTATACAAGGGTATAATCACCTCCTTATCCCTGCTAGAAAAATTCCTGTATATCATTGACAAGGCACCATGAGCTACTCTTGCAGCTCGTCTGCACTGCTCAGAGAACTTCATATCTGCCTGCACAATTACCCCCAGGTCCTTTTCATTCTCCACCACTGTCAGTGTAGTACCGCAGAGTTGATACATTGCTCTGGGGTTACTGTTACCCATATGTAGTACTTTACATTTGTCAATGTTAAACTTCATTTGCCACCTCTCAGCCCATCTGTTCAACCTTTCCAGATCCTGTTGCAGCAGCATAGCGTCAGTAGTGTCCTTAACGACCCTGCCAACCTTTGTATCATCTGCAAACTTAGACATTAAACTTGATATCCCATCATCAATATCATTCATAAACACCGAAAACAACAATGGACCCAACACTGAACCTTGAGGAACTCCACTAATAACATTAGTCTACGTTGAGCAGTGTCCATTGATTACCACTCTCTGTCTTCTGCCACTCAACCATCCCCTTATCCATAGCAGCAATTTGCCTCCAATGCCACACTGCTCCAATTTGTGCGGCAGTCTTCCATGTGCAACAGTATCAAAAGCCATTCTAAGATCCAAATATATAATATCAAAGTTATTCCCTGCATCCAGTTCTTTTGTGACTACATCATAGTATCCAATCAAATTGGTCAGGCAAGACCTGCCCTTAACAAAACCATGCTGTGTCTGAGCTATAACTGAATTCTTGTCTAGATGATCCTGCAGTGCTTCTATAACCAGTGCCTCCATTAATTTACCTGGAACAGAAGTTAAACTAACAGGTCTATAATTACTTGTGTCAGCCTTTGATCCTCCTTTGTGAATTGGGGTTACATTTGCACATCTCCAGTCTATGGGTACCTCCCCTGAGTCCAAAGAAGCTCTCATAATTATGGCTAGGGGTTTGCATACTTCCTTTGCTGCCTCCTTTAATATAACTGGATAGATCCCATCCACCCCAGGTGCCTTTTTTATGTTTATCCTCGACAATCTCTCCTCCACTTTCCTCTCAGTTATTACAAAATCATCCAGCTCACTGCCAATGTTTACTTTACCTACATCATTCTCCTTCCTGAATAACTCCTCATGCGTGAATGTAGATGCAAAATACTCGTTTAGATTGTTAGCCACCTGAGCAGGATCCTCAACTGTTGAACGATCAATATCCAGTGGACCAATCTGATTCATCCCTTTCCTTCTCGAGTTCAAGTATGTAAAGAACTCCTTTCTGTTTTTCTTTGCATCCTTTGCCAAGGATTTTTCGTAGTCTGCCTTTGCCTGCCTAATCTCCTTTGTGACTTGGTTACAGACCAACTTATATCTATCATAGGCTTCCATGTCACCCATTAATTTGTATGTATCCCATGCATTTTTCTTCTCTGCCACATGTCTCATTAGTCCATCTGACATCCATTTAGGCCTAAACCTTGAACAATATTTCTTAGTTGGTATGTAAAGCCTGGTAGCCACCAAGATTAGTTCCTTGAATGCTTCCCATTTTGAGTTTGCTGTTGGTAACATCATCAGTTGGTCCCACTGTATAGAATTTAAATACTGTCTCAGACCATCATAGTCGCCTTTACGAAAACAAAAACCCTTCCCTTTACCTCTGATGGTAGTTACCTCCTTGAGTAAATCCCACTTCAACAAACTGTGATCACTGCCACCTAGTGGTTCATTTATCTGCAGGTTCTTAATGCATGAAGAATCACTACTGATAATCAGATCAAGAGTATTGCTCCCTCTTGTTGCCTCACGAACATGCTGATGTAGAAAACAATCATCCAATAAATCCACAAAAGCCTTGCTAGTGTGCGAGTGACCAACCCACAAATTCCAGTCAATATCTGGGAAATTAAAATCCCCCATTATAAGACTCTCTGATTTACTGGCCCACTCTATTTCCCTGTACAATATATTATTATACTCATCAGAGTCATTAGGCCTATAGCACACTCCTACTCTCAATTTTGATTTCCCTATGCTTATGTCACACCAAACTGACTCGACACTGCCCTGTCCATCGATGTCAACTGGCTTCACTTCCTTTGACTTTATGTGTTTCTTAATTAATAGCATAACCCCTCCTCCCCTCCTGTCCTGTCTATCCTTTCTATATACATTGTATTCACCAAATTCCAGTTCAGCATTACTTATATCTGTGTGACACCACGTCTCTGATATCCCAACAATATCTGCCTTTGATGTTTTGAGCAATACCTCAAATTCATCAAATTTATTTACCAAACTCCTAGCATTGGTGTACACGCAGGTATACATGCACCTGTTTCTATTCTTAGCTACCCTAACACAACCCATGTGTTTACTTCTTATCAATGACTACCAGCAGTCTCTGAAATATCCTGCATCTTGTTTTTCAGACTTCTGCTCATTTGAATAGAAGCAGTGCAAGAATCACTTCCACCTCTGCCAGTGGCTACTGTTAATCTATTAGTCCTTGTATCCCCCCAACTAGCAGTTTTCCGACCCACCTAACACTGCCTCGACAGCATCAGCAAAAATTCTTGCACCCTTTCTATTTAAGTGTATCCCATCCCTGTAGAAGCAATCTCTCCTGTTAACAAGTACTTGGATCTTAGAAAGGCTTTTGATACTGTTGCACATGGAAGACTGCTACACAAATTGGAGCAGTGTGACATTGGAGGCAAATTGCTGCTATGGATAAAGGGGTGGTTGAGGGGGAGAAGACAGAGAGTGGTAATCAATGGACACTGCTCATCGTGGACTAATGTTATTAGTGGAGTCCCTTAGGGCTCATTGTTGGGTCCATTATTGTTTTCTGTATTTATAAATGATATTGATGATGGTATATCAAGCTTAATGTCCAAGTTTGCAGACGATACAAAGGTTGGCAGGGTTGTCAAGGACACTACTGACACTATGCTGCTGCTACAGAATCTGGAAAGGTTGAGCAGATGGGCTGAGAGGTGGCAAATGAAGTTTAACATTGACAAATGTAAAGTTACTACACATGGGAAACAGCAACCCCAGAGCAACGTATCAACTCTGTGGTACTACACTGACAGTGGTAGAGAATGAAAGGGACTTGGGGGTGGTTGTGCAGGCAGATATGAAGTTCTCTGAGCAGTGCAGACAGGCTGCAAGAGTAGCTCATGGAGTATTGTCAATGATATACAGGAATTTTTCCAGCAGGGATAAGGAGGTGATTATTCCCTTGTATAAGGCAATGGTCAGGCCACACCTAGAGTACTGTATACAGGTCTGGAGGCCTCATTTCAAGAAGGATGTAGAGCTGCTGGAACGAGTATAGAGAAGGGCAACAAGATTAGTGAATGGAACAAAGGGGTGCTCTTACGAAGAAAGGCTTAAGTTTTGCAAATTACAGTGTCTGGAGACTAGGCACCAGCGAGGTGATCTGATAGAGGTGTATAAAGCCTTAAATGGTTTGAGCATGCTCAATGCTGGTGGGATTCTTTCTCTAGCTCAGAATAATCACCTGAGAGGGCATATATTCAAATTGAGGAAAGACAGATGTAGGATAGATGTGCGGAAATTTGCCTTTAGCCAGCGGGTGGTTGGTTGGTGGAACAGGCTTCCATCCCTTGTAGTGGAGGGTGATAGCCTAAATAAGTTTAAGGCTCAGCTGGACAGGTATTTTAAACGAACAGAGGGGTGAAGTGGAAGTGGGTTTTTTTTTTTTTTTTTGGCTGATGCTGAATAAGCTTGCTTTCTTGCATCAAATGCCTCTACTAATGCTAATACTGTTAGAGCAGAATCATTAAGTAACCTAACTGCCCTCTTCTGAACAGAATCAAGAAGACAGAGCTGAATCATTAATTAACCTAACTGCCCTCTTCTGAATGGAATCAAGAAGACAGAAGAGACAGAGAAACAAGAAGACAGTTTTGTGGGCACCACCCCAGATGTGGGAACAATATTCCACGGTAGGGTGGATTTGCGATTTGTACAGAGTGAACAGCTGTTTTGAAGAAAAGTAATGCTTAGAGCGAAACAGAAAACTAAGTTTTTTCGATGCAGAGGAAGCAGTATTTGTAATGTGCTTGTGCCAAGAGAGAGAGAATTGAAGTCAGGATAATTCCCAAAAGAGATATATCATTTTGCCTGGAAATCGGAGTGTCACCAAAGATAAGCATAGGAGCAGAAGGATCCTTTTTTGCGAGATATAAGACAAGACTGAGATTTAGAAGGATTGAAATCAACTAAGTTGTCTTTGCCCCACCTGGAGATCAGCATTTAAGGAATTGGTAGCAGATTTTCAAGAAGTTGAAGCTGATTGAGCAGAGCAAGTTTTCTCAAAATGGAAAGTGGAATGCAATGTGCTATCGTCGGCAAAAGTATGGGTAGGATTTCCAGTCAATGGAAGAAGGGCATTAATATACAAGAGTAGAAGAGTTGGGGAAAGAACTAAATCTTGGGGGACACAGACATTAGTGGAGAAGTTAGAAGACAGAGCCATCTACCATCACCCTCAGTGAGCGAGCAGAGAGGAAAAACTGGATAACCAATTACAAAAAACAGTTGGCAAACCATAAGATGGAAGCTTATTTAGAAGACCTTTATGCCAAACACGATCGAAAGTCTTTGAGACGTCAAGAACAACTGCTTGTGTTTCACCGAACTTTTCCATTGAATTAGTCCATAAATGGGTAATATACGCCAGAATATCACCAGTGGATCGACACTGACGGAATCCATACTGGCAATCATTGATCAGACGGAAGGTTTCTAGGTAGTTTAAGAGTTGACGGTTAATTGATTTCTCCATTACTTTAGAAAGAGTAGAAGTAATTGCAATGGGATGATAATTGGATGGGAGGGATTTGTCACCCTTTTTAGGAACTGGCTGAATATGAGCAAATTTCCAAGAAGAAGGAAAAACACCTTTGGAATAAGAAAGTGAAAAAAGGAGGCAAAGAATAGGAGTAAGTTCAGGAGCACAGGTTTTGAGAGCAAGCGGAGAAATACCATCGATACCTGGACCTTTCTTAGCATCAAGATTGGTCAAAATTGGTCTAAAGCACTTCTTAATTCATTTCACAAATATACGTGGTCTCAATTCTAATCTCAACAATGTCCATTTCCACTTGCAGTCTCCCAAACCCCACATACTTTTTCTGACAGAATCTCAGTTAATGGTTGATTGAACTACTGCTAATCTCAGATGCCCAAATTTTTCGCTGTATGATTCCTTTCGCCTCAAAGGTGGTACTTGTGCATATGTCCGTTCTATTATTCCCTGTCAGAGACTTGGCAATTTGGAGTCTCCTCTCTTTGGTCTTCTCTGGCTTAAAATCTCTCTACCTCATTGTGTCAAATTCATCTGTTGTCTCTACCGTTCTCCCAACTCCACTAATCACTTGGAGCTTTTTGACTTCCTCTCTTTTCAACTTCACCTTCTGTAGTCCAACTTCCCTAACAGTGAGGTAATTTTCCTTGGTGATTTTAATGTTCACAACAGCAGCTAGCTTCCGTTTTCTAGTCACACCGACCCAGCTGGTCGAGATGCCGAGGCTTTTGCAATTACTAATGACCTTGCACAGATTGTTCATTTACCTACAAGAATACTGGACAATCCTAATCATACAGCCAATACGCTTGATCTTTTTCTCACAGACAACCCTTCTAAGTACAAAGTCGATGTGTGAGGTCCTTTAGGCACTTCAGATCACAACTTGGTGATTGTCTCTTCTCCAATGGAACCTTTATCTCATGGATATTCCCAACCTCGTGTTGTTTGGCATTATAAGAATGCAAAATGGGACGACCTGCGAGACTTCTTTTCTTCTTTTCCTTGGTCGGATTACTGTTTCAAAACTTCTGATGTCAACGTTTGCTCAGATCGTGTGAGTGAAATTATTCTTGCAGGAATGGAATCCTTTATCCCACACTCCACTTTAAAATCTCGTCCTTTATCTAAACCTTAGTTTTCCAATAAATGTGCTAAGGCTGTTGAAGAGAAGAATGTTGCATATCGTAATTGGCTTGTTTCTAATTCTTCAGTTTCATTTTCTGCCTACACCAAAGCTCGTAACAATTGTAAAGCAGTTATTAATCAGTCCAAACTGGAATTTGAACAGGCAAAGAGTAGAAAACTTGCTTCTTGCCCTAATGGTGCCCTAGCGGAGCATTCTGGTCTCTTCCCAAAGCTATTGGCCGCAACTTTTGCCCATCTCTGCTCCCACCTCTGTCCAAACCAGATGGTTTTGTTGTCACTTCAGCTAAGGATAAATTTGACCTTCTAGCATCCCATTTTTCTTCCAACTCATGTAATAATGATCTTGGTAAAACACCTCCAACCATTCCCAACACGGTCCATTCAATGCCTCCTGTGGTCTTCCGTCAAAAGGATATCAGAAGGATTTTGATGAATCTTGATACTAAGAAAGCTCCAGGTCCTGATGGTATTTCTCCATTTGTTCTAAAAACCTGTGCTCCTGAACTTAATCCTATTCTTTGCCGCATTTTTTCACTTTCTTATTCCAAAGGTGTTTTTCCTTCTGCTTGGAAATTTGCTCATATCCAGACAGTTCCTAAAAAGGGTGGCAAATCCCTCCCATCCAATTATCGTCCCATTGCAATTACTTCTACTCTTTCTAAAGTAATGGAGAAATCAATTAACCACCAAATCTTAAACTACCTAGAAACCTTCCGTCTGATCAGTGATCGCCAGTATGGATTCCGTCAGTGTCGATTCACTGGTGATATTCTGGCTTATGTTACCCATTTATGGACTAATTCAATGGAAAGGTTCGGTGAATCACAAGTAGTTGCTCTTGATATCTCAAAAGCTTTCGATCGTGTTTGGCATAAAGGTCTTCTAAACAAGCTTCCATCTTAAGGTTTGCCAACTGTTTTTAGTAATTGGTTATCCAGTTTTCTCTCTGATCGCTCACTGAGGGTGATGGTTGTTGTTGTTTTTGTTCTGTTGTTGTTTGGTTTTTAGGAGCATTAGCAACTAAGGCCATATTGCTCCGGGGATATGCGGTGGTGATTCCCTGACCTTTCCGCATCTTCCGTATTTGGTGGTGACGGGCTCGAACCCCGGTCTAATCAAGAAGCGTGTCCTATGCACTGCTGCTCCTGCCCACCTGGCTACGGAGGCGCCAAGGGTGATGGTAGATGGCTCTCTGTCTTCTAACTTCACTAATACCGGTGTTCCCCAATGTTCAGTTTTTTCCCCCACTCTTTTCCTCTTGTATATTAATGACCTTCTTCCATTGACTGGAAATCCCATCCATAGTTTTGCCGATGATAGTACATTGCATTCCACTTTCCATTTTGAGAAACCTTGTCCTGCTCAATCAGCTTCAACTTCTCGAAAATCTGCTACCAATTCCTTAAATACCGATCTTCAGGTAATTCTCCAGTGGGGCCAAGACAACTCAGTCTTGTCTTATATCTCGCAAAAAGGATTCTTCTGCCCCTATCCTTATCTTTAGTGACACTCCGATTTCTAGGCAAAATGATATATCTGTTTTGGGGCTTACCCTGACTTTTATCTCTCTTGGCACAAGCACATTACAAATATTTCTTCCGCTTCATCTAAAAAACGTGGTTTTCTCTTTTGCTCTCGGCATTACTTTTCTTCCAACAGCTGCTCACTCTGTATAAATCGCAAATCTGCCCTGCCATGGAATATTGTTCCCACATCTGGGGTGGTGCCCACAAAACCTCTCTCAGGCTTCTTGATTCCATTCAGAAGAGGGCAGTTAGGTTAATTAATGATTCATCTCTAACAGAGTCTCTCCACTCGCTTTCTGATAGACTTACTGTTTCTGCTGCATGCCTCTTCTACAGATACTGCCATGGGCACTGTTCTTCTGAATTGGCTTCTATAATTCCCGCTCTCTGTTTCAAAACAGTCCGAACACGTGCCGCCACCAGCCAACATCCATTTACTGTCCAACTTCAAACCCACAGAACCAACTTTTCATCTTCCTCATTTATTCATTCAACTGCCGTTTTCTGGAACAACCTTCCTTCATATGTATTTCCTGAAAATTACAGTCTACAGAAGTTCAAGTCCAATGTCAACAAATATCTTCTTTCGTCTTCTCAACCTCCAACCTAAGCACGGTACTAAGTACTATAGGTTCTAATACCTCTCGTGTTTGGGGTTCACATAAAAAAAAAAAAAAAACCTTCTGACATCCTTTTGATGGAAGACTATATAGGAGGCATTGAATGGATCATGTTGGGAATGGTGGGAGTTGTTTTACCAAGGTGATTAATACACAAGTTGGAATAAAAATGGGATGCTAGCAGATAAACTAACCGTGGTTGAAGTGACAACAGACCCATCTGGTTTGGACAGAGGTGGGAGCAGAGATGGGCAAAGGTTGTGGCTAATAGCTTTGGTAAGAGACCAGAATGCTCGACTACCATTATGGCAAGAAGCAAGTTTTCTACTCTTAGCCTGTTCAAACTCTCTTTTTGGACTGATTAATAACTGCTTTACAATTGTTGCGAGCTTTGGTGTAAGCAGAAAATGAAACTGAAGAATTAGAAAAAAGCCAATTAGAAACAAGCTAAAAACAAGCCAATTATGGCTAAGGGTTTCTTTACTTCCTTTGCTGCCTCCTTTAATATAACTGGATAGATCCCAGTTGCCTTATGTTTATCTTCAACAATTTCTCCTCCACTTTCCTCTCAGTAATTACAAAATCATCTAGATTACTGCCAGAGTTTAATTCACCCCCGGCATTCCCCTCCCTGAATAACTCCTCATGTGTGAATATAGATGCAAAATACTCATTTAGTTTGTTAGCCACCTGAACAGGATCATCAACAGTTGAACCATCGATATCCAGTAGACCAATGTGATTCATCCCCTTCTTTCTAGAGTTTACATACGTAAAGCACTCTTTGCTGTTTTTTCTTTGCATCCTATGCCAAAGATTTCTCATAATTTGCCTTTGCCTGCCTAACCTCCTTTGTGACTTGGTTACTGACCAGCTTATATCTATCTTAGGCTTCCATGTCACCCATTAATTTATATGTATCCCATGCATTTTTCTTCTCTGCTACATGTCTCATTAGTTCATTTGTCCTCCCTTTAGGCCTGAACCTTGAACTATATTTCTTAGTTGATATGTAAAGCCTAGTAGCTTCCAAGATTGATTCTTTGAATGCTTCCCATTTTGAAATTGCTGTTGGTAACATCATCAGTTGGTCCCACTATATAGAATTTAAATACTGTCTGAGACCTCCGTAGTCGCCTTAATGAAAACCCTTCCCTTTACCCTTGATGGTAGTTACCTCTTTGAGTAAATCCCACTTCAGCACATTGTGATCACTGCCACCTAGTGGTTCCTTTATCTGCAGATTCTTAATGCATGAAGAATCACTACTGATAATCAGATCAAGAGTATTACTCTCTAGTTACCTCCCGAACATGCTGATGTATAAAGAGAAGGGGCTTCTTGTCCTTGCTTTGCTCACCAATCCCTGCGGATGTATGATTGAATAAATCAAATGTTTTCTACGTAAAAGACACACCTGTCAAAAACACTCTGATTGATATCTAATCAGAAAATGACCTATGTAATTATTTACCTGTGCATTTGTAGTGACGCAATTGCCCCTCCCACTTGTACCACGTGACCTGCATCCCTATGTAATTATTTGCCTGCGTTTACATAGGTCCTTAGGAAAAGACCTTTTGCTTCAGGTTCCATAATACCTGAGGAATATTGTTGCATACGAAAGAGCAGGACTAAAATATTTAAAACTATACAATATTTACAAAATACTAAACTATTTACAAATATTCAGATTATATCGAGATGAAGGGTCCCTTCATCAGCTGACATTAATATACAAAAAATGTTACAATGGAACATCAAATGATGCCAGGTATGGATAGTGAAGCGTGTGCGCGAGGTTGGTGAACGTTGGCATCTGTCTCACGTATGCGCTCTGCATTGTCAAGGGCATTTGTCTGATTCTGCCCAATAACCATTTGTGTTCCTTCAATGTATCATTCACCAACGTAGAGGTATGATTGTAAATAGTTTAGTATTTTGTAAATATTTTAGTTTTATTGTGGCTACTTTCAAAACAAGATACCAGTTATTGCACTACTTTGAATAAATAACACTTCTGTTGTAGAGGAGACTGCTGTTATTTATTCTCAGTGGGCATCACCACCCTTGATGGCACCATTTCGGAGCTTGTTGGCTCACTCATCAGTGGGCAGGTGGGCAGGCAGGCACCCTGATAATGCAGACATGCCATTACGGTTGCAAAGCTAATTCCACAATATGAGAGATGCCAAATGGTGAAGATAATGATAATATTTTTAAAGCATAATATGTTATGGGTTGAAATTAACTATATAATATCAGTTAATAATATGAGGTTAAATTTATGGGTAAACTATGGTGTATTTACACTGATATTATATAGTTAATTTCAACCCATGACATATTACGCCTTGTACATTTGGTCTTCAAAATATTATCATTATCTTCACCATTTGGCATCTCTCATATGAGAGATGCCAACGATAGCATGTTTGCATTATTAGGGTACCTGTCCGTCTGCCAATGAGTGAGCCATCTAGCTCCGAAGGGGCTGTCTGGCGAGCCTGTTAATCAGTCTCCGAGAATGGGTAACAACAGTCTTCTCTACTGGGGAAGCATTGCCTATTCAAGGAGTTTGAGTTTTCAGTGGTGTGAGTTGGAGTAACTGTCCCTTTCCTCCTTCGATGGCATTTCTTCATTTTCTCCTACTATTACTTTTCTACACCTTTTTTGCATTCTTAAGTCTAATAGGGACAGTATGAGGATAACAGAACATCACATTCCATACCATTTTTCAAACGGTGCCGTCTGGGTGGTGGTGCCCACTGAGAATAAATAACATAGTCTCCTCTACTAGAGAAGCATTATTTATTTGAAATAGTGCAATACCTGGTATCTCGTTGTGAAGGTAGCCACAATATGAGATAAAATCAACTGCCTTTACACTACTTATGTAGTTAAATTTATGGGTAAACTATGGTGTATTTACACCGATATTATATAGGTAATTATTTACCTGCGCATTTATAGTGACATAATTTCTCCACTCTCTTCTCCCATTGTCTCGCATAAGTGACGTAACTGTCCTGCCATCTTCTCCCATTGGCTGGAATAAATGTCACTAGTAGGAAAACTTTTTTTATATAGAGATATCCATTCATGGTGTCTGTGATTATTGCTCTTGAGGAATTCCATAATTCTAATGTATTCTTCCTCCTATGATGCCATCTGATTCGTGAGTACTGATGATATCTAGAATATTCTTATCTCTAATATTTTATTAACATGCTGGTATAAATAGTAATCACCTGGTTCATTTAAAAATTTTGTTCTCATGGTGTTTCCATCTTGCTTATTCCAGTTAATTAGGGGTAGATTAAAGTCACCAATAATAAGATATTCACACTTACCCATTCCATTTGCATGTAGAGACTCATCATGCTCTTCACATTCTTCTGGTCTGTCAATACTCTCTCACTCTCTTTTATACCATGGCTTCCAACTAACTCATACTATATAGAATCCATGCTGGCAGGTGTAACTTCTGACTCACCAAAGTTTGTTTTTTGTTTTTTTTTTGCATTCAGACTGCTTTTTGATAAGAATCATGACTCCCACCATCTCTTCTATCTTCCCCAAATACATTATATATTCCATATTGGAACTCTTCATCCAGGTTCCAGGTGGCACTATGTTTCTATTATGTCAGCATTAGTTGTCCTAACTAAGAGTTCAAATTCATCCATTTTATTAACAACACCACTCCTGACATTACTGGAGACAAACATAAGACTAAATATTCTCCTGTAGTTTACTGCCCTGATATATTCCCTTGAAGTTATTTCATCTGGTTTCCCTAGTTTTATTTCCTGTTCATTTGAAATGTTGCAAACCTCAGAACATCTTGCCAACATCAGCTGCTGCAGCAACAAACAAGAATTCTTGAGGTTGAGTGCAAGCATTACTTTGATCTATATTATCCTTCTATCTCCCTAACTAGCAGTTTACTTGAACCATTAAGGCATATCTCAATGATACTGGCAAAAACACTTTCACCACCTTTGTTCAAATGAATACCATTTTTCTAAAAAAAAATAGATTCCTTCTACTTACAAATGGGGGCACGCTGATTAAAAAAAAAAAAAAAATCTCCTGAAGCCTTGACAAGTCCTTTAAATCTTATAATTTACAATGCTTTCAGCTTATAATTCCTCCTATAGTGTCTGTGCAGAATTGCGCGCGCGCGCACACACACACACACACACACACACACACACACACACACACACACACACACACACACACACTGTGACCTAACTCATGGCATCTTTTTTCCATCACAGTCCTTAAGTTTTGTTCATTTAATGTTGTTAGTCCCTACATGAATAGTAATGCTCTCTCTATGAAGGGCTTAAGTTTTGCAAATTACAGAGTCTGGAGACTAGGCACCGGCGAGGTGATCTGATAGAGGTGGTTTGAGCATGCGCAATGCCAATGGGATTCTTCCTCTTGCTCAGAATAATCACCTGAAAGGGCATAAATTCAAATTGACGTGCGGAAATTTGCCTTTAGCCAGCGGGTAGTTGGTTGGTGGAACAGACTTCCATCACTTGTTGTTGAAGTTGATAGCCTAAACAAATTTAAGGCTCAGCTGGACAGGTATTTCGAACGAATGGAGGGGTGAAATGGGAGTGGTGGTTTTTTTTTTTTTTTTTTTGGCTGATGCTGAATAAGCTTGCTTTCTTGCATCATATGCCTCTACTAATGCTTCCTTAAAATCTTAACAATATGTTGGTAATATCATCAATTGTTGCTCCTGGAAACACACCCTGGTTCTGGTCCACCTATCTTCATTAAAAAAAAATGTTACCCCTATCCCTGACAATTAGCCGACCGCGCTAGCTGGGTGGGTAAAGTGCCTGCCTGGCAACCCAAAGATTGCGGGTTCGAATCCCGCCTCGGGCTTGGATCAAAGTACTGCAAAAACCTTAGGAGGTGCATTATGGCCACAGAAGCTGATGTGCCAACAACTACAAAAAAAAAAAAAAAAAAAACTTGGCTGTATTGTTCTAGGACCCAAATTGGGGGTGCACATCACTTGGCAGGTCATGAGATACTTGAGTCATTAGCATTAGCATTAGTAGAGGCATTTGATGCAAGAAAGCAAGCTTATGCAGCATCAGCCAAAAAAAAAAAAAAAAAACCCACTTCCACTTCACCCCTCTGTTCGTTCAAAATACCTGTCCAGCTGAGCCTTAAACTTATTTAGGCTATCAACCTCCACCACAAGGGATGGCAGTCTGTTCCACCAACCAACCACCCGCTGGCTAAAGGCAAATTTCCGCACGTCTATCCTACATCTGTCTTTCCTCAATTTGAATTTATGCCCTCTCAGGTGATTTTTCTGAGCTAGAGGAAGAATCCCATCAGCGTTGAGCATGCTTAAACCATTCAAGGCTTTATACACCTCTATCAGATCACCTCACTGGTGCCTAGTCTCCAGACACTGTAATTTGCAAAACTTAAGCCTTTCTTTGTAAGAGCACCCCTTTGTTCCATTCACTAATCTTGTTGCCCTTCTCTGTACTCGTTCCAGCAGCTCTACATCCTTCTTGAAATGAGGCCTCCAGACCTGTATACATTACTCTAGGTGTGGCCTGACCATTGCCTTATACAATGGAATAATCACCTCCTTATCCCTGCTGGTGAAATTCCTGTATATCATTGACAATACTCCATGAGCTACTCTTGCAGCCCGTCTGCACTGCTCAGAGAACTTCATATTTGCCTGCACAACCACCCCCAAGTCCCTTTCATTCTCTACCACTGTCAGTGTAGTACCACAGAGTTGATACGTTGCTCTGGGGTTGCTGTTTCCCATGTGTAGTACTTTACATTTGTCAATGTTAAACTTCATTTGCCACCTCTCAGCCCATTTGCTCAACCTTTCCAGATCCTGTTGCAGCAGCATAGTGTCAGTAGTGTTCTTGACAACCCTGCCAACCTTTGTATCATCTGCAAACTTGGACATTAAGCTTGATATACCATCATCAATATCATTTATAAATACAGAAAACAATAATGGACCCAACACTGAGCCCTGAGGGACTCCACTAATAACATTAGTCCACGATGAGCAGTGTCCATTGATTACCACTCTCTGTCTTCTCCCACTCAACCACCCCTTTATCCATAGCAGCAATTTGCCTCCAATGTCACACTGCTCCAATTTGTGTAGCAGTCTTCCATGTGCAACAGTATCAAAAGCCTTTCTAAGATCCAAGTATATAATATCAAAGTTATTCCCTGCATCCAGTTCTTTTGTGACTGCATCATAGTATCCAATCAAGTTGGTCAGGCAAGACTTCCCCTTAACAAAACCATGCTGTGTCTGAGCTATAACTGAAGTCTTGTCTAAATGATCCTGCAGTGCTTCTTTAACCAGTGCCTCCATTAATTTTCCTGGAACAGAAGTTAAGCTCACAGGTCTATAGTTACTTGTGTCAGCCTTTGATCCTCCTTTGTGAATTGGGGTCACATCTACACATTTCCAGTCTATGGGTACCTCCCCTGAGTCCAAGGAAGCTCTCACAATTCCCCTGAAGAGCTCCCAGTTACATTTGTTTCTGGGACAACTGCCTGTTTCTCCAGTGACTAAAATTCTTCTATTAATGTACCAATTTTTAATGAGATCAGTATACTCCTTCCATTGTGTGCAAAGAATAAATTGTCAGTTGAACTTGATTTGTCTACTAGACTGACCTTAGATATATGCCACAGGATGTACAAGCAACAAACTCATAACTCACAATGGAATTGCCCACAGGCTGTTTGTTTGTTGTTGTTTGTTATTTGGGTTTTAGGAGCATTAGCAACTAAGGCCATATTGCTCCGGGGATATGCGGTGGTCATTCCCTGACCTTTCTACATCCTCCATATTTGGTGGGCATGGGCTTGAACCCCGGTCTAATCAAGAAGTGTGTGCTACGCACTGCTGCTCCTGCCCACCTGGCTACAGAGGTGCCCTGCCCACAGGCATTTCCATCTGAGTGCTGATGTCCTTAGACAATGTAGTGGATGTGGGTCGTGTAATAATCGTTATTTGGGTAAAATTTAAACTTAAAAAACATTAGAAAATTTAAATTTACAATATATTATGGAATTTATAGTGAAGTTAAAATTAAGCTACTGAAGTTATAAGAAATAATTTAACTTAGCAGGAAATTCTTTTCTAGAACTTGTTTACTGATACCTGTTTTACTACCGTCTACATACTCTCTTGAACTTCTCCAGTGAAAAAAAATGTGTCCCCTCTCAGCAAAGTTTTAATACTTTTGAATAGAAAAGTCAGATGGAACCAAATTGGAATAGTAGAGAGAATGTTATCTCTCGAATAGTAGAAAGAATGTTAAATCTCGAATAGTATAGAGAATGCCGAATCCCAAGAATCTGTTTTACTCATCAGAAATTGACTTACTGGTAATGTATTGTGCGTGTTGGTGTGTTACAATGCAGTACCCCCTTTTATAACCACAATTCACCTTTTCCTTCAAATGCTTAGAACTTTAAAGTTAAATATCTGATTGGGTTTGTCCTTGGGGAATGAATTCTAAGTTGTATGGTACCTTTTTTATCATAGAAAATGATGAATACGATCTGATAATATTGGGAATTTTGATTTGTTCACCTGTGTTTTTCAATCTTTGCATTTATTCAAATGGTTAGCCTCAAATACCCGTGAAGGCAACCTGTTCCAGCAATGAAAAACCCACTGGCCAAAAGAAACTTCCTACAGTCTAGTATAAACCACTTCCCTGTAATTTCAATTTATGTTCCTAAGTTCTGGAACTATAACAGTCCATTTTACTAACCTACCTCTTAGTGCCTTATAAACTTCAATCAGGTCACCTCTGAGGTGCCTGGTTGCCAAGCTCTGCAGCCTAAATATACAGTCTTTCCTCATATGGTTACCCTTTTGTCAATTTCACCATGCAAATTACCCTTCTTTGGACCCTTTCAAGAAGCTGTTTCTTTATGAGATGAGATCTCCATACTTGAATACAGTATTCCAAATGTGGTTTTACAATTGCCTTATGCACTGGGACTATGACCTCCATATCTCTACTGGATCAAGTTTGATGAATTATTGATAAGACACCATGGACTTTCCTTGCTGCCTGTTTACACTGCCCAGAAAACTTCATATCTACCCATATTATAACTCCCAGATCCCTTTTTTTCCTCCACTGTTTTTAAGTTATCCCCCCCAATGGTATAATTTATTTTGGGGTTGCTGTTCCCCAAGTGTTTCCATTTTGCTGAATTAAAACAAAGCTGCCACTTTTCTGACCATTCTTGTAGCCTGTTCAGGTCATCCTGAAGGAGCACTTGCTTGGTACTGATCATTAACTACTCTAGCAATCTTTACATTGTCTGCAAACCTACATGCACAAGCACATGGTAGGTGACCACCCAGGTGCGAACCGATGTAAGCAGGAGTCAAGGTGTGGTGCCCACACCACATGGAGGAATGCTGCCCCTCTGTGTTACCAGGCAGTACTAGGTGGTAGATGACTCTCATCAACTAGTGTAATACCACCACTTTGCTTATTGGAGGCTTGAAGTGGTGGAACCCATGTTTAGTTTCCAGAACTAAGTTCCGGTCAACCCTTCCCCATCTCTTCCCTCGTGCATTATGACTGATGACTTTTGAGGTTATGATGAACATCGTGTCGAGATCCAATCTTCCTTACATTCCAAGGGTACAGCTCTAAAATGGTGCTCGCAGGCCGGCCTCTAGTTAGTAACCGGACGGAACCTATTGGTAACTCTCTAGAAGGCTTCTGGATCAGCTAGTGTATAATCTTGCTACCTCTACTCTGCCAGACAGTGACTGGAGGGAGTCCTAGTAGTGTGTATATGGGGGGCATTGTCAAGGCCATGTTATGTCAAGGATCTGGGTATATTCTTACCATGTGTACACCATATCCAAAAATTACATTGTCATACATGTCGTCCCCCCCACTTTCTCTTACTATTGAATATACCATGAATTGTCAAACAAGCAAATAGAGCAAGCTTATCTGGTAAAAGATCTAAACCTCCCAAACACTTCCTAATTCATTTCACAAATATACGTGGTCTTAATTCTAATCTCAGTGATGTCCATTTCCACTTGCAGTCTGCCAAATCCCATGTACTTTTTCTGACAGAATCTCCATTATCGGTTGATTCAACTACTTGCTCTACTCAGTTGCCCAAACTATTCGCTGTATGATTCCTTGCGCCTCAAAGGTGGTACTTGTGCATGTGTTCGTTCCGATATTCCCTGTCTCAGACTTGGTAATTTGGAATCTCCTCTTTTCGATCTTTTTTGGCTTAAAATCTCTCTACCTCATTGTGTAAAATTCATCTGTTGTCTCTACCATTCTCCCAACTCCACTAATCTGGAGCTCTTTGACTTCCTCTCTTTGCAACTTGACTTTCTTCAGTCGAACTTTCCTAACAGTGAGGTAATTTTCCTTGGTGATTTTAATGTTCACAACTCCAGCTGGCTTCGGTTTTCTAGTCACACCAGCTGGTCGAGATGCTCAGGCTTTTGCAATTACTAATGACCTTGCACAGATTGTTCATTTACTACAAGAATACCGGACAATCCTAACCATTGAGTATTGGTTTGGTTATCAAATCCAAATGTTGAACAGGTTTTGAGTAGCTTATAGACCTAGTCAAGCTCCATGGTTTATTTTGAATATAGATAGCATGATTTTAAAAGTAAATAATCCCTTGTGTCCATAGATTAACCATTTGTAACTTACCGCCATTGTTATATGATACAACGTGTGCCCCGAACTAGATAGCGTAAGGTCTAAAGGAAAACTAGATAGCGAGTATAGTAGTATCAATTAATCAGTAAAATTTATTATTCTTATTAAATTTCATTGTCAATTGAATTGTACTTTAACTAAATAAATATAGCGACCTAGTTTTTAAAAACGTAACATCAGAAATTAATACATATAAGTTGACAGGGGATAAGAAAGTCATATAACGTAACTGAGAGATAACATTCGATACTGAAATACATACATATATATGTGTAGTGTTATAACTGCATTGGGATATAAGTTTGGGGTTATATTTTGTATCTTTTGTATTCTGTGACAACCTTGAGGTTGTCACAGACATTGTCTCAGATATGCTAGACAAGCTGTACTTGCTACCTAGGAGCCTAAAACGCTGATGGAACTGATATTCGGGAGACACTCAAGTCAAGTGGACCCAATTTCGGCGAAGTCCGGATGGTCTGTGACAGCCAAATCCTCTGCTTGCACCTTCACGATGGTGGGACTGTTAGTAATCCTGGGTATAACCTCCATACACAAGTACATGGTGGGTGACCACCCAGGTGTGAACCAACTTAAGCAGGGGTCGAGGTGTGGTGCCCACACCACATGGAGGAACGCCGCCCCTCTATGTTACCAGGCAGTACTAGGTGGTAGATGACTCTCATTAACCGGTGCAATACCACCACTTTGCTTATTGGAGGCTTGAAGTGGTGGAACCCATGTTTAGTCTCTAGAGCTAAGTTCCGGTCAACCCTTCCCTATCTCTTCCATCATGCAGTATGATTGATGACTTTTGAGGTTATGATGAACGTTGTGGCGAGATCCAATATTCCTTACATTTCGAGGGTACAGCTCTAAAACAGTGTTCGCAGGCCGGCCGCTAGTTAGTACACCGGACCGAACCTATTGGTAACTCTCTAGGAGGCTTCCGGATCAGCTAGTGTATAATCTTGCTACCTCTACTCTGCCAGATAGTGACTGGAGGGAGTCTGAATAGTGTGTATGCGGGGAACATTGTTGAGGCCACGTTATGTCAAGGATCTGGGTATATTCTTACCACGTGTAAGCCATATCCAAAAATTTGATTACTTCATACAACATGTCCCACTTACTTTTTCTTACTATTGAATACACCATGAATTGTCAAACTAATAGAGCAAGCTTATCTGCGAAAAGATATAAACCTCCCAAGGACTTCCTAATTAATCTCACAAATAAACGGGGTCTCAATTCTAATCTCAGTGATGTCCATTTCTACTTGCAGTCTGCCAAACCCCATGTACTTTTTCTGACAGAATCTCAGTTATCGGTTGATTCAACTACTGCTCATCTCAGATGCCCAAATTATTCGCTGTATGATTCCTTTCGCCTCAAGGACTTCCTAATTAATCTCACAAATAAATGGGGTCTCAATTCTAATCTCAACAATGTCCATTTCCACTTGCAGTCTGCCAAACCCCATGTACTTTTTCTGACAGAATCTCAGTTATCGGTTGATTCAACTACTGCTCATCTCAGATGCCCAAATTATTCGCTGTATGATTCCTTTCGCCTCAAAGATGGTACTTGTGCATATATCTGTTCTGATATTCCCTGTCAGAGACTTGGCATTTTGGAATCTCCTCTCTTTGATCTTCTCTGGCTTAAAATCTCTCTACCTCATTGTGTAAAATTCATCTGTTGTCTCTACTGTTCTCCCAACTCCACTAATCACTTGGAGATCTTTGACTTCCTCTCTTTGCAACTTGACTTTCTCCAGTCCAACTTTCCTAACAGTGAGGTAATTTTCCTTGGTGATTTTAACGTTCACAACTCCAGCTGGCTTCCGTTTTCTAGTCACACCGACCCAGCAGGTCGAGATGCCAAGGCTTTTGCAATTACTAATGACCTAGCACAGATTTAGTGTCCAACTTCATTTACCTACAAGAATACCGGACAATCCTAATCATACAGCCAATACGCTTGATCTTTTTCTCACAGACAACCCTTCTAAGTACAAAGTCGAAGTGTGAGGTCCTTTAGGCACTTCAGATCACAACTTGGTGATTGTCTCTTCTCCAATGGAACCTTTATCTCATGGATATTACCAACCTCGTGTTGTTTGGCATTATAAGAATGCAAAATGGGATGACCTGCGAGACTTCTTTTCTTCTTTTCCTTGGTCGGATTACTGTTTCAAAACTTCTGATGTCAACGTTTGCTCAGATCGTGTCAGTGAAATTATTCTTGCAGGAATGGAATCCTTTATCCCACACTCCACTTTAAAATCTCGTCCTTTATCTAAACCTTAGTTTTCCAATAAATGTGCTAAGGCTATTCAAGAGAAGAATGTTGCATATTGTAATTGGCTTGTTTCTAATTCTTCAATTTCATTTTCTGCCTACACCGAAGCTCGCAACAATTGGCAGTCATTCATCAGTCCAAACTAGAGTTTGAACAGGCTAAGAGTAGAAAACTTGCTTCTTGCCCTAATGGTAGTGGAGCATTCTGGTCTCTTGCCAAAGCTATTGGCCGCAACTTTTGCCCATCTCTGCTCCCATCTCTGTCCAAACCAGATGGTTTTGTTGTCACTTCAGCTAAGGATAAAGTTGACCTTCTAGCATCCCATTTTTCTTCCAACTCATGTAATAATGATCTTGTTAAAACACCTCCAACCATTCCCAACACGGTCCATTCAATGCCTCCTGTGGTCTTCCGTCAAAAGGATATCAGAAGGATTTTAATGAATCTTGATACTAAGAAAGCTCCAGGTCCTGATGGTATTTCTCCACTTGTTCTAAAAACCTGTGCTCCTGAACTTACTCCTATTCTTTGCCGCCTTTTTTCACTTTCTTATTCCAAAGGTGTTTTTCCTTCTGCTTGGAAATTTGCTCATATCCAGACAGTTCCTAAAAAGGGTGGCAAATCCCTCCCATCCAATTATCGTCCCATTGCAATTACTTCTACTCTTTCTAAAGTAATGGAGAAATCAATTAACCGCCAAATCTTAAACTACCTAGAAACCTTCCGTCTGATCAGTGATCGCCAGTATAGATTCCGTCAGTGTCGATCCACTGGTGATATTCTGGCTTATGTTACCCATTTATGGACTAATTCAATGGAAAGGTTCGGTGAATCACAAGTAGTTGCTCTTGACATCTCAAAAGCTTTCGATCGTGTTTGGCATAAAGGTCTTCTAAACAAGCTTCCATCTTAAGGTTTGCCAACTGTTTTTAGTAATTGGTTATCCAGTTTTCTCTCTGATCGCTCACTGAGGGTGATGGTAGATGGCTCTCTGTCTTCTAACTTCTCCATTAATGCCAGTGTCCCCCAAGGTTCAGTTCTTTCCCCCCACTCTTTTCCTCTTGTATATTAATGACCTTCTTCCATTGACTGGAAATCCTATCCATAGTTTTGCCGATGATAGCACATTTCATTCCACTTTCCATTTTGAGAAACCTTGTCCTGCTCAATCAGCTTCAACTTCTCGAAAATCTGCTACCAATTCCTTAAATGCCGATCTTCAGGTAACTCTCCAGTGGGGCAAAGACAACTTAGTTGATTTTAACCCTTCTAAAACTCAGTCTTGTCATATATCTCGCAAAAAGGATTCTTCTGCTCCTATGCTTATCTTTAGTGACACTCTGATTTCTAGGCAAAATGATATATCTCTTTTGGGGATTACCCTGACTTCTAATCTCTCTTGGCATAAGCACATTACAAATATTGCTTCCTCTGCATCTAAAAAACTTTGTTTTCTCTTTCGCTCTCGGCGTTACTTTTCTTCCAAAAAACTGCTCACTCTGTATAAATCGCAAATCTGCCCTGCTACGGAATATTGTTCCGACATCTGGGGTGGTGCCCCCAAAACCTCTCTCAGGCTTCTTGATTCCATTCAGAAGAGGGCAGTTAGGTTAATTAATGATTCGTCGCTTTCTCATAGATGTACTGTTTCTGCTGCATGCCTCTTCTACAGATACTGCCATGGGCACTGTTCTTCTGAATTGGCTTCTGTAATTCCCGCTCTCTCTTTCAAAACAGTCCGAACACATGCCGCCACCAGCCAACATCCATTTAGTGTCCAACTTCAAACTCACAGAACCAACTTTTCATCTTCCTCATTTATTCATTCAACTGCCGTTTTCTGGAACAACCTTCCTTCCTATGTATTTCCTGAAAATTACAATCTACAGAGGTTCAAGTCCATTGTTAACAAATATCTTCTTTCTTCTTCTCAACCTCCAACCCAAGCACGGTACTAAATACTATAGGTTCTAATACCTCTCGTGTTTGGGGTTCACATAAAAGGATGTCAGAAGGTTTTTTTTTTTTTTTTTTGACGGAAGACTATATAGGAGGCATTGAATGGATCATGTTGGGAATGGTGGGAGGTGTTTTACCAAGATGATTAATACACAAGTTGGAAGAAAAATGGGATGCTAGCAGATAAACTCTATCCGTGGCTAAAGTGACACCAGACCCATCTGGTTTGGACAGAGGTGGGAGCAGAGATGGGCAAAAGTTGCCCATCTCTGCTCCTGTGGTCAGTGCCATTAAAAGGATGTTAGAAGGATCTTGATGAATTTTGATGTTAAGAAAGCTCCAAGTCCTGAACTTACTGCTGTTCTTTGCCGCCTTTTTTGGACTTTCTTATTCAAAATGTGTTTTTCCTTCTACTTGGAAATTTCCTCATATCCAGCCAGTTCCTAAAAAGGGTGACAAATCCTTCCCATCCGGTTATTGTCCCATTGCAATTACGTCTACTCTTTATAAAGTAATGGAGAAATCAATTAACTGCCAACTCTTAATCTACCTAGAAACCTTTCATCTGCTCAATGATCGTCAGTATGGATTCTGTCAGTGTTGATCCACTGGTGATATTCTGGCTTATGTTACCCATTTATGGACTAATTCAATGGAAAAGTTCGGTCAAACACAAGTAGTTGATCTTGACATCTCAAAGGCTTTCAATCCTGTTTGGCATAAAGGTCTTCTAAACAAGCTTCCATCTTATGGTTTGCCAACTATTTTTAATAATTGGTTATCCAGTTTTCTCTCTGATCACTCACTGAGGGTGATGGTAGATGGCTCTCTGTCTTCTAACTTCTCCACTAATGCTGGTGTTTTCCCCAAGGTTCAGTTCTTTCCCCCTTTCCTCTTGTATATTAATGACCTGTTGACTGGATATTCTACCCATAATTTTGCCGATGATAGCACATTGCATTCCACTTTCCATTTTGAGAAACCTTGCCCTGCTCAATCAGCTTAAACTTCTCAAATATCCATTATCAATTCCCTCAGTTGCTATCTCCAAGTAATTCTCCAGTGGGGCAAAGACAACTTAGTTGATTTCAATCCTTCTAAAACTCAGTGTTGTCTTATATCTCGCAAAAAGGATTCTTCTGCTCCTATGCTTATCGTTGGTGACACTCTTGACATCTTGGGTGGTGCCCCGAAAACCTCTCTCAGGCTTCTGTATTCCATTCAGAAGAGGGCTGTTATTTTAATTAATGACTCATCTCTAACTGAGTCTCTCCACTCGCTGTCTCATAGACATACTGTTTCTGCTGCATGCCTTTTCTATAGATACTTCCATGGACAGTGTTCTTCTGAATTGAATTCTATAATTCTCGCTCTCGCTTTTAAACCAGCAAACACGTCCAGACACCAACCAACATCCATTTAGTGTCCAACTTCAAACTCACAGAACCAACTTTTCATCTTCCTCATTTATTCATTCAATTGCCATTTTCTGGAACAGCCTTCTTTCATATGTATTTCCTGAAAATTACAGTCTACAGAAGTTCAAGTCTAATGTCAAAGAAATATCTTCTTTCATCTTCCCAACCTCCAACCCAAGCATGGTATAAAGTACTATAGGTTTCAGTACCTCTCGTGTTTGGGGTTTTCATTAAAAAAAAAAAAAAAAAAAGAAAGAAAAAAAAAAGGTATGCCACAACATAGTATGCTAATGCTAAACAAGGTGACCTTTTTTTTTTTTTTTTTTTTTTCTCTAAGTCTGATACTAATAAAGTCTAACTGTGATTTGCTTTTATTAATACTAATATTGACATATTTATCCAGGATTTTGTTTCTAGTTACTTTTTTAATATTAATTTTCTTTCTGCATTGCTAGGGTCTGATTTGGATGGGGATGAATATGTTGTGATTTGGATGAAAGAACTATTATTTCCAAACGGCAATAAAGCTGCCATGAATTTTCCAGATGGCGGGACGATAGATTTGGAAAAAGATGTTGAGGTAGTAAATTAATTAATTTGAAGCTTTTACATGAATGAGTTGCAATAGCTAATTGATATGCGGAGTGGTTTGATTTGGAAGTTTAGTATGATAAATCAAAATGATAGAAATTTTTTACATACCGGCAGCTGAGAGGTTGAAAACAGTCTCATTGAAGTGTTTTAAAAAGGTTGGGCTTTAAAAAAGGGTTCATAGTTGATCTTTCTAGGATGATGTAAATAAAGGATGCAAAATTAAAATTATGAAAAAATAATTGTAATTGGATATATATGAACATTGCCTTTAGAAAAAGTACTTAGCCTTCTAGAGTCAGATCTTGCCCTGTAAATTTGAAGAAGTTGATAAATACAGTGGACCTCTGCTTTAGGATATTAATTCGTTCCAGAGACGCCACTGTATCGTGAAAATATCGCAATGTTCACCCAATAAGACATTGTTTTTTGGTAATTCATTCCAAGACCTTGGGGAGTTGAAATTTTTGCTATATAACTAAGCTATTTATCTCTCCAAAAGGTGATTTTTATAATGGAAATTGTATTTATTGATTAAAAACATTTATTTAATGAATGTATGTATTTATTAAAGCACAACACAAAAAATCACTTCAACTAAAGGATGCAAAAACAATACGTGCAGCCACACACACATGCACACATTTACAAATGCTGTTATTGGCTGAGAGGAAGGACCAGGTGGTCTGGCCGGAGACGGTCATAAACCCATTCCATTGTAAAGTGAAATAAGTAAGTGCCGGTTAACATGATCACTGGTTAGTGAAGTCTGGCTTTAATTTCAAAACCCCAGTTGAAATCATTAAAATGCACTACACTTTCATCATTATCATATGTTCGGTTAGAAGAATTAAAATTTAAACTCCTTTGTGATATTTTTCTACAGCATATTTCTGGAGGTCACTACCATAAAACAAAAACGATTTATAGTTTCTAATTTATTGGGCTTTCCTTTTAGTGCAATCCAGTGGGGAGCTGTGAATATTTTAACAATGGGCTCGCAGTTTTTCCAACTTTCTACCGAGTAAATTTGATCGGTCACGGAAGTGACGTCATCCGTGGCTTCCACTAGAGGAGCTTGCTACACTCGCACTACTAGTAGTGTGATTAGAGCGAGTGACGTGTTTTTCGTGACCGTTATGATATCTGGAGTCAGGGGTGGATTTAGAGGGGTGGACAGATGCGGCTTATTATCCCCTTAACCATGCGTATAAGTGAATGTGTAAAACGTTCCCAGGTCTATCTAAAAAAACTCAAAAACCTGGTCGTCATGCCTTGCCTTATGATGATAACTGGATACGATAGTGTCTGGAGTTCTAACTTTTTAGAATTTTTGAATGGTATGACATCACAACCATGCGTTCTGAAGTTACTATTGCAGTAAGTATAATTGCAACAATACAAATATTTGTCAACAATTTATTTTTTCGTCTTGCATTTTCGTTACATTCCATTGTTAGGTTCCCCTAACAGCTGCGTATGTCACTTCAACTACAAGATCGGTGCTGTTTTACAGAGATATTTAGATACATTGCACTCGCAAGTATACATCTCTTACTTTAGTTATCATAAATCCATCGTATCTTTTCTTCCAGAAATTATGAAAATCTGTGAATGATCAATAAAATATTTATAATAAAAAATCTCTTATTTTGTAATCGATATATACAATTAAAAATACCTAAAAGAAACGCGAAGGGTGTTTCGCATAAACCATCTACCGCACGTGCTCAGCACACGCGCAACTTTTTTATTTGTCTTTTTTTAAACAACTAGGGAAATATAATGGATACATTTTTTTCATAGTAAAATTTTAATATTGGGAATAAAAAATAACATGAAATATTTTCCATATCACAAAACATTCCACAATATAAAAACAAATATTACATAAAAAAGAAAAACAAACTTTCTAGAAAAAGTTATTTTTTCTCACAGATTTTTTACTCACAGATTATATGAAAAAAAATTATTTTACAAATATTCAAGAAAAATTTATTCTAAAAATTGCCATATAAAATTTACTTCTTTGTTAATATTTGTTGTCGATCTTCTGCTTTGCTCAATAGCTGAGCGATGATTACAGAGGAATAATTTGACGTAACGATCCGGATCAAATTAAAGCAATGGTTTTCCATACAACCTCGGGGGGGCTCACATCTGGTGAGTAAGACTTGGCACACCCAGGGTCCTGAGCTAGATATCATCATTCTGCTCTTTCTTGGTGATTCCCTTATACTTTTGCCTCTCTCTCTTAGGGTAACTTGGGAATTTTTTTTTTTTTTTTTTGGCTGGTGCAGCATAAGCCTCAGGGTTCCTTACACCATATAGCTAATAATAATTTAGATATATGGTCATCATAATCTTCAACATGTTTAATTGTCATAATATTATTCATTATGCTGAAAGCTGAAATCAGCTTCAGCACTGCTAATTGCAGTGGTTTCAAAGATATTTTCTGGCTTTCTTAATTGAAAAGGGAATTTAACTCGATTTTAAAGATAAACTGTCTTCGACAAAATCTGTAAAATAATTAATTTTTATTTCATATTTTATCAGAAAACTTAAATTTCTTATTTGGTTTTCACCATCTAGCCACAGAGACGAAAGTTCTTTAATATTCACGATTTCGGGTAGCATGTGTTTAAAATTTTTTCAATGGTATCGTTATTTTCTTTATTTAATTTAAAATAACCCTGCTGCATTAATAACTTATCCTTTAAGGATAAAACAACGAATGTAATAACTTGTCACCAGGTAATTTTTTTACTTTCGATTTTGATTCCTTCAAATTCTTTCCCACTTCAACATGCTCTCAATTTTAGCTTCATAATTTCCTTCAGAATTTTTCAAATTAGTGATAGCATTGATATTTTGAATAATTAATTTATATGCTTTTACCATTGTGATTCTGTAAAGCTTCTGAAAGGTAAGAGAGCTCCTGCAGGATGTCGATTATTAGTGCTAAATGGTTAAGAAATTCCAAATTTAAAAGTCGATTTAATAGTCTGGAATATTTAACTTCTGATTCAAAATGTTTGCACAAAGTGGGATAATTCCTCCAATCTACGACTGCCATCCGCAAACTACTCAACGTGGACCGAGCACCCGACCAATCTTTATAGTTTCCACATCAAGTTCTTTAGCAATCATCCTTAATTCGCGCTAGTTTTTTGGAGATTGGTGATATAATGCTAATTATTGCCTGTATGCCATTATTATTAGCCATATGGTGCAAGGAAGCCTGAGGCTTACGCTGCATCAGCCAAAAAAAATTTCTGAGTTACCTTGTGAGAGAGAGAGAGAGAGAGAGAGAGAGAGAGAGAGAGAAAGTAGAAGGAAATCACCAAGAAAGAGAAGAATGATAATATCCAGCTCTGAACCCTGAGTGTGCCAAGCCCATACTCCCCAGATGTGAGCCCCAGGGGTTGATATATTTTAGAACATAGTGAAAAACTCGACAAAGTTTCAAAATCTGTCAACATTTCATCTTCGTAAGTTCTTAGTTGCCTCAATCCCCCCCCCCCCCTCTACATTGCTACCCTCACAAGTTCTTTGAAACAGTGCAAAATGTTGGAATCACACGGATATTCAGCTACTGTGACGATGTACACATAGACAGGAGAAATTTATTGGAAGGCATGGATCACTCACTTCTCCGAAAAACATATGCCCGTTTGTTGGACTAAAGGGGAACCACAACACAGGTTGACCAGAGGCTATAATCTGTGTTGAGAATCTTCTTAATCCTCTGACTGGCTATGGAAAGCATATAGACTAGCGTGACTTCTCGGTATGTGACTGTATGGGTTTTATGGACACCACTAACGTTGTGAAATGGCAATCCCTTTCACACTTAGCATTAGCATTAGTAGAGGCATTTGATGCAAAAAAGCAAGCTTATGCAGCATCAGCCAAAAAAAAAAAAAAAAAACCACTTCCATTTCACCCCTCCATTCGAAATAACTGTCCAGCTGAGCCTTGAATTTATTTAGCGTATCAACTTCCACAACAAGGGATGGAAGTCTGTTCCACCAACCAACTACCCGCTAGCTAAAGGCAAATTTCCGGACATCTATCCTACATCTGTCTTTCCTCAATCTGAATTTATGCCCTCTCAGGTGATTATTCTGAGCAAGACGAAGAATCTCATCGGCATTGAGCATGCTCAAACCATTCAAGGCTTTATACACCTCTATCAGATCATCTCGCCGGTGCCTAGTCTGGAGACACTGTAATTTGCAAAACTTAAGCCTTCCTTCGTAAGAGCAACCCTTTGTTCCATTCACTAATCTTGTTGCCCTTCTCTGTACTCGTTCCAGCAGCTCTACATCCTTCTTGAAATGAGGCCTCCAGACCTGTATACGGTACTCAAGGTATGGCCTGACCATTGCCTTATACAAGGGAATAATCACCTCCTTATCCCTGCTGGAAAAATTCCTGTATATCATTGACAAGACACCATGAGCTACTCTTGCAGCCCGTCTGCACTGCTCAGAGAACTTCATATCTGCCTGCACGATTACCCCCAGGTCCTTTTCATTCTCTACCACTGTCAGTGTAGTACCACAGAGTTGATACGTTGCTCTGGGGTTGCTGTTTCCCATATGTAGTACTTTACATTTGTCAATGTTAAAGCCCATCTCCTTAACCTGTCCAGATATCTGTTGCAGCAGTATAGCGTCAGTAGTGTCCTTAACAACCCTGCCAACCTTTGCATTGTCTGCAAACTTGGACATTAAGCTTGCTATACCATCATCAATATCATTTATAAATACAGAAAACAATAATGGACCCAACACTGAACACTGAGGGACTACACTAATAACATTAGTCCACGATGAGCAGTGTCCATTGATTACCACTCTCTGTCTTCTCCCCCTCAACCATCCCTTTATCCATAGCAGCAATTTGCCTCCAATTCCACACTGCTCCAATTTGTGCAGCAGTCTTCCATGTGCAACAGTATCAAAAGCCTTTATAAGATCCAAATATATAATTTCAAAGTTATTCCCTGCATCCAGTTCTTTTGTGACTGCATCATAGCATCCAATCAAATTGGTCAGGCAAGACTTTCCCTTAAAAACACCATGCTGTGTCCGAGCTATAACTGAAGTCTTGTCTAAATGATTCTGCAGTGTTTCTTTAACTAGTGCCTCAATTAATTTTCCTGGAATAGAAGTTAAACTCAGAGGTCTATAATTACTTGTGTCATCCTTTGATCCACCTTTGTGAATTGGGGATACATTTGCACATCTGCAATCTATGGGTACCTCCCCTGAGTTCAAGGAAGCTCTCATTACTATGGCTAAGAGTTTGCTTACTTCCTTTGCTGCCTCCTTTAGTATAACTGGATAGATCCCATCCACCCCAGGTGCCTTTCTTGTGTTTATCTTCAAAAATTTCTCCTCCACTTTACTCTCAGTTATTACAAGATTATCTAGCTTACTGCCAGAGTTAAATACACCTCTGGCATTCCCCTCGCTGAATAACTCCTCATGTGTGAATGTCGATGCAAAATATTCATTTAGTTTGTTAGCTACCTGAGCAGGATCATCAACAGTTGAACTATCGATATCAAGTGAACCAATCTGATTCATCCCCTTCCTTCTAGAGTTTACATAAATAAAGATCTCTTTGCTGTTTTTCTTAATTCACTTAATTTGCACTTTCTAATTACCTAAATTGCCTAAAGGCCAGAGGTGCGAACAATGCATACAAAGTTGTCTCTCCTAATTCGGGGAGTCTGGGTGCGAGGTTAGCCTGTGCAGGCGAAGCTCCTGGAAGCTCTTGGAACAGAGAAGTTTTTCCTGATTTATTTTCTGATTTATTAGCTTAAATTGTCATATTAACTTATTTTCTAGAGTAGCTTTATATTCCTAGTTACGATACTTAGTTTAAAATTTAACTTAGACAGAGATTTTGTGGGTATTACTTAGTATCGGTAACGGTATCAAATCCACGTGCTACAAATTGAACGAGAGGTCTTTTTTTTTTTAACCAAATTTAGTCGATTTATTAACCAATTGTTATATCAAATTATCTTCTATAAGTAGATTATAGACCTAGTCAGGATACTTAGTTTATTCTAAATTGAGATAGCGAGATTTGGAAGCTAATCAAAACTTACGAGTCCGTAGAAGTACCGTTCGAGAATTCCCGCCATTTTTACACGATAGCATAAGCTTAGTATAGTATAGTGCATAATATAATATTGTCAATTAATCAGTAAATCTATTAATCTTGATAAACTTTATTGTCAATTAAATTGTATTTTTAACTCTGTATATATATAACGACTTAATCGTAACAAATAATTAATACATAACTATAGTGGTACACATGATACGGAAGTTGTATAAAGGGAACTCGTAGAAAACACTAGATACCGAAAAAAAATATATAACATAACTGTTTTGGGATATATCTTAAGGATTTAATTTTTGTTTTGAAATTTTATTGAATTAAATCGGAATCATGACTCTGACCAGAGCAGCAAAGCAAAAGGCTCAAGCTAATGGGAGTGCTGTGGTTCAGGGGATAACTGAGGGGGGGGGGGCAGTTGCCCTCTGAATCACAGTCTTTTAAAATGCACTGTTTGCTTGATGTTTGCGGAGCAGTCGGGTACGGGACATGATACTGCCAAGGGGGATGTCTTTGTGTGTGCACGATGTAACGAGTGCAAGGAAATCAGGCGACAACTCAGCGTTGTTATTGGCCTTTATGAGAGCTTGAAGGACAGGGTGGATGCCCTCGAAGGAAATAAATTGAGGGGCCCATCAAGCTCTCAGCTGCCCACATCAATGCCAGACCTTGCACTTGGTCATCAGGCAACACAGAGGCCCCACCCCCTAGGCAGAATGCGCTGGTCCCACAGGAACTAGTAGTTGTTGGTGACTCTATTGTCAGAGAAACGGGGAACATGCTTTGTAAAAAGGATAGGTGGAATAGGACCAGGGTATGTCTGCCAGGGGCAAAGGTTGATGACGTTGTAGAGCGGATATCATCTTTGAAGGGCACAAAGGGTGATATGTTGTACACATTGGCACTAATGATATTAAGAGTAGGAGACCGGCGGAATTACTTAGCAAGTACAGGTCACTGTTGAAAAAAAGCCATGAATTAGGGTTGAATTTGAAAGTGTCTGCAATTCTGCCCAGACACGATAGGAGGGAGTATATGATGAGAGCCTTGTCGATCAATTCAGCCCTGGAGGGATTGTGCAAGGCTCAAGGGGTAGAATTTTTTTCAGCCTGGACTGTACTTGTTAACAGGAGAGATTGCTTCTACAGGGATGGGATACACTTAAATAGAAAGGGTGCAAGAATTTTTGCTGATGCTGTCGAGGCAGTGTTAGGTGGGTCGGAAAACTGCTAGTTGGGGGGGGGATACAAGGACTAATAGATTAACAGTAGCCACTGGCAGAGGTGGAAGTGATTCTTGCACTGCTTCTATTGAAATGAGCAGAATCCTGAAAAACAAGATGCAGGATATTTCAGAGACTGCTGGGAGTCATTGCATTAGCATTAGCATTAGCATTAGTAGAGGCATTTGATGCAAGAAAGCAAGCTTATGCAGCATCAGCCAAAAAAAAAAAAAAAAAAAAAAAGTAACATAAATAAATAAAAATAACCACTTCCACTTCACCCCTCTGTTCGTTCGAAATACCTGTCCAGCTGAGCCTTAAACTTATTTAGGCTATCAACTTCCACGACAAGGGATGGAAGTCTGTTCCACCCACCAACCACCCGCTGGCTAAAGGCAAATTTCCGCACATCTATCCTACATCTGTCTTTCCTCAATTTGAACTTATGCCCTCTCAGGTGATTTTTCTGAGCTAGAGGAAGAATCCCATCAGCATTGAGCATGCTCAAACCATTCAAGGCTTTGTACACCTCTATCAGATCACCCCGCTGGTGCCTAGTTTCCAGACACTGTAATTTGCAAAACTTAAGCCTTTCTTCGTAAGAGAACCCCTTTGTCCCATTCACCAATCTAGTTGCCCTTCTCTGTACTCGTTCCAGCAGCTCTACATCCTTCCTGAAATGAGGCCTCCAGGCCTGTATACAGTACTCTAGGTGTGGCCTGACCATTGCCTTATACAAGGGAATAATCACCTCCTTATCCCTGCTAGAAAAATTCCTATATATCATTGACAATACACCATGAGCTACTCTTGCAGCTCGTCTGCACTGCTCAGAGAACTTCATATCTGCCTGCACCACCACCCCCAGGTCCCTTTCATTCTCTACCACTGTCAGTGTAGTACCACAGAGTTGATACGTTGCTCTGGGGTTGCTGTTTCCCATATGTAGTACTTTACATTTGTCAATGTTAAACTTCATTTGCCACCTCGAAGCCCATCTGCTCAACCTTTCCAAATCCTGTTGCAGCAGCATAGTGTCAGTAGTGTCCTTGACAACCCTGCCAACCTTCGTATCGTCTGCAAACTTGGACATTAAGCCTGATATACCATCATCAATATCATTTATAAATACAGAAAACAATAAAGGCCCCAATACTGAACCCTGAGGGACTCCACTAATAACATTAGTCCACGATGAGCAGTGTCCATTGATTACCACTCTCTGTCTTCTCCCCCTCAACCACCCCTTTATCCATAGCAGCAACTTGCCTCCAATGCCACACTGCTCCAATTTGTGCAGCAGTCTTCCATGTGCAACAGTATCAAAAGCCTTTCTAAGATCCAAGTATATAATATCAAAGTTATTCCCTGCATCCAGTTCTTTTGTGACTGCATCATAGTATCCAATCAAATTGGTCAGGCAAGACTTCCCCTTAACAAAACCATGCTGTGTCCTAGCTATAACTGAAGTCTTGTCTAGATGATCCTGCAGTGCTTCTTTCACCAGTGCCTCCATTAATTTTCCGGGAACAGAAGTTAAACTCACAGGTCTATAATTACTTGTGTCAGCCTTTGATCCCCCTTTGTGAATTGGGGTCACATTTGCACATCTCCAGTCAATGGGTACCTCCCCTGAGTCCAAGGAAGCTCTCATAATTATGGCTAAGGGTTTGCTTACCTCCTTTGCTGCCTCCTTTAATATAACTGGATAGATCCCATCCACCCCAGGTGCCTTTCTTGTGTTTATCTTCAACAATTTCTCCTCCACTTTGCGGTACAAGTAAACACAAGGGTTGTGTTAGGGTAGCTAAGAATAGAAACAGGTGCATGTATACCTGCGTGTACACCAATGCTAGGAGTTTGGTAAATAAATTTGATGAATTTGGGGTATTGCTCAAAACATCAAAGGCAGATATTGTTGGGATATCAGAGACGTGGTGTCACACAGATATAAGTAATGCGGAACTGGAATTTGGGGAATACAATGTGTATAGAAAGGATAGACAGGACAGGAGGGGAGGAGGGGTTATGCTATTAGTTAAGAAACACATAAAGTCCAAGGAAGTGAAGCCAGTCGACATCGATGGACAGGGCAGTGTCGAGTCAGTTTGGTGTGACATAAGCATAGGGAAATCAAAATTGAGAGTAGGAGTGTGCTATAGGCCTAATGACTCTGATGAGTATAATAAGATATTGTACAGGGAAATAGAGTGGGCCAGTAAATCAGAGAGTCTTATAATGGGGGATTTTAATTTTCCAGATATTGACTGGAATTTGTGGGTTGGCCACTCGCACACTAGCAAGGCTTTTGTGGATTTATTGGATGATTGTTTTCTACATCAGCATGTTCGTGAGGCAACAAGAGGGAGCAATACTCTTGATCTGATTATCAGTAGTGATTCTTCATGCATTAAGAATCTGCAGATAAATGAACCACTAGGTGGCAGTGATCACAGTGTGTTGAATTGGGATTTACTCAAGGAAGTAACTACCATCAGAGGTAAAGGGAAGGGTTTTTGTTTTCGTAAAGGCGACTATGATGGTCTGAGACAGTATTTAAATTCTATACAGTGGGACCAACTGATGATGTTACCAACAGCAAACTCAAAATGGGAAGCATTCAAGGAACTAATCTTGGAGGCTACCAGGCTTTACATACCAACTAAGGAATATTGTTCAAGGTTTAGGCCTAAATGGTTGTCAGATGAACTAATGAGGCATGTGGCAGAGAAGAAAAATGCATGGGATACGTACAAATTAATAGGTGACATGGAAGCCTATGATAGATATAAGTTGGTCTGTAACCAAGCCACAAAGGAGATTAGGCAGGCAAAGGCAGACTACGAAAAATCCTTGGCAAAGGATGCAAAGAAAAAACAGAATAGAGTTCTTTACATATTTAAACTCAAGAAGGAAAGGGATGAATCAGATTGGTCCACTAGATATTAATGGTTCAACAGTTGAGGATCCTGCTCAGGTGGCTAACAATCTAAACGAGTATTTTGCATCTACATTCACGCATGAGGAGTTATTCAGGAAGGAGAATGACGTAGGTAAAGTAAACATTGGCAGTGAGCTGGATGATTTTGTAATAACTGAGAGGAAAGTGGAGGAGAGATTGTTGAGGATAAACATAAAAAAGGCACCTGGGGTGGATGGGATCTATCCAGTTATATTAAAGGAGGCAGCAAAGGAAGTAAGCCAACCCCTAGCCATAATTATGAGAGCTTCTTTGGACTCAGGGGAGGTACCCATAGACTGGAGATGTGCAAATGTAACCCCAATTCACAAAGGCTGACACAAGTAATTATAGACCTGTTAGTTTAACTTCTGTTCCAGGTAAATTAATGGAGGCACTGGTTAAAGAAGCACTGCAGGATCATCTAGACAAGAATTCAGTTATAGCTCAGATGCAGCATGGTTTTGTTAAGGGCAGGTCTTGCCTGACCAATTTGATTGGATACTATGATGTAGTCACAAAAGAACTGGATGCAGGGAATAACTTTGATATTATATATCTGGATCTTAGAAAGGCTTTTGATACTGTTGCACATGGAAGACTGCTGCACAAATTGAGCAGTGTGGCATTGGAGGCAAATTGCTGCTATGGATAAGGGGATGGTTGAGTGGCAGAAGACAGAGAGTGGTAATCAATGGACACTGCTCAACGTGGACTAATGTAATTAGTGGAGTTCCTCAGGGTTCAGTGTTGGGTCCGTTGTTATTTTCGGTGTTTATGAATGATATTGATGATGGGATATCAAGTTTAATATCCATGTTTGCAGATGATACAAAGGTTGGCAGGGTTGTTAAGGACACTACTGATGCTATGCTGCTGCAACAGGATCTGGAAAGGTTGAACAGATGGGCTGAGAGGTGGCAAATGAAGTTTAACATTGACAAATGTAAAGTACTACATATGGGAAACAGTAACCCCAGAGCAACGTATCAACTCTGCGGTACTACACTGACAGTGGTGGAGAATGAAAAGGACCTGGGGGTAATTGTGCAGGCAGATATGAAGTTCTCTGAGCAGTGCAGACGAGCTGCAAGAGTAGCTCATGGTGTCTTGTCAATGATATACAGGAATTTTTCTAGCAGGGATAAGGAGGTGATTATTCCCTTGTATAAGGCAATGGTTAGGCCACATCTTGAGTACTGTATACAGGTCTGGAGGCCTCATTTCAAGAAGGATGTAGAGCTGCTGGAACGGGTACAGAGAAGGACAACAAGATTAGTGAATGGAACAAAGGGTTGCTCTTACGAAGAAAGGCTTAAGTTTTGCAAATTACAGAGTCTGGAGACTAGGCACCGGCGAGGTGATCTGATAGAGGTGTATAAGGGTTTGAATTGTTTGAGCATGCTCAATGCCAATGGGATTCTTCCTCTTGCTCAGAATAATCACCTCAGAGGGCATAAATTCAAATTGTAGAAGGATGGATGTCAGATAGATGTGCGGAAATTTGCCTTTGGCGCACGGGTGGTTGGTTGGTGGAACAGACTTCCATCACTTGTTGTTGAAGTTGATAGCCTAAACAAATTTAAAGCTCAACTGGACAGGTATTTCGAACGAATGGAGGGGTGAAATGGGAGTGGTGTGTGTCTTTTTTTTTTTTTTTGGCTGATGCTGAATAAGCTTGCTTTCTTGCATCATATGCCTCTACTAATGCTAATGCTAATTCGTTCGTTACAAGGAAATTTTGTTTGTTCAACGGAAACCATTTTAAATGTAATTACCAAGGGGTATCAAAAATATTCGCTATAAAGAAGTTCAGTAAACAGAGGTTCGACTGTAATTAAATCAAAAATGAAGCAATTTTAAAATACGTAACCGATCGATTGCACCATTATAATGCTGGTAATGGGGCCCTGATCGCCCCACTGTAGTTTCAGCTCTGGATACTCAATAATTGCATTCAGGATTTTATTTGTAAAATAAATGATTGTCTCAATAATGGGCTCGCAAATTTTCAAAAAAAATAACAATGAGCTCTCGCGAACCCTGTACAGCTCACCACTGGTGCAATCTATTATAAACTTGTAGCAAACTCGATCTTATTGCATTTGCAATAATACCGATAGCTGGAATTGTTTGCGGTTTTTATGTTATTGTAGTGAAATGTGTTTCTCCTTCTATTAAATCTTCAGTCATATAAAAAAACATATTGATTAAAATATATCAAGCTTAATAACGAAGTTTGCAGATGATACAAAGGTTGATGGGGTTGTTAATGATAGTAATGGCAGTTTGCTACTGCAACAGGATCTAGAAAAGTTGGGCAGATGAGCTGAGAAGTGGCAACTAAAGTTTAACATTGACAAATGCAACGTAATGCATATGGGGAGAAGTATGCCCAAATAAATGTACCAACTGTGCGGTACACTTAGAGTGGTAGAAATTGAAAAAGACCTGGGAGTAATTATGCAGTCAGATATGAAGTTTTCTGAGGAGTGCAGATAGGCAGGCAGAGCAGACCATGGGGTATTGTCAATGAAATACCAAAATTTTGCTAGTAGGGAAAAGGGGTTGATTAACCCTTTGTTTAACACGTTTACTGCCGACTACGAGTTAATTCATATCTGGTGATCTGTCCCAGGACACCACATAAGAGTTAAATTGGACAGGTATGATTTGCCTTTCAGGCAGCGCTACGAGTATATTCGTAGCAAATACTTGCAACTGTTGGGTAGCGCACTTCTGGGATAAGAATGAAAATTCAACCACGCCAACAGAAAACAGAATTTATTCACAGAAAGAACTAGCTTCTCTTTGCATACTGGAGAATTTATTTATTATTTTTTTTATGAAAACCCCAAACACGGGAGGTATTAGAACCTATAGTACTTGGTACGGTGCTTGGGTTAGAGGTTGAGAAGATGAAAGAAGATATTTGTTGACATTAGACTTGAACTTCTGTAGACTGTAATTTTCAAGAAATATGTATGAAGGAAGGTTGTTCCAAAAAACAGCAGTTGAATGAAAGAAAGAAGAATAATAGAAGCCAATTCAGAAGAACAATGCCCGTGGAAGTATCTGTAGAAAAGGCATGCAGCAGAAACAGTATGTCTTTGAAACAGTAAGTGTTAGAGAGGAGTCATTAATTAACCTAATTGACCTCTTCTGAATGGAATCTAGAGAGATTTTGGGGGCACTGCCGCAGATGTGGGAACAGTATTCCATGGTAGGGCAGATGTGCGAGTTGTGCAGAGTGAACAACCGTTTGGAAAAAAAGTAACACCGAGAGCGAAAGAGAAAACCAAGTTTTTTAGATGCAGAAGAAGCAATATTTGTGATGTGCTTGTGCCAAGAGAGATTAGGAGTCAGGGTAATCCCCAAAAGAGATATATCAACTTGCCTAAAAATCGGAGTGTCACCAAAGATAAGCATAGGAGCAGAAGAATCCTTTTGCGAAAGATAAGACAAGACTGAGTTTTAGTAGGATGGAAATCAACTAAGTTATCTTTGCCTCACTGGAGAATTACTTGAAGATCAGCTTTTAAAGAATTGGTAGCAAATTTTCGAGAAGTTGAAGCTGATTGAGCGGGACAAGGTTTTTCAAAATGGAAAGTGGAATGCAATGTGCTATCATCGGCAAAACTATGGATTGGATTTCCAGTCAATGGAAAAAGGTCATTAATATACATGAGGAAAAGAGTGGGGGAAAGAACTGAACCTTGGGGGACACCGGCATTAGTGGAGAAGTTAGGAGACAGAGAGATCTACCATCACCTTCAGTGAGCGATCAGAGAAAACTGGATAACCAATTACAAAAAAACAGTTGGCAAACCAAAAGATGGAAGCTTGTTTAGAAGACCTTTATACCAAACATGATTGTAAGCCTTTGAGATGTCAGGAGCAACTGCTTGTATTTCATCGAACTTTTCCATTGAATTAGTCCATAAATGGGTAACATAAGCCAGAATATCACCAGTGGATCGACACTGACGGAATCCATACTGCCATCGTTGATCAGACAGAAGGTTTCTAGGTAGTTTGAGTTGGTGGTTAATTGATTTCTCCATTACTTTAGGAAGAGTAGAATTAATTGCAGTGGTATGATAATTGGATGCGAGGGTTTTGTCACCCTTTTTAGGAACTGGCTGGATATGAGCAAATTTCCAAGCAGAAGAAAAAACACCTTTGGAATAAGAAAGTGTAAAAAGGTGGCAAAGAATAGGAGTAAGTTCAGGAGCACAGGTTTTGAGAACAAGTTGGGAAATACCATCGGGAACTGGAGCTTTCTTAGCATCAAGATTCGTCGAATTCCTTCTGACATCTTTTTGACGGAAGACCACAGGAGGCATTGAATGGAGCGTGTTGGGAATGGTGGGAGGTGTTTTACCAAGATGATTAATACACGAGTTGGAAGAAAAATGTGATGCTAGCAGATAAACTTTATCCTTGGCTGAATTGACAACAGAACCATCTTGTTTGGACAGATGTGGGAGCAGAGATATGCAAAAGTTGCGACCAATAGCTTTGGCAAGAGACCAGAATGCTCCGCTACTATTAGGGCAAGAAGCAAGTTTTCTACTCTTAGCCTGTTCAAAATCTAGTTTGGACTGATTAATAACTGATTTACAATTATTGCAAGCTTTGGTGTAGGCAGAAAATGAAACTGAACAATTGGAAACAAGCCAATTACGATATGCAACATTCTTCTCTTTAACAGCCTTAGCACATTTATTGAAAAACCAATGTTTAGAAAAAGGCCGAGATTTTAAAGTGGAGTGTGGAATAAAGGATTACATTTCTACAAGAATAATTTCACTGACACGATCTGAGCAAAGGTTGACATCAGATGTTTTGAAACAGTAATCCACCCAAGGAAAAGAAGAAAAGAAATCTCGCAGGTCATCACATTTTGCATTTTTATAATGCCACACAAGGTTGGGAATAGCCATGAGATAAAGGCTCTATTGGAGAAGAGACAATCACCAAGTTGTGATCTGGGGTGCCTAAAGCACTACTTACTTTGACCGTGTACTTAGAAGGGTTGTTTGTGAGAAAAAGATCAAGCATGTTGGCTGTATGGTTAGGATTGTCTGGTATTCTTGTAGGTAAATGACAATCTGTGCAAGGTCATTAGTAATTGCAAAAGCCTCAGCATCTCGACTAGCTGGGTCGGTGTGTGACTAGAAAAGTGAAGCCAACTGGAGTTGTGAACATTAAAATCACCAAGAAAAATTACCTCACTGTTAGGAAAGTGAAGTTTCAAAGAGAGGAAGTCAAAGAGCTCCAAGTGATTAGTGGAGTTCAGAGAACGGTAGAGACAACAGATGAATTTGACACAATGAGGTAGAGAAATTTTAAGCCATAGAAGATCGAAGAGAGGCAGTTCCAAATTACCAAGTCTCTGACAGGGAATATTGGAATGGTCATATCCACAAGTACCACCTTTGAGACAAAAGGTAACATACAGCGAATAAACTGGAACTCTGAGATGAGCAGTAGTTGAGTCAACTGATAATTGAGATTCTGTCAGAAAGAGTACATGGGGTTTGGCAGACTGCAAGTGGAAGTGGACATTGTTGAGATTAGAATTGAGATCATGTATATTTGTGAAATGTACTAGGAAATTTTTGGGAGGTTTAGATCTTTTCGCAGATAAGCTTACTCTATTAGTTTGACAATTCATGGTGTATTCAATAGTAAGAAAGACTGGGGGGGGGGGGAGATGCTGTATGAAGCAATGAAATTTTTGGATATGGCGTACACGTGGTAAGAATATACCCAGATCCTTGACATAACGTGGCCTCGACGAATAATCCCCCCCCCACCTGCATACACACTACTCGGACTTCCCCCAGTTACTATTTGGGGGAGTAGAGGTAGCAAGATGATACAATAGCTGATCCGGAAGCCTCCTAAACAGTGACCAATAGGTTCGGTTCAGTGTACTAACTAGCGGCCAGTCTGCAAACACAGTTTTAGAGCTGTACCCTCGAAATGTAAGTAATATTGGATCTTGCCAAAGTCATCAGTCATACAGCGTTATGGAAGAAATGAGTTCCACCACTTCAAGCCTGCAATAAGGAAAGTGGTGGTATTGCACCGGTTGATGAGAATCATCTACCACCTAGTATTGCCTGTTAACACAGAGGGGCGGCATTCCTCCATATGGTGTGGTTGCCACACCTCGACACCTGCTTACGTTGGTTCACTCCTGGGTGGTTACCCAGAGTGTGCTTGTGCATGGAGGTTATACCCGGGGTTACTAACGGTCCCACCATCATGAAGGTCCAAGCAGAAGATTTGGCTATCACAGACCATCCGGACTTCGCCGAAATTGTCTCCACTTAACTTGAATGTCACCCGAATATCAGTTCCATCAGCGTTTTAGACTCCCAATTAGCAAGTACAGCTTGTCTGGTCTTATCTGAGAGAATGTCTTTGACAACCTTAAGGACCTCATGTAATAGTGTATTCCAATAATAGGGTGTTCCGCGGGTTTTTTTGGCGCCTCCGTAGCCAGCTGGGCAGGAGCAGCAGTGCGTAGCACACACTTCTTGATCAGACCGAGGTTCAAGCCCATGACCACCAAATACGGAGGATGCGGAAAGGTCAGGAAATGACTACCAGATATCCACGGAGCAATATGGCCTTAGTTTCTAATGCTCCTAAAAACCAAATAATAACAACAACAACCATGGCATTTGTTATTTCTTGTACGTACTGAATACGGCTTAGTCGGGCATGTTTTTTTTTTCAGTTGGTGGAATAGCCAACTGAAATTCTAAATAGTGAATTTTACGTTCAGACCAAATCTTCTTTGGAACGTTTGGAATTTTTTCTTCAATCAATGATTTAATGTAACTTTTTCATCAAGTTATGGGTCCGAAATTCAGAGAAATCCGTAACTTGACGGAAAAGGATGTATGCGTTATGCATATATATATATATTTCAATAATATGTAAATGCAATATTTTTCAGCCATCTGATGGTTTTTCTTAGCAATGTATAATCAGTGGTCTCTTCTTATCTATGTTTTAGGGTTTTTTTTTTTTTTTTTTTTTTGTAAAAAAAAAACCCCATGTAGCAAAGTACAGCGTACACGACAAAGTCTGTGTCACTGCAACAGATTTATGCATAGTACTGACTCACATATAGCGAATTCTGCAAGTTACAACACATCTGATTTAATCGAGTTAACTCGTAGTTGGTTTTTGCCAAGAATTTTCTATTACATATGCCAACTATGAGAATTCGCAAGGTTTTTTTTACAACAATAAGCTTTTTTTGTGAGTTTTGGTGATGAATATATATTATTATTTTAGGGTTTGAATAATTTAACATGCCTAACTCAAATTGGCGTCAGAGACCAGTACCCAAATAAGCCTTGGCATTCAACGTGTTAAGGCAATAGTCAGGCCATACTTTGAGTACTGTGTACAGATCTGGAGGCCTTAATTTAGTAAAGATTTAGAGTTGCCTGAGCGTGTACAGAGAAGAGCAACAAGATTGATGAGGCGGAACAAATAGGGTTCTCGTACCAAGCAAGACTTAAGTTCTGCAAATTGCAGTATCTGGAGATTAGGCACCTGCGAGGTGTATAAGGCCTTAAATGGTTTGAGTAGGTTCAGTTCTGATGGGATTCTTCCAATTGCTCAGATTGCAAACCTGAGGGGGCCTAAATTCAAATTGAGGAAAGACTTGTAGCACAGATGTTTTTTTTTTTTTTTTTATTACTCCAAAACAGCCGAGGCCTTACAGAGGAGGAATTTGACCGTAGAAATATAGAATCCTTCTATTTACAATCTATACACAGTGTCAGGTATCAATATACAATTTCAAATATACAGAGTCAATTTACAACATATACAATGCATATCATGCGTTACAGACCATTTGCATTTTAGCAAAGCTGTGGTAACAGAGATATTAGTATTTCTAAGCATTATGTTGTTTTCTTTTCTTGATTGTTCACATTAATTAGTTGAATTAATTGCTTTGTGTTATTAATCTTAATTGTTATACCAAAATTTTTTTTTTTCTTTTTTCTTTTTTATACAATTGTTATTACTTAACTTAGTTCCTTGAAGAAAAAGTAAACAAAAAAAAAAAAAACAAAAAAAAAAAAGGATTTTTTTTTTTTTTTTACTTTTTTCCTTTTATTTTTTTATTTTATTTTATTTATTTTTTTTTGTTAAGGCTAAGTATACCTATCTTTATAGTATTATTATTGTTGTTATTATTAAATTAATCATTTATTTTTATTCTCTATTAGTTTGATTGAAAAACCTTTGTAGTTCTTTTTTGATATTAATGTTTTCATATAGTATATCAATGTTGGAGTCGTTCAGCAGTTTTACAGTTCTGTTGAAGTAGTGGAATCTGAGTTGATCAGTTCTGAATGGCTCTTGTGCCAGCATATTTTGTCTTCTCAAGACTCTTGGAGGACAGCTGAAGTTGATGAGGTAGAGCAGCTCGGGGGCATCGAGCTTGCCAGCCACTAGATGCATTAGGAATTTGCAGTCTGCCGCAGCTCTCCTTTGGTAGAGTGGTACAATCCCAAAGTGAATGCACCATTCATTGTAGGATTTTGTGTTCAATTCCAACCTAGATTTGTACACCAGGAATCTGACTATGGATTTCTGAATACGTTCCAGTTGTTTTATAAGAATTTTGGTGTGAGGATTCCAGATTTGAGAGGCATATTCTAGAATTGGGTTGATGATCATTATGCAAGCTGTTTTTATGAGCTGTACATTAGTGAAATCAAAGCAGATTCTTTTAACCAGTCCAAGGGATTTGGAGGCCTTATCTGTAGTTTTATTTACATGTGTGTTGAAGTTTCCCTTCTCAGAAAACCATACTCCCAAATCTGAGACCTCATGTATTCTCGATAGCTCATGATTATTAGCTTTATAGGGATAAATAATCTTGTGTTTTTTATGATAGTCTGTGACAGACATGGTGCAGCATTTGTTTAAGTTTAGTGTTAGACCATTGTTTGTGATCCATCGGGTGATGGTGTCTAGTCCAATTTCCAGTGATTCACAGTCTTGAGTTGTTTTGATGGTTTTGTATATTTTCAAGTCGTCTGCATAGGAGAGCACTTTGATGTCAACATGTTGCATACAATCCTGTATGTCATTAATATATACAGCAAAGAGTAGTGGCCCCAGAGGAGAACCCTGAGGGACTCCCCTTTGTATATGGAAAGTGGAGGAGTATCTTCCTTCAAAATTAACTCTGCTTTTCCTGTTTTCAAGAAAGTTAGACATAAGTGATAAGGCATTACTTAACAGACCTGTGTTCTTTAATTTGAGGCAAAGCAACTTATGTGGTACTGAATCAAAGGCTTTCTGTAGATCAAGGTATATAATGTCTACCTGATTGTTATTGTCAAGGCTAAGTTTTATGTCATGTTCAATGGAGAGAAGGTTAGTCACAGTTGATCTGCCCATTAGGAAGCCATAATGAATGTGGCTGAATTTATTTTTCATGAAGGAGCAGAGTTGAGAGTAAAGCAGGTTCTCAATGATCTTGCTTAGGGGATTAGATTTGTGTATGGGTCGATAAGAGGAAGGTGTGTCTTTAGCCCCCTTTTTAAAAAGAGGCGTGATTGTGGTTTCCTTTAATATACTAGGGAGTGATCCCTTATTGAAAATGGCCGTGATCAGATGTATAAGTTGTTGTTGCAATACAACAAAGCAGTGTTTCCAGAGTGCCATGGGGAAACTGCCAGTCTTTGTGTCATAACTTAATTTAAATTTGTTGATGGTATTCAGTAAAATCTCTGCATTGACTTCAAATTGTGTCAGGGTATCACTGAAATATGATGAGGGAGAGGTGTTGTCAAGCTTACTGCTGTGATCAGCTTTTTCAGTATATAATTCACTGTAGAAATTTGCAAATTGATCTGATTGAATGTTCTCCATTTTGTTCATGTTTTTTTGTTTTTTATAACCCATTTTCCAATGCTTCCAGAATGGACCCATATCATGCCTGTTTAGCATTGCATTTTGTAGGTTAGCTAAGTGATTTTGGTAGGCCAAATTGATACTGTTTTTTATTTGCCTTCTTAGATTGGAGAACTGAGTGTAAATGTCATGTCTCTGGGTGTTTTTGAAATTTATGAACATTTGTTGTTTTTTCCTGAGTAATTGAATAATTTCTTTTGTGAACCACATAGGAAATTTATTAGTGTTTGCCTTTGCATGGCTCATGGGTGTGTAGTTTTTGATAATTAGGTATAAGTTATTGTACAGCATATCCAGAATTATATCTGGGTCTTGACTCCTAAATAATGGTTGCCAGTTGACATTTAAGATTTCATTTCTTATTTTGTCCCAGGGGGCTCTCCTAAAATTGAAGGAGCATTCCCTGACTTCATTTCTGATATATTTGGTCTTGATATCAAACTCAAGCAATAAGGCTAGATGATCCGAGTGGAAGTAATTGGGGGTATAGTTGATATTTAAGTCAAAATTTGTGAAGACCAGGTCAAGGAGTTTCTCTTTTCTGGTGGGGAGTTTGCATTTTTGCTTCAGGTTGAGTCTGAAAAACATATCTTTCAGAAACTGCAATAGGTGGCTGTTTTTATTGTAATGTTCTTCCTTGCCCAGTCCATGCTCAAAGTGAGTGTTGAAGTCACCTAGCACTATTGTTCTGACATCACTCCTGGAGGAGATAAGAATGGGTTCAAGTATCTTCTCAAGTTTTTTTAAGGTGTTCATTTTAACAGGCGGTGGTAGGTAGATTCCTACCAATTGCACCGTTATATTGCCAACTTTGGCTTTGATGTAAATGCCCTCAATATCTTCTAGGTATATGATGTCAGAGATGATAATTTTATGGTGCAGTAAGCATATTACTCCTCCCCCTTTCTTGTTTTCCCTATCTCTTCTGATAATTTGAAAGTTTGAGGGACAAATTTCAGAGTCTAAGATGTCAGGGGTTAGCCAGGTTTCTGTGAGGACCCAGATATCAAATTCAGCTTGGCTAACCTCTATTTTAAATTTGTTAAGCTTCTCAATTATCAATGCAATTTTGATAGTATATATTTATGAAGACACTGTTGTCTTTGTCTCTGCCATGAGCATTATTGTTCATTGACTGCTATCTAGTGTGGTTGCTTTCAGCCTTTCCAGGCCCATTATTTTTATAGTTGGTGTTGTCTGTGATAGGCCTGTAGATCTTATGTTTTCTGAACCTAAATGCCTGAACTGTGACCCCATCAGGGAAGTTATGTTTGGATGTCATTAGTTCTATATCCTTTTGATCAAAGCTGATCTTAAAGGAGGAATATATTTCAGGATGAAGTGACCTCATTTTCTCAGCTGATATGTTAATGTTGATTTTTCTCTTAAAGTAGCACTCTAGGTCAGCCTCCTCCATGGAGGGTGCCAGCCTGGAGACATGCCACGAGATCTTTTTAGGAACCACTACTAGGTTTCCTCTATCCCCTTTACCATTGAAACTTATTTTACTATCATTGGTGTTGTTGAGAGAGATAATTTCAGTAGTAGCCTTGACCTGGTGTGTTTTCATTCCATCATTACCTGTTCCTTTCTCATTTCCCTTTTCGGTGAGTTTGTCTTTGTTTTTATTAGAAATATTAAGAAATCCACCGTCAGGAGTGTCCCTGGTGTCAAATGGTTGCAAATGTTCATCCTTAGTCTTGTTATTGTGTCTGGGTTGGTTTTTAGTCCCATTAGAGGTTTGGGCTGTAGATTGATTGGGATGAGTGTGCACTTTAGTGCTAGCTTTAACATAATTCTTGATTTGGGAAGTCTGTTTTAGATTCCTCAAAGGGAGCGAAGAAGAACCATCATTCTGAGAGGAGTGCCTGGGGTCGGATTTGATAGCTTTGTTTGCCAGTTCTGATTTATTCTTGCTCTTGGGGATGGCCCCTAGCGTTATGTCATATGCCGTCTGGGTTTGCTTGCTCACAGTCCGTGATGAGGCCTCCTTGTGAGTTTGGGTTGCAACAGATTTTTTATTGCTGCTGTGGCTGTACTCAGCGTTGATTTCTTTGTGTGAGTACTCCTTTATCTGTGCTTGTGATTTCATACTTGAATTAAATTGAGGGTTACCCAGTGTTGAGTTGCTGGATTGTTTCGCTAACATTGGCTCCTTGTTTGTTTTCCTTTCACTGTCATTTTTTGCTTGGTAGGAGTTGGAACATGTATCCTGCAATGCGCTGACCGAGCATGAAAGGTCTATTATGCTCTTGTTAAGGTTGCTGAGCTCTTTATTGATATTATTGTTTTGGTTGGCAAGGCTTGTTTTGAGCTCATTAATTGCCAAGCTTGGGAGGGATTCCGAATTGTGTGAATTTTCATCTGTGAGAGTTGGATCTTCAGAACCGCTGTGCCTCTGTGCCAGATCCTTGTGGGAGGGGAACAGCACCGCCCTAGGAGAACCCTGATCACAGGATTTCATCAATTTTATTAGGGTTGTAAGGTGTTCAGTTAAGAACTCATTCCCATTTTCTAATTGGTGAAATCCCTTTTCCAAAGACTGTTTCAATTTAGAAATTTCACTGTTAAAATGTCTGGTTTGGGCCTGCAACATGTTTTTGAGTGTCTTCCATATCTGCTGGATACTCAAATTATGGTTTATCGCTTCCTCCACATCTGAGCCTGGGTCGTCACTGTCCAGGTCAGGAAAAGGGGGTATATAAGCCGTTTGAGTTTCCTTTATCACTTGTTTCGGACTTAGGTTTATCTCCGCTGTAGTATCAATCGGTGACTTCAAAATGCTGGCGCCGTCGCAGGTTTTGCACAGATGATTTAACGTTGGCACGCATCTGCTGCAGTAAGGTTTACTGCAGATGAAGCAGGACGTTAAATTAGGTTTTGGATCCAGGCAGTATTTACATAAAGTAATATTCTGTGGTCTGCCTTCGCCTGCGAGATTAAACCCTCCATCCGAAGATCCGTTGTCATTGCAATCGGCCGCCGTTGCACCACGGCATGTGCTTCCGCCCTGAAATCTATTTTCACCGTTGGTAACCACCATCTTCATTGGCTTCGTAACTTTGCAATGGAGCCAAACGCTTGTAAACAAAAAGAGAAATTAAAGTGAAAGTGAAAGCTGTTAGAGTGTTATACTACTTTCAGAGAAACTGCAATGCACTTATTTTGGATTAAAGTTTTCACTTAAATTCTACAGTACCGTTTATCGGAAGAACACTGATACGAGAGGTACTATTTTCTCATGCACGTTTCCTGAATGTACTCTTCCGCGTTGTTGACGTTTTCCACTTTAGGCAGCCGCCATTATTCGAGCACGTACCGTAGTAAGAAAAACCATCTTAGTATGCAAGACATAAAAATAGTACCTGTTTGCGGAGAATGCCAGGGAATAGTATATCTCTTCCAGCGAAGGCAGATTGCTTACATAAGACTAATAACCATCATTAAATATCGAAAGATCAGTACATATTCTCGGGCTCCACTCATACGACGGGTACTACTTTCTAGTCACGTTTCCTGAGTGTGCGCTTCCGCGTTGATGACGTCTATCACATTTGGCAGCCATCATTCTGTCAAGCACGTAACGTCGAAACAGAAACCATCTTAATTTGTAAGAAAGAAAAGCGAATACCTGTTTGAGGAGAGTGCCCGTGGATATACTTTCACTTCCTGCGAAGGCAGATGGCTTGTATAAGACGATTAAACACAATTAATTATAAATAAATCACTATTTTGACGGCATCAAACAAACCGCGCTGCTTCCCACAATGACATACAGCGCCCCCTTTTGAAAATGTGTGGAAAATTTCCTTTAGCCAGCGGGTAGTTGATTGCAGGAATAAAACTGTCATCTATCGTTGTGCAGGTTGATAGCTGAAATAAATTCAAGGAAGAACCAGAGGGAGTAATACTCTTGATCAGATTATCAACAGTGATTCTTCATGTATTAAGAATCTGCAGATAAACGATCAACTAGGAGGCAGTGATCACAGTGTACTGATGTGGGATTTACTTAAAGATTTAGCTACCATCGGAGGTAAAGAAAGGGTTTTTGCTTTCCTAAAGGTCGCTACAGTGCTCTCAGACAGTTTTTAAATTCTATACAATCGGAACTTGGTAACTGATAATATTACCAACAGCAAATTCTAAATGGGAAGTAATCTTGGAAGTTACTATTAAATTGGTTAGACAAGACTTTCTCTTGACAAACCCATGCTATGTCAGAATTATTACTGCTGTCTCGTCTAGATGATCCTGCAAGCTTCTTTAACCAGTGACTCCACTATTTTCCATGGAACAGAAGTCAAACTAACATCTCTGTAATTACTCGTGTCAGCTTTGATCCCCCCCCCCCCTTTGTGAATTGGAGAAATATTTGCACAATCTGCAGTTTGTAGGGACTTCGCTCGAGTCCAAGGATGCTCTCATAATTATGGCTAAGAGGTTTCTTACTTCCTTTGCCACCTCCTTTAATATAACTGGATAGATCCCATCTACCCCAGGTGCCTTTCTTATGTTTAACTTCAACAATTTCTCCTCCACTTTGCTCCCAGTTGTTACAAAACAGTTTTACCCCCTGTTAGCATTTGACTCTGATTCATCCCCTTTCCTTTTAGAGTTTATTTAAGTAACGAAGTCTTTGCTTTTCTTCTTTGCACCATTTGCCAAAGATTTTTCATAATCTGCCTTTGCTTGCCAAACCTCCTTTGTGACTTTGATTACAGATTGGATTGTATCTACCATAGGTTTCTGTGTTGTCTGACAATTTATGTGCATCCTATGCATTTTTCTTTTCTTTTCTCAGATGAACTAACGAGTCTCGTTAGTTCATCTGACATCCATTTGGGCCTAAACCTAGAGCAGTATTTCTTAGTTGGAACAAAAAGCCTAGAAGCTTCCAAAATTACTTCCTTGAATGCTTCCGATTTAGAATTTGCTGTTGGTAATGTCATCAGTTCATCTCACTGTATAGAAACTAAAAAATCCCTGAGACCACTGTAGTCGCCTTTACAAAAGCAAAAGCCCTTCCCTTTATCCTTGACGGTAGTTACATCTTTAAGTAATTTCCACATCAGTACATTGTGATCACTGTAAATCAGTGGTTACTTTATCTGCAAATTCTTAATGCAAAGGAGGATCAAAAGGCAAATTAATGGAGCCACTGGTTAAAGAAGCACGGCAGGATCATCAAGACAAGAATTCAGTTATAGCTCAGACGCAGCATGGTTTTGTTAAGGGAAAGTCTTGCCGGACAAATTTGATTGGATACTATGATGTGGTCACAAAGAACTGGATGCAGGGGATAACTTTGATATCATATATTTGGATCTTAGAAAGGCTTTTCATACTGTTGCACATGTAAGACTGCTGAACAAATTGGAGCAGTGCGGCATTGGAGGAAAATTGCTGCTGTGGATAAAAGGATGGTTGAGTGGAAGAAGACAGAGTGGTAATCAATGGACACTGCTCATCGTGGACTAGTGTTATTAGTGGAGTCCCTCAGGGTTCAGTGTTGGTTCCGTTGTTGTTTTCTGTATTTATAAATGATATTGATGATGATATATCAAGCTTTTAATGTCCAAGTTTGCAGATGATACGAAGGTTGGCAGAATTGTTAAGGACACTAATGACAGTACGCTGTTGCAACAGGATCTAGAAAATACCAGCCAATCTAGAATCTAAGATTGGCTGAGAGGTGGCAAATTAAGTTTAACATTGACAAATGTAAAGTACTACATATCGGAAGTAGTAACCCCAGAGTAACATATCAACTCTGTGGTACTATACTGACATATGGTAGAGAACGAAAATGATCTTGGGGTAATTGTGCAGACAGATATGATGTTTTCTGAGCAGTGCAGACGGTCTCCAAGAGTAGCTCATGGTGTCTTGTCAATTATATACAGGAATTTTTCCATAAGGGATAAAGAGGTGAGGTGATTATCCCCTTGTATAAGGCAATGGTCAGGCCACACCTTGAGTACTGTATACAGGTCCGGATACTTCATTTTAAGAAGGATGTAGAGCTGTTGTGACAAGTACAGAGAAGGGCAACAAGATTGGTGAATGGAACCAAGGGTTGCTCTTATGAAGAAAGGCTTAAGTTTTGAAAATTACAGTGTCTGGAGACTAGGCACCTGTGAGGTGATCTGATTGATGTGCTGATAATTAGATCAAGAGTATTACTCCCTCTGGTTGCCTCTCGAACGTGCTGCTGTACAAAACAGTCTTCCAAAAAATCCACAAAGGTCATGCTAGTGTGCAAATGGCCAACCCACAAGTTCCAGTCAATATCTGGAAAGTTAAAATCCCCCTTCAATAAGACATTCTGATTTACTGGCCCACTCTTTTTCTCTGCAAAATTGCTCATTATACTCATCGGATTCATTAGGCCTACTACACAAACCTACTCTCATTATTCCTTTCCCGGTACTTGTGTCACACCAAACAGACTCAACAATGCAGTATCCACCAACATCAATTGGATGTACATTTTTAGATTTTATGTATTTCTTAACTAACTGCATAACCCCTCCTCCCTTCCTGTCCTGTCTATCCTTTCTGTATACATTGTACTCCCCAAATTCCAATTCTGCGTTGCTTATATCTGTGTGACAACACGTCTCTGAAATCCCAACAGTATCTGCCTTTGATGTCTTGACTAGCACTTCAAGCTCATCAAATTTATTAATTATACTCCTAAAATTGTGTACATTCAAGTATACATGCACCTGTTTCTACTCTTAGTTACCCTAACACAGCCCATGTATTGATTTGTTATACTATGACTCCCAGCAGTCCTGGAAATCTCCATTGCCTTGTTTTCCGGGCTGCTGCTCATTCTAATAGAAGTAGTACAAGAATCACTTTTGCCCTGCCTGTGGCCACTGTTAACCTTTTAGTCTGTATATCCTCCCCCAAGCTAGCAATTTTCCGACACACCTAACACTGCCTCGATAGCATTACCAAATATTCTTGCACCCTTTCTGTTTAAGTGTGTACCTCTTCCCCTTTAGAAGAATTCTCTCCTGTCAACAAGCACAGATTCGGCTGAAAAAAAATTTTATCCCTTAAGCCTTGCACATTGTCTCCAGATTCGAATTGATCGACAAGGCTCTCATCATATACTCTCTCCTATTGTGTCTGCGCAGAATTGCAGACGCTTTCACATTCAACCCTAACTTACGTCTTTTTTTCAAAATTGAGCTGTACTTGTTGAGTAAATCATCAGATCTGTTGCTCTTAATATCATTAGTTCCAACGTGTACAACAATATCTCCTGTTGTGCCTTTAAAATATGATATCTTCTCTACAACGTCACCAACTTTTGCCCCTGGCAGGCATACCCTGGTCCTGTTCCACCTATCATTACACAAGTAATTACAAAACTGTTAGCCTAATGTTTTTTCCAAGGAAAATAATGGAGACACTGGTTACAGAAATATTGCAGGACCATCTAGACAGGAGTACAGTTATACTGTCACAGCATGGATTTGTTAAGGGGTGATCTTGTCAGACCAATTTGATTGGATTGAAGTAACTAAGAAACAGGATGAAATTAGCATTAGCATTAGTAGAGGCATTTGATGCAAGAAAGCAAGCTTATGCAGCATCAGCCAAAAAAAAAAAAAAAAAAAAACCACTTCCACTTCAACCCTCCGTTTGTTCGAAAAACCTGGCCAGCTGAGCCTTAAATTTATTTAGGCTAACAACTTCCACAACAAGGGATGGATGTCTGTTCCACCAACCAACTACCCGCTGGCTAAAGGCAAACTTCCACACGTCTATCCTCTTTTCTCAATTTGAATTTATGCCCTCTCAGGTGATTATTCTGAGCAAGAGGAAGAATCTCATTGGCATTCAGCATGCTCAAACAATTCAAGGCTTTATACACATCTATCAGATCACCTCGCTGGTGCCTAGTCTCCAGACACTGTAATTTGCAAAACTTAAGCCTTTCTTCGTAAGAGCACCCCTTTGTTCCATTCACTAATCTTGTTGCCCTTCTCTGCACTCGTTCCAGCAGCTCTATATCCTTCTTAAAATGAGGCCTCCAGACTTGTATATAGTACTCTAGGTGTGGCCTGCCCATTGCCTTATACAAGGGAATAATCACCTCCTTATCCCTGCTAGAAAAATTCCTGTATATCATTGACAAGACACCATGAGCTAAACTTGTAGCCAGTCTGCACTACTCAGAGAACTTCATATCTGCCTGCACAATTACACCCAGGTCCTTTTCATTCTCTACCACTGTCAGTGTAGTACCACAGAGTTGATACATTGCTCTGGGGTTGCTGTTTCCCATGTGTAGTACTTTACATTTGTCAATGTTAAACTTCATTTGCCACCTCTCAGCCCATCTGCTCAACCTTTCCAGATCCTGTTGCAGCAGCATAGTGTTAATAGTGTCCTTGACAACCCTGCCAACCTTTGTATCGTCTGCAAACTTGAACATTAAGCTTTTGATATTCCATGATCAATATCATTTATAAATACAGAAAACAATAATGGACCCAACATTGAACCCTGAGGGACTCCACTTATAACATTAGTCCACGATGAGCAGTGTCCATTGATTACCACTCTGTGTCTTCTCCCCCTGAACCACCCCTTTATCTATAGCAGCAATTTGCCTCCAATGCTCCAATTTGTGCAGTGGTCTTCCATGTGCAACAGTATCAAAAGCCTTTCTAAGATCAAAGTATATAATATCAAAGTTATTCCCTGCATCCAGTTCTTTTGTGACTTCATCATAATATCTAATCAAATTGGTCAGGCAATACTTCCCCTTAAAAAAACCATGCTGTGTCCGAGCTATAACTGAAGTCTTCTCTACATGATCCTGCAGTGCTTCTTTAACCAGTACCTCCATTAATTTTCCTGGAACCGAAGTTAAACTCACAGCTCTATAATTACTTGTGTCAACCTTTGATCCTCCTTTGTGAATTGGGGTCACATTTGCACATCTCCAGTCTGTGGGTACCTCCCCTGAGTCCAAGGAAGCTCTCATAATTATGGCTAAGGGTTTGCTTACTTCCTTTGCTGCCTCCTTTAATATAACTGAATAGATCTCATCCATCCCAGGTGCCTTTCTTGTGTTTATCTTTAACAATTTCTCCTCCACTTTACTCTCATTTATTACAAGTTTCTCTAGCTTACTGCCTGAGTTGTATACACCTCTGGCATTCCCCTCGCTGAATAACTCCTCATGAGTGAATGTCGATGCAAAATATTCATTTAGTTTGTTAGCTACCTGATCAGGATCATCAACAGTTGACCCATTGATATCAAGTGGACCAATCTGATTCATCCCCTTCCTTCTAGAGTTTACATAAGTAAAGAACTCTTTGCTGTTTAATTTTTGCATCCCTTGCCAAAGATTTCTCATAATCTGCCTTCGCCTACCTAACCTCCTTTGTAACTTGGTTACAGATCAACTTGTATATATCATAGGCTTCTTTGTCATGTGTTAATTTGTGTGTATCCCATGCATTTTTCTTCTCTGCCATATGTCTCGTTAGTTCATCTGACATCCATTTAGGCCTAAACCTTCAACAATATTTCTTAGTTGGTATGTAAAGCCTAGTAGCTTCCAAGATAAGTTCTTTGAATGCTTCCCATTTTGAATTTGCTGTTGGTAGCATCATCAGTTGGTCCCACTGTATAGAATTTAAATACTGTCTTAGACCATCGTAGTTGCCTTTACGAAAGCAATAACCCTTCCCTTTACCCCTGATGGTAGTTACCTCTTTGAATAAATCCCACTTCAGCACACTGTGATCACTGTCACCTTGTGGTTCCTTTATCTGCAGATTCTTAATGCATGAAGAATCACTACTGATAATCAAATCAAGAGTATTACTCCCTCTAGTTGCCTCACGAACATGCTGATGTAGAATACAATCATCCAATAAATCCACAATAGCCTTGTGGTGTGTGTGACCAACCCACAGATTCCAGTCAATATCTGGGAAATTAAAATCCCCCATTATAAGACTCTCTGATGTACTGGCCCACTCTATTTCCCTGTACAGTTTCTTATTATACCAATCAGAGTCATTAGGCCTATAGCACACTCCTACTCTCAATTTTGATCTCCCAATGCTTATGTCCACCAAAATATCTCGACACTGCACTGTCCAGTGATGTCGACTAGCTTCACTTCCTTGGATTTTATGTGTTTCTTGACTAGTAGCATAACCCCTCCTCCCTTTCTATCCTTTCTTTAGACGTTGTACTCCCCAAATTCCAGTTCTGCATTCCTTATATCTGTGTGACACCATGTCTGATATCCCAACAATATCCGCCTTTGATGCTTTGAGCAATACCTCGAATTCATCAAATTTGTTTACCAAACTCCTAGCATTGGTGTACATGCAAGTATACATGCACTTGTTTCTATTCTTAGCTACCCTAACACAACCCATGTGTTTACTTGTACTGCAATTACTCCCAGCAGTTTCTGAAATATCCTGCATCTTGTTTTTCAGGCTTCTGCTCATTCCAATAGAAGCAGTGCAAGAATGACTTTCACCTCTGCCAGTGGTTACTGTTAATCTATTAGTCTTAGTATCCCCCTAAGCTAGCATTTTTCTGATCCACCTAACACTGCCTCGACAGCATCATCAAATATTCTTGCACCCTTTCTATTTAAGTGTATCTCATCCCTGTAGAAGCAGTCTCTCCTGTTAACAAGTACAGTCCAGGCTGAAAAAAATTCTACCCTCTGAGCCTTGCACAATCTTTCCAGGGCTGAATTGATCCACAAGGCTCTCATCATATACTCCCTCCTATCGTGTCTGTTCAGAATTGCAGACACTTTCAAATTCAACCCTAATTCACGGCTTTTTTTTCAACAGTGACCTTTACTTGTTAAGTAAATCTGCCGGTCTCCTACTCTTGATATCATTAGTGCCAACGTGTACATCTCTATCACCCTTTGTGCCCTTAAAAGATGATATCCGCACAACATCATCAACCTTTGCCCCTGGCAGACATACCCTGGTCCTGTTCCACCTATGCTTTTTACAAAGCATGTTCCCCGTTTCCCTGACAATAAAGTCACCAACAACTACTAGTTCCTGTGAGGCCAGTGCATTCTATCTTGGGGGTTGCCGCTGTGTTGCGTGATGACCAAGTGCAAGCTCTGTGTTGATGTGGGCAGCTGAGAGCTTGATGGGCCCCCTCAATTTAGTTCCTTCGTGGGCATCCACCCTGTCCTACAAGCTCTCATATAGGCCCATAAGAACGCTGAGTCGTTGCCTGATTTAGTTACACTCCTTGCATCGTGTACACACAAAGACATCCCCCATGGCACTATCATGTCCCGTACCTGATTGCTCCACAAACATCATGCAAGCAGTGCATTTTAAAAGGCCCCCTCAGTTCTCTTCTGAGCCACAGCACTCCCATTAGCTTGAGCCTTTTGCTTTGCTGTTCTGGTCTGAGTCATTATTTCGATTTAATTTCAATAAAATTTCAATTTCCGTACAAAATTATGTACCCTAAACTTGCATCCCAACACAGTTATAATGGTATATATATTTTTCAGTGTTAAGTATGAGTTATCTATGAGTTCCCTTTATATAACTTCCATATCAAGTTATGTATTAATTAATTATGTTACATTTGTAATCTAAGTCGTTATATGTATTTAGTTAAAATTACAGTTTAATTGACAACGAAGTTTAACAAGTTTAATAGATTTTACTGATTAATTGACAATATTATACTATACTATACTAACGCTATCTAGTTTGGGATATATGTATCGTATAACGAAAGCGGTAAGTTACGAACGGTAAATCTACGGACACTTAAGTATTAATTAATTTTCAAATCTCGCTGTCTCGATTCAGAATAAACTAGCGATTCTGACTAGGTATATAAGCTATTTATAGAAAATAATTTGATGTAAAAAATGGTCAATAAAGCGGCTAAATATGGCTAAAAAACCTCTCGTTCAGCGGGGCTGCAACTTGTAGCATGTGGATTTGATACCCTTACCGATACTTTTATGCAGTTACAAGGCCGAGTAAAGAATAAATGCACCAGATTAATCAGAAAATCAGAAAATAATGCTATACTACTAAATTTAAATCAAAAGTTTTAGAAAAACAATAATTTCAATCAATAAATAAGAAAAATCCACTTAGCGGCTTTGAACATGTCTGGCTCCCACTAGCCTCATCAGCAGACCCTCCTTTCCTGAAATCCATATACTTGGATTTCAGGAAAGCTTTTGCCACTGTTGTACCTAATATTTTCCTACAGATTGGAGCACTCTGGCTTTAAGAGTAGGTTACTGCTATGGATAAAGAGATGGTTGAGTGGCAGAAGGCAGAGTGGTTATTGATGGCTCTGCTCTTCGTGGAATCAAGTTATTATTGGTTTTCCCCATGGTCTTGCTGTGCTCATTGTTGTTTTCCATATTTATTACGATATTGATGAATTCATGTTAGGCTTAATATCTAAGTTTCGAGATGATATGAATGCTGGCAATGTGGTTAATCACAGTAATCAGGGTCTGCTACTGCAATAATGTCTCAACAAATTAGACAGAATGGCTGACAAGTGACAGTTGAAGTTTGAAATTTTCAAATATTAAACTTCAATTGTCATTTGCACTTGACAAATGCAAGCTATTTTTATATGGGTGACACTAATTTCAGATTAATGTACCAATTGTGTGGTATCACACCACAGAGAAAAAAACACCTTAGGGTGATTGTGCACACAGAGAAGTTCTCTGAGCAGTGCAGACAGGCTGCCCGGACAACTTGTGGGGTTTTATCAAATATATACAGGAATTTTTCAGTCAGGGATAAGAAGGTGATCATCCCATTGTATAAGGCAATGGTTGGATGACATCTTGAATATAGTGTAGCAGTTTGGAGGATTAATTTTATGAGGTATGTCGATCTGTGTGAACTGGTGCAAAGAAGAGCAATAACATTATTTTTGGGGGAACAAAAGTGTCCTCTTACCATGAAAAGCTTCAGTTCTACAAACTGCAGTGCCTGCAGTTTGCAGTGACTTGGAAGGATCTTTCATTTGGTAGTAATCCTTCCAAATAAAAGAGGACTAGAAATTGTGCCAATCATTCCATTTCCTACTTCACGTCCTCATAGTAATAACATGAGGCCGAGAGTGGCCATGATAAAGGGCTGCTTAGGATTATCTAGCCCTATCTATCCCATTAGATTGATTGATTGATTTGAGAGTTAGCATTAGTAGAGGCATATGATTCAAGAAAGCAAGCTTATGCAGCATCGGCCAAAAGAAACCTCTCCCATTTCACCCGTCCATTCATTCCAAATGCCTTCTTCAGCTCAGCCTTAAATTTATGTAGGCTATCAACTTCCATAACAGAAGATGGAAGTTTGTTCCACCAATCAACTACCCGCTGGCTAAAGGCAAATTTCCGTACATTTATTCTACAACTGTCTTTATCAATTTGAATATGTGCCCCCTCAGGGTCTTAATCTGAGCAAGAGGAAGAATTCCATCGGCATTCAGCTTGCTCAAGCCATTTAGGGCCTTATACACCTCAATGAGATCACCTCGCAGGTGCCTACCCTCCAGGCACTGAAATTTATAGAACTTAAGCCTTTCTTGTTAAGAGCAACCCTTTGTTCCCCTGACCAATCTTGTTGCCCTTCTTTGTACTCGTTCTAGCAAATCTACATCCTTCCTAAAATGAGGTCTCCAGACCGCTACACAGTGCTCTAGGTGTGGCCTGACCATTGTCTTGTATAAGAGGATAATCAACTCCCTGTCCCTGCTAGCAAAATTCCTATATATCACTGACAAGACTCCATGAGTTGTTCTGGCAGCTCATCTGCACTGCTCAGCGAACTTCATATTTGACTGCATAATTACCCCAGGTCTTTTCCACTTCTCTGAGTGTAGTACCATGCAGTTGGTACGTTTCTCTTCAGTTATTGCTACCCATATGCAGTACTTTGCATTTGTCAAGATTAAACTTCAGTTGCCTCTTCTCAGCCGATTTACCCAACTTATCTAGATCCAGTTGGAGTAGCATTAGCAAAGGCACATGGTGCAAGAAAGCAAGCTTATATAGCATCAGCCAAAAAAAATACACCCCTAATTTCATCCATCCATCTCACTCCAAATGTTTTGTCAATTTCTGCCTTTAATCTATTTAAGCTATCAACCTCTAAGCATACTGTCTTTACTGTCATTAATAACCCTGCCAACCTTTGTATCATCTGCAAACTTTAACATTAAACCTGATATTATACCTTCATCAATATCATTGATAAATATACAAAGCAACAATAGGCCCAACACCGAACCCTGGGGAACTCCACGAAGAGCAGTGTCCATTGATTACCACTTTCTGCCATCTCCCACTCAACCATCCCTTTATCCATTGTGACAACTTACCCTTAATGCCATACCTCTTCAATTTGTACAGCAGTCTTCCATGTGCAACAAAAGCTTTCCTGACATCCAAGTACAGCAGACTCTTTATTTACCAGGATCAGATTAACCGGGAAGCGGATTAGCCGGGATACTTCAAGATTCCAAATTAAAAAAAAAAAAATCAACCAGAAATCATTAAATTCAAGTAATAAATAGAATAGATATAAACAGATGTTTTGCAAGTCGTAAATAGGTGACAAAAAAGGACAAATTTTTGTCCTTTTTTGTCACCTAAAAAGGACGGATGTTTTTTTTTTTGTTTGTTTGTTTGTTTAGAAATCGCAAAAATGATAGGCAAAGACAAGAGTGCTTTCATTTAAACAAAAACTTGAAATCATTCAAAAGTTTAAAAACTGTATATCGGTTAAATCTCTTAAGAACCATTATAATGTTGGTGACCAAACGGTTCACGACATTGTAAAAAGTAAACGGAAGCATCGTATTTGACATGCATGTAGTGCATGGTAAGCTCTTTATCTATCGCCACACTTTTTATGTAGATTGCTGAACATTTTTCGATACAGCAACCCCCCGACTTACATAGCTTTGGACTTAGATTACGTTATTTATAATTTTTTTTATATGACTGAAGTGCAAATTGTTTTTATTCTTTTATGGCACTTACACCCAGAAATGTGCTTTTGTAAAATGTCAGCTTTCATGCAGTTATAATAGTGAGTTTTTGCCTTAACCCTGTGAAGTTATTTTCCGAAAAATTCATTTTGACCGTTATCATAGTGCCTACTAAGAGAATAAGTGAGAGCGGTATTAGTAAATCTAACAAGAAAAGAAAAGCGATAGAGTTGGATCAGAAAATTAAAATAATAAGGATGTATGAAAATGGCCAAACATTAAAAAGTATTTGGCGGAATTTAGATTTGTCAGTGGCAACGGTGAACACAATAAAGGAGAAAGGCAGAATACGAGAAGCGGTCGGCACCGATGAAGGTCAACTATAATAATAACCAAGGCTATGAAATACATACCAGTTTTTTCAGTACAATAACATGCATTTTTTCTTCCTTTTATATTTTCTTTTCTTATGTACCACTCTGGCTAATTCACTGCTGTCCCCAGATAAAGTTTTTAATTGAACTGATTAAAAATATATAACTATTTTTCTTCATTCTTCTGAGGATATTATGTGGTTTTTGTAATTTTGGCATATCAGGGATATTCACATTACCATTAGTAGAGGCATACGATGCAAGAAAGCAAGTTTACGCAGCATCAGCCAAAAAAAATGCTCCGATTTCACCCCTCCGTTTGATCCAAATAAATACCTGTCCAATTCAGTCTTAAATTTATTTTGGCTATCTATCAACTTCCACAACAAAAGATGGAAGTCTTTTCCACCAGTCAACACCCACTGGCTAAAGGCGAACTTCCACGCATCTATCCTACAACTGTCATTCCTCAATTTGAATATATGCCCTCTCAGATGATTATTCTGAGCAAGAGGAAGAATTCCATCAGCACTGAGCATGCTCAAACCATTCAAGGCTTTATAAACCCCAGGGGCTCACATCTGGTGAGTATGGGCTTGGCACACCCAGGGTCCTGAGCTGATTATCATCATTCTTCTCTTTCTTGGTGATTTCCTTCCCCCTCTCTCTCATGGTAACTCGGGTTTTTTTTTTTTTTTTTTTTTGGCTGGTGCAGCATAAGCCTCAGGCTTCCTTGCACCATATAGCTAATAATAATAATAAAAAATACACCTCAATCAGATCACCTCACAGGTGCCTAGTCTCCAAACACTGTAATCTGCAAAACATAAGCCTTTCTTCGTAAGAGCAACCCTTTGTTCCATTCACTAATCTTGTTTCCCTTCTCTGTACTCGTTCCAACAGCTCTACATCCTCATCAGTATCATCACCAATTCTCATCAATATCATTTATAAATACAGAATACAACAATATACCCACCACTGAACCCTAGGAACTCCAATAATAACATTAGTCCACAAAGAGCAGTGTCCAGTGACCACGCTGTCTTCTCCTACTCAAATATCCATAGCAGCAGTTTTCCTCCAATGCTGCACTGCTCCAATTTGTGCAGCAGTCTTCCATGTGCAACAGTATCAAAAGCCTTTCTAAGATCCAAATATATGATATCAAAGTTATTACCTGCATTCAGTTGCTTTGTGACCACATCATAGTATCCAATCAAATTGGTCTGACAAGACTTCCCCTTAACAAACCTATGCTGTGTCCGAGCTATAACTGAAGTCTTGTCTAGATTATCCTGCATTGCTTCTTTAACCAGTTCCTCCATTAATTTTCCTGGAACAGAAGTTAAACTAACAGGTCTATAATTACTTGTTGCCCTTTGATCCTCTTTTGTGAATTTGTGAATTTGCACGTCTCCAGTCAGTGGGTACTTCCCCTGAGTCCAAGGAAGCTCTCATAATTAAGGCTAAGGGTTTGCTTACTTCCTTTGCTGCCTCCTTTAAGATAACTTAATAGATCCCATCCACCCCAGGTGCCTTTCTTATGTTTATCTTCAACAATTTCTCCTCCACTTTCCTCTCAGTTATTACAAAATTATCTAGCTCACTGCCAGAGTTTAGTTAACCTGTGGCATTCCCCTCCCTGAATAACTCCTCCTGTGTGAATGTAGATGCAAAATACACATTTAGTTTGTTAGCCATCTGGGCAGGATCATCAACAGTTGAACCATCGATATACAGTGGACCAATCTTCCTTCTAGAGTTTACATAGGTGAAGAACTCTTTGCTGTTTTTCTTTGCATCCTTTGCCAAAGATTTGTCAGAATCTGCCTTTGCCTGCCTAACCTCCTTTGTGACTTGGTTACAGACCAGCTTATATCTATCATAGGCTTCCATGTCACCCATTAATTTATATGTATCCCACGCATTTTTCTTCTCTACCACATGCCTCATTAGTTCATTTGACATCCATTTAGGCCTAAACCTTGAACAATATTTCTTTGTTGGTATGTAAAGCCTAGTAGCTTTCAAGATTAATTCTTTGAATGCTTCCCATTTTGAAATTGCCATTGGTAACATCAGTTGGTCCCACCATATAGAATTTAAATGCTGTCTCTGACCTCCGTAGTCGCCTTTATGAAAGCAAAAACCCTTCCCTTTAACCTTGATGGTGAAGGCTTCCCATTTAAAATTCAACATTGGTAACTCATCAATTGATCCCACTGTACAGAATTTAAAAACTGTCTGAAATCCCTGTAGTCACCTTTACGAAAGAAAAACTCTTCTCTTTAGCCTTGATGGTAGTTACATCTTTAAGTAATTCCCATATCAGTATATTGCAATCCCTATCACTGAGTGTTCCTTTATCTGCAAATTCTTAATGCATGAATAATCACTGCTGATAATCAGATCAAGGGTAGTACTCCCTCTGGTTGCCTCTCGAACATGCTGCTGTAGAAACCAGTCATTCAATAAATCCACAAAAGTCATGCTAGTGTGCAAGTGACCAACCCACAAGTTCCAGTCAATATCTGGAAAGTTAAAATCCCCCATCATAAGACATTCTGATTTACTGACTTGTTCTATTTCTCTGCACGATTGCTCATTATACCCATCGGATTCATTAGGCCTATAACACAGACCTACTCTCAATTTTTTCCTTTCCCAGTGCTTATGTCACACCAAACAAACTCAACATTGCATTGTCCACCAACATCAATTGGATGCACTTCCTTAGATTTTATGTATTTCTTAACTAACAGCATAACTCCCTCCTTTCCTGTCCTGTCTATCCTTTCTGTATACATTGTACTCTCCAAATTCCAATTCTGCACTGCTTATATCTGCATGACACCATTCCTCTGATATCCCAACAATTTTGATGCCTTTGACGTCTTGACTAGCAATTGAAGCTCATCAAATTTATTAACTATATTCCTAGCATTGGTGTACATGCTAGTATACATGCACCCTTAGTTACCCTAACACAGCCCATGTATTTATTTGTTCCACTATGACTCCAAGAAGCCCTTATTGCCTTGCTTTCCAGGCTGCTTCTTATTGTAATAGAAGCAGTGCAAGAATCACTTTTTCCTCTGCCTGCAGCCTTTTAGTTTGTGTATATCTCCCGAAGCTAGCAGTTTTCCAACACACTTGACACTGCCTCGACAGCATCAGCAAATATTCTCTCAATCTTTCTATTTAGGTGTACACCATCCCTGTAGAAGCATTCTCTCCTGTCAACAAGCATCGACCTGGCTGAAAAAAAATTCTACTCCGTGAGCCTTGCACAATCTCTCCAAGGCTGAATTGATTGACATGGCTCTCATCATATACTCCTTCCTGTCATGTCTGGCAGAATTGCAGACACTTTCACATTCAACCCTAACTCGCGACTTTTTTTTTCAATATTGACCCATACTTGTTGAGTAAATCTGCAGGTCTTTTACTCTTAATGTCATTAGTTCCAACATTTACAACAATATCACCTTTTGTGCCCTCAAAAGATGATATCTGCTCTACAACATCATCAACTCTTGCCCCTGGTACACATACTCTGGTCCTGTTCCACCTATTCTTCTTGCATTGTATATTCCCCGTCTCCCTGACAATACAGTCACCAACAATAAGTAGTTCCTTTGGGACCAGCGCATTCTGCCTTGGAGATTGCTTCTGTGTTGCCTGATGCACAGGAGTGAACTCTGCCGTTGAGCTGGGCAGCTGAGAGTTTGATAGGCCCTTCATATTAATTTCTTCGAGGGCATTTACCCCATACATCAAGCTCTCATTGTCGCCCATCAGATTGCTGAGTTGCCATCTAATTTCTTGACACTCTAGACACCTAGCACACACACACACACACACACACACAAAGGCATCCTTCTTGGCTAGCTCATGTCCTGTTTTAGAAAGGTCAGCAAACATTTGACATTTCACACATTTTTTGAGACTGTGATGCATTGGAGAATCGCCCCTTCCCCTCTTGTTTCTCCCTTGAGTCACAGCACTCTTGCTGGTCTATGATATTTGCTTTGCAGCTCTAATCTGGGTCATGATTTCCATTTAAATACAATTTAATTAACACTGAAATTTAATAAGATTAATAATATTTCTGATTAATTGATAATACTATAATCAGCTGACAGATTCCTAATTGAGTGCTTTGTATTAAGCTATATAGTTTTACTTTACACCTTAAGCTATCAGTTCACGATATATATACGTTACACTATTTCTTATCGACTACAATAAAGTGACTAGTTCAACAGTATTGGCGCCAACACTGGGAATCGTAACTTCCAAAAATCGCTAGTTAAATTCAAAATAAGCTAACGAACGCTACTAAACCTATTTAATACTTATATAAAACACAGTGTAGTATGTTAATTAATGAGAATATTGTAAAATTTAAAAATACTTATCCCTTTACAGCAGCCAAAAATCCACTGACTGTTCTCTTCCACAACTAAAGTGCCCTCCTGGTGCTTTAGTCGCCAGGAGGAGTTCTTGGCTGAAGAGCTAATGTGGCTAAAATGCACCTCTCGGTAGGTAAATGAACAATCTGTGTAAGATTATTAATCACAGAAGCCTCAGCATCTCAACCAACTGGGTTCATGTAACTAGAAAACTGCAGTTGTGAACATTGAAATTACTATGAAAAATTACCTCACTGTTTGCAAAAGTAAAGCTGGAGAAAGTATTTTGAATGAAAGGAAGTCTAACAATTGAGTGTGATTAGTAGAGTTGAAAGAATGAAGAGGAAACACAGATGAATCCTCCATTAAATCCACAAAATTTTACAGGAGGAGGTAGAGAGATCTTATGACAGAAGAGATCAAAAAGATATTCCAAATTAAGAAGTCTCTGACAAAGAATATCAGAGTGGACATATGCACTAATACCAACTAGTACCATCTTAAAGCAAAAGAATCAGAGTGAATAATTAGGGCAACTAAGATGAATAGTAGATAATTGAGATTCTTTCAGAAAAAGTAAGTGAGCTTTGGCAGATTGTAGATGGAAATGGTCAACATTGGGATTGGAACTGAGGCAATGCATATTTATGAAATGAATAAAGAAATTTTTTAGAAGTTGAAGTCTTTTTGCAGATAAGAGTATTCTCAGTTTGACTATCTATGATGTGTTCACTAGATAGAGTAAAAGTAGAAAGATGTACACATGTGTAATCGTACTGTAAGCTTTTTGCACATGATTTATTGATTTATTATAGAACTTTTAAATGGACTTTAATCCAAGGAGGCTCTCAAAATTATGGCTAAGGGTTTGCTTACTTCCTTCACTGCCTCCCTTAATATAATTGGATATATCCCATTCACCCCAGGTGCCTTTTTTATGTTTAACTTCAACAATTTCTCTTCCACTTTCCTAACCACATATTTCTTTTTACCTCCTACAAAGACTGGCATCGAGAGAGAAAGAGAATACAAACAAATAAATATACAGTTCATGTACAGACCATTGGGTTTCTACAGACTGGATGTATACTTCTCATTATTAAAAGTTATTGAGATTTAAAAATTTCAAATGTATAAAGTTACTGTTTAAATCTTTATATTTAAACAGATGGCTACCAAACATTTGTTTAAAATAAAAATAAAAGAGTTTTCAGATTTGGATAAGAATGTTCTTAAATACTTTAGATACCAACTGCCTTTATGAACTTTTTTACTTTCATTATAAATGTGTTAAATTTGCTTGTTGAAAATATATTTTTATTACTTTTCTTTTGTTAAAAGGACTTATTTACTTAAGATAGTCATATTACAAAATTCAATCTCAGTTTACTTGCTACGAGTAACTAAGATTGAAACCTGTGAAACCTAGATTACAAGAGACAACTTTATACACATTGTTCCCACCTCTGGCCTTCGGGCAACTTAAGCATTAAGGGTTAAAGGGATTACTGTTCTGCAATGTAATTGGTGCCTGTAAAACCAATGCAGCCACCTATCCTACATACCGAGAAGTTGTGCGAGTCAGCTGCTTTCTATAGCCAGTCAGAAGATTGAGGCATATTCCTGACACAGATAATAGCCTCTGGTCAATTTGTGTTTTTTGTTTAAAATAAAAATAAAAATTTTATTAAAGGAAATACTACATTATCTTTGTATGTGCTACATCTGATTCCAGAAATTCTTGTTATTTCGTGAGAGTGAAAAAAATAATAAATTCGGGATTTATAATCGCTTCAGAAAAAAAATATCGGGCAGGATCAGTGTTTTACAAATTTCGAAAATAGTAGAGAAACTCCAATTATAAATTTCTATAAAGTATAGCCTATTTTGTGACGTCTGAGCTTTTTGGTTTCTCCTCCAGTTGACGAGTATTTCGCTTGAATCGCACACGTTCTCAAGTGTGAGTGTAGTTGCAGGTTAAAAGAAACGAAAGCATAATTCAAATTTTGTTATAAAGTTATTTAGTCTCCACATAAAAAAAAGTAAGTTTTAATAAATAGTTGTAAAGAAACCTTTCTTTTGTGTACTTAATTTCCTTTAGTTGAACTGTAACCATACATTTTATTTTTATAGATTATAAAATTATATGTAATTATTAGTTATTTAAAATATATGTTTTTGAATTCAATTTTTGTCTCATTTCCAAAATGAGTTTTAAGCACAGTAATTGAATTGGATGTAGTCATTGTTAAATTTTTTGAGTAAAGAGTTCAAGCAAAAGGTTCCCCTTGTTAATTTTTTAAGCAGAACATTTTCCTTGTTAAAATACTTCTTTATACTACAAAAATGCAGATTGTGAGCAAACTACTATTTAAAATAATCTGCATCGAGTTTGTCTTTTTCTAATCATACATGGCAATCACACAGCTCCACAATGAACAGCAACGAAGCGGGTTTTTGAGTGCTGCATATGCGGTTTATTTGCAGACAAAAAAATGACCATCTCATTTTTTTATTTGTACCTGTAAATTGAAATTATTTTCTAAAATATTACAATACTGTATGTGCAATAAAACATATATCATTCACTAACTTACTGAAAAATTTTAGCATTCCCCTTGTTAAATTTTTCCTCATTCGCTTTTTTTGTCATTCGCTTTTTTTTTTTAACCCCAGGGGCTCACATCTGGCGAGTATGGGCTTGGCACACCCAGGGTCCTGAGCTGGATATCATCATTCTTCTCTTTCTTGGTGATTCCCTTCTACTCTCTCTCTCTCTCTCTCTCTCTCTCTCTCTCTCTCTGGGTAATTCAGAAATTTTTTTTTTTTTTGGCTGGTGCAGCATAAGCCTCAGGCTTCCTTGCACCATATGGCTAATAATAATAATAATAATAATAATAATATCATGTAAAATAGTAAATGGTAATTATTAAAATATCATTGTGTTTATAAACTAAAATTTATTTCAATTTGTGCATATGCCTGAATGAAACAATTTTTAAAAATGCCATTCCAGAATTCTTGTCTGCATATCTACAATAAACGATATTATTTATTTAACTGCATTCCAAATTTAGTTAACATAAAAAAATCCTTAAAAATTTATAAATTATAGGTAAGAATAAGATGTCGAAACAACCAGGTGAAGCAGAATTTCAAAAGAAGTAGTTGAGGAAATTGTCAAATTATTTTCGAAAATGGTTTGAGGCAATGGAGATCACTGATCAAAATAATGAAACCCCTATTAACTGCAATTCAGTTATTCCTGAAGCTGAAGTAAATTGTAGCAAAACAGAGGCACATAATTCTGAAAATGACCGGAAAACTGAGTATGAGTCAACCTCAGATTGTAAAAAATTAAAATAATAATAATCATATTATGCTGAACTTAAATAATACGACATCTTGGCCATCAGATATTTCTGATAAAATAAGTTGCTTTTTAATAGAAAATGGACCGGATTAAAGCAAAAATGCAAATTTTCGTTATTCTTTATCCACGGACGGACATCGATTTTCTGTTGAGTAGTTTGAAAAAAAACTTGCTAATGGTGAATTTGTAGACAGAAATTGGCTGATTTACTCCAAAGAAATTAAATCTTTGTATTCTTTTCCATGCATTTTATTTGGAACTAATAAAAATAGCAGTGTGCCTTCCCTGGTCAGTTGAAAGAAATTCTTTTCCTCTTGGAAACACTTATATCGATGTATTCAAAACCACGGAAATTTGTTAAACACCATGAACATTTTCTAAAATGAAAATCAGTGGAAAAAAGTTAAATTCCGAATTTATTGATGATACTCTACAAAAGCAATTTTAACAGAGAAAGAAAAATGGAGACAAATTTTAAAAATTATTCTGGACACAATATTATTTTGTGAAAAAAATAATCTTACATGAAGAGGCATAAATGAGATAATTGGGAATCTGAAAGCTGGAATATTCCTCAATATTATTGAACTTTATAATAAGTCATTATAATAAAGAACTTAAAGAACTAGCAGAACAAATTCAAAAAGGAACTGTGAATTATTTATTGCATAAAATTCAAGATGAGTTTGTTTAATTGGAAATAAAATTGAGGCTAGTGTTATTTCAAAAATTAAAAAAGCTAAGTAGTTCTTGTTAATTGATTGCACACCCGATTTATCATATTATGAACAAATATCCCAAATAAATAGATACGTGCAAATTATTGACTGAAAAATATCAATAGAAGAGAGCTTCATTGATTTTATAGAAAGTAAAGAAAAGACTGCCATTGGATTGGCAAAAAAAAAATTCTTACCAAATTAGAAAAGGATGGACTTGACATTAAAAATGTAAGGGGTATAATAAGAGGTCCATTATGGCAGGAAAATATAATACTGTGCAGGCAATAATTTTTTTAAAAAAATTAATTTGCAACGTTTGTACCATGTGCAGCACATAGTCTTAATTTAGGTGGTATGTGTGTGGACATGTGTTGTGCAAGGCAGCCCCTAAACGTTAGTTCATCTGCTCCATGGTTTTCTGTGATGACATACAAAACTCTGTACAGTGGTCAGAAATGTAGTGCTATTTTTGTGTAGTGTGTGTTGTTTAGCTTTTTCTGGCCGCTTTGCTACCAGGAAGTAGCCTTCCTAATACCCGTCCACACCACAAGGAGGTGGGCCCAACTATACACGTATTAAACTAAATGTAATATTTCCATAGGAATAAGCACGGGTCCTATGGGTACAGCAGTCTCCTGTAATCACATACAGTGTGAATACCAAAAAGAATCCCACATCCACTGGAGAAAGTGCAATAGCAATGGATACCATACCCAGGAAGCCCATATCTGGGTACAAGCAGTTTAAAATCCCATCTCTAATAAACAAGAGACCAGCAAATCCTGCCCCCTAAGGGACTAGCATAAAAAAAAAATATATATTACTTTTCAAAAAAAATAAAAAATAATAATAAATTTAATTAGATAAAATGTTAAAATAATAAAATAATTATTATTAAAGAAAAAGAAATAAAATAATTAAGAAAAAAAAGTAGCTTTGTTGAGTATAGAAGTCAGCTCAGTAATCCATGTCTATTGAAAACCTGTGTAGCAGCTGAGAAGGCATTTTGATTTGCAGTAAGATATTTTTCATTTCCAGGTACTAAACCAAATGTAATATTTCCATAGGAATAAGTGCAAGTCCTATGGGTGCAGCAGTCTCCTATAATCACGTACGGTGGTGAATCCAGGGGAGAAATTATACACTGTACTAGATAATGCTTGTCTTAAATCTTGGTAAACTGGGCAGAAGAATAAGACATGACTCCAGTCTTCACAGGCGCCACAGAAACAGGTATCTGACGTTGCTAGATTGAATTGAAGAAGACGAGCATTCAAAGAACTGTGGCCAGTTAGAATGCATGATGTAAGAAGGCTTGTGTAGAACCAAAACTGATTACTTTTTGAGGTAGTGAATTTAATATCAGATATAAAACATCTGGTCACTGCTCCTTTGGTTGAGGAATTCCATCTTTTATGAAGCTCAGTCTAACATTTCGCTTTTTCATTCTTTGGATCAGCAGTGGGATCATAGATAAAATCGGAAAAAGTTAGAGGATATCCTTTACAAATATATAGTAAACAAAGCTTTTTACATAAGATACAGATCCAGAGGTAATAAGCCTGCAATGGCTTGCAAAGATCAGGTTGAAACTGTTCTACAAGTTCTCAGGAGAGCTAGCAAAAAGGTCCGTTGGACACTGTCTAGTTTGCTTTGAATTGTAATGTTTGGTTCTGTGAAACCATATGCTGTCTGCATATGTAATGATTGGAATAAACACTGTGTAGTATAGAATTCTGAGATTTCCCTTTTTTAAATCCCAGTCCTGTCGAGAGGTTTTGAATAACATTTGTAAAAGTTTGCAAATTTTTTTTGGAAAGATTCTGGATGTGTGGTAAGAGTGACAATTTTTCATCAAAAATTATACCAAGATGCTTATGAGTGGTAACAAGTGTCAGAGATACTCCATTAAACTTGACAACCGTAGGTCTATTGTGATCTAGTTTTCCGTGAAATATCATTATCTTGGTTTTAGATGGTGTCACCCTTAATTTATTTTTCAGAATTCAATCCAGCAAGTTATCGAGTACAGAGTTAGCCCGTTGTTCTAATGCGCCATAAAACACTCTCCCACTAAACATTGTCGAGGTGCCTTCAGAATCAATAAAAACTGCCAGTGTATATTTGTAACAGGTGGGAAGGAGCAGCAGTGCGTAGCACTCGCTTCTTGATTAGACCGGGGTTCGAGCCTGTCACCACCAAAAACGGAGGATGCGGAAAGGTCAGGGAATGACCAGCGCATATCCCGGAGCAATGTGGCCTTAGTTGCTAATGCTCCTAAAAAAAAAACCAAATAAAATATATTTGTAAGTAGAGCTATCAGTTAGCTTTTTTAATTCAAAAAGTGCATCGTCACAACTACAACCAGGTTAAATCCATACTGAAGAGAGGAAAATAGATTACTTTCCAAAAGAAGTTGATTACATCTGTATGCCATGAGGTTTTCTAGTAACTTGCCTAAGTGAGATAATAAAGTGATAGGCCTGTGTGATTTAGGATCACTTGGTGGTTTACCTGGTTTTGGGATTATTTTAATGACAGCAGACTTCCAAATAATGGGGAAATTCCCAGCTTCAAGACACTTGTTGAAGAGTTTCAAAAAATGGTTTGGCTTAATAGAGAAGAATCTTTTTATGAAAATGGTTTCCAGTAGATCAGTTCCTGGGCATTTGTTATTACTTATCGAAGAAATTGCATTTTTAAGCTCTTCCATATAAAATGAAGGAGGTAGAAATTGGGAGAATCATATTGCTCATTTTCTTTCCTAACTCCAGAGTGGTAAGCAGAATCAAGAGTTCTATCATCATTGGGAAAAAGTCTGTCAAGTATTTCATTTGGTAGTTTGCGTCCAGTTCAGAGTTTCAGTATTATTTGAGATTATTCTATTAAAGATATCACCAGGAGTTACCCTATTTCCCCATGTATAAGACGCACCTTTTTTCGAAAAATTTGGGGTCTAAAAACTGGGTGCGTCTTATACAGTGGTTATAGATTTTTTTACTTGCATTTCCCGCTTTTTTGCGCTTGTTGTCTTTGCGCTCATTGTTTCGCACTTGTTACCGGTATATTAGGTTACGTTTCGTTACGTTCTGCCCAGAAATGGCTCAGAAAAGATTTTTGTACAGTGCTGAATTCAAGTTATGAGGAGTTGTATGAATTTTATGATGAATAAAACTTGAGTTCAATAACTTTATGTAATGCATTTTTTTTTCAAATTTCGGGCCCCAAAATTAAGGTGCGTCTTATACATGGGGAAATACGGTAATTTATTTCTAATGATTTTATATATAAGACCCCATGGATCTCGGTTTCCAGTTGTACGTACAAAATTCTACCAAGATTTGACCTTACTATTATATATTGCTTTAGTATTTATATCCTCTTCTCATTTTTATAATTTAAATGTAACCTATTAACTTCAAGTAAAGGCTGTCTATTTTGTTTTGCTCTTTGATAAAGGCACCTAGCGTGATGAACCTTGCGGCTTTGAATTATTAGCTCATTTATCCACCGTCGAGTAAATTTTGTACGGAAAGCTTTCCTTTTGGAAGGTTTTGTGATAGTTGTAAAGATAGTGTTTTTAACAAAATTTGCCAATTGATTATCATCAAACTGGTCCACAGAGTCTGTAGAATCAGACAGAAGATCTTTAAAGATTGATTTATCAAAGTTTTCCCAAATTATTAGTAGGGAAAATCTGACCAGATCATTAGGTGGAGCTGTAGTAGTTTTAGAAGAACATAGGTCAAAAGATATAAGTCAATGATTGGAAACTGTCAAATCTGTATGAACATCCTACTCAGAAATTAGAGAAGAGATATTGCTTGTTGCCAGAGTAACATTGATGTTAAACTGCCCCAGGGTACTACAAAAGGTAGATGGCTTATTTGGGAGATTAAGAACTTTCAATTGATGAGCAAAAATTAAATCTTCTAATAACTGCCTTCTGTGGTCGGTAGTTGCACTATGCCACAGTGAAGATTTGGAATTTGCATCCATTAGGATAATAACAGGTTCTGGTAAATATTTAAAAAGAGCAGTCTCTAGTCCACTATCTTTAGATATTAATCCATTTCTGGATTAATATCTAAAGATGGCAGACAGTATAAAGAAATCAAGTAGAAGGACATAATTTCATTAGTAGCTTGTATACAGGTAGCATGCTGTGAGCAGAGAGAAGTGATGGTGAGAATGTCTAGATTTCTGTTGAATACAATAATAGCTGTTTCTGGATCTTCGTGAGGGGATTTTATTATTGTGGTGGATAAAGGATAGCCCATGATTTTACCATGATAGTAATACTATTCCTGTAAATAATGTCTGGAGAAAGGATATCTGCAAATCTTCGAATTTTTTCATCAGTTACTGTCTTAGATCTCTGGGCATTTAATTGACTGATTTTTAATTTGGCGGTCAAGAGTAGATTCTTCAGCCTCATTACTGATATGATCATTAGGACTGGATGGGAATAGTTCTTTGTCTTACTGTTTTCACAGCTCTCTGGTTCTGGACACAGGACATCTCTAACAGAGTGATCGGCTATCTTCTTCTTTCGTTTACAATTGGCACATGCTGGAGGGTCACTTTTGTTGGGACACTCCGAAAATATGTGCCCCAAATGAGCACAGTGTCCGCAAGTCGTACTTCATTTTTGCAAGGGTTAGATGTGTGTCTGTATGATAAACAAAAGAAGCATTTGGTAACTGTCATAAAGGCCTTAAATTTATGAGATGTTAACATGCAGTGTCAGTAATGTCTGGGATGATAGGTTTTTGGCATTCTTCTAAAAATATTTACTGTTTTTCTTGTTCCACTAGTTGCTGGAAAATTTTAATGAATACTTTAAAGATATCACTTAAAGGACATACAGACACAAGATGGTCATCCAAAGAACGAACTATAAAATCTTTGTTTTTACAAATAACAAAAGTTCATAAAATCTTAATTAATATTGAATATATGTCTGCAAAGGCGAAAACTATCAGTATTACTCAGTCTCCTTATGTACAAGTAGACTATGCATTTTTATTCAGATTGGCTGTATGGAATAAAATTCATAATGTCGACTGTGTAAATAAAGCGTTGCAAGCTAAAGGCTTTGAATACATAAATCTTAATTAATAAGGGAATTGATAAAAAAAATCTCCAAGAAATATGGGAAAGCAAATTTCAATTTTTTTTTTTTTTTTTTGCATATGCCATTTCCACAGCAGAAAAAATGAGTATTTCAGCTACATTTCCAGATGAAAGAAAAAAAGAATGACAGTTTCTTTGGACTATTTAAATTTATATGCTGAACAACAATTTTGTATTGAAATTAAATGTTTTGGATGTTCTTATAAATGGCTTAAGCACTATATTTGAAAAACTTAATACTATTTGTTCAGATGGTCCATAGGTTGTGACAGACATTCTCTCAGATATGCCAGACAAGCTGTACTTGCTACCTGGGAGTCTAAAACTCTGATGGAACTGTTACTCAGGTGACACTCAAGTCAAGTGGACCCAATTTCTGAGAAGTCCGGACAGTCTGTGATAGCTAAATCCTCTGCTTCCACCTTCATGATGGTGGGACAGTTAGTAATCCTGAGTATAACCTCCATGCACAAGTACATGGTGGGTGACCACCCAGGTTTAGAGGGGCTTAGAGGGGAACAGGTATCCTGTGTGTTATCAGACACTCAGCCTAAAACACTGATGGATCCAATATCTCTCTATTACAGAAGATTTAGGAGAAGTCCGGTTGGCCTGCCTCCCTAAAATCCACTCATGCACACCTTCTCGATGGTAAGCCCTGTTACGTCACTTAGGTGGCAACGAACGTGTAGAGTGATTCTCTTCAAGACGCCTGGTCAGCGTGAAGAGGAAAAGACCAAACCCTCCAGCAATGAGAGCACAACAATACAAATGGCCCTCAGTCCCCAGCAGCTTTCACTCTCCCTCTTACGGCAGCGAGAGGATCAGAGTGGAAGCAGAGGGTGCTAAGAATCTCTGGGTACGACCAGGCTGCCATGCACGGAAATTGAACTTGGCCTGTTATAATGTACGATCACTCATCGGTGAAGACAGGATATTAGAGCTGGAAAAGGAATTAGAAAATGTGAATTGGAATATCATCGGTTTGGCTGAAACAAGAAGAAGAAATGAATCACTTATAAGTTTATCAAGTGGAAATCTGCTGTACACCAATGGAAACAGTGAAAGGAGTGAAGGTGGAGTTGGGTTTCTGGTCCATAAAGATTTTAAAAACAACATTTTGGAATTCAAAAGTACATCACCAAGGGTGTCAAGACTAATACTCAAGATTTCTAAGAGGTACAAGCTAAAGATTATAATGATTTATGCACCAACATCGAGCCATGATGATGAAGAGGTTGAAGAAATGTACACTGAAATTGAGAGTCTTCTAGATGAGCAGAAAACCCACTACACTATTATTATGGGGGACTTCAATGCTAAGGTTGGAAAAAGGCAAAACAGCGCAGAAAGAGGAACTATAGGAAATTTTGGAATTGGTGAAAGAAATAAAAGAGGTGAAAGACTTGTGGAATTTGCAGAATCTCAAGGACTGTCAGTAATGAACACTTTTTTCAAGAAAAGGGTGAACAGAAAGTGGACATGGAAGAGTCTAAATGGATTAACAACTAATGAAATCGACTTCATCCTCACTAACAGAAGATATATTGTCAATGATGTTACCGTCCTGAATAAGGTAAATGTTGGAAGTGATCACAGAATGGTAAGATGTACACTTGATATAGATGTAGGAAAGGAAAGGAAAAAACTGACTCGAGTAAATAATACAAAGGTCTTTGAAATAACAGAGGAGGAGAAAAAGCAGTATGTACTGGAACTTAAGAACAAGTTTGAGCTTCTGCAGACTGCTCAGGACCAAGATATCGACGAGGAATATTACAACTTTCTGAAAGTGATAAAGCCCAAGAAACCTATAGGGAAACAGAAATCCAAAGAAGAAAAAATTAGTCAAGAAACACTTGTCATGATGAACCAAAGACAACAAATGAAGAGCAAGAAAAACACTGACAGGGAGAAAATTGAGTATATTGAGTTATGCAAAGCCATTAGAAAGACACTCAGAGAGGACATAAGAAGATTTAACACAAGAAAAGTAGAACAAGCATTAAGGGAAAACAAAGGATTTAAATCAGCAGCCATGAGCAGTAATACAGAAAGACAAATGATACTGAAACTGAAGAATAGCGATGGTGTACTTATAAACAGCAGAGAAGGCATAATTCAAATAGCAGAAGACTACTATAGAGAATTATACAAGGAGCGAGGGAATGATACCAGCAGTGGGGAAGATGGACTGCAAAGTAGCAACACATACGACATACCCGATATTCTTCCTGATGAGGTAGAACATGCATTGAAGAAAATGAAGAATCAGAAAGCCCTGGAGGAAGATGAAGTTACTGTAGAGTTGTTAAAATTGGGAGGAAGAGACATAACACAAAAACTGGCAAGGCTCTTCACAAAGTGCATTAGAAAAGGTGTGATGCCTAAGCAGTGGAATAATGCAATCTTAGTTTTGCTGCATAAGAAAGGAGATAAATTGGAAATTATAGACCAATTAGCTTGTTATCCCATATCTACAAGTTGTTCACAAGGGTCAGATTAGAAAGAATACTTGATGAGAATCAACCGAAAGAGCAAGCTGGCTTTAGGACAGGATTCTCAACTATGGATCACCTTCACGTAATATCACAGCTAATGGAGAAAGCAAATGAATATAAAACACCATTATGCCTGGCATTTGTGGATTATGAAAAGGCATTTGACTCCATACAGCATAAGGCAATGTTTCGGGCACTGGAAAGACAAGGCATAGATACCCCATATATTATGATTTTGAAGAAAATATATGAGAGTGCTACATCCTTTATTAGACTAGACAAAGACAGTAGCAAATTTAAAATCGAGAAAGGAGTTCGACAAGGAGACACAATATCTCCGAAGCTGTTTACTGCTGCCCTTGAGGAAGCTTTCAGAAGATTAGACTGGTCGCAGAAAGGAGTCAATGTGAACGGAGAGTACCTAAACCATTTACGATTTGCAGATGACATTGTGGTCATAAGCCACGATCCCAAAGAATTAGAGGAAAATCTTAATCAGTTATGCAGAGTTAGTAAGGATTTTGGACTAAAGATGAATATGGCTAAAACAAAAGTAATGATGAACAAGTATGCCACGGAAAGGGAAATAATGATTGAAGGAGCAGTAATTGAAAAGGTGGAGTCATATACTTATCTGGGACAAGTTATTAGCTGTAATAATGATAAATGGCTGGAAGTCAAGAGAAGAATAAATTTTGGATGGATAGCATTCAGGAAATATAGTCACATACTGAAGAGCAATATCCCAGTTTGTCTGAAACGTAAAATAATGAATCAATGTATACTCCCCACCATGACTTATGGAAGTGAAACTTGGGCACTCACCAAAAGAATGGAAGAGAAGCTAAGAACTACACAGCGAAGAATGGAACGAATTATATTGGGAATCAGACTGTTAGATAAGAAGAGAAACACATGGATTAGGCAGCAAACTCAAGTAAAGGACATTCTTATCAAAACTAAAGAACTAAAATGGTCTTGGGCAGGACACATAGCTCGAAGACATGATGACAGATGGACTAAGAAAATAACAGAATGGTACCCAAGAGGAGCTAGGAGAAAACCTTGGAAGACAAAGGCGGAGATGGATAGATGAAATTCATGAGTTTTTGAGTAGTAAATGGATGGCCAGTGCTCAAAACAGAAGGAACTGGAAAGTTGCTGGAGAGGCCTTCATCCCGCAGGGGGCGGCATTCCTCCATGTGGCGCCCACACCACATGGAGGAATGCCGCCCCCTCCATGTTATTAGGCAGTACTAGGTGGTAGATGACTCATCAACCGGTGCAATACCACCACTTTGCTTATTGGAGGCTTGAAGTGGTGGAACCCATGTTTAGTCTCTAGAGCTAAGTTCCGGTCAACCCTTCCCCATCTCTTCCATCATGCAGTATAACTGATGACTTGAGGTTATGATGAACATTGTGGCGAGATCCATTATTCCTTACATTTCAAGGGTACAGCTTTAAAACGGTGTTCGCAGACCAGCCGCTACTTAGTACACTGGAACAAACCTATTGGTAACTCTCTCTAGGAGGCTTCCGGATCAGCTAGTGTATAATCTTGCTACCTCTCCTCTGCCAGATAGTAACTGGAGGGAGTCTGAGTAGTGTGTATGCGGGGGGCATTGTCGAGGCCACGTTATGTCAAGGATCTGGGTATATTCTTACCATATGTATGCCATATCCAAAAATTTCATTACTTCATACAGCATGTCCCACTCACTTTTTCTTACTATTGAATACACCATGAATTGTCAAACTAATAGAGCAAGCTTATCTGCGAAAAGATCTAAACCTCCCAAACACTTCCTAATTCATTTCACAAATATACGTGGTCTCAATTCTAATCTCAACGATGTCCATTTCCACTTGAAGTCTGCGAAACCCCATGTACTTTTTTCTGACAGAATCTCAGTTATCGGTTGATTCAACTACTGCTCATCTCAGATGCCCAAATTATTCGCTGTATGATTCCTTTCTGCCTCAAAGGTGGTACTTGTGCATATGTCTGTTCTGATATCCCCTGTCAGAGAATTGGTAATTTGGAATCTCCTCTCTTCGATGTTCTCTGGCTTAAAATCTCTTTACCTCATTGTGTCAAATTCATCTGTTGTCTCTACCATTCTCCCAACTTCACTAATCACTTGGAGCTCTTTTACTTCCTCTCTTTGCAACTTGACTTTCTCCAGTCCAACTTTCCTAACAGTGGGGTAATTTTCCTTGGTGATTTTAATGTTCACAACTCCAGCTCGCTTCCATTTTCTAGTCACACCGACCCAGCTGGTCGAGATGCTGAGGCTTTTGTAATTACTAATGATCTTGCACAGATTGTTCATTTACCTACAAGAATTCCGGACAATCCTAATCATACAGCCAACATGCTTGATCTGTTTCTCACAGACAACCCTTCTAAGTACACTGTTGACGTGAGAGGTCCCTCAGGCACTTCAGATCACAACTTGGTGATTGTCTCTTCTCCAATGGAACCTTTATCTAATGGCTATTTCCAACCTCATGTTGTTTGGCATTATAAGAATGCAAAATGGGATGACCTGCGAGACTTCTTTTCTTCTTTTCCTTGGTCGGATTACTGTTTCAAAACTTCTGATGTCAACATTTGCTCAGATCATGTCAGTGAAATTATTCTTGCAGGAATGGAATCCTCTATCCCACATTTCACTTTAAAATCTCGTCCTTTATCTAATTGTCTAAAACAGCCTTAGCACATTTATTGTAAAACCTTGGTTTTCCAATAAATGTGCTAAGGCTGTTCAAGAGAAGAACGTTGCATGTCATAATTGGCTTGTTTCTAATTCTTCAGTTTCATTTTCTGCCTACACCAAAGCTTGTAACAATTGTAAAGCAGTTATTAAACATTCCAAACTAGAGTTTGAATAGGCTAAGAGTAGAAAACTTGCTTCTTTCTCTAATGGTAGCCGAGCATTCTGGTCTCTTGCCAAAGCTGTTGGCCGCAACTTTTGCCCATCTCTGCTCCCACCTCTGTCCAAACCAGATGGTTCTATTGTCACTTCGGCCAAGGATAAAGCTGACCTGCTAGCATCCCATTTTCTTCAAACTCATGTATTAATGATCTTGGTAAAACATCTCCCACCATTCCCAACACACTCCATTCAATGCCTCCTGTGGCCTTCCATCAAAAGGATGTCACAAGGATTTTGACGAATCTTGATGCTAAGAAAGCTCCAGGTCCCGATGGTATTTTTCCACTTCTTCTCAAAACCTGTGCTCCTGAACTTACTCCTATTCTTTGCCACCTTTTTTCACTTTCTTATTCCAAAGGTGTTTTTCCTTCTGCTTGGAAATTTGCTCATATCCAGCCAGTTCCTAAAAGGGTGACAAATCCCTCTCATCCAATTATCGTCCCATTGCAATTACTTCTACTCTTTCTAAAGTAATGGTGAAATCAATTAACCACCAACTCTTAAACTACCTAGAAACCTTCTGTCTGATCAATGATCGCCAGTATGGATTCCACCAATGTCGATCCACTGCTGATATTCTGACTTATGTTACCCATTTATGGACTAATTCAGTGGAAAAGTTCGGTGAAACACAAGTTGCTCTTGACATCTCAAAGGCTTTCGATCGTGTTTGGCATAAAGGTCTTCCAATCAAACTTCCATCTTATGCTTTGCCAACACTTTTTTGTAAGTGGTTATCCAGTTTTCTCTCTGATCGCTCACTGAGGGTGATGGTAGATGGCTCTGTCTTCTTAATTTCTCCACTTATGCCGGTGTTCCCCAAGGTTCATTTCTTTTACCCCACTCTTTTCCTATCCATAGTTTTGCCGATGATAGCACATTGCATTCCACTTTTCATTTTGAGAAACCTTGCCCTGCTCAATCAGCTTCAACTTCTCAAAAATCTGCTACCAATTCCTTAAATGCCGATCTCCAGGTAATTCTCCAGTGGGGCAAAGACAACTTAGTTGATTTTAACCCTTCTAAAACTCAGTCTTGTCTTATATCTTGCAAAAAGGATTCTTCTGCTCCTATGCTTATCTTTGGGGACACTCCGATTTCTAGGCAAAGTGATATATCTCTTTTGGGGATTACCCTGACTTCTAATCTCTCTTGGCACAAGCACATTACAAATATTGCTTCCTCTCCATCTAAAAAACTTGGTTTTCTCTTTCGCTGTCGGCGTTACTTTTCTTCCAAACAGCTGCTCATTCTGTATAAATCAAAAATCCTCCCTAACATGGAATATTGTGCCCACGTTTGGGGTGGTGCCCCCCAAAACCTCCCTTAGGCTTCTTGATTCCATTCAGAAGAGGGGAGTTAGGTTAATTAATGATTCATCTCTAACAGTCTCTCTGCACTCGCTGTCTCATAGATGTACTGTTTCTGCTGCATGCCTCTTCTACAGATATTTCCATGGGCACTGTTCTTCTGAATTGGCTTCTATAATTCCCGCTCTCTCCTTCAAAACAGTCCAAACACGTGCAGCCACCAGCCAACATCCATTTACTGTCCAACTTCAAACTCACAGAGCGAACTTTTCATCTTCCTCATTTATTCATTCAACTGCTGTGTTCTGGAACAACTTTCCTTCATACGTATTTCCTGAAAATTAGTCTACAGAAGTTGAAGTCCAATGTCAACAAATATCTTCTTTCGTCTTCTCAACCTAAGCACGGTACTAAGTACTTTAGGTTCTAATACCTCTCATGTTTGGGGTTTACATAAAAAAAAAAAAAAAAAAAAAAAAGAATGACAGTTTCTTTGGATGATTTCAGTTTATATGCCGAACAACAATTTTGTATTGAAATTAAATGTTTTGGATGTTTTTATGAATGACTTAAGCACTAGGTTTGAAAAACTTAATACTATTTCTTCAGATTTTGATTTTCTATTTGGAACTTCTCTCGCATTATTAATAAATGTGACTTGCAGAAGGCTGCTTCCAACCTTGCATTAAAATACAACAGATTCAAATGCATCAGATATTTCAACAGAAATTGGAAGTTTCAAAAATCATGTTTTATCAATTCTGCAGGATGTAAAATCTGTAACCCCCCTTTCAACTTCTCTGATTGATTCATGAGTGTTGTCTAATAGAATCTTATCCAAATATAGAAATAGCATTACGAATTTTTCTTACCCAGCCTGTAACAGTAGCTTCTTGTGAAAGGTATTTTAGTAAATTTAAATTGATTAAATATCATCTCACATCAACAACAGAACAAGAACGACTAACCAACATATTGATTGTATCCATTGAAAATCACATTACATGAAACATAAATTATGATTAAATTATTTATGGTTTTGCATCGGCAAAAGCAAGAAAAATTCAATTGAAACAATACATCTTCATTGCAAATTTTTAGTTTGTTACAGTGCTTTTTTAGGAACGGTACGGCATACCGGCACCTTATTAACAGTGCTGTGGGACATTTGGATGTAATGCACTTCGAAATTTGTAATATTCCTTAAATTTGCTAATTATTTAACTAAATTTGCATTTTTCTCTGTCTATTGTTAAGATACTTTCTATATAAAGCTGTATAACCATTTTTATAATTCTAAATTACTCAGTCGGAGTAATTTAGAGTTATAAATTACCTCTGTTTAATGAAATCCTTTTATACCGAATTATTTTGAATTCCCCTTGGAAGTTACATTTAAAATAGTTTCCGTTGAGTGAGAAAATTTTCATATAGCGAACAGATTAGGAGAGTACATACTCGGTACGCACTGTTCGCATTTCTGGCCTTTAGGCAATTAGTTCTGCTGTGCGAATTAAGAGATCTACAGGGATTATCATTCTACAACTTAGTGGTACCTGGTAAAACCTATTCAACCACCTGTCCCACATACGGAGAAGTCGTGCTGGTCAGCAGTGAGCAGATTAAGGGGTGTTCCCAATTGGGTTTTTTTTTTTTTTTTTTTTTTTTTTTTGATTTGGTAGTTGTTGGCGCATCGGCTTCTGTGGCCATATTGCACCTCCCAAGATTTTTGCAGTACTTTGATCCAAGCCCGAGGCGGGAATCGAACCCGCGACCTTTGGGTTGCCGGGCAGGTACTTTACCCGCTCGGCTAGCCCGGTCGGCTTCCCAATTGGGCTCTGGTCCACCTTCTCCTGCAGTGGTGTCCAAACTTTTCCCATACAGGAGCTATATTCAAAAAAAATTCGAAGTTAGATTTCTTTAGTGTGTTCCTTTTTCCATATCTTGTTGCATGTAAAAGTAAAATTTTATTAAGTACAATACACAATTACATTTACTGAATAAAACATTTAATGAGAAAATTTTTTTGATAATTAACAAAATTTGAAATGCTGTTTTAGTTTACTTTCCTGGTGGGCCTTAGGTTGGACACCGCTATGGATCAACTGTAAGCGTCCCGTTCGAGAATTAGGAGGGAGTAGTTTTCTTTTCCCCCAACAAATAATCATCTGTTGTTTCGCGGAAGTGCGTTATCCACATTTTTCCCTAAATTTTCCCTCTCTCTGTTTACGTATTCACAGTAAAAAAAAATTTTAATTTAAGAACTAGTGACAATACCGATGACGAGAGAAAGAAAACGAGGACAACGAAGGTATTAAACCTTCTAAATGTGAAATGATTGCATTTAGTGAAACTTAAGTTAGAAAATTGTCAATTAGGTTACAGTTAAATGAAAGAGATACAATTCGTGGATTTCGGGAATACCTAATTGAAAAGATGGTTTTGGAAGAATTGAAGCATTTGATGGACGCTCTGAGTACGATACCAATTTCATCGAGTCAATGTGAACGAGGATTTTCACAAATGAATCTGATCGCCAGCCCAACCAGAGCTTCGTTGATGACAAAAACAGTTTCTTCACTACTGTTTCTTAAAATTGTAGGCCCACCACTGACCCGCTTCGATCCAGCAAAATATGTCGATTAGTGGCTGCTTCGGAAACGTCATTCAGCAAGAGACACACAAAGAGGAAGAAAAGAAGTCAGTATAAGGTGTCAGATGAAAACAATAAAAATTTAGAATATTCTACAAAAATTTTATTATGAAATTATTTTTACTTGTTATTTTTAGGGCCCCCCAGTCTAATGAAGGACCCTTATAATGTCACTCGGTTGTCTGTCCGTATGTCACAGCATTGTATCTGGAACCACTCAACCTATTGACTTGAAATTTTGCATGGATTTGTAAATCATGTGGGCCAACATAACACCATATTGATCGTTGTTGAAAAAAATTTCTGAGAAATGTGGGGGGTGGGTAAAATATGGGGGGAACGAAATGTCGTCGACAACCTACAGCTTATTATACACTGTTGGAAAGAGCTCAACGAGTAGGTTTAAAATATAATTTTAAAATATTTTTTAATTAAAAATGGCGGTGCCAGACAGGAAAATGAGAGTAATTTTCGTGTCCCTCCCTCTATTTCTGTTGCTAATGGAGCTAAAAATTTAAAAATCACATTAGCTATGCGTTATTTGATGTTTATCAAGGGAAAACTATTCTGATTGAAATATATATTATTTACTTTTTGTGTTAAAATTAAAAAAAACAATTTTTTATTGCACTTCGATAGCGTGCTTCTTTGTACTAAGCAACTTTCCTTTTGGCGACAAAAAAGATTGCTAAATAGTTAGTTAAAAGGTCATTTATAAATTTTGCGACGAGAAGTATTTTTTAACAATTTTCAAAGCTGGAGTTGTCCCGGCAAGGAGGTACTCAGAGAGCCAGTGTTGAGGCGGCAGTGGTGGGGAGGCGCCTGCACGGAGTCTTGGACGGCCCTCACCTGCCAGTCGCTTCTCCCCCAAGACTAATCGCTTCCCCAGGAAGAAGTCGGAGTTGCTTCTCCCACCCTTGTCATTCATAACAACTAGAAATAGACAATGTTTTCATTAGTTCCTCAGTAAAGGTCAAGCCAGGGTACTAGAAACTTTTTTCAGTTACCATAAAGCTCTCTATTTGAGATATTACACTAACGACCATTCGTGACTACGGACCCTTCATCTTGAGTGCCTGGCACTCAGTAGTTGATTGATTTATTTACTTATTTCTTTAATATACTTGAATAATAAATTTATGCTTAATAAACTGTTAATATACTAAATTTGTTGTTCTTATTCCAAAAACATTACTATGAAAGTAACAATATCAGGGGGGAAAAAAAAAAAACTTTTAAGAGTACTTTTCATATCCTTTTAATTTTCAATTTTTCCTGATAACAAAAAATGAGTACTGGCACCTATTTTTTTACGAAAAAAGCACTGGTTTGTTATAATGTTTAAAGTACTATGTTTTGCAATATTTTGTTTCTATGATTTTGTACTAGATGTGTAAACATAAATTAGCTGGGATTTTAAATTTCTTTGTGGTTATATGCATTTTCTTTATAGTTTATATAAATGAATATTTGTAAGTTTTTTTTTTCTTTGATATTTTTGTTTTGTTATATTCATTGTATTATTTAAATTATTTTATTAATAAACACTACAGAGCTTCGCCCCTGCTCTCTGCAATCGCTTCTTTTGATAAAATTAAATACTTAACAGAAGCTTTCGACTCTTTCTCTGCTATGAATACATAAATGCATTACATATGGAAATCAAGCATGGTACCACATGGTTATGTTAGATAATCATAGCGGTTGACCATGCTAAAACAGAACCTTGGTTTACTATAGTAAAGGCTTCTGTTACGTATTTTAGTATTTGTTGCGTATTACCCCGTAACCTGCATCCCTCTATTTATTGGCTGAATAAATATCACTAGGAGGAAAAAATTATTTTTAATGTATAGAAAGATATGCAAATAATAGATCATTGTAATACTAATTTTTATAAATTCATAAAGATTAACTACCTGCATATAATGAGGGCATACTTATAACACTTTCTCCCCAGGTGTTGAATCCAGTTCTGGAGAGGATTTCATGGGTTTCACACTTCAAGCCTCCAATAAGCAAAGTTGCGATATTGCAATGGATTATGACAGCCATCTCCAACCTAGTGTTGTAGGGCGATATTCTTCTGTTTGATGTGGTAGCTATATTTTGACCCCTGGTTATGTTGGTTTACACCTGGACAGTCATGCAAAGTTACTAATAGTTCACCATTGTGAAGGTACATGCAATGATTTGATTGTTTCAGAACAACTGGATATCACTGAAATTCAGTCCACTTGAACTCAAATGTGGAACCTGAATATCAATGCCATCAGCATTTTGGATTTTCATATAGCAATACCAAGATAGCAATACCAAGATGTTGTACCTGGAAGGATGCCTCTGCAGCATGCCTCAGTGACCATTTTTGTAGATGTGGAATGCATATTAATAGAGGTATTACAACAGCATTTGCTTTATGGCATGTCATTGAACAGACCATAAGGATTCAATGGAAATAATATTCATTGGCTGGGGAGGGAAAGAATGCAGATGTGTTTTATTGGTACTTGGATTCAAATGAAACTTGCACATCTCAAGGGCTGTTGTGAAGCAAATGAGTCTTTTGATATTGGATGGATGTACCAAGCATAGTCACAGTTAAAATATACAGGAAGCCAAAATTATTCATGCATCCCTTAAAGTATTTTAAGCTCATTGCCTTAGGGTTCCCAACAGGGTCGATGAAAATTTGAAAGGGATCGATGAACCTTTAGGGGTCTTTTGGAGGTCAATGAACTATTAGTGGTTGACTGGGGTTGATTAAATAAGATCTATATTGTATTATTATATTTAATTTTTTTATACATTTTTCTTAACTAAATTCATTTATTTTAAAATTTTTGTATTGTTAAAAAGTCTAGTTTAGTGTTTTTGTGCAGCTAGCAAGTTGTACAGTGTAATACAGGCCCTTTAGGCCCACCTACTGTTCATGTGCAGTTTCTCGTTTCAGTAACCAGAGTTATAGTATAGATTTAAAGTGCAACGAGTAAGGTCGAAATTTAAACATACATTACTTTTATATTTATTTTATGGTAGATGCAGTTTATGAAAATATATTAATTTGTGTGAATAGTTGTAAGTATATATATAATAATAATTTGTCAGACATGATTTCTTCATTATTTTTGATTATTTTATTATTTTATTTAATTTTAAGGAATTTAATAAATATGTGAATACCAAAAAGAAAGTGCTGGCAGTATTCCCAAGAATATTTAAGCTTAGGGTTTATTTCTACGCTGGGAAATGATACAATGCCTCTGTCTCATCTGTGAAAAAACATTTACTAACGATGCTATGAAGCCATCAAAGATGAAAGAGCATATTGAAAGATGCATCCTAATAAAAAAGAAAATAATTTAAAGTATTTTAAAAATTTTAAAGAAAAATTTCTTTTACTTTCAAAAACGGGACTTAAGTGATTTTTTAAATCATCCACTTCTAAAAATATTGAAGGTGGAATGGAAGCATCTCACAACATATCACTTTTAATTTCAAAAGGAGGGTATCCTCATACAGTTGGTGAAAAATTAATTTTACCTGCAGTAAGAGAGATAATAAGCACTGTAATGAAGATAGACCTAGATCTAATATTAAAAAATATTCCGCTGAGTAATAACACAGTGCAATGAATGGCCGAGGATATTAAAAAGTCTTTATTATTTGATCTAGAAACAAATAAATTCGCCATTCAGTTAGACGAGGCAACTTTCGGAAGAATGAGCATAATGATTTATGTTTGCTATTATAGCCCAAGAAAAGAAGAAATAACAGAAGAATTTCTTACTGCTGAGCAATTAGAGACTTACACGACAGGTGAAATTATTTTGAAAATTTTTTAGACAAATATAAAATACCTATTTCCAATGTAATTGCAGCGGCTTGCAATGGGGCACCTGCAATGATTGGCAAATATATAGGATTTCTAGCTCATCTGAAGAAAAAAGTCCAGAAATTCACAGACATTTAGTCGCAAAAAAAATTAATGAAAAACTTCACGATGTTCTAGATTTGTGCATAAAAACTATAAATATTATAAAATCGAAATCTTTAAATGATCGTCTTTTTGCACAATTGTGTGATAGCAATGACGAAATATATAATAATTTGTTGTTTCACTCAGATGTGCGCTGGCTGTCCAAAGGCAATTGTTTACAGAGATTAGTCGAAATTTTAGATACAGTTGTAGAATTTCTCCTTCAAATTGATGAACTTATTTTACAGACATTTAGTTGCAAAAAAAAAAAATTCGTGAATAACTTCATGATGTTCTAGATTTGTGCATTTGGGAATGCAATTATTAGATTTAAAAAGACATATATTTTACTTAACAGATATGTTTTCCCAATTTAACAATATCCAAAATAAGTTACAAGGAAAAGATATTAATCTTATTCAAGCATGACAATTATTCTTGGGTTTTGTTCTAAAATTAAGCATTTTTTATCCACACTATACCAATCAGATTTTCATTATTTTGAAAATTTAAGACAACTGTCTATTCTCGAAAAAGATAAAATTTCTGCTGTGATATACTATTATATACCGATTATTTGAAAAAATTGAAAGAAGATATGAAAGTTCGCTTTAAAGATATCGAAAATTTGGATGTACCATCGTGGATTGTTGAGCCACTTGAATGTGGCATAACTGGAAAAAATATTTCTTTACAAGAAGACTTAATTGAAATTAGAGAAGATCTGGAATTAAAAATTTTGTTCAAAACAAATGGATATGCAAAATTTTGGAATTCAGAATATACAGCAAAAATGCCCAGGATTAAAACCTATATTTGAAACCCTTATTGTTAGCCTTTCCCTGTTCTTATTTAGTGGAGGCAGGTTTTAGCCACCTGAATAATTTATTAAGAAAAAGTAGAAGTACATTAAATATATCAGAATGCAGAGATTTACGAATAATAAGTAATTTTGAACCAAACGTTTCAAACATTATATCTAAACATCAAGCCCAACCATCTCATTAATAATATAAATATGATATTATTTTCTTTTATTTTTATATACTTTTTGTACTATTGTTCATAAATATATTTTTTTGTTTCCTATTTACTATTACTGACGTCATACTTGTATGTAATATTATTTTGTACAATAAATTATTATTGGAACATTTTGTTTATATCAGTCAAACAAAATTTTATTAGAGCTAATATAATACACCACTGATTAAAAAATCCACACACTTATCATAATTATCTTGAAATTTTTAACAATTTGTGTTTTGGGTGCTATATAGAGGGAAATGCCCACTCTAAGAATCCTGTTTGTTTCCATTGAAGATAATTAGGCATTAAAAAAAGTCAATTTTGTGTTGAAGACTAAAAAAAAAAAGTTTAAAATTCTACCCATACATAGATTGTCCTTCCATCTCAACAAAATCTAAATTTAACACTGTTTATATAGTATACACATATCATTTTAGAGTTATAGTAATAATTAAGTTTTAAAGGGGGAATTGATGGAAATTTTTTTTCTTGTAAGGGGTCGATGCTTGAAACAGGTTGGAATCCCTGCCTTAGGGCAACAAGCTTAAAAAACTTTAAGAGATACATTAGTGTAGTAAATAGTACCCACAAGGTAATCATTTGAATCCTGTCACAGACTGGAGGAATTTTTAAAGGCCTCTTCAGTCAGACTTGCAGTTCGCTGATCTATATATTCAAATCATTTGCATTATTGATAATTTTAACTTTTAACATTTTTTGGTCATTATGTTTGTAACCTTGCACACTTGGAACAATAAATTTATTTTGTTTTAGGTAGTTTATAATAAAAATAACAATTCAGTATTTTGTTATATAATTTTCCTTATTCATTTTTTTAAAATATTTTTTCTAATTTTATCATGTTCTCCAAATATTAGTACATTGTTATATTTTAATATCCATCATATTGAATTCTCTGTAAATCCAATTTATTTTCTTTTCATAGGAAGAAGATATGCTAGATTTTTTTTGCAACTACATTAATCAAGATAATGTTGGATTATTTGCAAATGCACACCTTTGTTGGGCAGATAGGTTGTCGGAAGGAATATTTAGTAAGCGATGCAAGGCTATTGCAAACAAATATGCAGTGAATCTTGACTTTGTCAAAAGTGGCAAGAATGAGGAATTAAGTTTTTATGAAAAAGTATATATATATCCAGATTTCATGGAAAAATTTGGCACACACAGAACATATATATCTAAAAAGGTTTTAGGTCGACTGTATAGGGAATGTAAAATTTTAGAATTAGGTTTTCAGAAAACAGAAATTGAAAGTATGCAGTTTGAACCTGACCCAGATTTAAAATATGATGGATGGGAAACCTATAAAGATGAAGCATTAGAAACTTTTGAAAAATACAGTAAAACAATTCAAGGATTGCTGAAAATCTATGGAATAGATAATGAAGGAGAACTGTTATCCAGTTTGTTTACAAAGACCTACTCTTTTGTTCATGAAGGGAAACACAATTATGATCTTGGTACCCTGATTGAATATCAAATTAAAGAGATATTTAAGAGTGTTCAAGAATCATTTTTTTCAGAATTTCGTAGTACTGACAAAGGTCCTGTTGACAATTATAATACAGCTATCTTTCAGAAAGCATCTGCATATTATTTGGCCCCATACCATTTCCATAAAGAAAAAGGTGGTTATTGTTTTAGCTTTTCATGGATTTTATCAGATGTTCTGAGTGCTATAAAAATAAAAAAAAAGATTGAAGGGAATTCTCAGAATAGAAGTTCAGTGTTAGAGATGCGAATCTCTGAGGAATTGGAAAAGATTTGCTCCTTAAATGATCTTGGCTTAGTTGATGATATTTCAAGTTCTAATTGTGAACTTGCATTTAGGACTTTAAGAAGTTGGCTCTCACATTATGAACCATATTTATGTATAAAGGGACTGGATTCTCATGAAGCAAGAAATGTCCTTTTCGAGGAATTTGATAGTGTTATAAAATCAGCTTCGTTCTTGTCACAAGAAGCAGTACTTTCACCAGGAAAATGTGTTTTAGATTGTCTGGAACAACTGGCTAAAAAGTTTTTCTTTGAATGTTGTTATCCTAATTCATTACTCAGTAAAGCAAAATATGAAATTGGAATATTAGTTATAATAACATTAACACAGCTTTTATGTTCATTGAATTTGAATTGCTTGGGAATTTATAGTACAGAGGGCACATCAAGCATGTTTGGTGAGAATTATTTTGTAGAAGTCTTTAGACTTTCATTGTTTGCTGAAAGAGATAAGACAGAAAGAGTTAACAGAAACAGTAAAAATAGCAGTCATCAAAAAAAAGATTACACATTAGTAACTAAAAAATTTAACGATATAATTATTCACGATGAGGATACACTAATAAACCTCCTTAAAGAATGGACAAAAGTAAAACAAGTTGCAATTCGGATAATAGATACAGATTCGGATAATAGATATAAAAACAAAAGTTGGAACAAAGAAGTTGCTTATGCCCTATTGACAGTGCAGGGCCATCGTTGGGCAATAGAACAATTAAAAGAGTTGATAATTCGGGGATATTTTCAAGAAGCAGTGTGCAATGGAAAGTTGCTCCCATTCAATAATCATAAATCCCAAAGGATGCAAGGGAATGAAAAAAATATAACCAGAAGAGACAAGAAACCATTAATCCATTAGTGGAAGTTTCCATCTTAAAATTGCATAGAGAAAATTATTCATTCCATTTTTTTAAATACTACTTATGGCGCTAATTTAGGAATATTTCTGATTTACGTTATTGAAAATGGGAAACATTTTGGGGGGGGGGATTATAAATGTTTTAAAAATCTTGTTTTTAAAACACTAAAATATTGTAAAAAAACACTGTAAATATTGTGTAAAAATACTGTAAAATACCTTAACTGTAGAAAACAACCCTTTTTTTTTTTAAATAATTGTGTATGATAATTTTTATTTGTATTTTTTAGAAAATATGAGTGGATATTTTTGGTGAAATATATTTTCAATTGATATAATGTGATATTTTTGTAGTAATATTGTTTTTAAATAGTAGCTGCTGAGATCCTCACTGGCCCTTGAGTAAACCAGATAAAAGTTATAGGCAATTAATGGAAAAATTAATTACACAAAAACAAGTTCAGAGAAACAAGGAAAAGTTTCTCTGAAAACAAAGATTAGTCTATATCACTGTCTTTTTAGGTATACAAAATAACAAGTTAGTTATTTAGTGTGCCTAAGAACAGGAAGGAAGATGGAAGATTAGGCATGGAAATTAGCATTAGTAGAGGCACATGATGCAAGAAAGCAAGTTTATACAGCATCGATCAAAAAAAAAAAAAAAAAAAAAACTTCCCATTTCATGGACAAAATACCCATTCACTTGCTACAAAAGTTTGTCCACTTCTTCCTTGAATTTATTTAAGTCAACTTCCACAACAACCAATGGAAGTTTGTTCCAGCAATTAACTACCCCTGGCTAAAGGCAAATTTCCGCATATCTATTCTACAACTCTCTTTCCTCAATTTGAATTGAATTTGTGCACCCTTGGGTGCGTAATCTGAGAAAGATGAAGGATCTCATTGGCATTGAGCTTGCTCAAACCATTCAAGGCCTTATACACCTCAATCAGATCCCTTGCGGGTGCCTAGTCTCCAGATGCTGCAATTTGCAGAACTTGGTTTCTTGGTGAGTGCATTCTATGTTCCCCATACCGATCTTGTTGTAATTCTCTGTACTTGTTCCAGCAGCTCTATATCCTTCCTAAAATGAGAAATAGATAAAGCAGGAAGTCAGTGAGAAAAATCCACTCTGAGCAAGAAGACAAAATTAGTTGTTTGTAATACAGTTTTTAAGAAATAAAGGAATTGGTCAAAATTAGAATCTTCAAATATGAGATTTAAGAAAAAAAAAAAAAAAATATATATATATATATATATATAAAATAAGTGAAGTGAGATATGGATTCTAGAGCTAGTCAAATGAGACTACAGATGAGATACAAATGAGAAAATAAGAAACACATTAATGACACAGACAGACACATAGTTGCCCTTGTGTCGTGAAATTTGCATAACAACAACAAGAAACAAATTCAATTATAACAATAAATGAATTGAAAATGAAGCAAATTCAAGATGGTAGAGGCATTTAAAATTAATGGGAGCAGGTAAATTAGCTAAGCAAATATGAGGGAAAAAAGTAGTATAATAACAGGCCCAGTGGCAGAACAATAAGAATTGATACTGTCCATCAAGTATTACCTACAGTCACTGAGCAATGCAGGTAGAATGTCAGAACAAGTCATGGGGTCTTGTCAATGATATAAAGAAATTTTGCTAGCAGGGATAAGGAGGTGATTATCCCATTGTATAAGGCAATGGTCAGGCCACACCTTGAGTACTGTATACAGGTCTGGAAGCCTCGTTTTAGGAAGGATGTAGAGCTGCGGAAATGTGTACAGAGAAGGGTAAGATTAATGAATGGAACAAAGGGTTGCTCTTACGAAGAAAGGCTTAAGTTCTGCAAATTGCAGTGTCTGGAGACTAGGCACCTGCAAAGTGATCTTACTGAAGTTTATAAGGCCTTGAACGAATTGAAGGGGCTCAATGCTGATAGGATTCTTTCTCTTGCTCAGATTACGAACCTGAGGGGGCATAAACTAAAACTGAGGAAAGTCAGTTGTCAAATAGATGTGCGGAAATTTGTGTTTAGCCAGCGGTAGTTGATTGCTGAAACAAACTTCCATCTGTTGTCGTGGAAGGTTATAGTTTATAGCCTAAATAAATTCAAGGCAGAACCAGACAAGCAATTGAAATGAATGGATGGGTGAAATGGGACTTTTTTTTTTTGACTGATGCTGCTAAGCTTGCTTTCTTCCATAGTATTCCTCTACTAATGCTAATTTAAGCCCTGACTGACACAATAACGAATCATATATTGCTGTTCAATCAGTATCAACTGGGGAGAGAACCTCCAGCGGCAGTTATGGAAAGTTCGCGGGGTGAACATAAAATCATGCACCTGTCCGGGAATTCAACAATAATCTCTTGCAGGGCTGTCTCCCCGGTGCCAACTTCATAATGCCGCCCCATTTCTCCCATGGTCATTTTTCTTATATCAATTTTTTTTGAAAATTTAAAAAAAAAATTATTATATTTCCAAAATAATATATAATTTTTTTTAACATAAAATAACATGTGACATAAAGTAAATAGGGAGAAATCAAGAGCAATAACAGCACACCTGGGAGCCCAATTTCAAAAGGGGAAAATTCCATACCACTTCAGATCACATAGCTTTCCTAGTCATCTGGACCCAGTTCAATGGCTAGATCATATTATTAGATTCAATATCCCCTGCAGGTCAACTAAACCCTCTGTTATGTTCCAACAATGAATTACAACTAGATATTTTGCATTCTACCACCACCTTTACACACCAGCTGACAGCAGCGATAAGCAGTTGGAATCATGTATAACAATTCTTCTTCTTGTGGCTTGTTTTCCGAGGTTCCCTGAGCCACGTTGTGTGGGACGTTGGATATACTGTTTTAATTGGGCATAAATAAGGTTGCTAGTTGACACATTTGATTGGTTAGGAGACCTATTTCTTTTTTCATATCATTGTTCTGTACACGAAGCTGCCGGTTCTCTTCAGATAAATTCTGCACACTGTCAGAGATTGATGTGAGTTTCCACATTATGTTTTCCAGAAATTCTGCAATTTGCATGTGGAACAATTTCATGTGTTCTGTACAGATGCCATCAATGTTTTTCAGGAACCTGTTTTGCTTATTAAGGAGGGCACTTTCCCCTTGGCTTTCTTTCCTGCATTCCACGAGGTTTTCATGTGTCGTGATGATTGGTTGTTGACTGCAGTCCTCTGAGTCCATTTCACACTCCGGGTTAACCGCTACTGAGTCAGTTTGACTTGCAGCGTGAGTCTGACTAAAGTTTGATGTTTGGACGTTTGTTTGTTTATTTTCGACCTCCGTGTCATTCTGGATATCCACATATTCCGTTGAATTTGTCATTTGTTCTTTACTTTCTTTGCAGAATGGGCAAATGTACCTTTGACGTCGCTGCTTGTTGAACCGCTTTATATCGCATTTGGTACAGGCCGCACAGTAAAATTGCCAATATGACTTACATTGGATTACTGCTTCCTGATGATCTACTTTACAACGGAAGCATGTGGGAGGGCTTGTCAAAATTTTTGATTCTGCCATACTTTACCTTTAGGTCGAAATTTGTCCGTCTAATTACTTTTCTGTGAAGAATTAAAACCGCTTGTATTTTAGGTGTTCTCTTGACGATGGTTTGCCTGTGGGGGTCGGAATAAGACGGGTTATACAGTGCCTTTATGTTTTCACTTCTGAGGATTAGTATTGATACAACCACTGTATTTCTGCTGAGAGGGGAGTTTTTAAAGTTGAAAGAATACATTTTAACGTACCCTGGGGTTCAGCAGCGCAGGGCTTTGTGACTTCTCAAGGTTGACCACGATGTCGTCATATTCCTTTAGGACACTAGTGTTTGCTGGCTGTATACGGGTTAGCACTAATATAATGGAAGCAATAGCATAAAAAAAGTATAAAACAAGAAGTACCTGTTTGATGATGGAGATGATGGCTCATCCGTGTTGGGTGGAAGAAGAGGAATCTATTGGTATTTGGTATGTTGAGGGTCTGGTGGCTCCTGGGATTTCTGTCATCTCCACAGTGTTCTCTGTATCGAGTGACAGTACCCCGTCAAGCCAGAGATTTAAAGTGTGTGGTTCGTGTATAGTGTAGTCTGTTGTGCCCATTGTTCATCTGGCTTATTGGCCATCGGGCCCCTGAGGGGACCCGACGTTGCCCATACCGCCCCACGTGGAGGCTAGCCAGGTGTTATCAGTACTCTCGCAGGTCCTGCCACTTACTTTCCTCAGATTTCCATGGCTAGGGCCTATTAAAAAAAACATTGCTTTAATCACTGTTGGTGCTTTTGTTTGGTCATAGAGATTTGCCTTAAGAGCGAGAAGGGATTGTACGCTGGATGAGTTTTTTTTTTTTTTTGGCCAAAAAGGGTTGGGCAAGCAATCTTGGTGTAATTACAATTTTGACATGTGGGGGCTGTGCGCTGTGAAGGTAGACAGATTTGGGTGGGGAGAAGGAAGGCTGGAGGACAAAAGGAAAGGGACCGATAGAGGTGGTCCCCAAATGTTCAGTGGGCATGCCCATGCCACACCAGAGGGAAAGTAGTTTTTGCAGGGAGAGGAGGGGAGCTTGGTGTCTTCCCTGCCGGGAAAAGGAAATAAAGCAGGCCCAGAAAGGTGTCGGACCTGGGTCGCCATTTGGCTAGTTGGCAGCAAGGCTGCAATCTAAGTCGTTCACTTTGACTCTCCAGGTGGTGGACTTAGTCTCAGCAGAGGCCAGGAGGCGTCACCTGCATGTGACAGGCCAGCTACATATAGGTCCCAGTGTTTGGTCGCATCCAGTTAGGACTCAGTTGCTGTAGGTTGTCCCCACCACTTGTGTTCAAGTCCTGTAGTCACTCAGCTGGTCGTCAGTGGTCCAAAGTCTGAAGTTTGTTTCAGGGTGGTGAAAGTGCTCTTTGCCTCGTGAAGAGATTTTGAGTGAAAAGCGTGAAAGCCTTATCGTTTTCTTCTTCCTGCAGTACTGTTCTGATTTCTAAGGATGGAGCGTAGTTTGGTAAACAGCAGGCAACGGAGGTCTTCATAGATATTATATTCATAGAGCAGGTGCTCCCAAGTTTCTTCTTGTCCACATCTACAGTGTGCTATGTCCGAGATTCCAAACTCATGTAGCTTCTTCCTGAAGAAGCCATGCCCTGTCAGCAGGTAAGTGGTATGAAGTCCAGGAGAGTACCAGGTCGGAGAAATAGGGTAAACACGTCCAATGTCTTGTATGAAGCTTCTTGTGCGGCCTTTATTGGAGTCATTCCACCGATTCTGCCACACTATTCTCATGTGGTCTGTAAGACTGAATAAGCTTGCTTTCTTGCATCATGTGCCTCTACTAATGCTAATGCTAAAGACGTCTTTTTTCTGTGGTCTAGTCAGAGTTGGGTCCGTAGTGTATCCCAAATGTGTGATTACTCTTCCTTTGGCGTGTTCGTGCAGCAGCCCACGGCTGACAATCTCCAGAGGGAGACATCCCTCTGGAGATTGTCAGCCCAAAGTCCAGAGGGAGACATCCCGCAAGGACTTGGAGAGCGTGGGTGCTCGCCGTGCAGCATGCTCTGGTTGTGACAAGAATTATTCGATGGATGGTTTCCGATTTCCTTCTGTTAACAGCAGTGCTTTCCTTACCATACCAAGCTCCCGCTGCATAAGCCAGTACCAGGATGAAGAATGCTTTGTAGAGGATGGCGAGTGCCCTCTTTTTCAGACCCCAGTCTCTGTGTGTAACTCTAGCAAATAGGGTGGAATATTTCCTGAATTTTACTCTAAGGTGACTAAGTTGCGGTGTGAAGTTGAGGTGTCTATCGAGGATAACGCCAAGATACTTGACTTCTGTTTGGAGGTTAATGGTTCCATGTATCTTGATCTGGGGAGGTCTCCTGGGATCAAGGGAGTCCTTGAGGAGTATTGAATGTTTTTTTTTTCTCGTGAGATGTTCAGTAGGTTCCCATTTGCCCATCCTTGCAGAACAAATGGCAAGATTTGCATGGGTCTCCAGCTGTGTCCTATTAGCTTGCAGCATCAGTATAAGATCATTGGCATATGCCTGCATTCTTATATATTAGGGATTTCCATATTGAGGAATCTATTGGTACTTGAATCATGCTGTACGGTTAAGGATAAGTAACTAAAACTTGCTATCTATGAAGAGCATAACCGAACACGACATACATCAAGTAGCAAGTACTGATATAATCTGAAAGAAGGAAGGAAGAACCTGTACACCCTCACCCACCTGATGTATCTGGATGACATCAAGCTCTACACGGGAACCGAGAAGCACCTTCAGCTACTACTCCAGATCACCGAAGAATTCAGCAAGGATATTAGGATGAATGTGGTCTAGACAAATGGAAGACCCACGGATTTTGTCAGGGAAAATTAGTCAACCGAAACTACCAGCAGCAGGGTGGTAAAGAGATCGAAGCCATGACGGAGATGCCTACAAATACTTGGGGATGATTCAGGCTCAGCAGTTACAGCACAAGGAAATTAAGGCCTGCCTGTCCGAAAAATAGAGACTGAGAAGCCTGCTGAAAGCAAAGCTGAACAGAGGGAACACTGTTAAAGCCATAAACACCTATGCAGTCCCACTGCTAACATACTCCGGGATCACAGATTGGACTAACACCGAGCTGGTGGATATCGCGAGAAAGACAAGGACAATGTTGACCAAGAGCTGCCGTGGAGAGACTGACAATTGCCCGGGAAGGAGGAAGGAGATTGATAGACCTCATTGAGCAACAGAAGACAGCCATACTTAACCTGAAGGATTATTTCCAGAAACACTGCAGCACTCCACCAGGACATAAGGAAGATAGACAAGCGGTATACACCGCCAAACCTAAGCGAGGAGTCCCCCTGAACCAGGAAGTAAAAGCGAAGCTAGAAAGATGGGCAAAGAAGACGCTCCATGGCAAATACTACAATGATCTCCATCAGGGTCACATCGGTAAAATTGCTTCCAATGCATGGCTCACGAACGGGACGCTCTTCTCAGAGACTGAAGGATTCATGCTCACCATCCAAGACCAAGTAATCAACACCAGGAACTACAGAAAATACATTCCCAAGAAACCCAGAGTCTAATGTCTGATGCTACCTGGCCCCAAAAATGATCCAACACATCATGCAAGGTGATCACCCAGACTGAGTACACTCATACGCAGCATTAGTAGAGGCATATGATGCAAGAAAGCAAGCTTATGCAGCATCAGCCAAAAAAAAAACCCACTCCCATTTCACCCCTCCGTACGTTCGAGATACCTGTCCAGTTGAGCCTTAAATTTGTTTAGGCTATCAACTTCAACAAGTGATGGAAGTCGGTTCCACCTGCTGGCCCAAGGCAAATTTCTGCACATCTGTCCGACATCTGTTCTTTCTCAATTTGAATTTATGCCCTCTGAGGTGATTAAAGCAAAAGGCTCAAGCTAATGGAAGTGCTGTGGCTCAGAGCAGAACTGAGGGGGGCAGTTGTCCTCTGACTCACAGCCTTATAAAATGCACTGTTTGCTTGATGTTTGCAGAGCAATCGGGTACGGGACATGATACTGCCAAGGGGGATGTCTTTGTGTGTGCGCGATGCAAGGAGTGTATCGATATCAGGCAACAACTCGGCGTTCTTCTGGGCCTATATGAGAGCTTGAAGGACAGGGTGGATGCCCTCGAAGAAACTAAATTGAGGGCCCATCAAGCTCTCAGCTGCCCACATCAACGCCAGAGCTTGCACTTGGGCATCGCGTGACACAGAGACAACCCCCAAGGCAGAATGCGCTGGTCCCGAAGGAACTAGTAGTTTTTGGTGACTCTATTGTCAGGGAAACGGGGAACATGCTTTGTAAAAAAGATAGGTGGAACAGGACCAAGGTATGTCTGCCAGGGGCAAAGGATCATGACGTTGTAGAGCGAATTTCATCTTTTAAGGGCACAAAAGGTGATATAGTTGTACACGTTGGCACTAATAATATTAAGAGTAGGAGACCGGCAGAATTACTTAACAAGTACAGGTCACTGTTGAACAAAAGCCGAGAATTAGGGTTGAATTTGAAAGTGTCTGCAATTCTGCCCAGACACGATAGGAGGGAGTATATGATGAGAGCCTTGTCGATCAATTCGGCCCTGGAAAGATTGTGCAAGGTCTAGGGGTAGAATTTTTTTCAGCGTGGACTGTACTTGTTAACAGAAGGGACTGCTTCTACAGGGATGGAATACACTTAAATAGAAAAGGTGCAAGAATATTTGCTGATGCTATCGAGGCAGTGTTAGGTGGGTTGGAAAACTGCTAGCTTGGGGGGCAAAGACCAATAGATTGACAGTAGCCACTGGCAGAGGTGAAAGAGATTCTTGCACTGCTTCTATTAGAATGAGCAGAAGCCTGAAAAACAAGATGCATGGTATTTCAGAGACTGCTGGGAGCCATTGCGGTACAAGTAAACACATTGGTTGTGTTAGGGTAGCTAAGAATAGAAACAGGTGCAGGTATACTTGCGTGTACACCAATGCTAGGAGTTTAGTAAATAAATTTGATGAATTTGAGGTATTGCTCAAAACATCAAAGGCAGATATTGTTGGGATATCAGAGACGTGGTGTCACACAGATATAAGGGATGCAGAACTGCAATTTGGGGAGTACAACATCTACAGAAAGGATAGGAAGGGGGGAGGGGTTATGCTATTAGTTAAGAAACACATAAAAACCAAGGAAGTGAAGCCAGTCGACATCGCCGGACAGTGCAGTGTTGAGTCAGTTTGGTGTGACATAAGCATTGGGAGATCAAAATTGAGAGTAGGAGTGTGCTATAGGCCTAATGACTCTGATGAGTATAATAAGGAACTGTACAGGGAAATAGAGTGGGCCAGTAAATCAGAGAGTCTTATAATGGGAGATTTTAATTTTCCAGATATTGACTGGAATTTGGGGGCTGGTTACTCACACACTAGCAGGGCTTTCGTGGATTTATTGCATGATTGTTTTCTACATCAGCATGTTCGGGAGGCAACTGGAGGGAGTAATACTCTTGTTTATCAGCAGTGATTCTTCATGCATTAGGAATCTGCAGATAAATGAACCACTAGGTGGCAGTGATCACAGTGTGCTGAAGTGGGATTTACTGAAAGAGGTAACTACCATTAGGGGTAAAGGGAAGGGTTATTGCTTCCGTAAAGGCGACTACGATGGACTGAGACAGTATTTAAATTCTATACAGTGGGACCAACTGATGATGTTACCAACAGCAAATTCAAAATGGGAAGCATTCAAAGAACTTATCTTGGAAGCTACTAGGCTTTACATACCAACTAAGAAATATTGTTCAAGGTTTAAGCCAAAATGGATGTCAGATGAACTAATGAGGCATATGGCAGAGAAGAAAAATGCATGGGATACTTACAAATTAACACATGACACAGACGCCTATGATAGATACAAGTTGATATCCAACCAAGTTACAAAGGAGGTTAGGCAGCCGAAGGCAGATTACGAGAAATCCTTGGCAAGGGATGCAAAGAAAAACAGCAAAGAGTTCTTTACTTATGTAATCTCTAGAAGGAAAGGGATGAATCAGATTGGTCCACTTGATATTGATGGGTCAACTGTTGATGATTCTGCTCAGGTAGCTAACAAACTAAATGAATATTTTGCATCGACATTCACACATGAGGAGTTATTCAGCGAGGGGAATGCCAGAGGTGTATTCAACTCTAGCAGTAAGCTACAGAATCTTGAAATAACTGAGAGTAAAGTGGAGGAGAAATTGTTGAAGATAAACACAAGAAAGGCAGCCGGGTGGATGGGAACTATCCAGTTATATTAAAGGAGGCAGCAAAGGAAGTAAACAAATCCTTAGCCTTAATTATGAGAGCTTCCTTGGACTCAGGGGAGGTACCCATAGACTGGAAATGTGCAAATGTGACCCCAATTCACAAAGGAGGATCAAAGGCTGACACAAGTAATTATAGACCTGTGAGCTTAACTTCTGTTCCAGGAAAATTAATGGAGGCACTGGTTAAAGAAGCACTGCAGGATCATTTAGACAAGACTTCAGTTATAGCTCAGACACAGCATGGTTTTGTTAAGGGGAAGTCTTGCCTGACCAACTTGATTGGATACTATGATGCAGTCACAAAAGAACTGGATGCAGGGAATAACTTTGATATTATATACTTTGATCTTAGAAAGGCTTTTGATACTGTTGCACATGGAAGACTGCTACACACATTGGAGCAGTGTGACATTGGAGGCAAATTGCTGCTGTGGTTAAAGGGGTGGTTGAGGGGGAGAAGACAGAGAGTGGTAATCAATGGACACTGCTCATCGTGGACTAATGTTATTAGTGGAGTCCCTCAGGGCTCAGTGTTGGGTCCATTATTGTTTTCTGTATTTATAAATGATATTGATGATGGTATATCAAGCTTAATGTCCAAGTTTGCAGATGATACAAAGGTTGGCAGGGTTGTCAAGGACACTACTGACACTATGCTGCTGCAACAGGATCTGGAAAGGTTGAGCAGATGGGCTGAGAGGTGGCAAATGAAGTTTAACATTGACAAATGTAAAGTACTACACATGGGAAACAGCAACCCCACAGCAACGTATCAACTCTGTGGTACTACACTGACAATGGTAGAGAATGAAAGGGACTTGGGGGTGGTTGTGCAGGCAGATATGAAGTTCTCTGAGCAGTGCAGACGGGCGGCAAGAGTAACTCATGGAGTATTGTCAATGATATACAGGAATTTTTCCAGCAGGGATAAGGAGGTGATTATTCCCTTGTATAAGGCAATGATCAGGCCACACCTAGAGTTCTGTATACAGGTCTGGAGGCCTCATTTCAAGAAGGATGTAGAGCTGCTGTAACGAGTACAGAGAAGGGCAACAAGATTAGTGAATGGAACAAAGGGGTGCTCTTACAAAAAAAAGGCTTAAGTTTTGCAAATTACAGTGTCTGGAGACTAGGCACCAGCGAGGTGATATGATAGAGGTGTATAAAGACTTGAATGGTTTAAGCATGCTCAATGCTGATGGGATTCTTCCTCTAGCTCAGAAAATTCACCTGCGAGGGCATAAATTCAAATTGAGGAAAGACAGATGTAGGATAGACGTGCGGAAATTTGCCTTTAGCCAGCGGGTGGTTGGTTGGTGGAACAGACTTCCATCCCTTGTGGTGGAGGTTGATAGCCTAAATAAGTTTAAGGCTCAGCTGGACAGGTATTTTGAACGAACAGAGGGGTGAAGTGGAAGTGGGTTTTTTTTTTTTTTTTGGCTGATGCTGCATAAGCTTGCTTTCTTGCATCAAATGCCTCTACTAATGCTAATGCTAATTCTGAGCAAGTACGAGCTCTGTACTCGTTCCAGTAGCTCTACATCCTTCTTGAAATGTAGGCCTCCAGACCTGTATACAGTACTCAAGGTGTGGCCGGACCAATTCCTTATACAAGGGAATAATCACCTCCTCTTATCCCTGCTAGAAACATTTCTGTATATCATTGACAAGACACCATGAGCTACTCTTGCAGCTCGTCTGCACTGCTCAGAGAACTTCATATCTGCCTGCACAATTACCCCCAGGTTCCTTTCATTCTCCACCACTGTCAGTGTAGTTCCCCAGAGTTGATACGTTGCTCTGGGGTTACTCTTTCCCATATGTAGTACTTTACATTTGTCAATGTTAAACTTCATTTGCCACCTCTCGGCCCACCTGCTCAACCTTTCCAGATCCTGTTGCAGCAGCATAGCGTCAGTAGTGTCCTTAACAACCCTGCCAACCTTTGTATCATCTGCAAACTTGGACATTAAGCTTGATATACCATCATCAATATCATTCATAAATACAGAAAACAACAACGGACCCAACACTGAACCCTGAGGAACTCCGCTAATAACATTAGTCCGCGTTGTGCAGTGTCCATTGATTACCACCCTCTGTCTTCTGCACCAAATACGGAGGATGCGGAAAGGTCATGGAATGACCACCGCATATTCCCGGAGCAATATGGCCTTAGTTGCTAATGCTCCTAAAAAAAAAAAAAAAACCAAACAACATCTGTCTTCTGCCACTCAACCATCCCTTTATCCATAGCAGCAATTTGTCTCCAATGCCACACTGCTCCAATTTGTGCAGCAGTCTTTCAGGTGCAACAGTATCAAGAGCCTTTCTAAGATCCAAGTATATAATATCAAAGTTATTCCCTGCATCCAGTTCTTTTGTGACTACATCATAGTATCCAATCAAATTGGTCAGGCAAGACCTGCCCTTAACAAAACCATGCTGCGTCTGAGCTATAACTGAATTCTTGTCTAGATGATCCTGCAGTGCCTCCATTAATTTTCCTGGGACAGAAGTTAAACTAACAGGTCTATAATTACTTGTGTCAGCCTTTAATCCTTTATGAATTGGGGTTACATTTGCACATCTCCAGTCTATGGGTACCTTCCCTGAGTCCAAAGAAGCTCTCATAATTATGGCTAGGGGTTTGCTTACTTCCTTTGCTGCCTCCTTTATCAATCCCATCCACCCCAGGTGCCTTTTTTATGTTTATCCTCAACAATCTCTCCTCCACTTTCCTCTCAGTTATTACAAAATCATAGAGATCACTGACAATGTTTACTTTACCTACGTCATTCTCCTTCCTGAATAACTCCTCATGTGTGAATATAGAAGCAAAATACCCGTTTAGACTGTTAGCCAACTGAGCAGGATCCTCAACTGTTGAACCATCAATATCCACTGGACCAATCTGATTCATCCCTTTCCTTCTTGAGTTTAAATAGGTAAAGAACTGTTTTCTGTTTTTGTTTGCATCCTTTACCAAGGATTTCTCATAAAAACTGCCTTTGCCTGCCTAATCTCCTTTGTGACTTGGTTACAGACCAACTTATATCTATCATAGGCTTCCATGTCACCCATTAATTTCTATGTATCCCATGCATTTTTCTTCTCTGCCACATGTCTCATTAGTTCATCTGACAACCGTTTAGGCCTAAACCTTGAACAATATTTCTTAGTTGGCATGTAAAGCCTTGTAGCTTCCAAGATTAGTTCCTTGAATGCTTCCCATTTTGAGTTTGCTGTTGGTAACATCATCAGTTGGTCCCACTGTATAGAATTTAAATACTGTCTCAGACCATCATAGTCGCCTTTACGAAAACAAAAACCCTTCCCTTTACCTCTGATGGGAGTGACCTCCTTGAGTAAATCCCACTTCAACACACTGTGTTCACTGCCACCTAGTGGTTCATTTATCTGCAGATTCTTAATGCATGAAGAATCACTGCTGATAATCAGTTCAAGAGTATTGCTCCCTCTTGTTGCCTCACGAACATGCTGATGTAGAAAACAATCATCCAATAAATCCACAAAAGCCTTGCAAGTGACGAGCCCACAAATTCCAGTCAATATCTGGGAAATTAAAATCCCCCATTATAAGACTCTGATTTACTGGCCCACTCTATTTCCCTGTACAGTATCTTATTATACTCATCAGATTCATTAGGCCTATAGCACACTCCTACTCTCAATTTTGATTTCCCTATTCTTATGTCACACCAATTCGACTGGCGCATTATGACCTGCGTAGTCCATGCGCCATTAAACCTCAATACAAACAAACAAACAAACAAACCAACTCTACACTGCCCTGTCCATCGATGTCGACTGGCTTCACTGACCAGGTAGCCAGGATAATACATCAGAAGCTAGCAAGGAAATACCAGTTGGTCGAAGAAAGTGTACCGTACTAAAAGTACGAACCCCAGGCAGTACTAGAGATCCCAACCCACAAGCTGTACTGGGACCGCGCCATAATAACCGATAAGAAAATTACGCACAACATATGGACATAACCCTTGTGGACAAGAAGGAAAAGGCTACCTATCTGATTGACGTAGCGGTACCCAACACTGGCAACCTGCAGAAAACTCATCGGGAAAAAATCAGGAAGTACACAAACCTAAGACAGGAGATCAAAGAGATGTGGCATATGCATCAAGTAACGATCATCGTGTCAACGAGAGGTATGGTGTCAAAGACCCTACATAACAGTCTAGCAGCAATAGGTCTTCTAGCGACCATTTACAAGGAACTCCTGAAAATCGCAATCCTGAACACCTGTACTATTGTCCTCCTACAGGAGGAACACCTGTAGGGATTCCTCGACCAACAGTGACATCAGACAACAACAACAACCACCTTGTGTATTTGATAGCAATACCCGTCACGAGGTGGAACCCCCAATCAGGGAGAAATAATATAACAGCAGCAATAATAATGCGCTAACTTGTCTGAATGCACTTTATTGTCTGCAGCCATAGCAAAGTACGGTAAATGTATTTTGGTTTATCTACTGTATTTTTAACGTATTTAGAAAGAAAGAAAGAAAGAGAGAGAGAGAAAATCTTTATTGCAACTAAATGAATGCAATGTGCATAAATGTAAGTGAAGTTGCGATTGTCCCGTCATGTATATTGCTTTTTCGTGAATATTCAAATGTCTTGTTAAATGTTGCCGATGTTTGAATCCACCGTTTACAAGTGGAACTAAAATAGTGCTATAAAAATAATTTTCAATTATAACAAAAGACTTCATTTTGCGAAATCGAATATAACCAATTACGCGAAAGTGATTCACCGTTTTGTAATTTTTTAGTGTAATATTCAATAGAAAAGAAAAGAAATTCATAGAAAAGTTTCTTTTATTATTATTATATTTATCTTTTGAAAAATCAAAATTTTTTCATTGTTGTGGTTTGTTTTGAACTAATAGCATTCTTATTTTATTATTTAAAACTTGTGACCATTTACCGGGATCACTAAGTGAAATTAGTTGATGTCTCGTACCACTATTGAGATCTTCATCCGCATTTACTTCACTTGCCCCTAGTGTTTCTTGCTGAATTGGAATGTCAACATCTCGGATAGGTGATAATTCAAGAGTTTCAGTTTCTTCATCAATATTAGTAAAGCCAAGGAAATCGAAGTCGATGGACCTGGCTGTGGCTGTATGTCCAGACACCTGGTAATCGAACTTGTTGCTTTATATATTTGGTCGCTTTTCAATTTTTTTCCCTTTTCTTTTTCTGTATTGATAACGAGAGAGTCGTTTCCTTCCATCAGAACTCTGAAAAATATATTCGAAAAAAAGTTGTAAATTTAAAATTCATGTTTTTTTTAATATTTGTAAAATAAGAGGAATGCAGAATACCTCAATATAGTACGTACAACACTTCTCAATATAGTACGTATGATGCTCTCCAGAAATTAAAACGAAAAAAATCGAAAAACTTACATTACAGTAACATATAATTAAAAACCAATTTAACACAATTAAAAATATTAAAAAGAATCTAACGAAAATATCCTTCCTGAAGCTGACAACGCTTTTCGACCCTATGTCGTGATCACAGGAATGAAAATTACCGAATAGGGGTGAGAATGAAACTTAAATAGGGATTATTTGTCTTCGCGCATGCGGGTAAAAGCCGACGAATCGGAGATGAGATATGGCAGACGAACAATAACAGAAATCTCGTGTAATTTAATTTCTACGATTTCTGCAATTAATAGTCGCGTATAATTACATTGGACACTAAGCATTTTGGCCTGGTTAAATAAAAAAGTATGTTTTTCGTTAAAGGCGTGAAAGGCTAATTCTGACGCTGCTGAACGAGAAGCATGAACTGAGGCCGCATGTTGATTAACACGAATATTCAAAGGAAAGAGCGTCGAACCCTGATAAGAAGAGTCCCAATCACCACAAGAAATGTATACCTGATTAACAATCTGCTAGTTAATATTTGTATTTCTGAGCCAAAGCAGATTCCGTCGTTGAATATTTATAGGCATTTAGAAATTGATTAAAGATAATCGATCTTTTGTAGGTGAACGGGTGATAGCTATTATAATGTAGAAGCATACCGGTGTTTTATAGGTTTTCGATAGATGCCAAATTGGATTTTATTCGAGTCCCGAGTAAGCGTGAAATTTAGAAAGTTTAATGTATCCTTATCCTCCCTTTCCAGTATAAATTTGAGACTAGAATGAATATTATTATATAAATGTAAAATGTCTTGGATAGTACTACTATCAGTAATAACTAGAACATCGTCGAAATATCTCCCATAGTATGTGATATGGAGTCGAAAAGGTATCAAATGTATATGCTCAATCGTTGAGAAATAGATCTCTGACATTAAGCGGCTCAGGCTCAAACCCATTGGCAGTCCAAAAATTTGTTTGTACACCTTGTCTCGAAAGGTGATATAGTTGGCCTCAACTAACAGTTTAAGTGAAAATTTTCCTTAATAGGTAGCATCGTATAATAAATCGGTATCGAATTGTTATTTAACATATCCCAAATAATATCTAATGTATATTCAACGTTTACATTCGTATATAACGAGGTAATATCTAGTGAAAATAAATTGTCATTGTCGCCAAGTCTACAGTCTTTAAGATTATTAAATAATGCATCGTAGTTCTTAATCCGAAATTGTATTACCTGTCTAAAGGGTTTTATAATGCTATAGAGGAGTATACCTCAATATGGGAGTGGCACACACAGGGTCCTGAGATGGATATCACCATTCTTCTTTTTCTTGGTGATTCCCTTCTACTTCTGACTCTTCGCTCTCTCTCTCTCTCAGAATTTTTAATTTTTTTGGCTGGTGCCTAACACACTATCACGGGAGCTAACGTGTAAACATATCAAACGCCAAATTTTGAGAGCTATACAGTATTTCCCATTTAGTTGTATTGGTAAGAGATAAACTGTAATGGGCACTGGCAGGCTATTTTGCAAGATGGTGCGTGTGGGAATAAATTTTTGATCACCAAATTTTCGAATATATGCAATATCTTAATTAGGTCAAGCTAAAATACGGAAAGTACGGAAAGAATTTATGACTTTGAAGATTTTATGAAAGCAACAATATTAAAATTTGCAGAGAAGCCTAGAAGGTTGCAATTTTTATTAGCATTAGCATTAGTAGAGGCATTTGATGCAAGAAAGCAAGCTTATGCAGCATCAGCCAAAAAAAAAAAAAAAAAAAAAAACCACTTCCACTTTACCCCTCTGTTCGTTCAAAATACCTGTCAACTGAGCCTTAAACTTATTTAGGCTATCAACCTCCACCACAAGGGATGGAAGTCTGTTCCACCAACCAACCACCCGCTGGCTAAAGACAAATTTCCGCACGTCTATCCTACATCTGTCTTTCCTCAATTTGAATTTTTTATAGACAATAACGAAAATTGACAAGGTCTAATTCTGTTTTGCAAGGGTTATTTTAATTTTGTTCTTGTTTTGATAAATTATTGGAATTAATATTTTAGCTTTTTGGTATAGAATGTAATTTGTATTGTCCTATTGTTTCAATAAATTAATGGAAATATTAAAAATTGTGTATTGTTTAGAAATCCAAAGGTGGCGCCTGTGATGCAAATGATGTCATTCGCTGTATTCACAAGATAACAAATAGTATTGTAGGCTGACTCACGTTTTAAGGAGTACACATTTTTCTGTTCGAACAGAAATTTCGCGAGGCGTGATAGCGTGAGCATAGGAGCACGTTTCTGGAAGTCGTTACCATAAAATTCAGGGTCCTGAGCTGGATATCATCATTCTTCTCTTTGGTGATTCCCTTCTACTTCTCTCTCTCTCTCTCTCTCAATGTAACTCAAAATTTTTTTTGACTGGTGCAGCATAAGCATCGGGCTTCCTTTCACCATATGTCTAATAATAATAATTAAAATAATTTACAGTTTTGGGTTTTTTGGGTGTTCCAGTTATACATAAGCGTGTCTGCGCGGTAGCACAGTGGTATCGTTACACAGGGTGGAAAAGGCCCAGATTCCATCCCGTCACTGACGCCGGAAACTTAATTGGGTTTTTTTACTCTGTGGCTGTTAGTCGGTTTCAGGGGTAGCAAGGTTTTTTGTCCCTGGCAACTCGGGTTTTTCGTCCACCAAAACAGGCAAATCAACCAGAGAACACACGCAATTTACAAACATATGGGGGATGTCTTTGTATGTGCGCGCGACCAGAAAACACGCGTAATTTACGAACATGGGGGTTGGCTTTGTGTGTGCGTGCGTGATGTAGGAGTGTAAGGAAATCAGCGACAACTCAGCGTTGTTATGGGCCTATATGAGAGCTTGAAGGACATGGTGGATGCTCTCGAAGAATATAAATTGAGGGGCCCATCAAGATCTCAGCTGCCCACATCAACTCCAGATCTTGCAATTGGTCATCACGCAACACAGTGGCAAACCCCAAGGCATAATGCGCTGGTCCCACAGGAACTAGTAGTTGTTGGTGACTCTATTGTCAGGGAAACGTGGAACGTTTGCTGATGCTGTCGAGGCAGTGTTAGGTGGGTCGGAAAACTGCTAGTTGGGGGGATACAAGGATTAATAGATCAACAGTAGCCACTGGCAGAGGTGCAAAAAAAAAAAATTATTATTTTAGGGTTTCCCGTAATTAAATACATTAACCCGTATTTGTGTCTGTAAATTGCGTGTGTTCTCTGGTCGATTTGCCTGTTTTGCTGGACGAAAAAACCCCAGTTTCTGAGGGGAAAAACCTTGCTATCTACGCCTGAGACCGACTAACTCAGCCACGGAGTGAAAAAAGCCCACTAAAGTTCCTCCCGTCATCGACGGGATTCGAACCCGGGCCTTTTCCACCCGGTGTGGGGAGGACGGTGGCGGTACCACTGTGCTACACACGCAGACAGACAGAGGTGGAAGTGATTCTTGCACTGCTTCTATTGAAATGAGCAGCAGCCTGGAAAACAAGATGTGGGATATTTCAGAGACTGCTGGGAGTCATCGCGGAACAGGTAAACACATGGGCTGTGTTAGGGCAGCCAAGAATAAGAACAGGTGCATGTATACTTGCATGTACACCAATGTTAGGTGTTTGGTAGATGAATTTGAGGTATTGCTCAAAACATCAAAGGTAGATATTGTTGGGATATCAGAGACATGGTGTCACACGGATATAAGGAATGCAAAACTGAATTTGGGGAATACAATGTGTATAGAAAGTATAGATAGGACAGGAGGGGAGGAGGGATTAGCTATTAGTTAAGAAACACATAAAATTCCAGAAAGTGAAGCCAGTCGACATCGATGGACAGGGCAGTGTCGAGTCAGTTTGGTGTCACATAAGCATTGGGAGATAAAAATTGAGAATAGGAGTGTGCTATAGGCCTGATGACTCTGATGAGTATAAGAAGATACTGTACAGGGAAATAGAGTGGGCCAGTAAATCAAAGAGTCTTATAATGGGGGATTTTGATTTCCCAGATATTGACTGCAAATTGTGGGTTGGTTATTCACACTGTAGCAAGGCTTTTGTGGATTTATTGGATGATTGTTTTCTACATCAGCATGTTCGTGAGGGAGCAACTCTTGATCTGATTATCAGTAGTCATTCTTCGTGCATTAAGAATCTGCAAATAAATGAACCAATAGGTGGCAGTGACCACAGTGTGTTGAAGTGGGATTTACTCAAGGAGGTAACTACCATCAGAGGTAAAGGGAAGGGTTTTTGCTTTCGTAAAGGCGACTATGATGGTCTGAGACAGTATTTAAATTCTATACAGTGGGACCAACTGATGATGTTACCAACAGCAAACTCAAAATGGGAAACATTCAAAGAACTAATCTTGGAAGCTACCAGGCTTTACATACCAACAAAGAAATATTGTTCAAGGTTCAGGCCTAGATGGTTGTCAGATGAACTAATGAGACATATGGCAGAGAAGAAAAATGCATGGGATACATACAAATTAATGGGTGACATGGAAGCCTATGATAGATATAAGTTCGTCTATAACCAAATCATAAAGGCGATTAGGCAGGCAAATGCAGACTACGAGAAATGACTTTCATCTCTGCCAGTCTGGCTACACGCCAGACTGGCAGAGGTGAAAGTGATTCTTGCACTACTTCTATTGAAATGAGCAGCAGCCTGGAAAACAAGATGCTGGATATTTCAGAGACTGCTGCTGGGTGTCATCGCAGAACAAGTAAACACATGGTTTGTGTTAGGATAGCTAAGAATAGGAACAGGTGCATGTATACTTCAGTGTACACCAATGCTAGGAGTTTGGCAAATAAATTTGAGGTATTGCTCAAAACATCAAAGGCAGATACTGTTGGGATATCAGAGACGTGGTATCAGACAGATATATAAGGAATGCAGAACTGGAATTTGGGGAGTACAATGTGTACAGAAAGGATAGACAGGACAGGAAAATAGGAGGGGTTATGCTATTAGTTAAGAAACACATAAAAACCAAGGAAGTGAAGCCAGTCGACATCGCCGGACAGTGCAGTGTTGAGTCAGTTTGGTGTGACATAAGCATTGGAAGATCAAAATTGAGAGTAGGAGTGTGCTATAGGCCTGATGACTCTGATGAATATAAGAAGATACTGTACAGGGAAATAGAGTGGGCCAGTAAATCAAAGAGTCTTATAATGGGGGATTTTGATTTCCCAGATATTGACTGCAAATTGTGGGTTGGTCATTCACACTGTAGCAAGGCTTTTGTGGATTTATTGGATGATTGTTTTCTACATCAGCACATTCGGGAGGCAGCTAGAAGGAGTAATAATCTTGATGTGATTATTAGTAGCGATTCTTCATGCATTAAGAAACTGCAGACAAATGAACTACTAGGTTGCAGTGATCACAATGTGCTGAAGTGGGATTTACTCAAAGATGTCGTTATTGTTATGTTGTTATTTGGTTTTTAGGAGCATTAGCAACTAAGACCATATTGCTCCGGGATATGCGGTGGTCATTTCCTGACCTTTCTGCATCCTACGTATTTGGTGGTGACGGGCTCGAACCCCGGTCTAATCAAGAAGCGTGTGCTACGCACTGCTGTTCCTTCCCACCTGGCGGCGGACGCGCCACTCAAAGAGGTAACTACCATCAGGGGTAAAGGGAAGGATTTTTGCTTTCGTAAACGCGACTACGATGGTCTGAGACAGTATTTAAATTCTATACAGTGGGACCAACTGATGATGTTACCAACAGCAAATTCAAAATGGGAAGCATTCAAAGAACTTATCTTGCAAGCTACCAGGCTTTACATACCAACTAAGAAATATTGTTCAAGGTTTAGGCCTAAATGGATGTCAGATGAACTAATGAGATATATGGCAGAGAAGAAAAATGCATGGGATATTTACAAATTAATGGGTGTCATGGAAGCTTATGATAGATATAAGCTGGTCTGTAACCAAGTCACAAAGGAGATTAGGCAGGCAAAAGGCAGATTATAAGAAATCCTTGGCAAAGGATGCAAATAAAAACAGAAAACAGTTCTTTACCTATGGCTTTACATACCAACTAAGAAATATTGTTCAAGGTTTAGGCCTAAATGGTTGTCAGATGGACTAATGAGACATGTGGCAGAGAAGAAAAATGCATGGGATACATACAAATTAATGGGCGACATGGAAGCCTATGATAGATATAAGTTGGTCTGTAACCAAGTCACAAAGGAGTTAGGCAGGCAAAGGCAGACTACGAAAAATCCTTGGCAAAGGATGCAAAGAAAAACAGAAAAGAATTCTTCCCCTATTTAAACTAAAGAAGGAAATGGATGAATCAGATTGGTCCACTGGATATTGATGGTTCAACAGTTGAGGATCCTGCTCAGGTGGCTAACAATCTAAACGAGTATTTTGCATCTACATTCACACATGAGGAGTTATTCAGGAAGGAGAATGTCGTAGGTGAAGTAAACATTGTTTTTTTTTTTTTTTTTTTTTTTTTGGTTTGGTAGTTGTTGGCGCATCGGCTTCTGTGGCCATAGTGCTCCTCCCAAAGTTTTTGCTGTTCTTTGATCCATGCCCGAGGCGGGATTCGAACCCGCGACCTTTGGGTTGCCAGGCAGGCACTTTACCCACCTGGCTAGCCCGGTCGGCAAACATTGGCAGTGAGCTAGATGATTTTGTAATAACTGATAGCAAAGTGGAGGAGAGATTGTTGAGGATAAACATAAAAGAGGCACCTGTGGTGGATGGGATCTATCCACATATATTAAAGGAGGCAGCAAAGGAAGTAAGCAAACCCTTAGCCATAATTATGAGAGCTTCCTTGGACTGAGGGGAGGTACCCATAGACTGGAGACGTGCAAATGTGACCCCAATTCACAAAGGAGGATCAAAGGCTGACACAAGTAATTATAGACCTGTTAGTTTAACTTCTGTTCCAGGAAAATTAATGGAGGCACTGGTTAAAGAAGCACTGCAGGATCATCTAGACAAGAATTCATTTATAGCTCAGACACCGCATGGTTTTTATAATGGCAGGTCTTGCCTGACCAATTTGATTGGATACTATGATGCAGTCACAAAAGAACTGGATGCAGGGAATAACTTTGATATCATATATTTGGATCTTAGAAAGGCTTTTGATACTGTTGCACATGGAAGACTGCTGCCAGAAACTGGAGCAGTGTGGCATTGGAGGCAAATTGCTCCTATGGATAAAGGGATGGTTGAGTGGCAGAAGACAGAGAGTGGTAATCAATGGACACTGCTCAACGTGGACTAATGTTATTAGTGAAGTTTTTCAGGGTTCACTGTTGGGTCCATTGTTGTTTTCTGTATTTATAAATGATATTGATGATTGTATATCAAGCTTAATGTCCAAGTTTGCAGATGATACAAAGGTGGGCAAGGTTGTTAAGGACACTATTGAAGCTATGCTGCTGCAACAGGATCTGGAAAGGTTGAGCAGATGGGCTGAGAGGTGGCAAATGAAGTTTAACATTCACAAATGTAAAGTACTACCTATGGGAAACAGTAACCCCAGAGCAACGTATCAACTCTACGGTACTACACTGACAGTGGTGGAGAATGAAAAGGACCTGAGGGTAATTGTTCAGGCAGATATGAAGTTCTCTCAGCAGTTCAGACGAGCTGCAAGAGTAGCTCATGGTGTTTTGTCAATGATATACAGGAATTTTTCTAGCAGGGATAAGGAGGTGATTATTCCCTTGTATAAGGCAATGGTCAGGCCACATCTTGAGTACTGTATACAGGTCCGGAGGCCTCATTTCAAGAAGGATGTAGAGCTGCTGGAACGAGTACAGAGAAGGGCAACAAGATTAGTGAATGGATCAAAGGGTTGCTCTTACGAAGAATGGCCTACATTTTTGCAAATTACAGAGTCTGGAGGCTAGGCACTGGCAAGGTGATCTGATAGAGGTGTATAAGGCTTTGAATGGTTTGAGCATGCTCAATGCCGATGGGATTCTTCCTCTTGCTCAGAATAATCACCTCAGAGGGCATAAATTCAAATTGAGGAAGGACAGATGTCGGATAGATGTGCGGAAATTTGCCTTTAGCCAGCGGGTGATTGGTTGGTGGAACCGACATCCATCACTTCTTGTTGAAATTGATAGCCTAAACAAATTTAAGGCTCAACTGGACAGGTATTTCGACCGAACGGAGGGGTGAATTGGGAGTGGTGTGTTGTTTTTTTTTTTGGCTGATGCTGAATAAGCTTGCTTTCTTGCCTCATATGCCTCTACTAATGCTAATCTCAAGAAGTAAAGGGATGAATCATATTCGTCCACTGGATATTGATGGTTCAATAGTTGAGGATTCTGCTGAGGTGGCTAACAAACTAAAACAAATATTTTGCATCTGCATTCACAGATGAAGGGAGTGCCGTAGGTGAAGTAAACACTAGCAGTGAGCTGGTTGTTTTTGTAATAACTGAGAGGAAAGTGGAGGAGAAATTGTTGAAGATAAACATAAAAAAGGCACCCGGGGTGGATGGGATCTATCCAGTTATATTAAAGGATGCAGCAAAGGAATTAAGCAAACCCTTAGCCATAATTATGAAAGCTCCTTTGAAATCAGTGGAGGTACCCATAGACTGGAGATGTGCAAATATAACCCGAATTCACAAAGGAAGATCAAAGGCTGACACAAGTAATTATAGACCTGTGAGTTTAACGTCGGTTTCAGGAAAGTTAATGGAGGCACTTGGTAAGGAAGCACTGCGGGATCATCTACACAAGACTTCAGTTATAGCTCGGACACAGCATGGTATTGTTAAGGGAAAGTCTTGCCTGACCAATTTGATTGGATACTATGATGTAATCACCAAAGAATTGGATGCAGGGAATAAATTTGATATAATATATTTGGATCTTAGAAAGGCTTTTGATACTGTTGCACATGGAAGACTGCTGCTCAAATTGAAGCAGTGTGGCATTGGTGGAAAATTTCTGCTATGGATAAAGGGATGGTTGAGTGGTAGAAGACATTGAGTGGTAATCTATGGACACTGCTCAACCTGGACTGATGTTATTAGTGGAGTTCCTCAGGTTCAGTGTTGGGTCCGTTGTGTTTTCTGTATTTATAAATAATATTGATGATGGTATATCAAGCTTAATGTCCAAGTTTGCAGACAATACAAAGGTAGGTAGGGTTTTTAAGGACACTACTGACGCTATGCTGCTGCTCAACCTTTCCAGTATCTGGAAAGGTTGAGCAGATGGGCTGCGAGGTGGGAAATGAAGTTTAAAATTGACAAATGTGAAGTACTACATATGGGAAACAGTAACCCCAGAGCAACGTATCAACTCTGTTGTACTACACAGACAGTGGTAGAGAATGAAAAGGACCTGGAGGTAATTGTGCAGGCAGATATGAAGTTCTCTGAGCAGTGCAAACGAGCTGCAAGGGTAGCTCATGGTGTCTTGTCAATGATATACAGGAATTTTTCTAGCAGGAGGTGATTATTCCCTTGTATAAGGCAATGGTCAGGCCACACCTTGGGTACTGTATACAGGTCTGGAGGCCTCATTTCAATAAGGATGTAGAGCTGCTTGAACGAGTACAGAAAATGGCAACAAGATCAGTGAATGGGACAAAGGGTTGCTCTTAGGAAGAAAGGCTTATGTTTTGCAAATTACAGTGTCTAGTGAATAGGCATCGGCTAGGTAATCTGATAGAGGTGTATAAAGAGTTTAATGGTTTGAGCATGTTCAAATCCGATTGAATTCTTCCTCTAGCTCAGAATAATCACCTGAGAGGGCAAAAATTCAAATTGAGGAAAGGCAGATGTAGGATAGATGTGCGGAAATTTGCCTTTAGCCAGCGGGTAGTTGGTTGGTGTGAACAAATTTCCATCCGTTGTTGTGGAAGTTGATAGCCTTAACAAATTTAAGGCTCAACTGGACTGATATTTCGTACGAACGGAGGGTGTAATGGGAGTGGTGTTTTTTTTTTCTTTTTGGCTAATGCTGAATAAGCTTGCTTTTTTGGAAGTGCTCTACTAATGCTAAAAATGAACAATGCACGGCAGATGAATTTAAATATTCACTGGCCTAATATAATAGTTTAGTTATTTTTATTCGTATGCGTACACAATCTCCGACCAATATAACTAAACGGGAAATACTGTATAGCTCTCACTATTTGACGTTTGACATGTTTATACGTGAGCACTCGTGAACGCAGAGTAGTAGAATATCTTACTATTCTGTGCCCGTGAAGTGATAATAGTGTGTTTGCGCCTTAATTCTATTGCCCCTGTGAATTCATAGGCGTCCACAGAAAATTTTCCAGGGGGGCGGGCCAACCTTGGAGACAAATAATTACATCAGTAAATTTTTAAAATAATTATTTAAGTAAACAAGTAGATTATAGAATACAGTATTGCATCAATACAAAAACACATACATAATGTGTATAAATTTACAATATAAAGGAAACAAGAATTAATATACATAACAGGTTTTTTTTTTAGTTAATTATAGTAACAACTAGATAAATTGGAGAATTTAGCATAAAAGTATTAGGGATGGCAAATAGAAACAGATAGCTTCAGCTAATTATTGATGGGATATATTGAGTGGGGCTAGCCTTAACGTTCCATTCAATGTATCCCTATATCTATAATTAGCTATATTATCATTTTAATTTTACTATTTTATATTTTATTTTTTTGTTTATTTATAGGTTACAACAAAGAAGTCCAACTTAGGTTACCTAAACTTGGCACTTTGAACCAATGAGTATAGTTTGCTCCCCTAATACTTTTATGCTAAATTCTCCAACTTATCTGTATTATAATTAACTCAAAAATTGTTATATACAGACAGATGTAATGTACAATCATAAATTTGATGGCATTAATCTGTTCTGTCACTCTTTCTCCTTTTCTATTTCTTATATCCTTTTCCATAACTTCATATATATATAGATAATAATAATTTCAATAATCACGTATCGTATAAGAATTGAATTCTCCATCAATCGCTTGCAAACCTATTGATGACATTTTCAATAAATTTCTTCTTTTCCGCTTCCTCTTCTAGTTTCTTCCTGTGCACACTAATCATACATAAACCCTACAGGCGAGTTTCTGAGATAGTGGACAACTTAACCATGTTTTCACACGTCTCAAGGTGCTGAAACTTCTTTCAATGGTACAGGTCGTAACAGGTAATGTCATACCAATAGTTATTGCCGAATTAATAGAAGGGAAATAGTCGCAATGTTTCTAAACTTCTGGTAAAGTTTGGGGTATATCAGTCGATGAACCAAAACAGGAACTCTGTTTTATTGCTGCAATAGATGAAACACGTGTTCTATGGTCACCCTGCCGAAGACCGAAACCGGCCAACCCGTAACAAAATTTTAAGGCAGACAAAGCGTCCCATGGTCGGGGGTGTAAGGTTGCATATCTCAATCACTTTTGCGATTATAATTTGTGGAATTCTTTACGCGATCCCAGGGATGGGCAAGTGTCCCGTTCCCCCCCCCCCCCCCCCTCTGCGGACGCCCATGCCTGTTATAATCTGAAATATTCGATTATTTTGCTTTGTATATTGTATTACAATTTTTTTTCATTTAGAACAAAATGGATTTAAAAAGGGAAGATCCTGTACTGACCCAGATTTTACATTAAACATTGTAATAGAGAAAAGCAGAGAATATAATATTGAAACTCATTCTGCATTTATTGATTTCAGGAAACTTTTGATATGGTTTCTAGAGGAAGGTTATGGGAAATTTTAAAACAATTAAATATTCCTAATCAATTTTTAAATGCTATAATGGATGTCTATCATAATAACAGAATTGCAATAAAGTCTAACTCTAGTATAACTGAATGGAGATCAATCAATCGAGCATTTCGTCAAGGATGCCCATTGTCACCATCTCGATTTAATATTTATATAAATGCAATTGTGAAAGAATGGAAGAATACTATCAACCGCAGGGGCTCACATCTGTTGAGTATAGGCTTGGCACACCCAGGGTCCTGAGCTGGATATCATCATTCTTTTCTTTCTTAGTGACTCCTTTACTTTTGACTCACTCTAACTCGGAATTTTTTTTATTACTTTTTTTTTGACTCGTGCAGTATAAGCCTCAGGTTTCCTTGCACCATATGGCTAATAATAATAATAATAATTGTGGTTTTAAAATCGATCAAATAATAATAGCTCAGAATGAAGACGAACTTCAAAATCAATTTTTACCTTAAAAAATAAAACATTTGGAATGGAAATTTCAAATGAAAAGACTCAAGTTATGACATTTAAAGGTAATCATCCAATCAGAAGTAAAATAGTAATAGAAAAACCATCCTGGAACAAGGAAATTCATTTCGGTATTTTGGATGTTATCTTTCTTATGTCGAAGAAAAAGATATAGAATTAAAAGTTACAAGTTTAATTGTAACTTTTAATTCTATATCGACCTAAAATCGAATAAAGTTCAAAAGGATACAAGGATAAAAGTTTATAAGGAATAGAAAAAAAAAATTATGATATTAGAGTCCCCCGTATATGATTACATCTACATATATATTTATTTTGTCTGTTAATTGGGTGTGTTCTCTGGTCGATTTATCTGTTTTCTGGACTTAAAAACCCCAGATTCTGGAGGGGAAACCTTGCTATCTATGTCCGAAACTGACAAACTCAGCCATGAAGTGAAAAAACCCACTAAAGTTCCTCGCGTCATCGATGGGATTCGAACCCGGGCCTTTTCCTCCCGTTGTGGGGAGGACAGTGACGATAGCACTGTGCCACCACCTGCGCAGACAAAGTGATTGCAAGACCTACTTTACTCTATGGAAGTGAAACTTAGACAATTAAATCAAAAGATGAGAAAATGATTGCAAGTGCTGAAACGAAATTTATTTGCCGAACTAGTGGATATAGAATATTGGACAGGAAGAAAAGTTCTGATATTCGTAAAGAATTATGTATTAATCCAATAATAGATAGAATCTACAAATAAGAGAAAGTCTTGTCTGACAAATTTGATAGGATATTATGATGTGGTTACAAAGGAACTGGATGCAAAAAATAATTTTGATATCATATATTTGGATTTCAGGAAAGCTTTTGACACTGTTGCACATGGAAGACTATTGTATAAATTGGAGCAGAATGGTATTAAGGGTAAGTTGCTATAATGGATAAAAGGATGGTTGAGTGAGAGAAGACAGAGGGTGGTAATCAATGGGTGCTGCTCTTCGTGGACTAATGTTATTAGTGGAGTCCCACAGGGTTCGGTATTGGGTCCACTGTTGTTTTGTTTATTTAGCAATGATATTGATGAAGGTATATCAGGCTTGGTGTCGAAGTTTGCAGATGATACAAAGGTTGGCAGGGTTGTTAATGACAGTATTGGCAGTGTGCTACTGCAACAGGATCTAGAAAATTTGGGCAGATGGGCTAAGAAGTGGCAACTGAAGGAAGTTTAACCTTGACAAATGCAAAGTACTGCATATGGGTAGAAGTAACCCCAGAGAAACGTACCAACTGTGTGGTACTACACTTAAGGTGGTAGAAAATGAAAAAGACCTGGGAGTAATTGTGCAGTCAGATATAAAGTTTTCTGAGCAATGCAGACATGCTGCCAGGGCAGGTCATCGGATTTTGTCAATGATAATAGCAATTTTGCTAGCAGGGAAAATGAGATGATTGTCCCTCTGTATAAGGCAATGGTGAGGCCTCGCCTTGGGTACTGCGAATAGGTTTGGAGGCCTCATTTTAGGAAGGATGTAGTGTGTAACAAGTTTGCTTGAGTGTGTAACGAGAAAGGCAACAAGATTGGTGAGGGGGAATGAAGTGATCCTCTTACACACAGACACACACACACACACACACCACCCTGTCCCGAATTGTAAGGCTGGCTCTGTTGTTTGTGGGTGGCCCCGATGGGTAGACTCGCCCACTGCGAGTGTCCTGAGTGTTCTGGAAATTGCAGCGGCTGGAGACTAGGCACCTGTGCTGTGATCTGATTGAGGTGTATAAGGTCTTGAATGGGTTGAGCACGCTGAATTCTGATGGGATCCTTCCACTTGTTCAGATTACGAACCTAAGGGGCATAAATTCAAATTGAGAAAAGACAGATGTAGAAAAGATGTGCGGAAATTTGCCTTTAGCCAATGGGTGGTTAATTGCTGGAACAAACTTCCATCTGTCGTTGTGGAGGTTGATAGGTTAAATAAATTTAAGGAGGAACTGGACAGGCATTTGGAGGGAATGGAGTGATTTTTTTTTTTTTTTTTGGCTGATGCTGCAAAAGCTCATACACTTGCTTTCTTGCACCACATGCCACTGCTACTACTAAATACAGAGGAAAATGGATTAATCATTTGGATAGAATGCATTCAGCAAGATTACCAAAGACGATTATGAAATTTAGGTCAGTTGGAAGAAGTGATCCAGAACATCTGAAAAAAAGATGGACTGAGACCAGAACAGAACAGACCATCTGGCCTAAATCCTTGAAAGGAGAATAATGATTATGACAAATTTTTTCGTATAGGAATATTCAAATTCAACAAAATTCATATTTTTATATTAGGGCTACCCGTAATTTTTTATCTATACCCGTTTGTTTATTATGTATGTAAATTGCGTGTGTTCTGTGGTCGACTCGCATGTTTTGCTGGACGAAAAAATTCCAGTTTCTGGGGAAAAAAAACTTGCTATTTACGCTTGATACCGAATAACTCAGCCACGGAGTGAAAAAAAGGGCATTAAAGTTCTTCCCGTCATGGACGGGATTCGAACTCGGGTTCTTTCCACCCTGCGTGAGTTGGATGGTGACGATACCACCCGCGCAGACTTCGCGCAGACTTCGTACACACACACACACACACACACACACACACACACACACACACACACACACACACACACACACACACACACCTACCTACCTTGTCCCGAATTGTGGGGCTGGCTCTGTTATATGTGGCCCCCGTCAGTAGACTGGCCGTCCTCTCCTGAATTCGAGTCTCGTCGATGACGTGAGGAATTTTATGGACTCTTTCCACAATATGGCTGTGTTAATCGGTCTCAAGCGGGAGTAGCATGGTTTTTTTCTCCCAGAAACTTGGGTTTACTGTGCACAAACAGAAAATCGACAAAGGGACACACGTAATTTACAGACAGTATGCACAGAGCAAAATGGGTTTAGTCGCCGATGCTCCTAAAACCCTACAACAATAACTTTTGTTGTGTATGTTGAAATAAACCGTTAAATCGTAATTTGCTATTTGTAATTTGTATAATCTGCACCTCCTCCTCCTCTCTCCATAATTAATTCCTTACCGTCGAACGGGAGTTATTAATTAGCGTTTGTTCTCCGCGTGCCCTATCGAAAAATGAATGAAGTTCGTGGCTTCGCCTCCATCTGTTCGTTGATTCCGATGTCAGCAGTCGGCATGGTTGTGTACATTGCGGTCGAGTTTGTTGATCTGTTGTGTCGATATGGGATATTAGAAGTGGAATGTTTTGCCAGCTAAATTCGTTGGTGGATGAACGGTGCATAATTTGCGCCATTTCATTCTTTTTTCTTTTTAAAAAGTTGGGATAAGCTATTTTCCCTATTTTATTGTATGTTAATTTGCAAAACACCCTTCTCGTTCGTGTTTCATTTTGGTCGATGAATGAGTATGAGAGCTTTTGAGAGCGGCAAGTGGGTTTTTACTTCTGATTGAAGGCAAATCGCAATGCATTCGGAAGTAAGTTTACAGTCAATAAATTTTTTAAGGAAAATATTGAAACAAATGTGTCAGTATGCTTGCACAGGGCCTAATTTGGTGCCCCAGTGAAAATGCTTATTATGAAACGGCCCGCTTTAATAGTAAAAAAAAAATAGGGCATAGGGGTCCTCGGAAAATTAAGATTATACAATCAGTATAAAAATGTAAAGCAAATAAATCTGCGTATATTTCTAAGGAAATATACACAAATCTGAACATATCGGCGTCACGCGCATTTGGACTAGAGGCTACATTACAATTTGAAAGTATAATTCATTTGCAAATTTTATAAGGAACGCCAGCACTCATTCTCGTTAAACTATTCGATATCACCGATTTTGGCTGTATCCATTGCCATTTACTGGCCCAAGGAATATGCGTAGGCCTAAGATAGGCCCTGTGCTTGCAGTTGTTCATAAAATAACTTTACTTTCACACCCACCAGAGTTTTTAACTCGCGTGCTGATAATTCAATTATATCGCCATAAATTTTGGTTAAGAAGGTTACCATTATGTACCTACTGCTGTTTTACTATTTCAGTAAATATATATGAGTATATAGTATGTTGATTAATATATGAAATTTATGGCCGCTAGTTAGTACACCGGACTGAACCTATTGGTAACTCTCTAGGCCGGCCGCTAGTTAGTACACCGGACTGAACCTATTGGTAACTCTCTAGGAAGCTTCCGGATCAGCTAGTGTATAATCTTGCTGCCTCTACTCTGCCAGATAGTGACTGGAGGGAGTCCGAGTAGTGTGTATGCGGGGAGCATTGTCGAGGCCACGTTATGTCAAGGATCTGGGTATATTCTTACCACATGTACGCCATATCCAAAAATTTCATTACTTCATACAGCATGTCCCACCTACTTTTCCTTACTATTGAATACACCATGAATTGTCAAACTAATAGAGCAAGCTTATCTGCGAAAAGATCTAAACCTCCCAAGGACTTCCTAATTCATTTCACAAATATACGTGGTCTCAATTCTAATCTCAACGATATCCATTTCCACTTGCAGTCTGCCAAACCCCATGTACTTTTTCTGACAGAATCTCAGTTATCGGTTGATTCATCTACTGCTCATCTCAGATGCCCAAATTATTCGCTGTATGATTCCTTTCGCCTCAAAGGTGGTACTTGTGCATATGTCCGTTCTGATATTCCCTGTCAGAGACTTGGCAATTTGGAATCTCCTCTCTTTGATCTTCTCTGGCTTAAAATCTCTCTACCTCATTGTGTCAAATTCATCTGTTGTCTCTACCGTTCTCCCAACTCCACTAATCACTTGGAGCTCTTTGACTTCCTGTCTTTGCAACTTGACTTTCTCCAGTCCAACTTTCCTAACAGCGAAGTAATTTTCCTTGGTGATTTTAATGTTCACAACTCCACCTGGCTTCCGTTTTCTAGTCACACCGACCCAGCAGGTCGAGATGCTGAGGCTTTTGCAATTACTAATGACCTAGCACAGATTGTTCATTTACCTACAAGAATACCGGACAATCCTAATCATACAGCCAATACGCTTGATCTTTTTCTCACAAACAACCCTTCTAAGTACACGGTCGAAGTGAGAGGTCCTTTAGGCACTTCAGATCACAACTTGGTGATTGTCTCTTCTCCAATGGAACCTTTATCTCATGGCTATTCCAAACCACGTGTTGTTTGGCATTACAAGAATGCAAAATGGGATGACCTGCGAGACTTCTTTTCTTCTTTTCCTTGGTCGGATTACTGTTTCAAAACTTCTGATGTCAACGTTTGCTCAGATCGTGTCAGTGAAATTATTCTTGCAGGAATGGAATCCTTTATCCCACACTCCACTTTAAAATCTCGTCCTTTATCTAAACCTTGGTTTTCCAATAAATGTGCTAAGGCTGTCCAAGAGAAGAATGTTGCATATCGTAATTGGCTTGTTTCTAATTCTTCAGTTTCATTTTCTGCCTACACCAAAGCTCGCAACAGTTGTAAAGCAGTTATTAACCAGTCCAAACTAGAGTTTGAACAGGCTAAGAGTAGAAAACTTGCTTCTTGCCCTAATGGTAGCCGAGCATTCTGGTCTCTTGCCAAAGCTATTGGCCGCAACTTTTGCCCATCTTTACTCCCACCTCTGTCCAAACCAGATGGTTCTGTTGCCACTTCAGCCAAGGATAAAGCTGACCTTCTAGCATCCCATTTTTCTTCCAGCTCATGTATTAATGATCTTGGTAAAACACCTCCCACCATTCCGAACACGCTCCATTCAATGCCTCCTGTGGTCTTCCGTCAAAAGGATATCAGAAGGATTTTGATGAATCTTGATGCTAAGAAAGCTCCAGGTCCTGATGGTATTTCTCCACTTGTTCTCAAAACCTGTGCTCCTGAACATACTCCTATTTTTTGCCGCCTTTTTTCACTTTCTTATTCCAAAGGTGTTTTTCCTTCTGCTTGGAAATTTGCTCATATCCAGCCAGTTCCTAAAAAGGGTGACAAATCCCTCCCATCCAATTATCGTCCCATTGCAATTACTTCTACTCTTTCTAAAGTAATGGAGAAATCAATTAACCGCCAACTCTTAAACTACCTAGAAACCTTCCGTCTGATCAACGATCACCAGTATGGATTCCGTCAGTGTCGATCCACTGGAGATATTCTGGCTTATGTTACCCATTTATGGACTAATTCAATGGAAAGGTTCGGTGAAACACAAGTAGTTGCTCTTGACATCTCAAAGGCTTTTGATCGTGTTTGGCATAAAGGTCTTCTAAACAAGCTTCCATCTTATGGTTTGCCAACTGTTTTTAGTAATTGGTTATCCAGTTTTCTCTCTGATCGCTCACTGAGGGTGATGGTAGATGGCTCTCTGTCTTCTAACTTCTCTACTAATGCCGGTGTCCCCCAAGGTTCAGTTCTTTCCCCCACTCTTTTTCTCTTGTATATCAATGACCTTCTTCCATTGACTGGAAATCCTATCCATAGTTTTGCTGATGATAGCACATTGCATTCAACTTTCCATTTTGAGAAACCTTGTCCTGCTCAATCAGCTTCAACTTCTCGAAAATCTGCTACCAATTCCTTAAATGCCGATCTTCAGGTAATTCTCCAGTGGGGCAAAGACAACTTAGTTGATTTCAACCCTTCTAAAACTCAGTCTTGTCTTATATCTCGCAAAAAGGATTCTTCTACTCCAATGCTTATCTTTAGTGACACTCCGATTTCTAGGCAAAATGATATATCTCTTTTGGGGATTACCCTGACTTCTAATCTCTCTTGGCACAAGCACATTACAAATATTGCTTCCTCTGCATCTAAAAAACTTGGTTTTCTCTTTTGCTCTCGGCGTTACTTTTCTTCCAAACAGCTGCTCACTCTTTATAAATCGCAAATTCGCCCTGCCATGGAATATTGTTCCCATATCTGGGGTGGTGCCCCCAAAACCTCTCTCCGGCTTCTTGATTCCATTCAGAAGAGGGCAGTTAGGTTAATTAATGATTCATCTCTAACAGAGTCTCTCCACCCGCTTTCTCATAGACGCACTGTTTCTGCTGCATGCCTCTTCTACAGATACTTCCATGGGCACTGTTCTTCTGAATTGGCTTCTATAATTCCTGCTCTCTCTTTCAAAACAGTCCGAACACGTGCCGCCACCAGCCAACATCCATTTACTGTCCAACTTCAAACCCACAGAACCAACTTTTCATCTTCCTCATTTATTCATTCAACTGCCGTTTTCTGGAACAACCTTCCTTCATACGTATTTCCTGTAAATTACAATCTACAGAAGTTCAAGTCCAATGTCAACAAATATCTTCTTTCGTCTTCTTAACCTCAAACCCAAGCACGGTACTAAGTACTATAGGTCCTAATACCTCTCGTGTTTGGGGTTCACATAAAAAAAAAAAAAAAAAAAAAATGGGCTGGTGCCATTGCAGTGGCAATAGATACACTACATTCATAATGCAATATATATATACTGTATTATTATTAGGAGCCATATGGTGCAAGGAAGCCTGAAGCTTATGCTGCACCAGCCAAAAAAAAATTTCTGAGTCACCCTGAGAGAGAGAGAAGGGAAGGGAATCAAATCTCCAAGAAAGAAAAGAATGATGATATCCAGCTCAGGACCCTGGGTGTGCCAAGCCCATACTCACCAGATATGAGCCCCTGGGGTCAAATTTTAGTTAAATATATGTATTAATTTATTGGGAAGATTATCGTAAAAGACATACCTAGATAAATCCATGCAGAAAGGATAACATACAAAAACTTATTGCCCCATACTTCTTCCAGAGTCAACCACTGAAATTGAAAGGAAAAAAATAACAACATAAGGGGTGCCCCATTTCAGTATGCAGTATGGCAAAATCAGTTTTGAGGTTATATAATTATATCTATCATTCATAAATATATATATATATATCTATTATTTGTTAACCTCAAAATGTTACTGTGTCATAGCCCATTTGGGTGGCTATCCCCAGAAGAATTCACCCAAATTATACGTATACAGCATTAATATACTTCACTTCACCTGTGCATTCTCCATTGATTTATCTAGTTATGTCTTTTGGTATAATCTTCCCCATAAACTAATGCAGGTAACCCTCGCATAACACAGTAGTTAGGTTCATGTTGTGCAAAACTGTGTTATAAGGGACGAAGAAAAAGTACAAAAAGGGAGTAACTTTCCAAAAGCTAACAAAAATACACCATTCTAGATTTTGTGTATCTTCTAATCTCTTAAAAAAAATCAGTAATCTGGGTTTGTTTGCTTTTGCTTGATAAATCTTTGTGAATTTCATATTATGGAACTGATCATTTTTGAAGCTCCATTTTGAACTTTGGGCTCCTTTCATTCAAGAATCTGCATTCAAAAAATAAGATTCTAATTGCTCAACTAACTTTATGCCTTCCCTTATGCTTTGTAGTGTAAAATTTGGGCCGACTGGGCTAGCCGGGTGGGTAAAGTGCCTGCCTGGCAACCCAAAGGTCGTGGGTTCAGTTCCTGCTCCGGACTTGGATCAAAGTTCTGCATATCATCCCCTGAATTCTGAATTGATTTGGTTTTACCTCCAATGCCATTTCCAACAAATCTGCTTTGCCAGCCTCTTTATCTACCAGTAATTCTTGAACGTCTTCAGTAATAATATATTTTTAAAATTTTTTTAGGAACATAGGCAACTAAGGCCATGTTACTCTGTGTATATTGTCTATGCGTGTGTTTCCCGAGGTTGATTTTCGGTTTTTCTGGACGAAAAACCCAAGTTTCAGGGAGAACCATGCTACCCTTGCCTGAGCCCGACTAACTCAGCCGCATTTTGAAAAAGACCCATAAAAATTCCTCTCGTCATTGATGGGATTCGAACTTAGGTCTTTTCCCCCCTGGTCTGGCGATTCTATCGACTGTGCTATCCTGAGGGCTTCAGTAGTCATATCATCAAAACCTTCCACTTGTACCGATGTAGCAAGTTCTACTATCGCACCGATTTCGTTTTCTGCCAGTTCAACCATATTACCTGAATGAACTGTCTCTGGCCCCACGCATTTAACATCGACAGCTTTACTTCTTTCAGTGAGAAAGCTATGATTCTGATACAGTCCACAATTCAGAAATGTTTTTATGCCTCCATTACTTCAATAGATTCGGAATCAATTTTTTCCTAAATCCATTGTAACGATTTTCTGATGTAATGAGTTTTAAAGGTGGATATAATGCCTTGATCTAATGGCTGAATGAAAGAAGTTGTATTAACCTAGTACAACTATGGGAGTAGGAACATAATGTCAATGTTTGGATGATTTCAATCTTTTGAATGACTGGTGCGCTATCCAATAGTAATAAAACTTTGAAATCTCAATTTTTCCATAAGTTCAACAGGCACAAGTTCAATAGCACAGAACGTAACACTGGGATTTCCCAACAAGATAAAATACAGGGATTTCTCAATTTTTTTTTGACTAGCGAGTCAACAGCGGGGATTCAAAAAGAGTGCAAATGTTAAAAAATTACACTGAACATAATAGCAGGGTATTCCCCACACAAAAGCTCTAAAATACCCTGTTATGCTAGGTTTACCGAAATTCTTTAACTGTGTTATATAAGTAGTGTTGTGCGAGGATTGCTGCAATTTATCAATCGCGTTAGAGCGAAACCATGTTGTAGAAGTACTGTGTTATACAGAGATTGCCTATACATATATTTAATAAAATAATATGGTGTGTTTGTGCATGTGTACATATACACTGCACTGCCACTTTATTAGGTACATCTACCTAGTAGTGTGTTGAGCCTCCTTTTGCCTTCAAAACAGCCTGAATTCATCTAGGCATGGATTGAACAAGATGCTGAAAACATGCGGGAATGGAGTACCATGCAGACATGAGGATGTCACGCAGTTCCTTGAGATTCGACAGAGGTGTAGGCCTGCAGCAAACAGCCCTTTCCAGCTCATCCCAAAGATGTTCAATAGGATTGAGATCCAGGGACTGAGTGGGCCACTGCAGCAAAAAAAAGTCATTGTCATGTTCCTGGAACCATTCCATAGTGATTCAGACTTTGTGCACTGGCACATTATCCTGCTGGAAGTAACTATCTGACTGAGGATAAACTGTCAACGTGAACGGATGCACTTGGTCAGCAACGATGTTTAGGTACGATGTGACATTCAGACATGAATCTATGGGTTTCAGGGTTCCCCCATTAGCCGCTGTTTAACATCTGAAGAGAGCAGAGTAACTATTTATTTACAGAACAATGGACCCAACGTGTGCCAAGAAAACATTTCCTACACCATAAAACTGTCCCCCACCACCTTGCACAGTAGTCGTCAGACATGATGAATCCATTGATTCATGTTGTTTTTGCCAAATTCTGAGCCTTCCATCAACATGATGCACCAGGAACTTCGACTCATCAGATCAAGCAACTGTTTTCCAATCCTCGATAGTCTAGTGCTGGTGTTGCTGTGCCCACAGGAGGCATGCTCTCTTGTTCTTCATTGATAACAAAGGTGGCCGTTGTAGCCCATTCGCGACAAAGTGCAACTAGTGGTTCTTTGCGATATTTTGTTATTCTGACGCGATGTGTGACATTTTGGCTCGTCTGTTTGCTTGTGCAATTCTAGCCATCCTCCTCTGAACCCTCTCATCAACAAGCGATTTTCTTCCACAGGAGTGCCGTTGAGAGGATGTTTTCTGTTCGTTGCACCATTCTTGATACACCCTTGAAACTGTGGTGCATGAAACGTTTAGGAGAACTGTCGTTTCAGAGATGCTTTGTCCAGCCTGTTTGCACCTACTACCATGCCACGTTCAAAGTCCATTAGATCACTCCTTTTCCCCATTCTTGCTATGGTTTAACTATGCTTAACTGATACTAGAAAGGTTGTTCTGCTGCATTTGTATCCATAACTGTGGTCATGTGACTTGCAATGCTGCAGGACAAACCAGCACCTAGCAACTTAGCAGAAGGGATGTAGCAACATCTGGTCACCACTTCTCACCCCCCCCATCCTTGCCAGGTGGCGGCGTGCCATGATCTGTAATCATCTTGCAAGCCTGTGCCAAGACAGTCTTGAATCAGACAAACTAAGGAAAAGGAAGGGGAATAAGCAGGAATAGTTTAGGATAGGTAGAGAAGGAAAGTATAGTAAAGAGAGGAGTGAGATTGAGGGAATCACCTTTGAAATAGAAAATAAAAGAATTAAGGTAAAGAAGAAAGTGGAAAATTATCTTCAGCCATGAGACTAACTTGGCCCATGAATCCTATCCTGATAATGGGATCAGCAAGTGTTGAAGTTCTTCAAGAGACCATCAGCTCCAAGGGCATTTAACTACATTCATTTATTCATGTGTTGATTAGCAGACCCCAGGGTTTCCCCCATTAGCCACTGTTTAACATCTTGTGAAGAGAGCAGAGTAACTATTTATTTACAGAACAATCAATTTCTGTAGTACTATATACAATTTCTAACAGGCTAACACTCATAAAATAAAAGAAAGATCACCTTAAGCAAACAACTTAACTAGCCAACAGACAGATGGCCAGTAGAATAGCTAAAATATATTTAAATACATCTTCAGGTCAATGACAGGGTAGAGCAAGAAGTTAAAAATGAGTATATTGCTCAAATCTCAATAACAATTTTATCACATCAATCTCAGTGTACCTAGACATCAGAACATCAAAGCTAATTAAACATAACCGTCAATATTTTATAAAAGCATACACAACACAATTAATTACTTTAAATATGCATTTGAAAATGAAATGCACAAGGCATAATCCTTATGGTTTTGGTAATTAACTATATAATATATAACTATATGATGAAGCCCACTAGCTTTGAAACTTTCTGGGTGGTGATATCCTCCGAAAATAAATAACAGTAGTCTTCTCTACTAGAGAAGCGTTATTTATTTGAAGTAGTGCAATACCAGCTACCTCATTGTGAAGGCACCCACAATATGAGATACTATTAAAACGATGCCTTTTACACTACATACGTAGTTCAAATTTATGGGTTAAGTATGGTGTATCTACACCAATATTATATACTTAAATATGCATATACCATACTCAAACCTTAGACAAAAGGAATAAGGCCACAGTAATAATAACAGTGACATTACCAGCAGAATAAGTTACTAAGCCAAAGAATGACTGACCTTAGGATTAAGTGACAGCAGAGGAATTACATCAACCTCTAACTAATACCCAGGAATTTTAAAATTTAATCTTCACAGTTGGCTTGCAACTTCCAGAATTGAAAGTTCACAAATAAAAGACTCACTTATATCTTCCAGAATGAAAGTTCATAAGAAAGCAGACATTAATGATTACACATGTTTAATACTTAATCCAGTCGGGGCATAAGCTAGACCAACCGAACAATATATACACTAAACAATTTACACTATACAACAATACGCTGTACAACTATAGATTAAGTCCAGCTCTCAGAGACAAATTACAAATACACCATATTCCTGTGGCTTCCAACAAGGTGAAAGTTCACATGCATGAGTTTCCCAGGCAGTAAGTTAAAACCGAGACTATCAACAACAATACAGTATTTACACTATAACAAATTACATCATTTATAACAGATATGACAGAAAATTTGCAATACTGCAACAATTACCAATTATACAACAGACTTTCTTGTGACTTCCAGACTAGGTGAAAGTTCATAAGTCCTGTGCCTGTGGCATCCAAACGAGGTGAAAATTCACAAGCACATCATTTACATAATAACAATCTGTTCCACCGACGGCAAAAGTGCATAGTGCATCAAAGTGCGCAGCTTAAACAGGGCAAAAGACACTGTCTTATAGATTCTAAACAGAGAAATACTAAGCAGTCAAGTATATCATGAAGATGCATGTTCGGCACAACTTGTGTTATCAGAGTTTAGTATAATGGTGAAGTTCTCATTCAATTAAGGAGACACTGATTGATGCAGAAATGCTCTTCTTTTGAAAGCTCTGCCAGCAAAAGAGTTTAAGATGATAAAAACATTTTCCATTTGCACCAAGGCCCTTTCACAGCTGGTGAAAAGTTTGCAACTGATGACTCCAGTTCAGTCCTAAGATCACAATAAGATGGACAATCAAAGAGAACGTGATCAGCAGATTCAACAGCTCCACGAAAACAAAGGGGAGTGTCAGAAAGATCCAATTTAAACAACTTCTTATTTAAGCTACCATGTTCTGTTAGAAGAAACGTTCCATACAGACTCGGTGACATCCAGAGTAGATCCTTTTTGAGAAACTCTTTCACCCCAGAAAACATTCTCTCGTTACAGAGCCGACTGAAGCAGAAGACTAGTCCTGTTGCCACAAGGAGACAAAATGAGTATGCAGCCCCTTTTTTTCCACTAGTTGAACTTGCTCTAGGTTTAACTGAACACCTCCAAAGGACAGAGGGATATTCCTTCTTAAATGAAAAAGAAGATATCTGTATTGTACCTCGTACTGAATTGGGAATTTGATGAGTAGGACCTGTAAGGCATCAAAAGAAGAGCAGATCTTTGAGTCTGCTGCAGTTGATTAATAATTACAACTCTGTTAGTGTTAACTCCCACCATAGGAAATAATTGTCAAGAAGATGCAGTTATAGTAGAGACGCAACGTGTGTTCTTTAATTTCCCAATCTCGTTTTGCAGTTTGCCATAGTTTTACCATCAGAACCTTACATATATCTTCGATATACTTTACACGTGGTAGGAAACTTCGATGGTCATCCAGTAGTATGCCCAGATATTTAAACTGTAGAACTATAGTGTATCACCTTTCCATTACATTTGATTGCAGGGGGACAATTAGGAGCCAACCTTCCTTTCAGAAGCATCTGGAACATTTTGGCAGATGAAATTTGAAGTTTATGAGTTTAAGGTCCAGTTGGATAATTCCACTAATACCAAGTTTGCAGTGTCCTCCAGTTGTTTTCTAGAATTTCTGCTGATAGTTAGGTTGTCAGCATACGCTACCATTCGAACATTAGAGAAAGTTTTTCTCAGCCATTTATCAGAAACAATGTTCCAACACAGTGGCCCAAGAATGGACCCTTGTGGGCAGCCTCTGGTAACAACTTTCAAGGTCTCATTTAAGTCACATCTTACTTTGATGAGACAGTCAGAAAAGTAACTCCTGAGAGTACAGAATAAGGGCATAGAAACCTTGGGCCTCTTTGGTGGCAAAGGCCTCCTTGAAGGGCACCTCCATAACCAGGTGGGAAGGAGCAGTAGTGCGTAGCACATGCTTCTTGATTAGACCGGTGTTCGAGCCCATCACCACCAAATATGGAGAATGTGGAAAGGTCAGGGAATGATCACCGCATATCCCGGAGCAATATGGCCTTAATTGCTAATGCTCCTAAAAACCAAATAACAAACAACAAACAAGCCTCCTTGAAGTTCACGAAGAGATCCAGCAGGTATTTAGAGGATGTCTGCTCACAGTATTCAAGCAATTTATGTATGGCACCTTCAGTCCCACATCCCTTCACAAACCCATACTGCAAGGAGAAGAAAGCCCAAGGAGAAGAGGATCATTAGCCAGAATTTCAGACCTTTAATGAGAATTTTTAAAGTGGCTATCTTCCAACCTTTTGGAAAAGACTAACCCGTAAACAGAAGCTGAAGAGAAAGATTAATAAGTCAGGTATAATTCTCCATTAATACATCAGATACAATTCTGCATTTCACTACATTCATTTTTTTTTTTTCATTTATTGAGTAAAGTGGCTCCATGACCAAAAAAAATCTGGAAAATCCACCTGCATTTAATTATAGATGTTTCGGAAAAGACTTCATGTTTTTTTAAACGTATGTTTAAATAACACATCTCTGCAAGTCAGATTATTTAGCCCAACTAGCATGGTGCTTTGGTGGATCAGCCAGCTTTGGCTGTTGCACCGTGTGGATTTTGTATGGAAAGCTTTTAGCATTAGCATTAGTAGAGGCATTTGATGCAAGAAAGCAAGCTTATGCAGCATCAGCCAAAAAAAAAAAAAAAAAAAAAAAACCACTTCCACTTCACCCCTCTGTTCGTTCAAAATACCTGTCCAGCTGAGCCTTAAACTTATTTAGGCTATCAACCTCCACCACAAGGGATGGCAGTCTGTTCCACCAACCAACCACCCGCTGGCTAAAGGCAAATTTCCGCAAATTTCCCTACATCTGTCTTTCCTCAATTTGAATTTATGCCTCTCAGGTGATTTTTCTGAGCTAGAGGAAGAATCCCATCAGCATTGAGCATGCTTAAACCATTCAAGGCTTTATACACCTCTATCAGATCACCTCGCTGGTGCCTAGTCTCCAGACACTGTAATTTGCAAAACTTAAGCCTTTCTTCGTAAGAGCACCCCTTTGTTCCATTCACAAATCTTGTTGCCCTTCTCTGTACTCGTTCCAGCAGCTCTACATCCTTCTTGAAATGAGGCCTCCAGACCTGTATACAGTACTCTAGGTGTGGCCTGACCATTGCCTTATACAATGGAATAATCACCTCCTTACCCCTGCTGGAAAAATTCCTGTATATCATTGACAATACTCCATGAGCTACTCTTGCAGCCCGTCTGCACTGCTCAGAGAACTTCATATCTGCCTGCACAATCACCCCCAAGTCCCTTTCATTCTCTACCACTGTCAGTGTAGTACCACAGAGTTGATACGTTGCTCTGGGGTTGCTGTTTCCCATGTGTAGTACTTTACATTTGTCAATGTTAAACTTCATTTGCCACCTCTCAGCCCATCTGCTCAACCTTTCCAGATCCTGTTGCAGCAGCATAGTGTCAGTAGTGTCCTTGACAACCCTGCCAACCTTTGTATCATCTGCAAACTTGGACATTAAGCTTGATATACCATCATCAATATCATTTATAAATACAGAAAACAATAATGGACCCAACACTGAGCCCTGAGGGACTCCACTAATAACATTAGTCCACGATGAGCAGTGTCCATTGATTACCACTCTCTGTCTTCTCCCCCTCAAACACCCCTTTATCCATAGCAGCAATTTGCCTCCAATGTCACACTGCTACAATTTGTGTAGCAGTCTTCCATGTGCAACAGTATCAGAAGCCTTTCTAAGATCCAAGTATATAATATCAAAGTTATTCCCTGCATCCAGTTCTTTTGTGACTGCATCATAGTATCCAATCAAGTTGGTCAGGCAAGACTTCCCCTTAACAAAACCATGCTGAGGAGAGACTGCTTCTACAGGGATGGGATACACTTAAATAGAAAGGGTGCAAGAATGTTTGCTGATGCTATCGAGGCAATGTTAGGTGCGTCGGAAAACTGCTAGATTGGGTGGATACAAGGACTAATAGATTAACAGTAGCCACTGGCAGAGGTGAAAGCGATTCTTGCACTGCTTCTATTGGAATGAGCCGCAGCCTGGAAAATAAGATGCAGGATATTTCAGAGACTGCTGGGAATCATTGGGGTACAAGTAAACACATGGGTTGTGTTAGGGTAGCTAAGAAAAAGAACAGATGCATGTATACTTGTGTGTACACCAATGCTAGGAGTTTAGTAAATAAATTTGATGAATTTGAGGTATTGCTCAAAACATCAAAGGCAGATATTGTGGGGATTTCAGAGACGTGGTGTCACACAGATATAAGAAATGCAGAACTGGAATTTGGGGAGTACAATGTCTACAGAAAGGATAGACAGGATAGGAAGGGAGGAGGGGTTATGCTATTAGTTAAAAAAACACATAAAATCCAAGGAAGTGAAGCCAGTCGACATCGCTGGACAGTGCAGTGTCGAGTCAGTTTGGTGTGACATAAGCATTGGGAGATCAAAATTGAGAGTAGGAGTGTGCTATAGGCCTAATGACTCTGATGAGTATAATAAGAAACTGTTCGGAGAAATAGAGTGGGCCAGTAAATCAGAGAGTCTTATAATGGGGGATTTTAATTTCCCAGATATTGACTGGAATTTGGGGGCTGGTCATTCACACAGTAGCAAGGCTTTTGTGGATTTATTGGATGATTGTTTTCTACATCAGCATGTTCGGGAGGCAACTAGAGGGAGTAATACTCTTGATTTGATTATCAGTAGTGATTCTTCATGCATTAAGAATCTGCAGATAAATGAACCACTTGGTGGCAGTGATCACAGTGTGCTGAAGTGGGAGTTACTCAAAGAGGTAACTACCATTAGGGGTAAAGGGAACGGGTATTGCTTTCGTAAAGGCGACTACAATGGACTGAGACAGTATTTAAATTCTATACAGTGGGATCAACTGATGATATTGCCAACAGCAAATTCAAAATGGGAAAAGCATTCAAAGAACTTATCGTGGAAGCTACTAGGCTTTACATACCAACTAAGAAATATTGTTCAAGGTTTAGGCCTAAATGGTTGTCAGATGAACTAATGAGGCATATGGCAGAGAAGAAAAATGCATGGGATACATACAAATTAACACGTGACACGGACGCCTATGATAGATACAAGTTGATCTGTAACCAAGTTACAAAGGAGGTTAGGCAGGCGAAGGCAGATTACGAGAGATCCTTGGCAAGGGATGCGAAGAAAAACAGCAAAGAGTTCTTTACTTATGTAAACTCTAGAAGGAAGGGGATGAATCAGATTGGTCCACTTGAGATCGATGGGTCAACTGTTGATGACCCTGCTCGGGTAGCTAACAAACTAAATGAATATTTTGCATCGACATTCACACATGAGGAGTTATTCAGCGAGGGGAATGCCAGAGGTGTATTCAACTCTAGCAGTAAGCTAGAGAATCTTGTAATAACTGAGAGCAAAGTGGAGGAGAAATTGTTGAAGATAAACACAAGAAAGGCACCTGGGGTGGATGGGATCTATCCAGTTATATTAAAGGAGGCAGCAAAGGAGGTAAGCAAACCCTTAGCCATAATTATGAGAGCTTCCTTGGACTCAGGGGAGGTACCCATTGACTGGAGATGTGCAAATGTGACCCCAATTCACAAAGGGGGATCAAGGGCTGACACAAGTAATTATAGACCTGTGAGTTTAACTTCTGTTCCCGGAAAATTAATGGAGGCACTGGTGAAAGAAGCACTGCAGGATCATCTAGACAAGACTTCAGTTATAGCTAGGACACAGCATGGTTTTGTTAAGGGGAAGTCTTGCCTGACCAATTTGATTGGATACTATGATGCAGTCACAAAAGAACTGGATGCAGGGAATAACTTTGATATTATATACTTGGATCTTAGAAAGGCTTTTGATACTGTTGCACATGGAAGACTGCTGCACAAATTGGAGCAGTGTGGCATTGGAGGCAAGTTGCTGCTATGGATAAAGGGGTGGTTGAGGGGGAGAAGACAGAGAGTGGTAATCAATGGACACTGCTCATCGTGGACTAATGTTATTAGTGGAGTCCCTCCGGGTTCAGTATTGGGGCCTTTATTGTTTTCTGTATTTATAAATGATATTGATGATGGTATATCAGGCTTAATGTCCAAGTTTGCAGACGATACGAAGGTTGGCAGGGTTGTCAAGGACACTACTGACACTATGCTGCTGCAACAGGATTTGGAAAGGTTGAGCAGATGGGCTTCGAGGTGGCAAATGAAGTTTAACATTGACAAATGTAAAGTACTACATATGGGAAACAGCAACCCCAGAGCAACGTATCAACTCTGTGGTACTACACTGACAGTGGTAGAGAATGAAAGGGACCTGGGGGTGGTGGTGCAGGCAGATATGAAGTTCTCTGAGCAGTGCAGACGAGCTGCAAGAGTAGCTCATGGTGTATTGTCAATGATATATAGGAATTTTTCTAGCAGGGATAAGGAGGTGATTATTCCCTTGTATAAGGCAATGGTCAGGCCACACCTAGAGTACTGTATACAGGCCTGGAGGCCTCATTTCAGGAAGGATGTAGAGCTGCTGGAACGAGTACAGAGAAGGGCAACTAGATTGGTGAATGGGACAAAGGGGTTCTCTTACGAAGAAAGGCTTAAGTTTTGCAAATTACAGTGTCTGGAAACTAGGCACCAGTGGGGTGATCTGATAGAGGTGTACAAAGCCTTGAATGGTTTGAGCATGCTCAATGCTGATGGGATTCTTCCTCTAGCTCAGAAAAATCACCTGAGAGGGCATAAATTCAAATTGAGGAAAGACAGATGTAGGATAGATGTGCGGAAATTTGCCTTTAGCCAGCGGGTGGTTGGTGGGTGGAACAGACTTCCATCCCTTGTCGTGGAAGTTGATAGCCTAAATAAGTTTAAGGCTCAGCTGGACAGGTATTTCGAACGAACAGAGGGGTGAAGTGGAAGTGGTTATTTCTATTTATTTATGTTACTTTTTTTTTTTTTTTTGGCTGATGCTGCATAAGCTTGCTTTCTTGCATCAAATGCCTCTACTAATGCTAATGCTGTGTCTGAGCTATAACTGAAGTCTTGTCTAAATGATCCTGCAGTGCTTCTTTAACCAGTGCCTCCATTAATTTTCCTGGAACAGAAGTTAAGCTCACAGGTCTATAATTACTTGTGTCAGCCTTTGATCCTCCTTTGTGAATTGGGGTCACATTTGCACATTTCCAGTCTATGGGTACCTCCCCTGAGTCCAAGGAAGCTCTCATAATTATGGCTAAGGGTTTGCTTACTTCCTTTGCTGCCTCCTTTAATATAACTGGATAGATCCCATCCACCCCGGGTGCCTTTCTTGTGTTTATCTTCAACAGTTTCTCCTCCACTTTACTCCCAGTTATTTCAAGATTCTGTAGCTGACTGCTAGAGTTGAATACACCTCTGGCATTCCCCTTGCTGAATAACTCCTCATGTGTGAATGTCGATGCAAAATATTCATTTAGTTTGTTAGCTACCTGAGCAGGATCATCAACAGTTGACCCATCAATATCAAGTGGACCAATCTGATTCATCCCCTTCCTTCTAGAGTTTACATAAGTAAAGAACTCTCTGCTGTTTTTCTTTGCATCCCTTGCCAAGGATTTCTCGTAATCTGCCTTCGCCTGCCTAACCTCCTTTGTAACTTGGTTGCATATCAACTTGTATCTATCATAGGCTTCTGTGTCATGTGTTAATTTGTAAGTATCCCATGCATTTTTCTTCTCTGCCATATGCCTCATTAGTTCATCTGACATCCATTTTGGCCTAAACCTTGAACAATATTTCTTAGTTGGTATGTAAAGCCTAGTAGCTTCCAAGAAAAATTCTTTGAATGCTTCCCATTTTGAATTTGCTGTTGGTAACATCATCAGTTGGTCCCACTGTATAGAATTTAAATACTGTCTCAGTCCATCGTAGTCCCCTTTACGGAAGCAGTAACCCTTCCCTTTACCCCTAATGGTAGTTACCTCTTTCAGTAACTCCCACTTCAGCACACTGTGATCACTGCCACCTAGTGGTTCATTTATCTGCAGATTCTTAATGCATGAAGAATTACTGCTGATAATCAAATCAAGAGTATTACTCCCTCTAGTTGCCTCCCGAACATGCTGATGTAGAAAACAATCATCCAATAAATCCACAAAAGCCCTGCTAGTGTGTGAGTAACCAGCCCCCAAATTGCAGTCAATATCTGGGAAATTAAAATCTCCCATTATAAGACTCTCTGATTTACTGGCCCACTCTATTTCCCTGTACAGTTCCTTATTATACTCATCAGAGTCATTAGGCCTATAGCACACTCCTACTCTCAATTTTGATCTCCCAATGCTTATGTCGCACCAAACTGACTCAACACTGCACTGTCCAGCGATGTCGACTGGCTTCACTTCCTTTGTTTTTATGTGTTTCTTAACTAATAGCATAACCCCCCCCCCTTCCTATCCTGTCTATCCTTTCTGTAGACGTTGTACTCCCCAAATTGCAGTTCTGCATCCCTTATATCTGTGTGACACCACGTCTCTGATATCCCAACAATATCTGCCTTTGATGTTTTGAGCAATACCTCAAATTCATCAAATTTATTTACTAAACTCCTAGCATTGGTGTACACGCAAGTATACCTGCACCTGTTTCTATTGTTAGCTACCCTAACACAACCCATGTGTTTACTTGTACCGCAATGGCTCCCAACAGTCTCTGAAATACCATGCATCTTGTTTTTCAGGCTTCTGCTCATTCTAATAGAAGCAGTGCAAGAATCTCTTTCACCTCTGCCAGTGGCTACTGTCAATCTATTGGTCTTTGTCTCCCCCCCCAAGCTAGCAGTTTTCCGACCCACCTAACACTGCCTCGATGGCATCAGCAAATATTCTTGCACCCTTTCTATTTAAGTGTATCCCATCCCTGTAGAAGCAATCTCTCCTGTTAACAAGTACAGTCCAGGCTGAAAAAAATTCTACCCCTTGAGCCTTGCACAATATTTCCAGGGCCGAATTGATCGACAAGGCTCTCATCATATACTCCCTCCTATCGTGTCTGGGCAGAATTGCAGACACTTTCAAATTCAACCCTAATTCTCGACTTTTGTTCAACAGTGACCTGTACTTGTTAAGTAATTCTGCTGGTCTCCTACTCTTAATATTATTAGTGCCAACGTGTACAACTATATCACCTTTTGTGCCCTTAAAAGATGATATTCGCTCTACAACGTCATCAACCTTTGCCCCTGGCAGACATACCCTGGTCCTGTTCCACCTATCTTTTTTACAAAGCATGTTCCCCGTTTCCCTGACAATAGTCACCAACAACTACTAGTTCCTTCGGGACCAGCGCATTCTGCCTTGGGGGTTGTCTCTGTGTCACGCTATGCCCAAGTGTAAGCTCTGGCGTTGATGTGGGCAGCTGAGAGCTTGATGGGCCCCTCAATTTAGTTCCTTCGAGGGCATCCACCCTGTCCTTCAAGCTCTCATATAGGCCCACAAGAACGCCGAGTTGTTGCCTGATATCGATACACTCCTTGCATCGCGCACACACAAAGACATCCCCCTTGGCAGTATCATGTCCCGTACCCGATTGCTCTGCAAACATCAAGCAAACAGTGCATTTTATAAGGCTGTGAGTCAGAGGACAACTGCCCCCCTCAGTTCCGCTCTGAGCCACAGCGCTTCCATTAGCTTGAGCCTTTTGCTTTGCTGCTCTGGTCTGAGTCATGATTCTATTAATTTATTAATTAATTATAATTAATTATGTTATGTTATTAATTATGTTAAATATAATTAATTATATTACGTTTGTAATCTAAGTCGTTATATGTATTTATTTAAACGTACAATTTAACTGCTAACGAAGTTCAACTAACGCTATCTAGTACGGCATACAACTATCGTATCACAATGGCGGGAAATTTACTAACGGTATCGGAGTTGAAACATGTGGAAACCTTTACCGATACTTTTATGCAATTACAAGGCCGAGTAAAGAATAAATACACCAAGTTAATCAGAAAATCACAAAATAATGTTATACTACTAAATTTAAATCAAAAGTTTTAGAAAAACAATAATTTCAAATCAATAAATAAGAAAAATCCACTTAGCGGCTTGGAACACGACCGTCTCTTTCTCAATGGTTCGACAATACTTTGTTATCAAACTGCTCCAGCACTATTATTATATTATTTCTCCCTGATTGGGGGTTCCACCTCATGACTGGTATAGCTACCAAGTACACAGGGTGGTTATTGTTATGTCTGGTGTTACTGTTGATCGAGGAACTCTCTGATTATCCTACATGTGTTCAGGACTGCAGGTGTTCGCTGGGAGACCTAATGAAGGGTCTAGGCTGTTATGTAGGGTCTTTGGCACCATACTTGTGGTTGACATGATGATCGGGATGGTCGTAACTTTGCAGTTCCTCCAAATTACGACCATCCCGATGGTCATAACTTGGGAGGAACTGCAAAGATTAAAACAAGCTGTATGTAACTACTGATATACCAATTGAACATTTTTCATGTATTTTATACACTGTTTCTGTGTATAAAATACATGAATTTGCTGCATATGCCACATCTCTTTGATCTCCTCTTTTAGGTTCGTGTACTTCCTGATTTTTTCCCCTCTGGGTTTTTTGCAGGTTGCCAGGACATTAGAAGGTGAAGACAGGATATTAGAGCTGGAAAAGGAATTAGAAAATGTGAATTGGAATATCATCGGTTTGGCTGAAACAAGAAGAAGAAATGAATCACTTATAAGTTTATCAAGTGGAAATCTGCTGTACATCAATGGAAACAGTGAAAGGAGTGAAGGTGGAGTTGGGTTTCTGGTCCATAAAGATTTTAAAAACAACATTTTGGAATTCAGAAGTACATCACCAAGGGTGTCAAGACTAATACTCAAGATTTCTAAGAGGTACAAGCTAAAGATTATAATGATTTATGCACCAACATCGAGCCATGATGATGAAGAGGTTGAAGAAATGTACACCGAAATTGAGAGTCTTCTAGATGAGCAGAAAACCCACTACACTATTATTATGGGGGACTTCAATGCTAAGGTTGGAAAAAGGCAAAACAGTGCAGAAAGAGGAACTATAGGAAATTTTGGAATTGGTGAAAGAAATAAAAGAGGTGAAAGACTTGTGGAATTTGCAGAATCTCAAGGACTGTCAGTAATGAACACTTTTTTCAAGAAAAGGGTAAACAGAAAGTGGACATGGAAGAGTCCAAATGGATTAACAACTAATGAAATCGACTTCATCCTCACTAACAGAAGATATATTGTGAATGATGTTACCGTCCTGAATAAGGTAAATGTTGGAAGTGATCACAGAATGGTAAGATGTACACTTGATATAGATGTAGGAAAGGAAAGGAAAAAACTGACTCGAGTAAATAATACAAAGGTCTTTGAAATAACAGAGGAGGAGAAAAAGCAGTATGTACTGGAACTTAAGAACAAGTTTGAGCTTCTGCAGACTGCTCAGGACCAAGATATCGACGAGGAATATTAAAACTTTCTGAAAGTGATAAAGCCCAAGAAACCTATAGGGAAAAAGAAATCCAAAGAAGAAAAAATTAGTCAAGAAACACTTGTCATGATGAACCGAAGACGACAAATGAAGAGCAAGAAAAACACTGACAGGGAGAAAATTGAGTATACTGAGTTATGCAAAGCCATTAGAAAGAGACTCAGAGAGGAAATAAAAGATTTAACACAAGAAAAGTAGGACAACCATTAAGGGAAAACAAAGGATTTAAATCAGCAGCCATGAGCAGTAATACAGAAAGACAAATGTTACTGAAACTGAAGAATAGCGATGGTGTACTTATAAACAGCAGAGAAGGCATAATTCAAATAGCCGAAGACTACTATAGAGAATTATACAAGGAGCGAGAGAATGATGCCAGCAGTGGGGAAGATGGATTGCAAAGTAGCAACACACACACAACATACCCGATATTCTTCCTGATGAGGTAGAACATGCATTGAAGAAAATGAAGAATCAGAAAGCCCCGGGGGAAGATGAAGTTACTGTAGAGTTGTTAAAATTGGGAGGAAGAGACATAACACAAAAACTGGCAAGGCTCTTCACAAAGTGCACTAAAAAAGGTATGACGCCTAAGCAGTGGAATAATGCAATCACAGTTTTGCTGCATAAGAAAGGAGATAAATCAGAAATTGGAAATTATAGACCAATTAGCTTGTTATCCCACATCCACAAGTTGTTCACAAGGGTCATTACTAACAGATTAGAAAGAATACTTGATGAGAATCAACCGAAAGAGCAAGCTGGCTTTAGGACAGGATTCTCAACTATGGATCACCTTCACGTAATATCACAGCTAATGGAGAAAGCAAATGAATATAAAACACCATTATACGTGGCATTTGTGGATTATGAAAAGGCATTTGACTCCATACAGCATAAGGCAATGTTTCGGGCGCTGGAAAGACAAGGCATAGATACCCCATATATTATGATTTTGAAGAAAATATATGAGAGTGCTACCTCCTTTATTAGACTAGACAAAGACAGTAGGAAATTTAAAATCGAGAAAGGAGTTCGACAAGGAGACAATATCTCCGAAGCTGTTTACTGCTGCCCTTGAGGAAGCTTTCAGAAGATTAGACTGGTCGCAGAAAGGAGTCAATGTGAACGGAGAGTACCTAAACCATTTACGATTTGCAGATGACATTGTGGTCATAAGCCACGATCCCAAAGAATTAGAGGAAAATCTTAATTAGTTATGCACAGTTAGTAAGGATTTTGGACTAAAGATGAATATGGCTAAAACAAAAGTAATGATGAACAAGTATGCCACAGAAAGGGAAATAATGATTGAAGGAGCAGTAATTGAAAAGGTGGAGTCATATACTTATCTGGGACAAGTTATTAGCTGTAATAATGATAAATGGCTGGAAGTCAAGAGAAGAATAAATTTTGGATGGATAGCATTTTTTTTTTTATTTTTATTTTTTTTATGAAAACCCCAAACACGAAAGGTATCAAAACCTATAGTACTTAGTACCGTGCATGGGTTGAAGGAGAAGTATGGGGGGAGGGGGATGCCGGAAACTTTGCTCTAGAGACTAAACATGGGTTTCACCACTTCAAGCCTCCAATAAGCAAAGTGGTGGTATTTCACCAGTTGATGAAAGTCATCTACCACCTAAGCATTCAGGAAATATAGTCACATACTGAAGAGCAATATCCCAGTTTGTCTGAAACGTAAAATAATGAACCAATGTATACTCCCCACCATGACTTATGGAAGTGAAACTTGGGCACTCACCAAAAGAATGGAAGAGAAGCTGAGAACTACACAGCGAAGAATGGAACGAATTATTTTGGGAATCAGACTGTTAGATAAGAAGAGAAACACATGGATTAGGCAGCAAAGTCAAGTAAAGGACATTCTTATCAAAACTAAAGAACTAAAATGGTCTTGGGCAGGACACATAGCTTGAAGACATGCTGACAAATGGACTAAGAAAATAACAGAATGGTACCCAAGAGGAGCTGGAAGAAAACCTGGAAGACAAAGGCGGAGATGGATAGATGAAATTCATGAGTTTTTGGGTAGTAAATGGATGGCCGGTGCTCAAAACAGAAGGAACTGGAAAGTTGCTGGAGAGGCCTTCATCCTGCATTGGATTGAAAATGGCTGATGATGATGATGTCAATCAGATAGGTAGCCTTTTCCTTTTTCTCCACAAGGGTTATTTCCGGTGAGGGGCATTACATCTCTATATTTCTTTCCTGGCATACATAAAACAACACTTTTTTAATGTTCTGTCTAATGTAAAGTGTGTTTAGTGTCAAGCGGCACCAGGGATTTACCCCATCTCCACATTGATTATATTGTGGGTGTACCAGTTGACTGGAAATGCCAGAGATTTAAAAGTGTATGGAAATTGTATTCCAGTCTGTTGTGTGGGATTGTGTTTTATCCTTTATTATTATTATTAGCTATATGGTGCAAGGAAGCCTGAGCCTTATGAAGCCTGCACCAGCCAAAAAAAAAAAAAAAAAAAAATTCTGAGTTACCCTGAGAAAGAGAATCACTAAGAAAGAGAACAATTATGATATCCAGCTCAGGATCCTGGATATCATCATTTTTCTCTTTCTATCATATTAAAACTGGATTCGTGCTGTGGCCACAGGTTGTCACAGGTTATGTATAGCAGAAGTGCCACAGGTAAGTGGCAATTCTACTGTGCCATTGCTGCCTCTACTGATAAAACAGTTTTGTTAGCCAGTGCTGTGCAAAAAGTGAAGGCGAGGCTGTGTAGTGGTGTAAATTGCTTCCTTCCTAAAAAGGGCAGGGAAGATTCCAAAACTATATATACACTTGGATCCGAGGATACCATTGCACAGTCCTGTAAGAAGTGTGAGTCTTCAGACCAAGTCCCATTTTTGAATTTTGCTAGCCTCACTATATTAAGGCTGTACAATGTGAATGTCCCTCCTCACAGCTGTGACACATTTGCATTTCAGAGCCATCTCATTATCCATTTTTTGCCCTATAAACATATCATTTATAGTTTATTTTTTTTACCTGAACAGTTGAAGTTTCATGGAGTCCTTGAAAGATTGGATTCAGTACTGCAATACAATAAAGCAGTTAAGCATGTGCGAACCTACAGATTATGAAAATCTCCATGAAATAAAATATATTATAAAAATACTAAAATTCAATACAAGTAGCATATATAAGTTTAAAAAAAATTATCACACAGGATACAGACCAAATTATTAGCTTATTAGCATTAGTAGAAGCATATGATATTCCTTACATTTCGAGGGTACAGCACTAAAACGGTGTTCGCAGGCCGGCTGCAAGTTAGTACACCAGGCTGAACCTATTGGTGACTCTAGGAGGCTTCCGGATCAGCTAGTGTATAATCTTGCTTCCTCTACTCTGCCAGATAGTGACTGGAGGGAGTCCGAGTAGTGTGTATGCGGGGGGCATTGTCGAGGCCATGTTATGTCAAGGATCTGGGTATATTCTTACTACATGTACGCCATATCCAAAAATTTCATTACTTCATACAGCATGTCCCACCCACTTTTTCTTACTATAGAATACACCATGAATTGTCAAACTAATAGAGCAAGCTTATCTGCGAAAAGATCTAAACCTCCCAAACACTTCCTAATTCATTTCACAAATATACGTGATCTCAATTCTAATCTCAACAATGTCCATTTCCACTTGCCATCTGCCAAACCCCATGTACTTTTTCTGACAGTATCTCAGTTATCGGTTGATTCAACTACTGCTAATCTCAGATGCCCAAATTATTCGCTGTATGATTCTTTTCGCCTCAGAGGTGGTACTTGTGCATATGTCTGTTCCGATATTCCCTGTCAGAGACTTGGTAATTTGAAATCTCCTTGTTTTGATCTTTAGCATTAGCATTAGTAGAGGCATTTGATGCAAGAAAGCAAGCTTATGCAGCATCAGCTAAAAAAAAAAAATAATAATAAATAAATAAATAAAAAATAACCACTTCCACTTCACCCCTCTGTTCGTTCGAAATACCTGTCCAGCTGAGCCTGAAACTTATTTAGGCTGTCAACCTTCTCTAGCCTAAAATCTCTCTACCTCATTGTGTTAAATTCATCTGTTGTCACTACCGTTCTCCGAACTCCACTAATCACTTGGAGCTCTTTGACTTCCTCTCTTTGCAACTTGACTTTCTCCAGTCCAACTTTCCTCACAGTGAGGCAATTTTCCTTGGTGATTTTAATGTTCACAACTCCAGCTGGCTTCCGTTTTCTAGTCACACTGACCTAGCTCGTCGAGATGCTGAGGCTTTTGCAATTACTAATGACCTTGTACAGATTGTTCATTTACCTACAAGAATACGAAAAAATCCTAATCATACAGCTAACACGCTTGATATTTTTCTCACAAACAACCCTTCTAAGTACACAGTCGAAGTGAGAGGTCCTTTAGGCACTTCAGATCATAACTTGCTGATTGTCTCTTCTCCAATGGAGCCTTTATCTCATGGCTAGCATTAGTAGAGGCATTTGATGCAAGAAAGCAAGCTTATGCAGCATCAGCCAAAAAAAACCGCTTCCATTTCACTCCTCTGTTCGTTCGAAATACCTGTCCAGCTGAGCCTTAAACTTATTTAGGCTATCAACTTCCACGACAAGGGATTGAAGTCTGTTCCGCCAACCAACCACCCGCTGGCTAAAGGCTATTCCCAACCTCTTGTTGTTTGCCATTACAAGAATGCAAAATGGGATGACCTGCGAGATTTCTTTTCTTCTTTTCCTTGGTCGGATTACTATTTCAAAACTTCTGATGTCAACATTTGCTCAGATCGTGTCAGTGAAATTATTCTTGCAGGAATGGAATCCTTTATCCCACACTCCACTTTAAAATCTCGTCCTTTATCTAAACCTTGGTTTTCCAATAAATGTGCTAAGGCTGTTCAAGAGAAGAACGTTGCATATTGTAATTGGCTTGTTTCTAATTGTTCAGTTTCATTTTCTGCCTATACCAAAGCTCGCAACATAAAGCAGTTATTAATCAGTCTAAACTAGAGTTTAAACAGGCTAAGAGTAGAAAACTTGCTTCTTGCCCTAATGGTAGCTGAGCATTCTGGTCTCTTGCCAAAGCTATTGGCCGCAATTTTTGCCCATCTCTGCTCCCACCTCTGTCCAAACCAGATGGTTCTGTTGTCACTTCAGCCAAGGATAAAGCTGACCTGCTAGCATCCCATTTTTCTTCCAACTTATGTATTAATGATCTTGGTAAAACACCTCCCACCATTCCCAAAATGCTCCATTCAATGCCTCCTATGGTCTTCTGTCAAAAGGATGTCAGAAGGATTTTGACCAATCTTGATGCTAAGAAAGCTCCGGATCCCAATGGTATTTCTCCCCTTGTTCTCAAAACCTGTGCTCCTATTCTTTGCTGCCTTTTTTGACTTTCTTATTCCAAAGGTGTTTTTCCTTCTGCTTGGAAATTTGCTCATATCCAGCCAGTTCCTGAAAAAGGGTGACAAATCCCTCCCATCCAATTATCGTCCCATTGCAATTACTTCTACTCTTTCTAAAGTAATGTAGAAATCAATTAACCACCAACTCTTAAACTACCTAGAAATCTTCGGTCTGATCAAAGATCGCCAGTATGGATTATGTCAGTGTCGATCCACTGGTGATGTTCTGGCTTATGTTATCCATTTATGGACTAATTCAATGGAAAGGTTCGGTGAAATGCAAATACTGGTGATGTTCTGGCTTATGTTATCCATTTATGGACTAATTCAATGGAAAGGTTCGGTGAAATGCAAGTAGACTCTTGACATCTCAAAGGCTTTCGATTGTGTTTGGCATAAAGGTCTTCTAAACAAGCTTTCCATCTTATGGTTTGCCAGCTGTTTTTTGTAATTGGTTATCCAGTTTTCTCTCTGATCACTCACTGAGGGTGATGGTAGATGGCTCTCTGTCTTCTAACTTCTCCACTAATGCCGGTGTCCCACAAGTTTCAGTTCTTTCCCACTTGTATATTAATGACCTTCTTCCATTGAGTGGAAATCCTATCCATAGTTTTGCCGATGATAGCACATTGCATTCCACTTTCCATTTTGAGACACCTTGTCCTGCTCAATCAGCTTCAACTTCTCGAAAATCTGCTACCAATTCCTTAAATGTCGATCTCTAGGTAATTCTTCAGTGGGGCAAAATAACTTAGTTGATTTCAACCCTTCTAAAACTCAGTTTTGTCTTATATCTTGCAAAAAGGATTCTTCTGCTGCTATGCTTATCTTTGGTGACACTCCGATTTCTAGGCAAAATGATATATCTCTTTTGGGGATTACTCTGACTTCTAATCTCTCTTGGTACAAGCACATTAGAAATATTGCTTCCTCTGCATCTAAAAAACTTGGTTTTCTCTTTCATTCTCGGCGTTACTTTTCTTCCAAACAGCTGCTCACTCTGTTTAAATTGCAAATCTGCCCTACCATGGAATATTGTTCCCAAATCTGGGGTGGCGCCCCCAAAACCTCTCTCAGGCTTCTTCATTCCATTCAGAAAAGGGCTGTTAGGTTAATTAATGATTCATCTCTAACAGAGTCTCTCCACTTGCTGATTTATTGACGTACTGTTTCTGCTGCACGCCTCTTCTACAGATACTTCCATGGGCACTGTTCTTCTGAATTGGCTTCTATAATTCCCGCTCTCTGTTTCAAAACAGTCCAAAAACGTGCAGCCACCAGCCATTTACTGTCCTACTTCAAACTCACAGAACCAACTTTTCATCTTCCTCATTTATTCATTCAACTGCTGTTTTCTGGAACAACCTTCCTTCATACGTATTTCCTGAAAATTGCAGTCTGCAGAAGTTGAAGTCCAATGTCAACAAATATCTTCTTTTGTCTTCTCAACCTCCAACCCAAGCATGGTACTAAGTAAATAAATAAATTTTCTGTTTATACTCTGGCATGACAACCAAGTCAGTAGAGTTTTCAATAAATCGTCAATACAAATATTTATCGTATTTACTAGTCACGGGCTTGAACCCCGGTCCACTCAAGGAACGCGTGCTATGCACTCTCGCTCCTGACCACTGGGCTAAGTCAAGCCTAAGTACTATAGGTTCTAATACCTCTTGTGTTTGGGGTTTACATAAAAAAAAAAATTGTGATGCAAGAAAGCAAGCTTATATAGCATCAGCTAAAAAAAAACAAACAAACAAAAAAAATAAAATAAAACCAATTTCACCCATCTATTTGCTCCAAAAGTTTGTCAAGTTTGTCCACTTTTTCCTTGAATTTATTTAAGTTATCAACTTCTACAACGACAACTACCAGCTGGCTAAAGGCAAATTGGATGTTCCATGAATAATTCTTATAAAAATTTCATTTACCTAGCTAACCTGTCCACTTTTGATGATTTTTTTGAATTCATTGTGGGATTTGGTTCTTAAGTCTATATTTTCATCTTTGGAAAAGTCTGTGAGATACAGATTTTATGATGAATCCTAGAGTGAATTTTAAATGCCGTAGAGGTGAGAAAATTAACTAGTTAGCTGAACATTTGTAAAAATTTATGGAGTAGCTTTTAGCTAATAAAAAATTGGGTTGGTATCATGGTGTTTTTTTTTTTTTTTTTTCATCATATATAATGTTTAGTTACTATCCAGATTACGCCTTTCATACAACATTTACATAATGATACTGTTAGAAATAAACTATTTAAATAACCATTTTTTTTTTCTCACAATTGAGAAAGAAAACAGTTTTAGTGGGATTCTATATTGTTTTCATCCTTTTTATCATTATTTTTATATTTTTACAATATATGTATTTTATCTAGCCTGCTAGTACAGGTAGGACGACATGGTTAGGTTCCAGTTTTATGTTTTACGACATGGTTAGGTGCCAGCAAAACAGGGTCTTAAAATGAAAAGTCCTAAAACAAGACCAAATTATAATGTAATTGAATGAGATAGGTTCCAAAATTTTTCCAAGTGTGCACTAATATTTCTGTTCTTTATAAATAATTAAATATTTTAAACATTTAATGCACATGTTTTATTCATACTTATATATAAAATAATTAATAAAATAAAATTTTACTTTGGTCCTGTGGAGTCATAACTTGAGTACGTATTTACTCAAGTGATGATTCCATTACCTGTTTCGTACACATTACAAACTAAATCAGGGTGGTAGTTGCCCTCGTCTATTAAGCGTTTAAATTCGGAAGGATACTCTTCCACCACTGCAACGTCAGCACTAGCAGCCTCATCAGACACCTTCACGTTGTGAATTTTACAACAGTTTTTAAACTGATGAAACCACCCTTTGCCGGCCGGCCATAAATGTTTCAGTGCTACCAGACTCCTCACATATTTCGTCAAATAACGACTTTGCCTTGTCCAGAATTACCACCTTTGTAACAGGAATGTTATTTTGGTTCATATCATCAACCCACAACACTAACAATTTCTCCATTTTTTTCTGTTGTCTCACTGCATGAATAAGTTGTTCTGGAGGATGACACACTTGTTATCCCTGTGTGTGTGTGCACTTTATTTTATCAACATTGTTCATAATCGTTGATACAGTAGAAGGTGCTAAACTCAATGCCTTATACACATTCGACCGATGATCACCAGACTCCATGTGACGATCATATCCATTTTCTCCTTAATTGTTAGTGTTTTACACTCTTTTGCCCCCCCCCCCCCCCCCCCGGCACAGAAACTGCCCTACGCTTAGAGCTAATGGCTACACAAAAATTATTATTAATGAAAAATAACACTGTGTAACCTGTTAACAATTGAGGGAAAATTCACAATGAAACGAACATGGCACACTGAATGTAAACAAAGAACCCAGGGGGCTCACATCTTGTGAGTGTGGGCTTGGCACACACCCAGGGTCCTGAGCTGGATATCATCATTCTTCTCTTTCTTGGTGATACCCTTCTACTTTTGACTCTCTCTCTCTCAAGGTAACTTGGGAATTTTTTTTTTTCCTGGTGCAGCATAAGCCTCAGGCTTCCTTGCACCATATGGCTATTAATAATAATAACTCTTGGCGTAGCTATCATTCCTCCCACAATGCACCACGAAAAACAAAAGAAACACCTATTGCGTGTTTGGACTTGCAGGAGTTGCTGTAACGTGTTACTGAGTTGTGATTTTTATGTTATTTTCAATTTTTTCAGGTAATATTTTGAAAAGTTGTAAAATGGACCATTGTAAAACGGGACCTACCTGTAATTGTATGAATTGATATAAAAGATACTAATTTGAGGGCAATTTTGATTTTAATTGGCAGATACTCAGTAACTATTAATAGACTGGAGCATATATGACTCTTAAAAGCACTATGAGTTAATTCTGAATGAAAAGAATGGTTTTTAAATTGTATTGTAAGTATTACAAAATTACCTGCATTGTAAATGAGATTGCCACGATGGATACAGTTTTCCGTAAATAATTTTACATATTCCACTGTTGATGATCCTGCTCAGATAGCAAACAAACTGAATGAGTATTTTGCATCTACATTCACACATGAGGCGTTATTGAGGTTTGAAAATGGCAGAAGTTTATCAAATTGTAGCAGGGTGCTTTATGATTTTGTAATAACTGAGAGCAAAGTGGAGGAGAAATTGTTGAAGTTAAACATAAGAAAGGCACTTGGGGTGGATGGGATCTATCCAGTTATATTAAAGGAGGCAGCAAAGCAACTAAGCAAACCCTTAGCCATAATTATGAGAGCATCCTTGGACTCAGGGGAGGTCCCCACGGACTGGAGATGTGCAAATGTATCCTCAGTTCACAAAGGTGGATCGAAGGGTGACACTAGTAATTACAGACCAGTTAGTTTAACTTCTGTTCCGGGTAAAATAATGGAGTCACTGGTTAAAGATGCATTGCAGGATCATCTAGACAAGACTGCAGCAATAATTCAGACACAGCATGGGTTTGTTAAGGGAAAGTCTTGTCTGACAAATTTGATAGGATATTATGATGTGGTTACAAAGGAACTGGATGCAAAAAATAATTTTGATCATATATTTGGATTTCAGTAAAGCTTTTGACACTGTTGTGCATGGAAGACTATTGTACAAATTGGAGCACAATGGTATTAAGGGTAAGTTGCTACAATGGATAAAAGGATGGTTGAGTGGGAGAAGACAGAGGGTGGTAATTAATGGGTGCTGCTCTTCGTGAACTAAGGTTATTAGTGGAGTCCCACAGGGTTCGGTCCTCTGTTGTTTTGTATATTTATCAATGATATTGATGAAGGTATATCAGGCTTAGTGTCGATGATACAAAGGTTGGCAGGGTTATTAATGACAGTAATGGCAGTGTGCTACTGTAACAGGATCTAGATAATTTGGGCAGATGGGCTAAGAAGTGGAAACCTTGACAAATGCAAAGTACTGCATATGGGTAGAAGTAACCCCAGAGAAACTTACCAACTGTGTGGTACTACACTTAAGATGGTAGAAAATGAAAAGACTTGGGAGTAATTGTGCAGTCAGATATGAAGTTTTCTGAGCAATGCAGACAGGCTGCCAGGGCAGGTCATGGGGTTTTCTCAATGATATATAGGAATTTTGCTTGCAGGAAAAAGGAGGTGATTGTCCCTCTGTATAAGACAATGGTCATGCCACACCTTGGGTACTGTGTACAGGTCTGGAGGCCTCATTTTAGGAAGAATGTAGATTTGCTTGAGCGTGTACAGAGAAGGACAACAAGATTGGTGAGGGGAATGAAGGGATCCTCTTACCAAGAGAGGCTTAAGTCCTGCAAATTGCTATGGCTGGAGACTAGGCACCTGTGCGGTGATCTGATTGAGGTGTATAAGGCCTTGAATGGGTTGAGCACGCTGAATTCTGATGGGATCTTTCCACTTGTCCAGATTACGAACCTAAGGGGGCATAAATTCAAATTAAGAAAAGACAGATGTAGAATAATGTGCAGAAATTTGTCTTTAGCCAGCGGGTGGTTAATTGCTGGAACAAACTTCGATCTGTCGTTGTGGAAGTTGATAGGTTAAATAAATTTAAGGCGGAACTGGACAGGCATTTGGAGGGAATGGAGTGATTTTTTTTTTTTTTTTTTTTTTTTTTGGCTGATGCTGCATGAGCTCATACATTTGCTTTCTTGCATCACATGCCACTACTACTATTTGATCTTGGATTTCAAAAAAAAAAAAAAATCTAATTTATGTTTAGTGAGTGAGTGTGGGAGGAGAGGGGTCGGGAAGTAGTACATTATTTCAGTACATAGATTGAATGAGCAAAACATACATTAGTTAAGCGTAAACAGAATGATTTTAATCTTCAAAGAGTAATGGGCAACTTTACAAAGATTATCAAATATTTTATTTTGAGAGAAAGAGAGAGACAAAATGAATGTTGTCAAGGTATCAACCTTGAAAATCATGAATGGAACATTAATCAGGAACAACGTTAGTACTGACCTAAATTGCATGTTGACGATTGGCAGTGATCCAACTCATATTCTATACTTGCTGCCTTAAAATCAGATGACTGTGCTTTTTTGTAATCCAATGTAAAAGGCCCTAATTTCAAAATCGCAGAATTATAAAGGACAATTGATTAAGCATCATATATGTTGATCTGAATCCTTGATTTGTATGATTGTTAATCAGTACTTATTTATTTTGAACTGCTGTTATCAGTTTAAACTTATGTATTTTGATAATAAATCCACTTGGTAGACTTCTGAAGGATTTTGGAAATGCAAACAACTTTGACAATATTATCAGCCACTTGGTAGGTCATTTTGTATAGGTCTGCTTTATTGACAACTCTGTAGTGTTGAATTAACATTAAATATTATACTTTATTTGATTAATGGCTTGGAGCCAGTTTATGTTATTATGAGAAATAACAAGTAAACCTCATTTATAAGGATCTGATTTAGACAGCTGGATTTAGGCATTTGAATTTTGTGGAGAGGGGATTCCTGGAAGATAAGGCAGTGGTATGGCCTGACCATTGCCTTATACAAAGGCAATTGTATAAGGCAATGGTCAGGCCACACCTTGAGTACTGTATACTGGTCTGGAGGCCTCATTTTAAGAAGGATGTAGAGCTGTTGGAACAAGTACAGAGAAGGGCAACAAGATTAATGAATGGAACAAAGGGTTGCTCCTACGAAGGTTGCTCCTAGTCTCTACCAGACAGTGTCTGGTAGAGACTAGGCACCTGCGAGGTGATCTGTTGGGGTGTATAAAGCCTTGAATGGTTTGAGCATGCTCAATGCTGATGGGATTCTTTCTCTTGCTCAGAATAATCACCTGAGTGAGCATAAATTCAAATTGAGGAAAGATAGATGTAGGATAGATGTGCAGAAGTGTGCCTTTAGCCAGCGGGTAGTTGGTTGGTGGAACAGACTTCCATCCTTTGTTGTGGAAGTTGATAGCCTAAATAAATTTAAGGCTGAGCTGGACAGGTATTTGGAACGAATGTAGGGGTGAAATGGGAGCGGTTTTTTTTTTTTTTTTGCTGATGCTGCATAAGTTTGCTTTCTTGCATCATATGCCTCTACTAATGCTAAAGAGTAATCTAAATGCATGAATTCACTGCATTTTATTGAAATTTAAATTAAGATCTTAAAAACAAATTATGATAGTTCTGTTTTTAACAGTCTGTCATTGAAGATGGCCTAATAAATTGCTCTTCAAATGTAGAGGTAGCCTACAGATGTTGGAATAACATCCTTGATACTGTGATGCTTCACTTTAACACACACACACATATAGTAGTTTTCCTCATGAAAAAAAAAAGTATGCTGGAGTTCTTCAAATTTAAAAAAAAAAAAAAATATGTATATATATATATATATCAGAGACATCATTGTCAATTATTTTTCTTTAGTTAGTGTTTCCTTTTTGATCTGCATCATTAATTTTTTTGAAATTTGAAGTAGTTTGACCATAAAAGAAAATAATAAAATAGCAGGCTTAATTTCATTTTTAGCATACCTTATAGGAGGCATTCTTGCTCACATAACACTGAGTTCCTTTTAAATAATGAGCAATGTGATGCAATTTTAAGAATTGATAGAGAAGATTGCTTGTGTGCTGTTCATTTTATTTGAAATGTAGATTGAGATTTCCTCCATATTTGATTCCATTAGTTCTATTACACAAGCAAGTGCTCCTTCCTATAAAAATGCCATTTGGTGTCTGCATTTAAAAGATTTTAAAAATTCTTTTCAATATAAAATAATGCATTATTTATAGCTGTGTTCATTTACTGTAGTGTTAAAATAAAGAATGGGCAACTGTTAAAGGATGGAATCAAAAATGTTAAAATAAAGAATGTTCAACTGTTAAAGGATGGCATCAAAAATATCCAAAGATTTAAATTTCTTGCCTTTAAAATGGCATATAAAATGGCATAATTTATACAAGGGTGTGTACCTGTCAGTGGGTTAATAGTGTAAGTTCTTGTTTTGAAAAAAAAGAACTAAATTAAAAGTGAAGGCCCCGGGTGCCAAGCGTTATAGTGATCAAGCGAATTTCAGAGTGATTCATAAAGCGTTTACTCAGAGCCAAAGTTCTTATTTAGTTTAAAAAGTTTTTTACATTGTCTTTAATTAATAACTTAGTCTTACAAATTGTAAGCAAGTTTTAAGAAAGGAAATCCACCTTTCTTTTTTCTTTTTAAACTAACGTACTAACCCTTATACCGCTTGGTCACTCTAGCGGCACTGCTCCTGCCTCCCCGTGGCGGGGCCGGTAACCTGGGAGAAGAAATCCACTCTCCCAGGGCTGAAAGGAGCAAAGATGGAAAACAGTTCATTTCCACCTTTAGAGCCATCGAGCTCAAGACTAGCAAATAAAAGTGACAATGAAAATGACTATTCTCAAGCAAAGAGGTTGAAAACAACACCTAAAGAGGAGATACCAGCCTTCCTCATCTTTCACTCTCTATCAGATCAGCCCCTGAGCAAATTATCACCTTTTCTAGTGCAGAAATGCATTGAGTCTGCTGCTGGTTCACCTAAATCAGTACGGCGACTTCAATCAGGTGATCTTCTAATAGAAACATCTCAACCTCAACATTCTGTAAAGCTATTAAAGCTCACAACTTTTGGAGGACACCAAATAAAAGTTACTCCCCATGCCACCTTAAACTCCTCAAAGGGAGTAGTAACAGAATGGGACTTATTACTTGTATCAGAGGAGGAAATTGTCCAAGAATTACACGATCAAAAAGTCATCCAAGCAAGGAGAATCATGACCCGAAAAGACGGTACACTCGTTCCAACAAGAAGCATAATTCTTACCTTTAGCACTCCTAACTTGCCAACATCTGTGAAAGCAGGCTACCTGCATCGCTGTGTCCGACCATACATTCCGAATCCCATCAGGTGCTACAAATGCCAAAAATATGGACACTCCCAGACTGCATGTCGAGGTGAGGCAGTATGTCCCATCTGCGGGTCAAAAGACCATAACCAATCTGATTGTGCCACTACCACTCCGCATTGTCCAAATTGTAAGGGTAACCACCCAGCTTTCTCAAAAACATGTGAATTATGGAAGCAAGGAAAAAAAATTCAAAAATATAAAGTAGAGAACAAAGTGACATACTCAGAGGCAAGAAGACAGATAATCAAAACAGAGACAAAGCAAACATATGCCGCAGCAACTCAATCTTCACAGTCTGTAGGGATCCAAACTGAAGTATCGATTCCTCCAAATATATCAATTGCGAACTGGGCACGTTCGTTGCTTTCTGTTTCAAAACAATGTCCTACACAAAAAACAAGTGAACAGTCCAATAATACCCCAATCACCATACCAACGGAGGCCTCCTCAACAATAAAACCAAAAGTAACAGAAACCAAAAAACCGCAAACATCCACCACCGGAATGGACATTGATGAACATAACGAAGCAGAAGATACAATTTTAGAACTACATGCAAGTGATGAGATGGATGTGATCCGACCCGTTTTTCCCAGGAAAGACAAAGCAAAAATTGATCGATACAAGCAAGCTGCAACTAAAAAACAGTCAGAATCGAAAACAACACAAAAAACCACATAATGGAAAAAATCCTTCAGTGGAATTGCAGAGGATTTCGAAATTCAAAAGATGATTTACAGGATCTAATCGATCGGTATGAACCAGCTGGCATAGCCTTACAGGAAACCCTTCTAAATTCACGAGTGTGCCCTTCCTTAAAAAATTATACCATTTTTAGACGAGATAGGAGCATTGACACGCCAGCTCATGGAGGGGTGGCTATCATTGTCAGAAATAACATTCCATCCAAGCATGTATCCCTCCAAACTCCTTTTGAAGTAGTGGCAGTGCGCATTGAAATTGGTATCACCATTACAATAGCCTCTATATATCTCCCTCCTAATTTTGCTTTCTCCTCAGATGATTTAGAAAAGCTAGTAGATCAGCTGCCATCTCCTTTCTGCTTACTGGGTGACTTTAATGCTCATCATCCTCTATGGGGATCGCCAAAAATTGACAAAAGGGGTAAAATAATAGAATTGCTGCTTGATACTCATAACCTTACTCTGTTAAACACTGGTGAACCCACATATGTCCATTTTACTACAGGATCCATGACTGCAATAGACCTTTCAATCTGCTCTCCCTCCATTTATGCCAATATGGGGTGGTCAGTTCTTGATAACCCGCTAAACAGTGATCACTTACCGATTCTTTGCAGTATTCAAACACAAGTAAACTTATCTCCATTGCAGCGATCCACGTGGAAATTCTATAGGGCAAACTGGCATAAATTTTCCTCCCTAATCCAGTTTGATGATGAGATAATCCAGTCTCAGCCCATAGATAGTGTCAACGATCATATAACAAATCAAATATTACAAGCTGCGAATTCTGCAATACCAAAATCTTTACCTGGGAAACGCAGACAGAGACACTACTGGTGGAATCAGGAATGCACAAATGCTAAACAGACAAAAAATCGAGCTTGGAATCTCTTCAGAAAATTTCCTACAACTGCTAATTTTATTAACTTTAAAAAACTCAAGGCCAATTTCCGCCAAAAAAGAAGAAAAGCAAAGAAAGATGCCTGGATAGACTTTGCTTCCACCATAAACAAGGATACGGACAGCAGACTTGTCTGGAAGAAAATTCAAGCACTAAACGGTAAATTTGTGCAGTCTCCAGCCTCAATCCTGAACTGGAAAGGGCAAGAACTGTCTGATCCAAAAGAAATAGCAAACGCATTAGCTGAGTCTTTCGCCAGTATATCAGCAGTGTCCACATACAGTCAAACCTTCCAAAAAATTAAGGCATCTGCAGAACAACATAAAATAAATTTTTATACTAAGGCATCTCAGCCGTACAATCAGCCATTCACGTTAAAGGAACTTTTTGAGTCTCTAAACAAAACATCAAGTACTGCTGCCGGCCCGGACGGAGTATGCTATATAATGTTAAAAAAGTTAAATAATAAAGCAATAAGTTCCCTATTGAAATTCTACAATCGAATTTATTTAGAAAATACTTATCCACACTCATGGCGTCACTCAATTGTACTAGCCTTTCCTAAGCCAGGTAAGGATCATACCATACCGAATAATTACAGGCCGATATCGCTGACTAGCTGTTTAGGCAAAGTCTTAGAAAAAATGGTGCACAGGCGGTTAACGTGGCTTCTGGAAACAAACAATCTGCTAAACCGAAATCAGTATGGTTTTCGGAAAAACCACTCAACCTTAGATGTGATGATTAAAGCAGAAACAAATATCCGCAATGCTTTCATCAAGAGACAACATCTGGTTATGGTCAATCTCGATATTGAGAAAGCGTTTGATACCACTTGGCGATATGGTATCCTTCAGGATCTTCGATCATTCGGTCTGAGGGGGCAGTTACCACAATTTATACAAAATTTCCTACACTACAGATCTTTTCAGGTCAGATATAGGAACGCTATATCCAAATCATTTGAACAAGAGGAGGGTGTACCGCAGGGTTCCATCTTGAGTGCAACACTATTCACAATAAGAATTACAAATATAACACAAGACATACCAAAAACAGTTGAATCATACATGTTTGCCGATGACCTGATTATCTCTTGCCAGTCACAAACCATGATTTCCATTGAAAGGCAACTTCAAATGTCCATAGCCAGAATAGAATTGTGGGCGCAACGAAATGGCTATTCATTAGCAGAAAATAAATCGACTGCAATTCATTTCTGTAAAATACGAAAATTACATCCAGATCCTGAAATATATTTAAAAAACAATCGGATTCCTCTTACCAACAATTTTCGTTTATTGGGTTTATATCTAGACAGTAAACTTAATTTTTCCAATCACGTAGCCTACCTTAGAACGGCCTGTCAAAAGAAATTAAACATCTTAAGAGCTGTGTCATCTAACTCCTGGGGTGCTGATAGACACTCCCTCACACATCTTTATAAAAGTTTTATCCGGTCCCGCTTAGATTACGGGTCACCTGTCTATGACTCTGCAAGAAACAATTCCTTGCTACGTCTAAATACTGTCCAACATAGTGCCCTAAGGATAGCCACAGGTGCCTTCAGGACATCTCCAGTCCATAGCCTGTATATTGACACAAATGAACCGCCATTACACCTTAGACGAAAATCCTTACTATGTAGCTATGCTGCAAAAATAAAAAGTATTCCATCTCATCCTTGCTGGGAATACCTGTTTAACCCTCAGTATGAAATGCTATATCGTAATAAACCTAATGAAAACCGCCCTGCGGGTATTAGATTGCAAGAACTGATGCTCAGTTGGAATATTAACTTCCAGCATATCCTTGAAGACGTAGCTCCTCCTGAACAACCTTGGTCTCATTACTCACCGCTCTGTGATAATTACTTTCTGAGATGGAGAAAAGGCTCTTTGCCAAACAACAACTTCCAGCAGCTGCATAAAGCCCACGCCTTAGAAAACGCAGAGAAATTTCACATATATACAGATGGCTCCAAAACAGATGAAGCTGTAGGTGCTGCAGCAATCTCTTCTGCTTTTTCAATAGCTGTGTCTCTTCCTATAGAATGCAGTATCTATACCGCAGAACTGTATGCAATAAAACTAGCTCTAGATAATATAACCAAACAGCAAATCAGAAAAGCTCTTATATACACCAACTCCTTAAGTGTCGTCACTGCCATTCAATCTACTACTTCTTCCCAACATCCCATTCTGAAACAGATACGGTCTCAATTATACCAATATCAAACATCCAAACAGTTGGTTACCTTCTGCTGGATACCTGGGCATGTCGGCATCCCAGGTAATGAAAGTGCAGATCATGCTGCTAAACATCGTACAAATAGATCACTCTATCATCTGAAAGTCCCACACATTGATTATAAATCCACTATTAAAACAGCATGTAGGCTTCAATGGACTAATCTGTGGCAAACACAAGTAAATAATAAACTGTTTCAGATTAAAAAAGAACCTCAGTTGTGGACTTCTAGTTTCAGGAAAAGCAGACGTGAAGAAGTGATCTTGGCAAGACTCCGTATTGGACACTCATATACAACTCATTTGTTCTTGCTTATGGGAGAAAACCCACCTCAATGTTCATTCTGTCAGACTCAGCTAACAATCAAACATATTCTAATAGAATGCCCTAATTATTCAAGTAACCGGAAATCCACTTTTTATTCTGCATCCAATCTGTTGGAACCTTTAAATTTACAACACATACTGGGAAATAATGCAAATTTTGAAGCACTGTTTAGATACTTGAAGAGCATAAATGTATATAATGGCCTCTGACAACAATTATATTATTAACTCAGTCATAAGTTAATAAAGAAAAGGCACAATATGGCCCAGGAGGCCCTTGTGCCAAAAAAAACCAAAACAACAACAACATTAAAAGTGAACATGTGATATGTTTATTATCAAACAATTTAAAAATGAAAGTACTGATTACAGAGAATAATACATATAACAAAATTGGATTATAGTGCTTGGGAGGAACTGCAAAGATTAAAACAAGATGTGTGTAACTACTGATATACCAATTGAACATTTTTCATGTATTTTATACACAGTATCTGTGTAAACCTCACTGGTAACCTTATATTGCACTTAATAAAATCTTTCCTGATAAATCAAAGTTGAAAATAGTTACTATTGAAAAGGCTCTTGCTATCTTCAAATGCACACGTGTTGATAATGTTGGATGGAAGATATCTTGCAGACTGCTCAAGTGAACTTAAAGCAGTTTTGTTTTGATAAGGGTTATCACTGGTGATGATTGCTTTGCATTTCTTGATCATCTGCTAGCCCAGTTGTTATTCTTTTAACAGCTCAGACTTGGTCATAAATTGCATCCTTAGCCATAACTGGATATGACTGTAGACTCTGATTGGAATAAATGAAAAATTAATTTTTTTATTATAGTCATTTATAAATATATGTGAGCTTTTTTATGGATATTTAATAGCTCCTTATAATGCCACACTTTACCATGTCATATGGAAAGAAGGTAAGAAAATGCCATATTATTATTATTATGACTTTTTCTTGGGATTTTTTTTCTTATACATTTTTTTTTTAAATAGAATCCTTATAGGATTTGTTATGTGCATAAATATGCATAACAATTTGAATCTATTAATTATTGGCTGTGCTGATACTTAAATTCAGTATAAGTTTGCAATTTTTTTTATAATATATGTCTATTTTATTTTGCTTTATTTAATCCTCAGGCATATAACAGTTAAATAGGCACAATAAACTACCTGACTGTCATTAATATACTAAAAAACAAGGTTAACTATATCTTCTTGCTAGGGACATACTGTAATATTAATTATCCAAGAGGTCGTTATCAGCAAAAGTCTTAGAGGTATTCTGTCAAAGTGCTGAAACATATTGGGTTGGTGAGAGAAGCTAGATTAGATGAAAGCTTTCCCTTTTGGGTATGGCAGTGCTAAACAACTGGCTCATTATCTGAAACTTAAGCTGCATGTGTTTGTATTACCTTATTTGATTTTGTTGCTTTCATAATTCAATTTTGAAAGCAACAAAATCATATCAGGTCGTCCAGTGTTTTTAAAATTTTATTTATATATAATGTCCTTAGACATAAGCTAAGGCTAAAAATAAGGTTAGACTTTTCCTATCTTAGCATGAATGCTAATGGGTGTTACATCACATTATTAGCAACAGCTGTGATCTAACTGGAATAGCTTAATTTAACTAGATATTAAGTTCAATGTAAAAGGAACCTGAAAGGGTTTTGATGAACTGTTCAAAAATGTGTCTGTAAGCTGAAAATAAGCAATCTCTTACTGTAAAACGGCCATTAACAGTTTTGTACTGTTAATTATAAAAAAATTGCTTTTTTCAAATTATGCATACATTTGTTCTTCTCATTATAAGTGCAAGTTACTAAGAAAAACTTAATGACTTACAGATTTAGTTAAAGTTTTAGGTTTACTCAGATTTAATAACTGAATCAGATTTGCTTTCTGCTAAATCCAATTAGAACAGTTTAATACGAGAAATGGTAACTGTTAATGAGTTTGTTTATTCTACACTAATCGAACCTGAGAACATATATCAAGTTATACCTCTCTCTCTTCCTCTTCCCCCCCCCCCCCATTTAGGCTAATTTTTCATATTTTCAGTTTGATAATTAGTCTATGAGCACTATGTGATTCACATAATGCATGAAAAATGAGAAAAACCTTTCTGTAAATGCCACGTACTGTGTGTTATTATTTGTACCCATATGAGATTCTTGTTTTCTGTTTATGTTGCAATTTGTTTTCAAATTTTTTTTCTAAATTGGTTGGAAAACTTTGTCCCTCCCTCCCCATACTATACTTGTGTTTAGAACACATTAAAATTAAGGTTTATTATTTTATTTTTAATGTGTTTTATTTAATGATTTTTTAAAAATTTTGCTTCCATTACTTTCTATAGTACTTTGTATTTTTGCTATTTTTATACATAGTGAAAAATAGCAATATCCTTCATGATTCATTTTCTTTGTATTTTTTCATTGATGTTATCCATTATTTTTATAATTTTGTCTGAGAAATATTAAAATGGCATTGGTCTCCATATGCTGTAATTATTTACATACTCAGTGGGTAGGTTGGTATCCTCCATAAGATGCCTACATATATTTAGGGTAATTTCATTTCATTACACATGAAAATTAAATTAATGAAATGGAAAATTCATGGTATAAGTTTATGTAGAATAGTATAACTCTTCCATTGCCCTTTACAATTCTAAGGTTGAAAAAAAAGAATATTTCAGTACATAGTTTTAGATCTCTCATAAGTAGCTAATTTTTGATTATTGAATAGTTGCCCTCAATTGCAAGATTTTCTTTGTAACATTTGGCATCTCAAGCTATAATGTAACATATTTTATCTAGTTCATATGGAATGCCATATGTTTTTACAAGTATAAGTAAATCATGTACTGTATTATGTTTGTATAAGTATAGTTCACAATTCAGTTTGCATGCTGTGTGAGATGCAAAAACTAGTAAAACTCAGAGGGAAATCTCAATCCCTCTACTTAAGATTGATTAACTACAGTCCCTGATTGAAGAAGCCTAAAATAATTCACCCCTATCCAGTGGGATTTGCATCAACGCCATCCCAATGGAGGTGTTTGAGACTTTAAATGGGGTTCAGTGAACTAAATATTGATGGTATCTTTACCCTCTCTCAGGTGACAAACACAAGCATACACGAGGGTGCAAAAATATAAATTGAATTTTTTTTTAATGAAAACAGACTACTAAGTACTAATTATAGTTCTTAGTACCATACATAGGTTGGAGTTTGAGAAGACAGAAGAATGTACTTGTTGACATTAGACTTGAATTTCTGTAGATTGTAATTTTCAAGAAATGCACATGTGAAGGAAGGTTGTTCAGAAACCTAAAACTGGAGAGATAAATGAAGAAGAAAAAAGTTGGTTTTGGGAGTTTGAAGTTGGACAGAAAATGGATTTTGACTGGTTGTGGCATGTGTTTGGACTGATTTGATTAAGAGAGAGAGAAAGAGGGGGGGATAGATTATAGAAGCCAATTCAGAACAGTGCCCATGGAAGTATCCTAGAAAAGGCATATAACAGAAAGCAATATTGTGATCTGTTTATGGCAATTGAGATTAGAAGTCAGGTAATTGTTAATAGAGATGTGATCTTGTATAGAGATCTGAGATATCTACACAAGAGATCTCTGGTCTTCAAGATAAACTTAGGAGTAGTAGACTCGTTTTTGTGAGATATAAGGCAGTGCTGAGTTCTAGAAGGTTTGAAATTAACAAAGTTATCTTTGGCCCATTACAGAGTTAGTAGTAGTAGTAGTGACATGTGATGCAAGAAAGCAAGTGTATGAGCTTATGCAGCATCAGCCAAAAAAAAAAAAATCACGCCATTCCCTCCAAATGCCTGTCCAGTTCCTCCTTAAATTATTTAACCTATCAACTTCCACAACAACAACAGATGGAAGTTTGTTCCAGAAATTAACCACCCACTGGCTAAAGGCAAATTTTCGCACATCAATTTTACATCTGTTGTTTCTTAATTTCAATATATGCACCCTTATGTTCATAATCTGAACAAGTGGAAAGATCCCATCAGAATTCAGCGTGCTCAACCCATTCAAGGCCTTATACACCTCAATCAGATTATCACGCAGGTGTCTAGTCTCCAGCCACTGCAGTTTGCAGAACTTAAGCCTCTCTTTGTAAGAGGACCCCTTCATTCCCCTCACCAATCTTGTTGCCCTTCTCTGTACACGCTCAAGCAAATCTATAATGAGGCCTCCAGACCTGTATTCAGTACCCAAGGTGTGGCCTGACCATTGCCTTATACAGAGGGACAATCACCTCCTTTTCCCTGCTAGCAAAATTCCTATATATCATTGACAAAACCCCATGACCTGCCCTGGCAGCCCGTCTGCATTGCTCAGAAAACTTCATATCTGACTGCACAATTACTCCCAGGTCTTTTTCATTTTCTACCATCTTAAGTGTAGTACCACACAGTTGGTACGGTTCTCTGGGGTTACTTCTACCCATATGCAGTACTTTGCATTTATGATTAGACCGGTGTTCAAGCCCGTCACCACCAAATACGGAGGATGCGAAAAGGTCAGAGAATGACCACCGCATATCCCGGAGCAATATGGCCTTAGTTGCTAATGCTCCTAAAAACCAAATAACAAACAAACAAACAAACTTTGCATTTATCAAGGTTAAACTTCAGTTGCCACTTCTTAGCCCATCTGCCCAAATTTTCTAGATCCTGTTGCAGTAGCACACTGCCATTACTGTCATTAACAACCCTGCCAACCTTTGTATCATCTGCAAACTTCAATACCATCATCAATATTATTTATAAATACAGAAAACAATAATGGACCCAACACTGAACCGTGAGGGACTCCACTAATAACATTAAGCCTGATATACCTTCATCAATATCATTGATAAATATACAAAACAACAGTGGACCTAACACCGAACCCTGTGGGACTCCACTAATAACATTAGTCCACGAAGAGCAGCACCCATTGATTACCACCCTCTGTCTTCTCCCACTCAACCATCCTTTTATCCATTGTAGCAACATATCCTTAATACCATTCTGCTCCAATTTGTACAATAGTCTTCCATGCGCAACAGTGTCAAAAGTTTTAGTGAAATCCAAATCCAAATATATGATATCAAAATTATTTTTTGTATCCAGTTCCTTTGTAACTATATCATAATATCCTATCAAATTTGTCAGACAAGACTTCCCTTAACAAACCAATGCTGTTTCTGAATTTTGCTGCAGTCTTGTCTAGATGATCCTGCAATGAATCTTTAACCAGTGACTCCATTATTTTACCCGGAACAGAAGTTAAACTAACTGGTCTGTAAGTACTCGTGTCACTCTTTGATCCCCCTTTGTGAATTGGGGATACATTTACATATTTCCAGTCCGTGGGGACTTCCCCTGAATCCAAGGATGCTCTCATAATTATGGCTAAGAGTTTGCTTAGTTGCTTTGCCGCCTCCTTTAATATAACTGGATAGATCCCATACACCCCAGGTGCCTTTCTTATGTTTAATGTCAACAATTTCTCCTCCACTTTGCTCTCAGTTATTACAAAATCATTAAGCACCCTGCTACAATTTGATAACCCTTTTCAAACCTTAATAACTCCTCATGTGTGAATGTAGATGCAAAATACTCATTCAGTTTGTTTGCTATCTGAGCAGGATCATCAACAGTCGAACCATCAATATCAAGTGGACCAATCAGATTCATTCCCTTCCTTTTCGAGTTTATAAAAGTAAAGAAATCCTTGTTTTTTTTTCTTAGCATCCTTTGCCAAAGATTTCTTGTAATCTGCCTTTGCCTGCCTAACCTCCTTTGTGACTTTAGCATTAGTAGAGGCATATGACGCAAGAAAGCAAGCTTATGCAGCATCAGCCAAAAAAAAAAAAAACCCTCTTCCACTTCACCCCTGCGTTCGTTTGAAATACCTGTCCAGCTGAGCCTTAAATTTATTTAGGCTATCATCTTCCACAACAAAGGATGGAAGTCTGTTCCACCAACCAACTACCCACTGGCTAAAGGCAAATTTCCACATATCTATCCTACATCTGTCTTTCCTTAATTTGAATTTATGCCCTCTCAGGTGATTATTCTGTGCAAGAGGTAGAATCCCATCGGCATTGAGCATGCTCAAACCATTCAAGTTTTTATACACTTCTATCAGATCATCTCGCCGGTGCCTAGTCTCCAGACACTGTAATTTGCAAAACTTAAGCCTTTCTTCGTAAGAGCAACCCTTTGTTCCATTCACTAATCTTGTTGCCCTTCTCTTTTTTTTTTTTTTTTTTTATGAGAACCCCAAACACGAGAGGTATTAGAACCTATAGTACTTAGTACCGTGCTTGGGTTGGAGGTTGAGAAGACGAAAGAAGATATTTGTTGACATTGGACTTGAACTTCTGTAGATTGTAATTTTCAGGAAATACGTATGAAGGAAGGTTGTTCCAGAGAACGGCAGTTGAATGAATAAATGAGGAAGATGAAAAGTTGGTTCTGTGGGTTTGAAGTTGGACAGTAAATGGATGTTGGCTGGTGGCGGCACATGTTCGGACTGTTTTGAAAGAGAGAGCGGGAATTATAGAAGCCAATTCAGAAGAACAGTGCCCATGGAAGTATCTGTAGAAGAGGCATGCAGCAGAAACAGTACGTCTATGAGAAAGCGAGTGGAGAGACTCTGTTAGAGATGAATCATTAATTAACCTAACTGCTCTCTTCTGAATGGAATCAAGAAGCCTGAGAGAGGTTTTGGGGGCACCACCCCAGATGTGGGAACAATATTTCATGGCAGGGCGGATTTGCGATTTATACAGAGTGAGCAGCTGTTTGGAAGAAAAGTAATGCCGAGAGCGAAAGAGAAATCCAAGTTTTTTAGATGCAGAGGAAGCAATATTTGTAATGTGCTTGTGCCAAGAGAGATTAGAAGTCAGGGTAATCCCCAAAAGAGATATATCATTTTGCCTATAAATCGGAGTGTCACTAAAGATAAGCATAGGAGCAGAAGAATCCTTTTTGCGAGATATAAGACAAGACTGAGTTTTAGAAGGGTTGAAATCAACTAAGTTGTCTTTGCCCCACTGGAGAATTACCTGAAGATCGACATTTAAGGAATTGGCAGCAGATTTTCGAGAAGTTGAAGCTGATTGAGCAGGACAAGGTTTCTCAAAATGGAAAGTTGAATGCAATGTGCTATCATCGGCAAAACTATGGATAGGATTTCCAGTCAATGGAAGAAGGTCATTGGTATACAAGAGGAAAAGAGTGGGGGAAAGAACTGAACCTTGGGGGACACAGGCATTAGTGGAGAAGTTAGAAGACAGAGAGCCATCTACCATTACCCTCAGTGAGCGATCAGAAAGAAAACTGGATAACCAATTACTAAAAACAGTTGGCAAACCATAAGATGGAAGCTTGTTTAGAAGACCTTTATGCCAAACACGATCAAAAGCCTTTGAGATGTCAAGAGCAACTACTTGTGTTTCACCGAACCTTTCCATTGTATTAGTCCATAAATGGGTAACATAAGCCAGAATATCACCAGTGGATCGACACTGACGGAATCCATACTGGCGATCGTTGATCAGACGGAAGGTTTCTAGATAGTTTAAGAGTTGGCGTTAATTGATTTCTCCATTACTTTAGAAAGAGTAGAAGTAATTGCATTGGGACGATAATTGGATGGGAGGGATTTGTCACCCTTTTTAGGAACTGGCTGGATATGAGCAAATTTCTAAGCAGAAGGAAAAACACCTTTGGAATAAGAAAGTGAAAAAAGGCGGCAAAGAATAGGAGTAAGTTCAGGAGCACAGGTTTTGAGAACAAGTGGAGAAATACCATCAGGACCTGGAGCTTTCTTAGCATCAAGATTCATCAAAATCCTTCTGATATCCTTTTGACGGAAGACCACAGGAGGCATTGAATGGAGCGTGCTAGGAATGGTGGGAGGTGTTTTACCAAGATCATTAATACATGAGCTTGAAGAAAAATGGGATGCTAGCAGGTCAGCTTTATCCTTGGCTGAAGTGACAACAGAACCATCTGGTTTGGACAGAGGTGGGAACAGAGATGGGCAAAAGTTGCGGCCAATAGCTTTGGCAAGAGACCAGAATGCTCGGCTACCATTAGGGCAAGAAGTAAGTTTTCTACTCTTAGCCTGTTCAAACTCTAGTTTGGACTGATTAATAACTGCTTTACAATTGTTGCGAGCTTTGGTGTAGGCAGAAAATGAAACTGAAGAATTAGAAACAAGCCAATTACGATATGCAACATTCTTCTCTTGGACAGCCTTAGCACATTTATTGGAAAACCAAGGTTTAGATGAAGGACGAGATTTTAAAGTGGAGTGTGGGATAAAGGATTCCATTCCTGCAAGAATAATTTCACTGACACGATCTGAGCAAACGTTGACATCAGAAGTTTTGAAACAGTAATCAGACCAAGGAAAAGAAGAAAAGAAGTCTCGCAGGTCATCCCATTTTGCATTCTTGTAATGCCAAACAATACGAGGTTGGGAATAGCCATGAGATAAAGGTTCCATTGGAGAAGAGACAATCACCAAGTTGTGATCTGAAGTGCCTAAAGGACCTCTCACTTCGACCTTGTACTTAGAAGGGTTGTTTGTGAGAAAAAGATCAAGCGTATTGGCTGTATGATTAGGATTGTCCGGTATTCTTGTAGGTAAATGAACAATCTGTGCTAGGTCATTAGTAATTGCAAAAGCCTCAGCATCTCGACCTGCTGGGTCGGTGTGACTAGAAAATGGAAGCCAGCTGGAGTTGTGAACGTTAAAATCACCAAGGAAAATTACCTCACTGTTAGGAAAGTTAGACTGGAGAAAGTCAAGTTGCAAAGAGAGGAAGTCAAAGAGCTCCAAGTGATTAGTGCAGTTGGGAGAATGGTAGAGACAACAGATGAATTTGACACAATGAGGTAGAGAGATTTTAAGCCAGAGAAGATCAAAGAGAGGAGATTCCAAATTGCCAAGTCTCTGACAGGGAATATCAGAACGGACATATGCACAAGTACCACTTTTGAGGCGAAAGGAATCATACAGCAAATAATTTGGACATGTGAGATGAGAAGTAGTTGAATCAACTGATAACTGAGATTCAGTCAGAAAAAGTACATGGGGTTTGGAAGACTGCAAGTGGAAATGGACATCGTTGAGATTGGAATTAAGACCACGTATATTTGTGAAATTAATTAGGAAGTCCTTGGGACTTCCTAATTCATTTCACAAATATACGTGGTCTTACTCGTTCCAGCAGCTCAACTCCTTGAAATGAGGCCTCCAGACCTGTATACAGTACTCAATGTGTGGCCTGACCAATTCCTTATACAAGGGAATAATCACCTCTTTATCCCTGTTAGAAAAATTCCTGTATATCATTGACAAGACACCCTGAGCTACTCTTGCAGACTGTCTGCACTGCTCAGGGAACTTCATATCTGCCTGCACAATTACCCCCAGGTCCTTTTCATTCTCTACCACTGTCAGTGTGGTACCACAGAGTTGATACGTTGCTCTGGGGTTGCTGTTTCCCATATGTAGTACTTTACATTTGTCAATGTTAAACTTCATTTGCCACCTTTCAGCCCATCTGCTCAACCTTTCCAGATCCTATTGCAGCAGCATAGCGTCAGTAGTTGTCCTTAACAACCCTGCCAACCTTTGTATCGTCTGCAAACTTGGACATTAAGCTTGATATACCATCATCAATATTATTTATAAATACAGAAAACAATAATGAACCCAACACTGAACCATGAGGGACTCCACTAATAACATTAGTCCATGATGAGCAGTGTCCATTGATTACCACTCTCTGTCTTCTCCCCCTCAATCCACCCCTTTATCCATAGCAGCAATTTGCCTCCAATGCCACACTGCTCCAATTTGTTGTGCAGTCTTCCATGTGCAACAGTATCAAAAGCCTTTCTAAAATCCAAGTATATAATATCAAAGTTATTCCCTGCATCCAGTTCTTTTGTGACTGCATCATAATATGCAATCAAATTGGTCAGGCAAGACTTTCCCTTAAGAAAACCATACTGTGTCCGAGCTATAATTTGATTACAGATTAGCTTATATCTGCCATAGGCTTCTGAGTCGAGTGATAATTTATATGCATCCCATGCATTTTTCTTCTCTGTCACAAGTCTCATTAGTTCATTTGATAACCATTTAGGAATAAACCTTGAACAATATTTCTTAAACAGTGGGATCAACACTGTACAGAATTTAAAAACTGTCTGAGACCACTGTACTCACCTTTACGGAAGAAAAAACCCTTTCCTTTACTCCTGATGGTAATTATATCTTTAAGTAAATCCCACATCAGTATGCTGTGATCACTGCCACCTAGTGGTTCCTTTATCTGCAAATTCTTAATACACGAATTATCATTGCTGATAACCAGATCAAGAGTACCCTCTCTGTTTGCCTCTCGAACATGCTGCTGCAGAAAACAATCATCCAATAAATCCACAAAAGTCTTACTAGTATGTGTGAGTGATCAACCCCCAAGTTCCAGTCAATATCTGGGTAGTTAAAATCCCCCATTATAAGACATTCTGATTTACTAGCCTACTCTATTTCTCTGTACAATTGTTCATTGTGCTCATTCGAGTCATTAGGCCTATAACGCACTCCACTCTTATTTTTGCTTTCGCAGTGCTTATGTCATGCCAAATTGACTCAACAGCACACTGTTCATCTATATCAACTGGATGCACTTCTTCAAATAGGCCTCTGGGGTTGGGTATATTCATACTATGATTTTTAGCGTTTCTCACCAACCATTGAAGTAAAAACGAAAACCAAAATGTTAAAAAGCTTTATATTTAAATTTACAATAAATTTACAGTAGATCAAACAAAATAAATGTGATTATACAAATAAAATGTTACTGATAATAAAATACTGAATTAAGATAGAATAAAACAATTGTAGTTTACAGTGAATGTACAAATAAAATGATAATAAAATACTGAATTAAAATGCAATAAAATACCAGATTAAAAGCGCTAAAATAACTGAAGCTTTCAAAGGCTTCTGCCTTCCTATCCCATCTATCCTTTCTGTACATACAATTGTACTCACCAAATTCCAATTCTGCCTTCCTAATATCAGTGTGACACCACGTCTCTGATATCCCAACAATCTTGACCAACACTTCAAATTCATCAAATTTATTTACTATACTTCTAGCATTGGTATACATGCAACTATTCCTATTGCTAGTTACCCTGATACATCCCATATACCCACCTGTTTCATGATGACTGCCATCAGTCCCTGAAATCCCCAGCACCCTCGCTCCAAGTCGCTACTTATTCTAATAGAAGTGCAAGAATCACCTTCACCTCTGCCTGCGGCTACTTTTAACCTTTGCATCTGTGAATCCCCCCAAGCTAGCAGTTTTCCAATCCACCTAACACTGCCTCTGTAGCATCAGCAAATATTCTTGCACCCTTTCTATTTAAGTGTGTCCCATCCCTGTAGAAGCAGTCTCTCCTGTTAACAAGTACAGACCACTCCGAAAAAAATTCTAACCCTTGAGCCTTGCACATTCCCTCCAGGGCCGAATTGATTGACAAGGCTCTCATCATGCACTCCCTCCTGTCATATCTTGGCAGAATTGCAGACACTTTCAAATTTAACCCTAACTCGTGACTTTTTTGCTACATTGACCTGTACTTGTTAATTAATCTGCAGATCTCCTACTCTTAATGTCATTGGTGCCAATGAACAACAATATCACGTTTCGTGCCCTTAAAAGATGATATATGCTTTACAACGTCATCAACTTTTGCCTCTGGCAGACATACTCTGGTCCTGTTCCATCTATCCTTTTTACACAATATATTCCCCGTCTCCCTGACAATAGTGTCACCAACAATAACTAGTTCTTTTGGGACCAGCACATTCTGCCTTGGAGATTGCCGCTGTGTTGCCTGATGCCCAGGAGTGAGCTCTGGCGTTGAGTTGGGCAGCTGAGAGCTTGACGGGCCCCCCTCATATTAATTTCTTTGAGGGCATCTTCTCTACACATCAAGCTCTCATAGATGCCCAGTAGAACGCTGAGTTGATGCCTAATTTCTAGACACTCTCTGCACCTGGCACACACAAAGACATCCTCCTTGGCTAGATCATGTTCTGTTCCAGAGAGTTCGGCAAAGATTTCAAAAGTTGCACATTTTTTTAGGCTGTGATGCATTGGAGAATCCCCTCCCTCAGTTCTCTCTCGAGTCACAGCACTACTGCCGCTTTGTGCCCGTTGCTTTGCTGCTCTAGTCTCGGGCATGATATTTTAAATTAATAAGATCAATAAATTTAACTAATTAATTGTCAATACTGCACTATCTAATAGAATCCTAAATGCAGTGATGCTTATTACGCTATATAATTATATGTTAGAGCTACCTAGTTACCACAATTAAAAATTTGAATTCCCTACCACTCTATACAAATACAATGGCTGCAAGATTCGAACGAAATAACGGTGTTACATATATTAAGTAGTAATCTACAAAAACTCTTTATCTAAATTAAAAATAAAAATAACCAGCGTAACTATAAGACTATGTATAAAGTACAATATAAAATAACAATTAGGTAAATAAAAAGGCAAACACATCGCTTTTTCGGAGCCTGTAATTCACAGCTGTAAAATGGAATACACACGTGCCTGTAACCTTGTATTGTAGAAAGCAAGTTTATGCAGCATCAGCCAAAAAAAACCTTTCCCATTTCACCCCTCCATTTGTTCCAAATGCCTGTCCGGCTCAGCCTTTAATTTATTTAGGCTATCAACTTCTACAACAAAAGATGGAAGCCTGTTCCACCAATCAGCTATCCGCTGGCTAAAGGCAAACTTGCATACATCTATTCTACAGTTTGAATCTATGCCCCATCAGGCTCTTAATCTCAGCAAGGGGAAGAATCCCAACAGCATTCAGCATGCTCAACCCATTCAACGGTTTGTACACCTCAGTCAGATCACCTCGCACGTGCCTACTCTCCATATGCCACAAATTGCAAAACTTAAGTCTTTCTTGGTAAGAGCACCCCTTTGTTCCCCTTACCAATCTTGTCCTCTGTACACGCTCAAGCAAATCTACATCCTTCCTAAAATGAGGCCTCCAGATCTGTATGCAGTACTCAAGGCGTGGCCTGACCATTGATTGCCTTGTACAACAGGATAATCACTTCCCTGGCCCTCTAGCAAAATTCCTATATATCATTGATAAGACTCCATTAACTGCCCTGGCAACTCATCTGCAGCTACTCAGCGAACTTCATATCTGACTACACAGTTACTCCCAGGTCTTTTTCACTTTCCACACAGTTGGTACGTTTCTTGGGTTATTGCTACCCATATGCAGTACTTTGCATTTGTCAATGTTAAACTTCAGTTGCCACTTCTCAGCCCATTTGCCCAACTTATCTAGATCCAGTTCAGTAGCATACTGTCTTTACTGTCGTTAACAACCCTGCCAACCTTTCTATCATCTGCAGAATTAGCTGATATACCTTCAGCGATATCATTGAGGTTTACACAAAACAACAATCGGCCCAGCACAGACCACTGAGGAACTCCACTAATAATATTTGTCCACGAAGAGCAGTGTCCATTGATTGCCACTCTCTGTTGTCTCTCACTCAACCATCCCTTTATCTATTGTAGCAGCTTACCCTTAATGCCCCACCACTCCAGTTTGTACAGCAGTCTTCCATGTGCAATGTTATGAAAACTTTCCTGAAATCCAAGTATATGATATCGAAATTATTTTTTGCATCCGTTGTCTTTGTGACCATATCATAGTATCTAATCAAATTGGTCAGGCAAGACCTCCTTTAACAAACCCATGCTGTGTCTTAACTGTTATTGCAATCTTGTCTAGATGATCCTGCAATGCTTCTTTAACTGATGACTGCATTATTTTCCCTGGGACAAAAGTTTAACTAACATGTCTACAATTACATGTGTCACATTTTGAACCCCCACCCCCTTTGTGAATTGGTGATATCTTTGCAAGCAAGGAAGATATCACCAATTCCAGTCCAAGGAAGCTCTCATAATTATGGCTAATATATTTGGATAGATCCGATCCACCCCCGGTGCCTTCCTTACGTTTAACTTCAACAATTTCTCTTCCACTTTGCTCTTAGTTATTACAAAATCACTTAGCTCCCTATTAGACTTTGATAAACTTCTGGAATTCCCCTCTTTGAATAACTCCTTATGTGTGAATGTAGATGCAAAATGCTCATTCAGTTTATCAGCTACTCGAGCATCATCAGCAATAGTGAAACTATCTATGTGAAGTGTCCCAATCTGATTCATCCCGTTTTTTTCTAGAGTTTACATAAGTAAAGAACGCTTTGTGTTTTTCTTTGTATCCTTTGCCAAAGATTTCTCGTAATCTGCCTTTGCTGTCTAACCTCCTTTTGACTTGATTACAGACTAGCTTATAACTGTCATAGGCTTCTGTGTCGCGTGATAATTTATATGCATCCCATACATTTTTTATTCTTCTCTGCCACGAGCCTCATTAATTTTCCTGACATCCATTAGGCCTAAACCTTAAACAGTGTTTCTTTGTTGGAATGAAAAGCCTAGTAGCCTCCAAGATTAAGTCGCTAAAGGCTTCCCATTTAGAATTCACCGTTGGTAACATCGTTAGTTGATTCCACTGTATGGAAATTAAAATCTGCCCGAGACCGCTGTAGTCACCTTTACGAAATCAGAAGCCCTTCCCTTTTTTACTCTTGATGGTAGTTATCTTTAAGTAGATCCCACATCAGTACACTGTGATCACTGTCACCCAGTGGTTCCTTTATGTGGAAATTCTTAATGCATTAATAATCACTGCTGATAATCAGATCAAGAGTATTACTCCCCTGTGGTTGCTTCTCTAGCTTGCTGCTGCAGAAAACAGTCATCCAATTGATCCACAAAAGTCTTGCTAGTGTGCGAGTGACCAATCCACAAGTTCCAGTCAATATATGGAAAGTTAAATCCCCACATTATAAGACATTCTGATTTACTGGCCCTCTGTTTTCTCCACACAATTGCTCATTAGCATTAGCATTGACATTTGATGCAAGAAAGCAAGCTTATGCAGCATCAGCCAAAAAACAGAAAGAAAAAAAAAAAAAACCCACTTCCACTTCACCCGTCTGTTTGTTCAAAATACCTGTCCAGCTGAGCCTTAAACTTATTTAGGCTATCAACTTCCACGACAAGGGATGGAAGTCTGTTCCACCAACCAACCACCCGCTGGCTAAAGGCAAATTTCCGCACGTCTATCCTACATCTGTCTTTCCTCAATTTGAATTTATGCCCTCTCAGGTGATTATTCTGAGCGAGAGGAAGAATCCCATCAGCATTGAGCATGCTCAAACCATTCAAGGCTTTATACACCTCTATCAGATCACCTCACTGGTGCCAAGTCTCCAGACACTGTAATTTGCAAAACTTAAGCCTTTCTTCGTAAGAGCACCCCTTTGTTCCATTCACTAATCTTGTTGCCCTTCTCTGTACTCGTTCCAGCAGGTCTACATCCTTCTTGAAATGAGGCCTCCAGACCTGTATACAGTACTCTAGGTGTGGCCTGACCATTGCCTTATACAAGGGAATAATCACCTCCTTATCCCTGCTAGAAAAATTCCTATATATCATTGACAATACACCATGAGCTACTCTTGCAGCCCATCTGCACTGCTCAGAGAACTTCATATCTGCCTGCACAACCACCCCCAGGTCCCTTTCATTCTCTACCACTGTCAGTGTAGTACCACAGAGTTGATACATTGCTCTGGGGTTGCTGTTTCCCATGTGTAGTACTTTACATTTGTCAATGTTAAACTTCATTTGCCACCTCTCAGCCCATCTGCTCAACCTTTCCAGATCCTGTTGCAGCAGCATAGTGTCAGTAGTGTCCTTGACAACCCTGCCTACCTTTGTATCGTCTGCAAACTTGGACATTAAGCTTGATATACCATCATCAATATCATTTATGAATACAGAAAACAATAATGGACCCAACACTGAGCCCTGAGGGACTCCACTAATAACATTAGTACATGACGAGCAGTGTCCATTGATTACCACTCTCTGTCTTCTCCCCCTCAGCCACCCCTTTATCCACAGCAGCAATTTGCCTCCAATGTCACACTGCTCCAATTTGTGCAGCAGTCTTCCATGTGCAACAGTATCAAAAGCCTTTCTAAGATCCAAGTATATAATATCAAAGTTATTCCCTGCATCCAGTTCCTTTGTGACTGCATCATAGTATCCAATCAAATTGGTCAGGCAAGACTTCCCCTTAACAAAACCATGCTGTGTCCGAGCTATAACTGAAGTCTTGTCTAAATGATCCTGCAGTGCTTCTTTATCTAGTGCCTCCATTAATTTTCCTGGAACAGAAAATTAATGGAGATACTCATTATACTCATCAGTTTCATTAGGTCTATAACACATACTTACTCTCATTTTCCCTTTCCCAGTGCTTATGTCACACCAAAGAGATTCAACATTGCATTGCCCACCAACATCATTTGGATGCACTTCCTTAGAGTTTGTTTCTTAACTAACAGCATAACCCTCCTCCCTTCCTGTCCTGTCTATTTTTTCTGTACATATTGTACTCCCCAAATTCGAATTCTTCACTGCTTATATCTGTGTAACACAACATCCCTGATATCCCAACAATATCTGCCTTTGATGTCTTGACCAGCACTTCAAACTCATAAAATTTATTAACTATACCCCTAGCATTGGTGTACATGCAATTATACATGCACCTGTTTCTATTCTTAGTTATCAGTTATAGAGCCCATGTATTTTCTTGTTCCACTATGACTCCCAGCAGTCCTGGAAATCCCCAGTGCCTTGCCTTCCAGGCTTCTGCTTATTCTAATAGCAGCAGCCACTGTTAACCTTTTAGTCTGTGTATCCCATCCCTAGTAAAATAGTCTCTGCTGTCAACAAGCACAGACTACATTGAAAAAAATTCTACACCACATGAGCCTTGCACAATCTCCCCATGGCTGAATTGATTGACAAGGTTCTCATTATATACTCCCTCCTATCCTGTCTAGGCAGAATTGCGGACACTAGTTACCTGAAGATCCCAATTTAAGGAATTGGTGGTGGATATTCGGGAATATGTTGTTTATCCAGAGCAGGGTTTCTCAAACTATGAGGTACAATTTTAATTTCCCGGATATTGACTGGAATTTGTGGATTGGTCACGCACACACTATCAAAGCTTTTGTGGATTTATTGGATGATTGTTTTCTACAGCAGCATGTTCGGGAGGCAACTGGAGGGAGTAATACTCTTGATCTGATTATCAGTAATGATTCTTCATGCATCAAGAATCTGCAGATTAAGGAACCACTAGGTGGCAGTGATCACAATGTGCTGAAGTGGGATTTATTCAAAGTGGTAACTACCATCAAGGGTAAAGGGAAGGGTTTTTGCTTTCGTAAAGGTGAGTACAGTGGTCTGAGACAGTATTTAAATTCAATACAGTGGGAACAACTGATGATGTTACCAACAACAAATTCCAAATAGGAAGCATTCAAAGAATTAATCTTGGAAGCTACTAGGCTTTTCATACCAACTAAGAAATATTGTTCAAGGTTTAGGCTTTAATAGATGTCAGATGAACTAATGAGACATGTGGCAGAGAAGAAAAATGGGATACATATAAATTAACATGTGATACAGAAGCCTATGATAGATATAAGCTGGTCTGTAACCAAGTTACAAAAGAGGTTAGGCAGGCAAAGGCAGATCATGAGAAATATTTGGGAAAGGATGCAAAGAAAAATAGCAAAGAGTTCTTTTCTTATGTAAACTCTAGAAGGAAGGGAATGAATCAGATTGGTCCACTTGGTATTGATGGTTCAACTGTTGATGATCCTGCTCAGGTAGCTAACCAACTAAATGAATATTTTGCATCGACATTCACACATGAGGAGTTATTCAGGGAGGGGAATGCCAGAGGTGTATCCAACTCTGCCAGTAAGCTAGATAATCTTGTAATAACTGAGAGTAAAGCGGAAGAGAAATTGTTGAAGATAAACACAAGAAAAGCACCTGGGGTGGATGGAATCTATCCAGTTATATTAGAGGTGGCAGCTAAGTAAACCCTTAGCCAAAATTATGTCAGCTTCCTTGGACTCAGGGGATGTACCCATGGACTGGAAGTCTGCAAATGTGACCCCAATCCACAAAGGAGGATCAAAGGGAAACAAGTAATTACAGACCTGTTAGTTTAACTTCTGTTCCAGGGAAATTAATGGAGGCACTTGTTAAAGAAGCATTGCAGGTTCATCTAGACAAGACTTCAGTTATAGCTTGGACACAGCATGGGTTTGTTAAGGGGAAGTCTTGTCTGACTAATTTGATTGGATACTACGATGTAGGCGCCTCTGTAGCCGGGTGGGCAGGAGCAGCAGTGCATAGTACATGCTTCTTGATTAGACTGGGGTTCGAGCCTGTGACCACCAAATACGGAGGATGCGGAAAAGTCAGGAAATGACCACCGCGCATATTTCGGAGCAATATGGCCTTAGTTTCTTGGTGGTAGATGACTCTCATCAATCGGTAAAATACCACCACTTTGCTTATTGGAGGCTTGAAGTGGTGGAACCCATGTTTAGTCTCTAGAGCTAAGTTCCGGTCAATCCTTCCCTATCTCTTCCATCATGCAGTATGATTGATGACTTTTGAGGTTATGATGAATGTCATGGTGAGATCCAGTATTCCTTACATTTCGAGGGTACAGCTCTAAAACGGTGATCGCAGGCCGGCTGCTAGTTAGTACACAGGACCTCTCTAGGAGGCTTCCAGCTAGTGTATAATCTTGCTACCTTTACTCTGCCAGATAGTGACTGGAGGGAGTCCGAGTAGTGTGTATGCAGGGAGCATTGTCGAGGCCACGTTATGTCAAGGATCTGGGTATATTCTTACCACGTGTACGCCATATCCAAAAATTTCATTACTTCATACAGCATGTCCCATCCACTTTTTCTTACTATTGAATACACCATGAATTGTCAAACTAATAGAGCAAGCTTATCTGCAAAAAGATCTAAACCTCCCAAGCACTTCCTAATTCATTTCACAAATATATGTGGTCTCAGTTCTAATCTCAACGATGTCCATTTCCACTTGCAGTCTGCCAAACCCCATGTACTTTTTCTGACAGAATCCCAGTTATCGGTTGATTCAACTACTGCTTATCTCAGATGCCCAAATTATTCGCTGTATGATTCCTTTTGCCTCAAAGGTGGTACTTGTGCATATGTCCGTTCTTATATTCCCTGTCAGAGACTTGGCACTTTGGAATCTCCTCTCTTCGATCTTGTCTGGCTTAAAATATCTCTCCTCATTGTGTCAAATTCATCTGTTGTCTCTACCGTTCTCCCAACTTCACTAATCACTTGGAGCTCTTTGACTTCCTCTCTTTGCAACTTGACTTCCTCCAGTCCAACTTTCCTAACAGTGAGGTAATTTTCGTTGGTGATTTTAATGTTCACAACTCCAGCTGGCTTCCGTTTTCTAGTCACACCGACCCAGCAGGTTGAGATGCTGAGGCTTTTGCAATTACTAATGATCTAGCACAGATTGTTCATTTAAGTACAAGAATACCGGGCAATCCTAATCATACAGCCAATACGCTTGATCTTTTTCTCACAAACAACCCTTCTAAGTACACGGTCTGAGTGAGAGGTCCTTTAGGCACTTTAGTTCACAACTTGGTGATTGTCTCTTCTCCAATGGAACCTTTTTCTCATGGCTATTCCCAACCTCGCATTGTTTGGCATTACAAGAATGCAAACTGGGATGACCTGCGAGTCTTCTTTTCTTCTTTTCCATGGTCGGATTACTGTTTCAAAACTTCAGATGTCAACGTTTGCTCAGATCGTGTGAGTGAAATTATTCTTGCAGGAATGGAATCCTTTATCCCACACTCCACTTTAAAATCTCGTCCTTTATCTAAACCTTGGTTTTCCAATAAATGTGCTAAGGCTGTTCAAGAGAAGAATGTTGCATATCATAATTGGCTTGTTTCTAATTCTTCAGTTTCATTTTTTCCGTAGACCAAAGCTCGCAATAATTGTAAAGCAGTTATTAATCAGTCCAAACTAGAGTTTGAACAGGCTAAGAGTAGAAAACTTGCTTCTTGCCCTAATGGTAGCCGAGCATTCTGGTCTCTTGCCAAAGCTATTGGCCACAACTTTTGCCCATCTCTGCTCCCACCTCTGTCCAAACCAGATGGTTCTGTTGCCACTTCAGCCAAGGATAAAGCTGACCTGCTAGCATCCCATTTTTCTTCCAGCTCATGTATTAATGATCTTGGTAAAACACCTCCCACCATTCCCAACACGCTCCATTCAATGCCTCCTGTGGTCTTCTGTAAAAAGGATATCAAAAGGATTTTGATGAATCTCAATGCTAAGAAAGCTCCAGGTCCTGATGGTATTTCTCCACTTGTTCTCAAAACCTGTGCTCCTGAACTTACTCCTATTCTTTGCCGCCTTTTTTCACTTTCTTATTCCAAAGGTGTTTTTCCTTCTTCTTGGAAATTTGCTCATATCCAGCCAGTTCCTAAAAAAGGTGACAAATCCTTCCCATCCAATTATCATCCCATTGCAATTACTTCTACTCTTTCTAAAGTAATGGAGAAATCAATTAACCGCCAACTCTTAAACTACCTAGAAACCTTCCGTCTGATCAACGATCGCCAGTATGGATTCCATCAGTGTCGATCCACTGGAGATATTCTGGCTTATGTTACCCATTTAAGGACTAATTCAGTGGAAAGGTTTGGAGAAACACAAGTAGTTGCTCTTGACATCTCAAAGGCTTTTGATCATGTTTGGCATAAAGGTCTTCTAAACAAGCTTCCATCTTATGGTTTGTCAACTGTTTTTAGTAATTGGTTATACAGTTTTCTCTCTGATCGCTCACTGAGGCTGATGGTAGATGGCTCTCTGTCTTCTAACTTCTCCACTAATGCCGGTGTCCCCCGAGGTTCAGTTCTTTCCCCCACTCTTTTCCTCTTGTATATTAATGACCTTCTTCTATTGACTGGAAATTCTATCCATAGTTTTGCCGATGATAGCACATTGCATTCCACTTTCCATTTTGAGTTGTCCTGCTCAATCAACTTCAACTTCTTTTTTTTTTTTTTTATGGCTGATGTTATATAAGCTTGCTTTATTGCATCATGTGCCTTTGCTAATGCTAATACAAAAAAAAGTCAGCACTCCATAAGATGGAAACTTGTTTAGAAGACCTTTATGCCACACACAATAAAAAGCCTTAGAAGTGTCAAGAGCAACTGCTTGTGTTTCACCACACTTTTAAATTCAATTTTTCTGTAGATGGACAACAACATTAGCCACCAGATCACTAGTGGATTTACACTGATGGCATCCATACTGGCCGTCATTGATCAGTCAAAATGTTTTAGCGTAGTTAGGACTTGGCAGTTAATGGAGTTTTTCAATTAACAATTGCAATAGGATAATTGCAATTGCAACAATTGATAATTGGATGGGAGGGATTTGTCACCTCTTTTTAAGAATTGGCTGGATGGGAGTAACTTTCCAAGCAGAAGGAAAAACCGCAGTGGAATTAGAAAATGTTAAAAGTGTAAAACAGAACAGGTGCAAGCTCAGGAGGTTTTGAGAACAAGTGGAGAAATGCCATCAAGAATAGACATGTGAAATTTGCCTTTGGCCCCAGTGCAATTGATGATTTGAATAAAATCCCAGCTAGTGTTCTGGAAGAAGGAAGTTAGAATAAATTCTAAGAAGAATTTGAGAAATTATTAGAATGAATGGAGAAATGCAGTGGGGAATTTTTTTTTATTTAATCATTTTTATAACCTTTCTTTATGACATAATTTTGCCAATATTAATACACTTATGCCATTCTGAATTATTTCATAGCTTTCATTTTTCTGTTGCTTACCTTACTTTATATTTTTGAAAGCCCTTAGATAACTTTTGATTTATACTTTATTTCCAAAAACTGCCATCCATCCCACATATGCATGATAACACATGCATACAGGTCAAGACTGGGCTCCTGCCAACTAGGAATTGGAGAAACAACTCTTTCCTTGATCACAGCTGTGTTTGCTGACATTGCTAATGAACAAATAGTATCAGTATAACGTATGAGAATACTGCTCTGTTGAATTGGATGTCATTGTATTCACTTAGTAGGGTTTTTCTACTAACTGAATAGGTAGGTGGTCTTGCTTATTTCTGATACAGTGGTCCATTCTCATGCACTTCCATGATGTCAGAGATGGAATGATTCATTCTACATTATCATGTGGATATCACACCGTGTTAATTTGCATTCAGGCAGAATAGCCTGACTGCTTAATAGCATTTTTGATCATGTTATAGATTCTAATCTCTCCTATTGCATTGGTGCTGAACGTTAATAGGCATTGATTGGATTGATCAGTGATATCCTCTTTCTGGTTCTCGGTGTATGGATTTCCTGTTGAAATATGTGAAAATAGCTAATTTTAGATGAACAGTCCCATGCATTTAAATTATTATTTTAATGGCACTGCAGCTTATTTCTCACATATGTACTGCATATTTTTTGTAGTAGTTGTAATGGTGTTAATGCAACACCAGGGGCTCACACCTGGTGAGTATGGGCTTGGCACATATCATCATTCTTCTCTTTCTTGGTGATTTCCTTCTACTTCTCTCTCTTTCTCACACACACACACACACACACACACACACACACACACACACACACACACACACACACACACACACACACACACACACACACACAGGGTGACTCAGAAATTTTTTTTGGCTGGTGCAGCATAAGCCTCAGGTTTCCTTGCACCATATGGCTAATAATAATAATAATAATGGGCTTATTTCTTTGTTGTGGAGGTTTAAAAATATGGAATTTAAAAATCTCTAAAACTCATGAGGAAAATTGCCGATTTCTCGCAAAATGAGTGGCAGACTGTAATTAGTGATGCCCTGAATGGGTCATCAGTGAATCGAATATGAGTAATAGTAATGGCAAATGATGCAAGAAAGCAAGCTTATATAACATCAACCAAAAAAAAAAACAAAAAAAAACAGCTTTACCCATCTGTACGCTTTAAGAATTTTCTTAGTTCTCCCTTCAATTTATTCAACCCATCCACTTCTACAACAACAGAGGTAAGCCTGATCTAACAATCAACTCTGGCTGAAGGCAAACTTCCATGCATCTATTCTGCAACCATCCTTCCTCAGCTTGAATTTATGCCCCCTTGTATGTAGTCTCGGCAAGTGGAAGGATACATTAATCAGATCTCCCCATTGGTGCCTGGTCTCAAGATGCTGCAATTTGCAGAACTGAAGCCTTTCTAGGTAAGAGCACCCATTTTTTTCCCTTTACCAATCTAGTTGCCCTTCTCTTCACCCATTACAGCAGATCCTCATCCTTCCTAAAATGAGGAAGCATGCAGATCTGCTGTAATGAGTGAAGACCTGTATATAATACTTAAGATGCAGCCTAACCATGGCCTTATACAACAGGATAATCACCTCATCCCTGCTACCAATTTTTCTGTTTATCATTGACAAAACACCATGAGCTCTCCTGGTAGCATGTCTGCACTACTCAGAGATTTTCTTGTCTGACTGCACAATTACTCCCAGATCTTTTCCATTCTCCAATACCCTGAGTTTAGTACCACACAGTTGATAAGTTACTCTGGGGATACTGCTACCAATGTGCAGTACCATACATTTGTCAATTTTAAACTTTAACTGCCATTTCTCAGCCCACTTACCCAATTTTTGTAGCTCTTGTTGTAGTTGAGGTTGTCACAGACATTCTCTCAGATATGCCAGACAAGCTGTACTTGCTACCTGGGTGTCTAAAACGCTGATGGAACTGATATTCGGGTGACACTCAAGTCAAGTGGACCCAATTTTGGCGAAGTCTGGACGGTCTGTGACAGCCAAATCCTCTGCTTGCATCTTCACGATGGTGAGACTGTTAGTAATCCTGGGTATAACCTCCATGCACAAGTACATAGTGGGTGACCACCCAGGTGTGAACCAACGTAAGTAGGGGTCGAGGTGTGGCACCCACACCACATGGAAGAACAGGTGCATATATACTTGCATGTACACCAATGCTAGGAGTACCATAAATAAATGTGATGAATTTGAAGTGTTGGTGAAGACATCAAAGGCAGACATGGTAGCGCACAGATATAAGCAGTTGGACAAACAACTTGAGTACCAGTTAGCGAGTCTCGACTACTCAAGTTGTCTGTCCAACTGTCTAATAAAGTTTCGAGACTTTAGGACCTCCACATAATTTTTACTCTATGACAGATATAAGCAGTGCAGAATTGGAATTTGGGGAGTATAATGTGTACATAAAGGATAGACAGGATAGGAAGGGAGGAAGGGTTATGCTGTTAGATAAGAAACATAAAATCAAAGGCAATGCATCCAGTTGACAGTGCAATGTTGTGTTAGTTTGGTGTGACATAAGCACTGAGAAAGCAAAAATGAGAGTAGGAGTGTGTTGTAGGCCTAATGACTTTAACGAGTACAACAAACAATTGTACAAAGAAATAGAGTAGGCCAGTAAGTCAAAATGTCTTATAATGGGGTATTTTAACTTCCAAGATGTTGACTGGAATTATTGGTCACTTGCATACTAGCAAGACTTTTGTGAATTTATTGGATGATAGGTTTCTGCAGCAGCATGTTCGAGAGGCAACCAGAGAGAATAATACTCTTGATCTGGTTATCAGCAGTCATTATTCGTACATTAAGAGTTCTCAGATAAAGGAACCACTAGGTGGCAGTGATCTCAGTGTACCGATGTTAGACTTACTTATAGATATAACTACCATCAAGGTTAAAGGGAAGGGTTTTTGCTTTTGTAAAGGTGACTACACTGATCTCGGATAATTTTTAAATTCTATACAGCGGGACCAACAATTTAACAACAGCAAATTGTAAATGGGAAGTATTCAAGGTATTAATCGTGGAAGGTACTACGATTTTCATACCAGTTGAGAAATACTGTTCGACCTTAGGCCTAAATGGATGTCAGATGAACTAATGAGGCTCGTGGCAGAGTAGAAAAATGAATGGGATGCATATAAATTATTAGATGACACAGAAGCCTATGGTAGATATAAGTTTGTAATCAAGTCACAAAAGAAGATAGGCAAGCAAAGGCAGATTATGAGAAATCTTTGGCAAAGGATGCTAAGAAAAACAGCAAGGACTTCTTTACTTATATAAACTCCAGATGTTAAGGGGATGTATCAGATTGGTCTACTTGATATCGATGGTTCAACTGTTGATGATCTACTCAGATAGCTGACAAACTGAATGAGTATTTTGCGTCTACATTCACATGAGGAATTCTGTAGGGAAGGGAAGGACAGAAGCTTATTAAACTGTAATAGGGAGCTTAATGATTTTATAACTGAGAGCAGAGTGGAAGAGAAATTGTTGAAGTTAAACATAAGAAAGGCACCTAGGGTGTATGGGATCTATCCAGTTTTTTTAAAGGATGCAGCAAAGGAAGTAAGCAAATTCTTAGCCATAATTATGAGAGAATATCGTTGGACTCAGGGGTAGTCCCCACAGAGTGGAGAAGTGCAAATGCATCACCAATTCACAAAGGGGGATCAAAGGTTGACATGAGTGATTGCAGACCTGTTAGTTTAACTTCTGTTCTGGGGAGAATAATGAAGTCATTGGTTAAAGGAGCACTGCAGGATCATCTAAATGAGACTGTAGTAATAATTCAGACACAGCATGAGTTTGTTAATGGAAAGTCTTGTCTGATAAATTTTATTGGATACTCTGTTGTGTTTAAAAAATGAACTGGATGCAAAAAATAATTTTGATATCATATACGTGGATTTCAGGAAAGCTTTTGATACTGGATATTGGAGCAGTATGGTATTAAGGGCAATTTGCTACCGTGGATAAAATTGTGGTTGAGTGGGAGAAGATAGAGTTGTAAGCAATGGAGGCTGCTCTTCGTGACTAATTCCACTTATTAGTGGAATCCACCAGGGTTCTGTGTTGGGTCCACTGTTGTATATTTATCAATCATATTGATGAAGGTATATCATGCCTAATGTCCAAGTTTGCAAATGATGCAAAGATTAGCAGGGTTATTAATGGCAGTGTGCTACTGCAACAAGATCTAGAAATGTTGGGGAAATGGGCCGAGAAGTGGCACCTGAAGTTAACATTGACAATGCAAAGTACTGCATATTGGTAGAAGTAACCCCAGAGAAAAGGAGCAACTGTGTATTACTGCACTTAGAAAATCAAACCTAAGTGTGCTCTACACTTAGGTTTCATTTTCTACATTTTCAATAGAAAATGAAAAAGAAGTGGTAATTGTGCAGTCAGATATGAAGTTTTCTGATCACTGCAGACAGTCTGCAAGAGTAGCTAATAGTGTCTTTTCAATGATTTACAGGGATAACGAGGGGATTATCCCTTTGTATAAGGCAATGGCTGGCCACGCCTTGAGTACTGCGTATAGGTCTGGGGGCCTCATTTTTGGAAGGGTGTTGAGTTGCTTGAATGAGTACAGAGAAGGGCAACAAGATTGGTGAGGGGAACGAAGGGGTCCTCTTAACAAGAGATGCTTACATTTTGCAAATTGCAGCATCTGGAGACTAGGTAGCTGTGATATGATCTGATTGAGGTGTATAAGTCTTTGACTGTGTTGAGCAGGCTCAATTCTGATGGGAGTCTTCCTTTTACTCAGATTACGAACCCGAGGGGGCATAAATTCATATTGAGAAAAGACAGTTGTAGAATAGATGTATGGAAATTTGCCTTTAGCCAGCAGGTAGTTGATTGCTGGAACAAACTTTCATCTCTCATTGTGGAAGTAAATAAATTCTAGGAGCAAATGGACAAATGTTTAGAGAGAATGGGTGTGTGAAATTTTTTTTTGGCTGATGCTACATGAGTTGCTTTCCTGCATAACATGCCTCTACTACTGCTACTACCACCACTTGGAGTGTGTACCACCTAATTGGTATGTTATTCTGGGATTATTACTGCTGCCCATACCATATGCAGCATTATAATGAATGATAAATTTTCATTTATTAGTGATAAAACTTTGACTGCCACTTCTCAGGTCTTCGGTCTGGTTTTTTTACATTTATTTTAGTAGTTGATCTTGATTAACTACCCTGCCAACCATTGCATCATCTGCAAAATTAAACAATAAGCTTGATATGCCTTCATTGTTATATTTAATAAATATTGAAAACAGTAAGGGGGCCCAGCACTGAACCCCGAGGAAGTCCACTAAAAACATGTCCAACAAGTTGCAATGTCCATTTATAAGCACTCTCTGTGTTCTGCCACTCAATTGTCCCTTTATCCATAAGTCACTTGGCTTCCAATACAACACTGCTGCAGTGTTGTATTAGAAGCTAAGATTATTTTTTGCATCCAGGTTACTGTATTTTGACAGCTAATCAGAATGATGAGACGGGATCTCCCCTTAACAAATCAGTGTTGTAATTTTCATATAACTGCATTCCTGTTAAGAAGATCTGGCACTGACTCCATTATTTTCCATGCATCCCCCTCCCCCCATACTTCTCCTTCAACCCATGCACGGTACTAAGTACTATAGGTTTTGATACCTTTCGCGTTGGGGTTTTCATAAAAAAAAAAAAAAAAAAAAAAAAGTCAAGCTTACAGGTCTTGTTTTTCACTTCACCCTTTAACCTGCCTTTGTGAATAGAAGAGATTTCCACATCTCCAATATATAGGACCTCCCTTGAACCGAAGAAGTCTTTCATAATTATGGTCAGTGGTTTGCTTACCCTTCTTGCTACTGCTATTAATGTAATTGGATAGAGTCCATCAGCCGTAGGTGCCTTATTTGCTTTAAGCTTCAACAATTACTCTTTCACTTTCTTCTCATTACTGCAAAATTATTTAGCTCCCAGTTGTATCTTGGTATACGTCTGATATTCTCATCCCTATAAACTTATTTGCATGTAAATGTAGATGCAAAATATTTATTCAGTTTTTTCAGCAATCTGCCAGGGTCATCAATAGTTATGCTATTCACATCTAGTGGGCTAATTGTAGTTTATCCCTTTCCTTCTAGTGTTAACATGAAGAAAGAATTCTCTCTTACTTTCCTTTAAATTCTGAGTCAAGGACTTCTCATAACCTGCTTTAGCTTGCTGAACCCATAGTGACTTGACTGCAGACTGGGTTGTACTTCCTGTAGGTTTTTGTGTTTCCTGATAATTTATAATCATCCCATGCATTTTTATTCTTTGCTACTAGATCTAAACCTTAATCAATAACTTATAATAATTATACGTTATTGTTTTAGGAAGCTTGAATTATTAGTTATAAGTTATTCTTAATTATCTCACTGACATTTCACAAGTTGTAGCCCCATCATTGTTTTGAAGCTTAATTCAGGGGATGAGAAACATGTATGACTCAAAGTCTTGTTGTGCAATCCAAAGTGTTGTCAATTTTTATGGGTTAATAATGCTGCAATAAATGAAAGTAGTGGTGCATTAAAGAACTTAAAAGAGATTCATTAAATTTTATAAAATTGTAAAAAATTCTTAAATTAAATGAATCTTTACAAGTCTTTCTAGTAAGGAGATCACGTTTTTGTATGGTGTGTATACTATTGTAGTCCCCATGGGTTTGATACCAACTTATTCATAGGAGTTAGGTACCATCCAAGAAAGAGAGGAGAGTATATTTTCAGAGAAAAGGAGCAGATTGGTAAAAATAAATTTTCTTGAAAACAGTAATTCTCAATTTCTTATTTCTCTTTAGAGAATCTTTAATATTAGTGTTAACACCTTGAAATATTTTTGATACTTTCTTATATCCAAGGAAAAGTTTGGAGAAACTGAATTTGGAGAAACAAATTTCTCTATACATTTCAAAAGTCATTTGATTACATTTGTTGTAAACATATTATAAGCAGCTCCCAGTCCATGAGGTTCTAGTGGACTCTGGTCTTTAAATCCCTTAATTACTGCACTTTAACATACTCTTTTCTTTTATTAATTTCATTGATTAAGCTTTTTCCATTGATTAGTAGTAGTGTTGATAATGTCAAAAGAGTGCAAATATGAGGAAGGAGTTTGAATATGGCATATAAAGCTTGACTAGATATCTTAGGGGGGGGGTAAATCTGATTGAGGTCTATAAAGCTCCAAGAAGGAAGAGTAAAATGAATGAAGATGAAATTTTCACAATCATAAAACCTATAAATGAACTAGGGGCTGTAAATTCAAATTACAGGGGAGAGTTTTAGACAAAATTGTAGACAGTTTTCTTTCAGCCAGTTGTCAGAACATATATGGGGAGTGATAAACATTGATTTTATGGTTTTTTTTTTTTTTTTTTTTGTGCTGCAGCACAAGCCTAAGGCTTTCTTGTTCATATTATTACTAGCACTAATTCCACCCATAGATTTGCAAAGACTACAATACTATTTATGAGAGCATCCTTGGACTCAGTGGAAGTCCCCATGGACTGGAGATGTGCAAATGTACCCCCAGTTCACAAGGGGGGGGGATCAAAGGGTGGCACGAGTAATTACAGACCAGTTAGTTTAACTTCTGTTCCGGGTAAAATAATGGAGTCTCTGGTTAAAGATGCATTGCAGGATCATCTAGACAAGACGGCAACAATAATTCAGCTACAGCATGGGTTGGTTAAGGGATGTCTTGTCTGACAAATTTGGATACTATGATGTGGTTAAAAATGAACTGGATGCAAAAAATAATTTTGTTATCACATACTTGGATTTCAGGAAAGCTTTTGACATTGTTGTGCATGGAAGACTACTGTAAAATTGGAACAGTATGACAAGTTGCAATGGATAAAAGGGTAGTTCAGTGGGAGAAGATAGAGAGTGGTAATCAGTGGATGCTGCTCTTCGCGGACTAATGTTATTAGTGGAGTCCCATAGGGTTCGGTTTTGGGTCCACTGTTGTTTTGTATATTTATCAATGATATTGATGAAGGTATATCAGACTTAGTGTCGAAGTTTGTAGATGATACAAAGGTTGGCAGGGTTGTTAATGACAGTAATAGCAGTGTGCTACTGCAACAAGATCTAGAAAATTTGGGCAGATGGGCTGAGAAGTGGCAACTGAAGTTTAATATTGACAAATGCAAAGTACTGCATATGGGTAGAGGTAACCCCAGAGGAATATACCAACTGTGTGGTACTATACTTAGGGTGGTAACAAATGAAAAAGACCTGGGAGTAATTGTGCAGTCAGATATGAAGTTTTATGAGCAGTGCAGACAGGCTGCTAGAGCAGGTCATGGGGTTTTGTCAATGATATACAGATATTTCACCCATTTAAATGGAATTAAATGGTCAATGATATACAGATATCTCACCCATTTAAATGGAAATTTGCCTTTAGCCAGCAGGTAGTTGGTTGGTGGAACAGACTTCCATCCCTTGTTGTGGAAGTTGATAGCCTAAATAAATTTAAGGCTCAGCTGGACAGGTATTTCGAACGAACGGAGGGGTGAAGTGGAAGTTTTTTTTTTTTTTCTGGCTGATGCTGCATAAGCTTGCTTTCTTGCATCATATGCCTCTACTAATGCTAATTTTGCTAGCAGGGAAAAGGAGGTGATTATCCCTTTGTATAAGGCAATGGTCAGGCTATGCCTTGAGTACTGTGTATAGGTATGGAGGCCTCATTTTGCTTGAGCATGTACAGAGAAGGGCAACAAGATTAGTAAGGGGAACAAAGGAGTCTTCTTACTAAAAGAGGCTTAAGTTCTGTAAATTGCAGTGGCTGGAGACTAGGCACCTGCGAGGTGATCTGATTGAGGTATAAGGCTCTGAATGGGTTGAGCCGATGGGATTCTTCCACTTACTCAGATTACGAACCTAAGGGGACATAAATCAAAATTGAGGAAAGACAGCTGTAGAACAGATGTGTGGAAATTTGCCTTTAGCCAGCGGGTGGTTAATTGCTGGAACAAACTTCCATCTGTCGTTGTGGAAGTTGATAGCTTAAATAAATTCAAGGAGGAACTGCACAAACCTTTAGAGGGAATGGTTGTGTGAAATTTTTTTTTTGGCTAATGCTACATAAGCTCATACACTTGCTTTCTTGCATCACATGCCTGTATTACTGTTACCTCCTTGCTCTAACAAACCTTTTATTGTGTAAACAACCAATTACTTTAACTCCCTCCCCATAAAATCCTATATGTTATATAAAAATGTTTGAAACAAGTATAGAAACATTATACTCTCAGATTTGACCTTCATATATAATAACTCAGCATGTGTTATACACAGTTAATGTAGATAATTCCTGTAATGTTTTGATTAGTATTATTTGTTTATAAATACATTCACTTTTATGTTTTGCATGCTGCTGATATTAGGGCACCTCCGTGGGCAGGAGCAGCAGTGCGTAGCACACGCTTCTTGATTAGACCGAGGTTCAAGCCCGTGACCACCAAATACGGAGGATGCGGAAAGGTCAGGGAATGATCACCGCATATCCCCGGAGCAATATGGCCTTAGTTGCTAATGCTTCTAAAAACTAAATAACAACAACAACTGCTGCTGATATTTTAAATTACACAGGTTAAAATACTTTTAATTTGTATCTTACTATGCAAGAAAGATTTTGTTTTGTACAGTTAGTACTCATGTTCTTTTATGTTTATTAATTATTGTACTTTTACAGAAAACAGCAAAGGTGATGCGTTCTATTAGTTCTCCACCAGGTTAGTTCATTTATTTTTTCCTTATTGTTTTGTATTCAACTTCACATATATTGTATTTATAATTTGAAAATACATATTGATACCTTGAGAGAGTTAATAACTTCCAATAATATGAATAGAATAATTTGCTCTTTTATTGGCCTTTCATGTCAATCACCCAGTATTTTGTGTTCCACTTAGTCTTTGATTTAGTAATATTGACTGGTAAGAGGGGCAAATATTAGCATTAGTAGAAGCATACGATGCAAGAAAGCAAGCTTATGCAGCATCAGCCAAAAAAAAAACCCCTCCCATTTCACCCCTCCATTTGTCCAAATCCTGTCCAGCTCAGCCTTAAATTTATTTAGGCTATCAACTTCCACAACAAAAGGTGGAAGTCTATTCCATTAATCAACTACCTGCTGGCTAAAGGCAAATTTATGCACATCTATTCTACAACTGTCTTTCCTCAATTTGAATCTGTGCCCCCTTAGGTTCTTAATCTGAGCAAGAGAAAGGATCCCATCAGAATTCAGCGTGCTCAACCCATTCAGGGCCTTATACACCTCAATCAGATCACCTCGCAGGTACCTACTCTCTGGGCACCTGGGAGCAGGCACCTAGAAATAAACTCAATAAGTTGATCAGTATAATAACTTATACAATATGGGCACTTAATTTAATTATGTTGACTACAAAATGATCTGATTTAGCTTATCGCTTAGATCATTTGTAAAATTTCTGCAAGCCTGTTTAGGTTATTTAACATGGCATAGTTAAAAAAAAAAAAAAAAAAAAAAAAACAAATATGAAAGAAGTGTAATAGCATTTGTAGAGGCATATGATGCAAAAAAAGCAAGCTTATATAGCATCAGCCAAAAAAAAAAAAAAAAAAACCCCTTCCCATTTCACCCATCCATTCACTCCAAATGATTGTCTAGTTCTGCCTTGAACTTATTTAAATTGCTGACCTTCACTACAAGAGATGGAGGTTTGTTCCAACTGTCAAGCACCTGCTAGCTAAAGGTGAATTTCTTTACATCTATTCTACAATTGTCTTTACTCAATTTGAATTCATGTCCCCTCAGGTGAGTAATCTGAGCAATAAAAAGAATCCATTCAAGGCCTTATATACTTCAATTAGATCACCTTGCAGGTGCCTAGCCTCCAGAAGCTGTAATTTGCAGAACTTTTAGCCTTTCTTGGTAACTCCAACCCTTGTTCTACTCACCAATCTTGTTGCCCTTCTCTGTACTCATTCCAGCAGCTCTACTTCATTTCCTAAAATGAGGCCTCCAGACCTGTATACCGTACTCAATGTGTGGCATAACCATTGCCCCCTTATCCCTGCTAGCAAAATTCCTGTATATTATTGACAAAACACCATGAGCCACCCTTGCAGCCTTTTTGCACTGCTCAGAAAACTTCATATCTGACTGCACAATTACCCCCCAGGTCTTTTCATTCTCCACTATACTGAGTTTAGTACTAACCAGTTGATATTATTCTCTGGGGTTACTTGCTGCCCATATGCGGTACTTTATATTTGTCAATGTTAAACTTCAGTTGTCACTTCTCAGCCCATCTGCTCAACTTTTTCAGATCCTATTGCAGTAGCTTACTATCATTACTGTCATTAACAACCTTGCCAACCTTCGTATCGTCTGCAAACTTAGACATTAACCCTGATATGCCTTCATCAATATCATTGATAAATATGAAAACAACAATGGGCCTAACCAATGCATCCAGTTCCTTTGTGAGAACATCATAGTATCCAATCAAATTTGTCAAACAGGACTTCTCCTTAACAAACCCATGCTGTGTTTGAACTATAACTGCAGTCTTTTCTAGATGATCCTGCATCGCTTCCTTAACCAATGACTCCATTATTTTCTCTGGAACAGAAGTGAAACTAGCAGGTCTGTAATCTTGCCCTGCACAAATAGCCTCAACCTTTCAAATATCCACTACTAATTCCTTAATTGCTGATCTCCAGGTAATTCTCCAGTGGGGCAAGATAATTTAGTTAATTTCAGTCCTAAAACTCAGTGCTGTATTATATCTCACAAAAAGGATAAAAGAGGGCAGCTAGGTTAATTAATGACCATCTTTTACAAAGTCTCTCCACTACCTGTCTCATGTTTCGCTGCATGCCTTTTCTATAGATACTTCCTTTGGCAGCGTTCTTCTGAATTGGCTTCTATAATTCCCCCTGTTTCTTCTAGACCAGTCTAAACATGTGCTGCAAGCAGTCAACAATCTTTTACTGTCCAACTTCAAACTCACAGAACCAACTTTTCTTTTTTCTCATCTTTTCCTTCAGCTCCCATTTTTAGAACACTCTCCCTCCTTCACAGAAATTCAAGTCTGATAACAACAAGTATGATATCTTCTTTCATCTTCTCAGCCTTCAGCCTATACATGGTACTAATTCCTATTGCTAATTAAAGGTTCTAATACCATTTGAGCTTGGGATTTTCATAAAAAAAAAGGAAGAAAAAGAAAAACACCTTTTAGAAGGGATGGTCAGATGGTATGGGAAGTTTAGGTGTCTGTTTTGGGTGATGTTGTATAAACTTGCTTTCTTGCATTATTTGCCACCATTAATACCACTAACTTCTAACAGCTACATACGTAACGTATCTCGATGTACATGATTGTGTACATCAAATTTTTCGATGTACACAAAAATGTATTAGTATTAGTAACGGCCGCATGGTGCAAGAAAGCCTATGGCTTATGCTTCACCAGCCAAAAAAAAAAATCCGAACAAAACAATGATAAAAACAAAAAAAATAAAATAAAATAAATAACTAAATAATAATAATTAATAAAAAAAAAAAAGGAAATTAAACCTATCATCCTATGCACTTCCCTTACCCGAAAGTACTATCCAGATGACCTTTGAATTTCCCCAAACTGTCGGCCTCTACCACCCATGAAGGCAACTTATTCCAGTAATTTATAGCTCGCTGGCTAAAATTAAACTTCCTGCAGTCCAATCTAAACATTTCCCCCGTAACTTGAATTTATGTCCCCTAGTTCTAGCATCATTTATAATCTTGAAAATTTTGTCCTCATTCATTTTACTGATGCCTCTCAGAGCCTTAAACACCTCAATCAAATCTCCTCTAAGGTGTCTAGTTTCCAAACTCTGCAACCCACATATTCGAAGTCTTTCTTCATAAGGACGCCCTTTAGCCGACCTCACCAGGCGAGTTACCCTTCTTTGCACCCTTTCAAGAAGCTCGATGTCTTTCTTTAGGTGCGGTCTCCATACTTGAACACAGTATTCCAAGTGTGGTCTAACATAAGCCTTATATAATGGGATTATCATGTCCCTATCTCTACTTGCAAAAGTTCGATAGATCATCGATAGGACACCATGGGCCTTCCTTGCAACCTGTTTACAATGCTCAGAGAATTTCATGTCTGACCATATCGTAACATCCAAGTCCCTTTCCTCCAGTACTGGGTTTAGTTGAACTCCACCAAGTGAATAAGTTTTTTTGGGATTACTGTTTCCCAGGTGTAATACCTTACACTTTGTTGGATTAAAGCACAGCTGCCGTTTTTCTGACCATTCCTGAAGTCTATCTAGGTCTCTCTGAAGAAGCTCAGCTTGACAGTGATCATTAACTACTCTACCAATTTTAACATCATCTGCAAATTTAGACATCACACCCTCTATCCTTTCATCAATGTCATTTATGAAAATTAAAAACAACAGTGGTCCTAATACTGATCCTTGGGGAACCCCACTTCTTACATCAACCCAATCTGAGGAATAGCCATTTATCACAACCCTCTGCCTCCTGCCCTGAAGCCATCCTTTTATCCATCTAAGGATTTTCCAAGTGATTCCAACCTGTTCCAGCTTATAAAGCAACCGCTCATGTGAGACCCAGTCAAAAGCTTTACTGAAATCTAAATAAACAATGTCGAAATTATTCCCTAAATCCAGCTCGTGAGTGACCCTTTCGAAATAGCGAATCAGATTTGTTAAACATGATTTTCCCTTTACAAAACCATGCTGAGTATCCTTGAGAATTTCAATTCGATCCAAATGATCCTGAATTCCACCCTTGATCATTGCCTCCATGAATTTCCCTACTACTGAAGTCAGACTGACAGGTCAATAATTTCCAACTTCACTTTTAGAGCCACCCTTATGTATGGGAGATACATTTGCACTTTTCCAATCCAAGGGAATCTCCCCAGAGTCTAGTGATGCTCGCATAATTAGCCTCAATGGTTCAATGCACTTGCTTGCCGCCTCTCTTAAGATTATAGGGTATATTCCATCAACTCCAGGAGCCTTACTGGTCTGTAGGCTGGAAAGTTTTTTTCATTAAATAATCTTGCGAAATTTCAATATCATTAATTACATATTTTTTAACTTTGCTTCCACAATTTCACATTGCCACAAAAGGCTTTTCATTTGTAAATATCGATGCAAAATAACTGTTGAGTTCATCTGCAACGGCAGCTGGTGTATTTATTACTATCCCCTTTCCCTTACGTAAAGGTCCGATCTGGTTTGTCCTGCTCTTCTTGGCATTTATATATGTGAAGAATTCTTTATCCCCCCTCTTTGCTCTGTTTGCTAGTGATTTCTCATACATTGCCTTTGCCTGTCGAACCTTTTCTGTGGCTCTATTACACATCACCTTGTAGCTGTTATAGGCTTCAGTACTTTTTATTGCTCTGTAACCTTTCCATGCCACCTTTTTCTGCTCAAGTAATGTGGCAACTTCACTATTCATCCAGCTTGGAACCCTTCTCGTGGAGTATTTTTTTAATGGTATATACGCATTCAAGGCATCTGTGATTAATGTTTTAAAAGCGTAGCACAGTTCAATTGTATTCATTCTCTGCACGATATCTACCCAGTTAATAGAGGCCATGTAGTTTGTACAGGCCATTGTAATTTCCTTAAGGCATTGTAATTACAGGCCATTGTAATTTCCTTTTCTCAAATTAAAACCCATTCCTTTGCCTTTTACTTCTGCTACCTCTCTCGTCATCATCCACCGTAGAACTCCGTGATCACTTCCTGCTACTGGTTCCTCTACTGTCAGCCCTGTTATGTCATCTGATTCATGTGTGATGATGAGGTCTAGGATAGTCTTTTCTCTAGTACTTTCCCTGACATGTTGATACAAATAACAGTCCACTAGTTGATTTAAAAATTTTGTTCCCCATGTCGAGTTTCCTTCCTATTTACTTCAATCAATTAGAGGCAAATTGAAATCACCCATAATAAGTCATTGACGCTTACTTGCCCATTCCATTTGCATGTAGAGGCTTTTGTCATAATCGTCACAATCACCTGGTCTGTAGATTACTCCTACTCGCATCATACCTTTGTTTCCAACTATCTCACACCATACAGACTCTATACTAGCATGTGAAATGTCTGAATCCGGGAAAGCTATCGTCGCACTCAGGCTGCTTCTGATAAGAAGCATTACCCCCACCACCCCTTCTATCTACCCTATCCTTCCTAAATACATTATACAAGCCGTACTGAAACTCATCATCCCCAATTTCCGGGTGGCACCCCGTCTCTGTAAGCCCTATTATGTCCGCGTTACTTGTTTTAACCAGCAGTTCGAATTCGCTCATTTTATTGACGACACTTCTAACGTTACTGTATAAACAATTAAGATTTACTATTCTTGTATATTTAACAACCCTAACACAACCCTTGAAGTTTTTTAGGCTCTCTTCCCTGATATTATCTACCCGTTCATGTGAAACGTCTTTGCCCCCAGAACATCTAGATAATACGTCCAGTTGGGGTAACAGATAAGAACTCTTAAGGTATGTGCAAGAGTTACATTGACCAATATTATCAGATAAACGCATGTCAGTATTACCCACATCCCCCCTAACTAGCAGTTTCCCTGAACCTTTAAGGTATCCTCAATAATACTGGCAAAAACTATCCTCAATAATACTGGCAAAAATATAGGGACGGTTCCAAAATAGTTATTGAGGTGGATGCAGCAGCAGCCTTCCCAAACAACTGCCTATCGAATGTAGCATTTATACATCAGAACTACAAGCATTACTGTTAGTCCTAAACCAAATATGGCATAAGTTAATCACACAGTCTGATTTTTACAGATTCTCTCAGTGTAATACAAAATACAAACCTTACAACTGAGAACAATAACCTGGCCCTGGGAGAAATTCAAAACACACTAGATAAGTTTACCAGATAGAACAAAACAGTAAAATTTAGTTGAATTCCTCTGCATATTGGAATCAAAGAGAATGAAGAAGCAAGTCGTGCAGCAGCCGTAATAAGTGCAGCCTGTAAAGTACCATATGCAGACTAAAAATGCTACATTAAAATCTGTAGCAAGGGAATGCACAAATCAAGGCCAAAATAGACATTTTCAAATTAAGCTAGAATTACAATCATGGAAATCCTTTTGGGTAATAAAAATAATGTATCCGAAGTCTTTGGTTATCAGAAATTAATAAACTACTATAATCTAATATAATGTAAGTCACCAAGATGGACAGTGAAAACTTTCCTCCACAAAATATGTTAACATGACCTCATAAAGTAAACCAGAGTAGGATAGAAGATGACTTCAGAGAACAAACTGTGAGAGGTGCATTTTAGCTGCGACAACTGTTGTGCAAATAACTAAATGACCCAACCTTTCTGGACCTGCATCTTTCCTGATCCTTTAATATCTCCTCAATGGCATTAGCAAAAACCCTTGAACCTCCTTTTAAATGCATACTGTCTTTACAAAATAAATTCCATCTCAAATAAGGCTGGCCATGCTGAGAAAAATTTCAGATATCCCTGATAAGACTTGCAGAGCTCCTCAAACCTAGAATTAATTCACAAGGGTTTCATCATGAAATCCCTGCTGTTGTATCTGAGATGAATTTCAGACATAAGAACAGTTGTCCTATCTAGTGACACTTTTTCAACATTTTTCATTAGTGCCCTCACATGTATTACCATGCACCCTCTAGAACAATTATGAGCTGATTAAATTATTACGACCTCAATTTTTGCTCTTTGTAGACATACTCTGGTACCATACCATCTGTCTCCCTTATGATTGAATCCCCAATTAAGACTAAATCCTGCAAGATCAGAGCATTCTGTACTGATTGATCCTTTTCTAGGACAAGATTCAGGAATACATTGTATGCTGTGGCATCAGACACTTGTCTCTGAGGAGCACCCAGATTAAATTTCCTCAAGGGTGTCACTCACTTTTTCAGAGACACTGTGTGCCTGACAGTGTGCTGATTTTTGAATTAAGTTCACTGCACTCTCAACAACTTGCACAATGAAATGACTCCATCAGCTAGCAAAATAATAGCATATTTTGCCTATATTTTGCATTCATGTGATCAGTGCAAGTAAAAAGGCCACAACTTAAAGAATCACTGCTGGAATTTCTGCCATTAGTCATATCATTTGTCATGTTTAGGTTAACTTTTTCTAGGCAAATATTGATTTTCATTTAAATGCACTTTAAAATTACAAAATGTCTAAACTGTAAAATTCAGATTAATACTTTTGTGTTAAATCTAATGATGACAAATCCAAGCATGGATTTGTCATCGTCCAGAATTTTAAATGTATTATAATCAATAATAACTGTAAAGGGTATAATTACTCTTACCTTCATAACAGAAATAAGAGGGATTTAAAACCAGAAAAACATTAAAACTGAATAATTCGACATTGAAGATATAGCAAAAAAAAAAAAAAATTACTCACTGTAAACCTCCATGAAAAGTAGTATTGAAAAAAAAAAATTCTATGGGGAAAAAATTGAAGGTATTAAGCTAAAGTTCTTTCTGTTGAAATATTAACAGTTGTTTAAATTGCATATCTTTGTGGTATTTCTGGCTCTTTGCCCCCCTATCAATATTTATGCCATTTGACTTGTACTAATTGACAAATAAAATTTTTTTAAAAAAAAATTCAGAAAAAGGTCTACCTTTCAAGGAGGATTTTGTGTTAAAAACAGTTAAAAAAAAAAAAAAAAAGCTTTTTTTTTTTTCTTTTTTTTTTTTTAACTGTTCCATTAAATTTAGTGATTAATCTTTTCATTGAAAATTAAAATTGTATTTCTTTAAATAGCAATTCCTCCTCCATCCTTCTTCAAGTTTAATATGAATTCCAAACATGAGACTTCAGATTCCACTGAAGGAGCTAAAGGTAAGCAGAAATACTTCAGAGGATTAAGCTTTACATGATTGTACTGAACTCTATAGCAGTGTAAGTTGCATATTTTTTGCTTATTTTGAATAGTCAGAATTTCTCTTTGGCAGTGCGCCATTCCAAATAGTTATGCCAGTTTGATATGTATTAATTGTATATAATCAGCAAAGTCAAATAAATTGATCTTCTGCAAACAGCAAGCTGAAAATATAGATTAGCATAAAGACTTTGGGAAATGGATGCAATGATGATAGGAAGCTCACCCCACCCTCTTCTATGATTTTACTATATCACTTAACAGATACGATTTGGATTCTTATCTTGATTAATAAGAATCCAAATTGAAAACTTCTTTCAGCCATGTTATGTTATTAAGGTAGTCTTTTAGAAGAATTCTGATAATAATAATAGTGATATATTATTATTTTATTTGTTTCAATTTTTATTATTTATTTATTTATTTTGTTTTTGGCAGAAAATGTGCGAACTCGACACACAAGCCTCCTCCTTCCCGGCAATACCTACACATCAGAGATATCGTCATCTTTTTTGCCATTTACAGGTAATTTTTTTGTTTCAATGTCATATTATTGTAGGTTCACTATAAGAATTCAGAGATGTTTGTTTATTTGTTGTTTGGTTTTTTTAGGAGCATTAGCAACTAAGGGCATATTCCCTGACCTTTCCGCATCCTCCGTATTTGGTGGGCATGGGTTCGAACCCCGAGCTAATCAAGAAGCGTGTGCTATGCACTGCTGCTCCTGCCCACCTGGCTATGGAGGTGCCTAATTCAGAGATGTATTTAAGAATTGTATTAAGGATAAGTTACTACAATGGATAAAAGGGTGGTTGAGTTGGAGAAGACAGAGAGTGGTAATCAATGGGTGATGCTCTTCGTGGATTAATGTTATTAGTGGAGTTCCACAGGGTTTGGTGTTGGAACCACTGTTGTTTTGTATATTTATCAATGATTTGATGAAGGTTTATCAGGTTTAGTGTCAAAGTTTGCAGATAATACAAAGGTTGGCAGGGTTGTTAATGACAGTAATGGCAGTGTGCCAGATCTAGAAATTTTGGGCAGATGGGATGAGAAGTGGCAACTGAAATTTAACATTGACAAAGGCAAAGTATTGCATATGGGTAGAAGTAACTCCAGAGGAATGTACCAACTGTGTGATACTATGCTTAGGGTGGTAGAAAATGAAAAAGACCTGGGAGTAATTGTGCAGTCAGACATACAGTTTTCTGAGCAATGCAGACAGGCAGCAAGAGCAGATCATGGTGTTTTGTCAATGATATAAAGAAATTTTGCTAGCAGGGAAAAGGAGGTGATTATCCCTTTGTATAAGGCAATGGTCAGGCCACGCCTTGAGTACTGCGTACAGTTCTGGAGGCCTCATTTTAGGAAGGATGTAGATTTGCTTGAGTGTGTACAGAGAAGGGCAGGAAAATTGGTGAGGGGAATGGAGAGATCCTCTTACCAAGATAGGCGTAAGTTCTGCAAATTGCAGCAGCTGGAGACTAGGCACCTGCGATGTAATCTGATAGAGGTGTGTAAGTGCTGAATGGGTTGAGCACACTCAATTCTGATGGGATTCTTCCACTTGCTCAGATTAAATTAGCATTACTAGAGGAATACAATGCAAGAAAGCAAGCTTATGCAGCATCAGCCAAAAAAAAACTGTTTCCATTTCTGCCCTCCATTTGTTCCAAATGCCTGTCCAGCTCAGCCTTAAATTTATTTAGGCTATCAACTTCCACAACAAAAGATGATGAAAGCCTGTTCCACCAATCAACTATCCGCTGGCTAAAGGCAAATTTCCGTATTCTACAACTGTTTTTCCTCAATTTGAATGTGCCCCCACAGGTTCTTAATCTGAGCAAGAGGAACAATCCTATCAGCATTCAGCCTCCTGAACCCATTCAAGGCCTTATACACCTCAATCAAATCAAATCACGGGTAAAATAATGGAGTCACTGGTAAAAGATGCATTTCAGGATCATCTAGACAAGCCTGCAGCAATAATTCAGACACAGCATGGGTTTGTTAAGGGAAAGTCTTGTCTGACAAATTTGATAGGATATTCTGATGTGGTTACAAAGGAACTGGATACAAAAAATAATTTTGATATCATATATTTGGATTTCAGGAAAGCTTTTGACACTGTTGCGCATGAAAAACTATTGTACAAATTGGAGCAGAATGGTATTAAGGGTAAGTTGCTACAAGGGATAAAAGGATGGTTAAGTGGGAGAAGACAGAGGGTGGTAATCAATGGGTGCTGCTCTTCGTGGACTAATGTTATTAGTGGAGTCCCACAGGGTTCGGCGTTGGGTCCACTGTTGTTTTGTATATTTATCAATGATATTGATGAAGGTATATCAGGCTTAATGTCGAAGTTGGCAGATGATACAAAGGTCTGCAGGGTTGTTAATGACAGTAATGGCAATGTACTACTGCAACAGGATCTAGATAATTTGGGCAGATGGGCTAAGAAGTGGCAACTGAAGTTTAACCTTGACAAATGCAAAGTACTGCATATGGGTAGAAGTAACCCCAGAGAAACGTACCAACTCTGTGGTACTAAACTTAAGGTGGTAGAAAATGAAAAAGACCTGGGAGTAATTGTGCAGGCAGATATGAAGTTTTCTGAGCAATGCAGACAGGCTGCCAGCGCAGGTCATGGGGTTTTGTCAATGATATATAGGAATTTTGCTAGCAGGGAAAAGGAAGTGATTATCCCTCTCTATAAGGCAATGGTCAGGCCATGCCTTGAGTACTGCGTGCAGGTCTGGAGGCCTCATTTTAGGAAGGATGTAGATTTACTTGAGCGTGTACAGAGAAGGGCAAAAAGATTGGTGAGGGGAATGAAGGGATCCTCTTACCAAGAGAAGCTTAAGTTCTGCAAATTGCTATGGCTGGAGACTAGGCACCTGCGCGGTGATCTGATTGAGGTGTACAAAGGGTACTAGGAAAGTTTTGCAATATGACGCAACAATGAATCGCAGGAAGCTGCTTGTTGCTGCATGTTGAGACATGTTCATACGTGCATAGTAGCCGCCGCACCAAGTCGATGGGCTCAGTTATTCATTAGTAGTGAGAGTGTAAAGTGCTTGCGATGGCATCGTGGTCACGAAATGAGATAAGGACAGTTTTGCGGTATAATTTCGTGCGTGGTTTAACCATAGACCAGTGCTTAGAAGAAATGACTCTTGCACTAGATGTTGATTGTCCACATCATACAACGATATTCAGGTGGTATAGAGAATTCCAAAGGGGAAATTTCACTCTGGAGGATTCTGAGAGGCCGGGAAGGCCACGAACGTCAGTTACAGAGGAAAACGTTACTGCTGTGAGGAAAATGCTTGACGAAAACAGGCGAGTGACCTACCAACAGATAGAGGATACTTTGGGCCTAAATGCACCAGCAATTCGTTAGATTCTGCAAGATCATTTGCACGTGAAGAAACTTTGTTCTCTCTGGGTGCCGCATCAACTGACTGAAGAGCAGATGACACGACGTGTGACTTGGTGCCGGGAGATGTTAAAAAAGTTTGATAAGGGACAATCTCGGTGTGTGAAAAACATCGTGACAGGTGACGAGACTTGGCTGTACTATTACGATCTGCCGACCAAGGCTCAAAACAAAGTTTGGGTCTTTGATGATGACGACACACCCGTAATTGTCAGAAAATCCCGATCTGTAAAGAAGAAAATGATAGCTGTATTTTTCAAATCGAGTGGAATTGTGGAACGTGTCGTTTTGGACACGCAGAAGACAGTCACAGCTAAGTGGTATACTGAACAATGCCTGCCTAAAGTCATTGGATCTATGAAGAACCTGCGGCCAAAGTCAAGAATGGACGCCTGGTACCTCCATCACGATAATGCTCCAGCTCACCGCGCCAAAGCCTGCACCGAATATTTGACCACGACAGGACTGAAACTTCTCGAGCACCCTCCCTACAGTCCAGACCTTGCTCCCTGCGACTTTGCACTATTCCCGCATGTGAAAATGAAGGTAAAAGGGAGGCGGTTTTCCAGTGATGAGGACCTTCTACGGGCTTGGGACAACGAGTGTGCTTTACTCCCTAGTGAAACTTGGCAGAACTGGTTTAAAGATTGGTTTTGGAGGATGGAGAGGTGTATTGAATGTAGAGGAAATTACTTTGAAAAAATTAAATAAACAAAGCTGTATTGCAAAACTTTCCTAGTACTCTTTGTATAAGGCCTTGAATGGGTTGAGCACGCTGAATTCTGATGGGATCTTTCCACTTGTCCAGATTACGAACCTAAGGGGGCATAAATTCAAATTAAGAAAAGACAGATGTAGAATAGATGTGCAGAAATTTGTCTTTAGCCAGCGGGTGGTTAATTGCTGAAACAAACTTCCATCTGTCGTTGTGGAAGTTGATGGGTTGAATACATTTAAGGAGGAACTGGACAGGCATTTGGAGGGAATGGTGTGATTTTTTTTTTTTTTTTGCTGATGCTGCATAAGCTCATACACATGCTTTCTTGCATCACATGCCACTACTACTACCTTGCAGGTGCCTACTCTCCAGGCACTGCAATTTGCAGAACTTAAGCCTTTTTTGGTAAGAGAGCATCCCCTTTGTTCCTCCCCCTCACCAATCTTGTTGCCCTTCTTACTCGTTCTAGCAACTCTACATCCTTCCTAAAATGAGGCCTCCAGACCTCAACATAATATTCTAGGTGTGGCCTGACCATTGCCTTGTATAACGTGATAATCACATCCCTGTCCCTGTTAGCAAATTTCTATATGTATCATTGACAAGACTCCATGACCTTCCCTGGCAGCCTGCCTGCACTGCTCAGCAAACTTCATATTTGACTGTACAATTGCCCCCAGGTCTTTTTCACTTTCCACTTCCCTGAGTGTAGTACTACACAGTTGGTACATTTCTCTTCGATTATTGCTACTCATATGCAGTACTTTGCATTTGTCAATGTTAAACTTCAGTTTTCACTTCTCAGCCCATTTGCCCAACTTATCTAGATCCAGTTGGAGTAGCATACTCTCCTTACTGTTGTTAACAATGCTGCCAACCTTTGTATCATCTGCTAACTTGGACATTAAACCTGATATACCTTCATCAACATCATTGATAAATATAAAAACAACAATAGGCCCAACATCGAATCCCGGGGAACTCCACTAATAACATTTGTCCACAAAGAGCAGTGTCCATTGATTACCACTCTAATGTCTGTCATCTCCTACTCAACCATCCCTTTATTAGCATTAGCATTAGCATTAGTAGAGGCATTTGATGCAAGAAAGCAAGCTTATGCAGCATCAGCCAAAAAAAAACCCACTTCCACTTCACCCCTCTGTTCGTTCAAAATACCTGTCCAGCTGAGCCTTAAACTTATTTAGGCTATCAACCTCCACCACAAGGGATGGCAATCTGTTCCACCAACCAACCACCCGCTGGCTAAAGGCAAATTTCCGCACATCTATCCTACATCTGTCTTTCCTCAATTTGAATTTATGCCCTCTCAGGTGATTATTCTGAGCTAGAGGAAGAATCCCATCAGCATTGAGCATGCTTAAACCATTCAAGGCTTTATACACCTCTATCAGATCACCTCGCTGGTGCCTAGTCTCCAGACACTGTAATTTGCAAAACTTAAGCCTTTCTTCGTAAGAGCACCCCTTTGTTCCATTCACTAATCTTGTTGCCCTTCTCTGTACTCGTTATCCGTTGTAGCAACTTACCCTTAATGCCATACCTCTCTAATTTGAACAGCAGTCTTCCAAGTGCAACGGTATCAAAAGCTTTCCTGAAATCGAAGTATATGATATCAGAATTATTTTTGGCATTCAGTTCTTTTGTGACCACATTATAGTATCCAATCAATTTGGTCAGACAAAACCTCCCTTTAACAAACCCATGCTGTGTCTTAACTATTACTGCAGTCTTGTCTAGATGATCCTGCAATGCTTTTTAACCAGTGATTCTATTATTTTCCTTGAGACACAAGTTAAACTAACAGGTCTATAGTTACTTGTGTTGCCTTTTGAACCACCTTTGTGAATTGGTGATTCATTTACACACCTGCAGTCCAAGGAAGCTCTCATAATTATGGCTATGGGTTTGTTTACTTCCTTTGCTAGGCGCCTCCATAGTCAGGTGGGAAGGAGCAGCAGTGCGTAGCACACGCTTTTTGATTAGACTTTGGTTCGAGCCTGTCACCACCAAATACGGAGGATGCGGAAAGGTCAGGCAATGACCACCACATATCGCGGAGCAATATGGCCTTAGTTGCTAATGCTCCTAAAAACCGAATAACAAACAACAACAAACAAACTTCCTTTGCTGCCTCCTTTAATATAACTGGATAGATCCCGTCCGCCCCAGGTCCCTTTTTTATGTTTATCTTCAACAATCCCTCCTCCACTTTGCTCTCAGTTATTACAGAATCACTTAGCTCCCCGTTAGAGTTTTATAAACTTCTGGCATTCCCCTCATTGATTCAACTCCTCATGTGTGAATTTAGATTCAAAATACTCATTCAGTTTATCAGCTACCTGAGCATGATCATCAGTAATCAACCCATCTCTGTTAAGTGGTCCAATCTGATTCATCCCTTTCCTTCTAGAGTTTACATAAGTAAAGAATTCTTTATTGTTTTTCTGTGCATCCTTTGCCAAGGATTTCTCGTAATCTGCCTTCGCCTGTCTAACCTCCTTTGTGACTTGATTACAGACTAGTTTATATCTGCCATAGGCTTCTGTGTCACCTGATACTTTATATGCATCCCATACATTTTTATTCTCTGCTATGAGCCTCATTTGTTCATTAGTTTAGGCCTAAACCTTGAACAGCATTTCTTAGTTGGAATGTAAAACCTAGTATCCTCCAAAATTAAGTCCCTGAAGGCTTCCCATTTAGAATTCAACATTGGTAGCATCATCATCAGTTGATCCCACTATACAGAATTTAAAAACTGGCTGAGATTCCTGTAGTCACCTTTATGAAAGCAAAAGCCCTTCCCTTCAGCCTTGATGGTAGTTACATCTTTGAGTAATTCCGACATCAGTACATTGTGATCACTGTCACCCAGTGGTTCCTTTACCTGCAAATTCTTAATTCATGAATAATCAGATCCACTGCTGATAATCAGATCAAGAATATATTGTTGGGATATGTGATATCACACAGATATAACTGACAACTCTACTAATTCTCTCAACATTGGAATCTGAATCCATGACACCAATTATCTTTTCCATCTTTTTTCCATGATTTCTCTTAAACACCTTTTTTTCAGTTTGCATTTGTGCTTGTAACTGAATCAAATTGTTGCTCATGAGAGTTTTCTCTGTGAGATTCTGACAACTCAGAAAAAAATAGATGTCTTCCACTTCCAAGTTAAGGTAAGTTAAAATTGGCTTTGTGATATTGTCAGTTTCTTGGTGACCAAGTATAATTGAAAATGTTTGGACATAACCTTTTTTGTGGGTTTGTGATTACACTGATTCAGTGTAATATTTTAAATTTTAATAGTCATTGATTTCAAAGGTAAATAAACACTAGAATTAGGTTTCCTGTATAAAATTAATTTTTTTAAGTATCATAGACATATACCTTAACGAGGATTTGGTTACTTGTACTTACTAAAAAAAAAAAAACAATTTGAGTAGAATTTAGTAAAAAAGTAAAAAATTAAATAATAAAATTTGAAAATTTTATTATTCTTTTATATTATTCTATCAATAATTATTTTATATAATAAAAAACAGTGAATTAAGAATTAACCAACAATTTTTTTATAAAGTTCAATGTATTTTTCGTGAGATTCTGAAATTGCAGGTTCTGGAACTGTGCCTTCCTTGTCACTGGTTTGCAGGGATTTGTACCAATGATGGCATTAAACTGGAATGACCTTTGTTTTGCATGATTTTAACAGGTCTTCTTTTTTGAGATGGATAATTGTTGCTTGTATAAACGTTTTAGTTTTTCAGTATCTTTGGTTTCCTCTTTGACCAGCACTCACTTTTAATTCTTTGTATTCCCTGTCTTGATAGTAGCTACAGAAAAATTGTTCCTCAATGAAGTTTCTCATATTTTAAGTATTTGATTGACTTTGAACCATTGCACCTGTGTACCTTGACTGTCTTTGGTTCTGTTTTTATTACTGCTGCAGCTAACTGTTTTAAATCTTTAGTTTTCTAATTTCAATTCTTTAATTACATAGGCATCGCCAACTTTGTTGCAATAATTTTTAGACCTTGCTAGCTTAAAAATTTTTAACCATTCATGTATCGTAAAACCCAACACATTTTTTTAGTTGACTCAGTTGTACTGTGCATTGTGTCTACTTCCATGTGGTTGTGTCCCTTTTCATTAAACTTGTGCTCCTTGATCTGGAAATGATAATTTTGAGCGATAAAAATGAATAATGACAATATGTATTGATTGCAGTTCTGTCCATTACCAGTGTCTGAGGTGCCTCCATAATCAGATGGGCAGGAGTAGCAGTGCGTAGCACACGCTTCTTGATTAGACCGGGGTTAGAGCTCGTGACCACCAAATACGGAGGATGCGGAAAGGTCAGGGAATGACCACCGCATATCCCCAGAGCAATATGGCCTTAGTTACTAATGCTCCTAAAAACCAAATAATAGCAAACAACAACCAGTGTCTGAAGATATTGAGGCTTCTTCAACGGTTGGAAGCAAAGTGAAATAAATGTAACATTAGCAGTGGCAAATGATGCACTAAAGAAATCATATATAGCATCAGCCAAAAAAAGTCACTTCCCATTTCATCTATTCATTCCCTCCAATAGTATTGTCTAGTACTTCCTTGAATTTATTTAAACTATCAACTTCCACAAGAACAAATGGAAGTTTATTCCAACAATCAACCACTGTTGATTGTTGGAATAAACTTCTTCCACACTAACTTCCACACATCTATTTTCCGACTGTCCTTCCTCAATTTGAATTTGTGCACCATCGTGTATGTCTGAGCTAGAGGAAGAATCACATCAGCATTGAGCTTGCTCAATCCATTCAAAGCCTTTTAAGCTTAGTACAGTAGACTGTCATTCTTCCAAACTTTGGAAATAACTGAATTTAACTTTTCTACAATTATATTTCAGATAAAAACTTCAGATTCCAACTGTTGAAAAAACCACAACGAAACCAGTTTATTAAAGACAAGCACAAATATGTATACAATTAAGCTTCCTGAATAAAATTCTATTGTAACTTCATTTTTAATCTTTCCTTTAAATAATGTTAATTTGAAGAATTCTGTGCATAATGTTGCTAATCCATCCCAAATGTTCCATGTTTAAAATTATGTGTTGATTAATTAAAACACAGAAAAACTGTACTTTGCCCACAATTCTGAACTATTCACCAATATGTTCTCTCCTTCACTGCTTATGTTTTCTCTGAAACAACCTTATCACTCTGCAAGCAATAGTGTTCTCAGTTACAGCAAGTAAAGTAAAAAAGCAGTGTGACTGATTATTAATAGTGGCAAATGATGCAAGAAAGCAAGCTTATGCAGCATCAACCAAAAAAAAAAAAATCTCCCGAACTTCCCAGATTACCTGTCTATTCCCACCCACTGGTTAAAGGCAAATTTCTCCACATTTATCCTATGCCAGATTTAGTAAGGCAACAGACATGGAAGTTTGAGGAAAGAAGATGAGATTCACGATCAAACAGTTTATTCTTCAGGCTATGGATATTCTGACCAGCTGAGTCAAATATATTTTTGCTTTATAGTACTTTATTTTTGCTTTATTTTTGGTACAATATCAAAAATATGCTTTTTTTTGATATTGTACCAGCTGAGGTACAATATCAAAAATAAAGCAAATAACTGAAACTATAGAAATGAAAACATTAAGGCAGTTAACTAATAAAACATTAAGAGTTAAAGTGAGGAAATCAGGAAACAGTGCAAAATACAATTTTTAATGAGTGCATATATTATGCAGGAAAATAAAAATGGGAAAAGATATAGATAGAATGGAGAAGGAGTAGATAAAAGTATTAAAAAACTGAAAGCCCACAGCCAAATAAAATAGAGGAAGACCAAGAAGAAGAAGACAGAAAGATGATCTATACTAAACAAAACAATCAATATGCTTAATGAGAAAAGAACAAGAAAGAATAAACAACAGGTTTTTGATATCCCAGGCTCTCTTTGTCAGTCTTAAAGTGAAGAGTAATGATACAATAAATAAGTGAAGCAATACGAGTGCAAGACCTCGAGATATTTTATTTTATTTTTCAAAATTTCTCTTCCTTCTACGTTTAATATCATTGTATAATGCTTATATCTAGAATTAGTCTTTCTCTTTTTAAGCATATTAACATAAGTATAAAGCACCTATTGTCTTCATGTCTCTCTGTCTCATCCAGTCTGAAAAAGAATTTTCTCATAATGGATAGATTTTTATAAAATTTTATATTTGGCTCTTGTAGATAAGCATCTGTTAAATGTTTTAAGGAAATGATTTAATTTTTTTAAACTTTCTTCTATTTAAATGCAATAGTAAACTTTCTGTATGTACTAAAGAAACAAAAATTTGTAATTAGTTTTGTTTTATTAATTTAATTAATTCACTATGTATCCTTGTTGTACTTGTTTTTGCAATTATTATTTTTAATTATATATATTTATTCATTTATGTTTACTGTTTTTTTTTTCTCTTTTACTTCTTGCTGTGGATTCTTTCTGTATGGCTGAAGTTTAATAAATAAATAAATAAATAAAATTGTTTGAGACATTCCACATTTCATTAAAATCATATCAATAGAAATCTGGCAGTTATTATATTTTTGTTTATCTGTTTGCATGTAATAACTTGACTCTCAGTAGATGGATTTTAAATTTTATATTTAGCTCTTTTTAGCTATATGCATATCCCAATTCCAATAATCCTTCAGTTGCTGTGTGACCTTTTCTCATCCATTTAAAAAAAATCATTTTTGCTTTTGAGAATTTCTTTTTCTTTATAATGTCATGCTAGGTGTTTTTGATAAATGTATTTAGGGACATGATATGCAGATTATAAGTTTCTGGAACTCTCTTTTTAAGTTTCTTAAAGTTCTGACTTGAATAATCGAGTTGTCTGATACACAAGATAAATAGAAATAATGTTAGTATTTCACTAACATTGAATGAGGAATAATGATGTTGGTTTCCAGCATTAGGCATATGCTGGAAACCATCATTTTGGAGAAATGTTTCTTTTTAAAAATAGTAGTTAAGTTTTTTAGTGGCATAGTGCTCCAGTAAATTAAAATGGAAAATAATTAAAATCTAAACATTTAAGCTTTGAGTAGAGTGAAATTTTCTTTAATTTCTTGAAGAAATAGGGGCGATTCTCAGGCATATCACTTTCTCAATGAATAAATTGCTGTCCTTATTACACTTTGCACAAGGCGCCTATGTAGCCAGGTAGGCAGGAGCAGCAGTGCGTAGCACATGCTTCTTGATTAGACCGGGGTTCGAGCCCATGATGGTGCCTCCGTAGCCAGGTGGGAAGGAGCAGCAGTGCGTAGCACATGCTTCTTGATTAGACCGGGGTTCTAGCCCGTCACCACCAAATACGGAGGATACGGAAAGGTCAGAAAATGACCACCGCATATCCCGGAGCAATATGGCCCTAGTTGCTAATGCTCCTAAAAAAAAAAAAATCGAGCCTGTGACCACCAAATACGGAGGATGCAGAAAGGTCAGGGAATGACCACTGCATATTAGCATTAGCATTAGTAGAGGCATTTGATGCAAGAAAGCAAGCTTATGCAGCATCAGCCAAAAAAAAAAAAAAAAAGTAACATAAATAAATAAAAATAACCACTTCCACTTCACCCCTCTGTTCGTTCGAAATACCTGTCCAGCTGAGCCTTAAACTTATTTAGGCTATCAACTTCCACGACAAGGGATGGAAGTCTGTTCCACCCACCAACCACCCGCTGGCTAAAGGCAAATTTCCGCACATCTATCCTACATCTGTCTTTCCTCAATTTGAATTTATGCCCTCTCAGGTGATTTTTCTGAGCTAGAGGAAGAATCCCATCAGCATTGAGCATGCTCAAACCATTCAAGGCTTTGTACACCTCTATCAGATCACCCCGCTGGTGCCTAGTTTCCAGACACTGTAATTTGCAAAACTTAAGCCTTTCTTCGTAAGAGAACCCCTTTGTTCCATTCACCAATCTAGTTGCCCTTCTCTGTACTCGTTCCAGCAGCTCTACATCCTTCCTGAAATGAGGCCTCCAGGCCTGTATACAGTACTCTAGGTGTGGCCTGACCATTGCCTTATACAAGGGAATAATCACCTCCTTATCCCTGCTAGAAAAATTCCTATATATCATTGACAATACACCATGAGCTACTCTTGCAGCTCGTCTGCACTGCGCAGAGAACTTCATATCTGCCTGCACCACCACCCCCAGGTCCCTTTCATTCTCTACCACTGTCAGTGTAGTACCACAGAGTTGATACGTTGCTCTGGGGTTGCTGTTTCCCATATGTAGTACTTTACATTTGTCAATGTTAAACTTCATTTGCCACCTCGAAGCCCATCTGCTCAACCTTTCCAAATCCTGTTGCAGCAGCATAGTGTCAGTAGTGTCCTTGACAACCCTGCCAACCTTCGTATCGTCCGCAAACTTGGACATTAAGCCTGATATACCATCATCAATATCATTTATAAATACAGAAAACAATAAAGGCCCCAATACTGAACCCTGAGGGACTCCACTAATAACATTAGTCCACGATGAGCAGTGTCCATTGATTACCACTCTCTGTCTTCTCCCCCTCAACCACCCCTTTATCCATAGCAGCAACTTGCCTCCAATGCCACACTGCTCCAATTTGTGCAGCAGTCTTCCATGTGCAACAGTATCAAAAGCCTTTCTAAGATCCAAGTATATAATATCAAAGTTATTCCCTGCATCCAGTTCTTTTGTGACTGCATCATAGTATCCAATCAAATTGGTCAGGCAAGACTTCCCCTTAACAAAACCATGCTGTGTCCTAGCTATAACTGAAGTCTTGTCTAGATGATCCTGCAGTGCTTCTTTCACCAGTGCCTCCATTAATTTTCCGGGAACAGAAGTTAAACTCACAGGTCTATAATTACTTGTGTCAGCTTTTGATCCCCCTTTGTGAATTGGGGTCACATTTGCACATCTCCAGTCAATGGGTACCTCCCCTGAGTCCAAGGAAGCTCTCATAATTATGGCTAAGGGTTTGCTTACCTCCTTTGCTGCCTCCTTTAATATAACTGGATAGATCCCATCCACCCCAGGTGCCTTTCTTGTGTTTATCTTCAACAATTTCTCCTCCACTTTGCTCTCAGTTATTACAAGATTCTCTAGCTTACTGCTAGAGTTGAATACACCTCTGGCATTCCCCTCGCTGAATAACTCCTCATGTGTGAATGTCGATGCAAAATATTCATTTAGTTTGTTAGCTACCCGAGCAGGGTCATCAACAGTTGACCCATCGATCTCAAGTGGACCAATCTGATTCATCCCCTTCCTTCTAGAGTTTACATAAGTAAAGAACTCTTTGCTGTTTTTCTTCGCATCCCTTGCCAAGGATCTCTCGTAATCTGCCTTCGCCTGCCTAACCTCCTTTGTAACTTGGTTACAGATCAACTTGTATCTATCATAGGCGTTCGTGTCACGTGTTAATTTGTATGTATCCCATGCATTTTTCTTCTCTGCCATATGCCTCATTAGTTCATCTGACAACCATTTAGGCCTAAACCTTGAACAATATTTCTTAGTTGGTATGTAAAGCCTAGTAGCTTCCACGATAAGTTCTTTGAATGCTTCCCATTTTGAATTTGCTGTTGGCAATATCATCAGTTGATCCCACTGTATAGAATTTAAATACTGTCTCAGTCCATTGTAGTCGCCTTTACGAAAGCAATACCCCTTCCCTTTACCCCTAATGGTAGTTACCTCTTTGAGTAACTCCCACTTCAGCACACTGTGATCACTGCCACCAAGTGGTTCATTTATCTGCAGATTCTTAATGCATGAAGAATCACTACTGATAATCAAATCAAGAGTATTACTCCCTCTAGTTGCCTCCCGAACATGCTGATGTAGAAAACAATCATCCAATAAATCCACAAAAGCCTTGCTACTGTGTGAGTGACCAGCCCCCAAATTCCAGTCAATATCTGGGAAATTAAAATCCCCCATTATAAGACTCTCTGATTTACTGGCCCACTCTATTTCTCCGAACAGTTTCTTATTATACTCATCAGAGTCATTAGGCCTATAGCACACTCCTACTCCCAATGCTTATGTCACACCAAACTGACTCGACACTGCACTGTCCAGCGATGTCGACTGGCGTCACTTCCTTGGATTTTATGTGTTTTTTAACTAATAGCATAACCCCTCCTCCCTTCCTATCCTGTCTATCCTTTCTGTAGACATTGTACTCCCCAAATTCCAGTTCTGCATTTCTTATATCTGTGTGACACCACGTCTCTGAAATCCCCACAATATCTGCCTTTGATGTTTTGAGCAATACCTCAAATTCATCAAATTTATTTACTAAGAGCAGTGTCTAAGAGCATATCTCCAGTCCGTGGGGACCGCCCCTGAGTCCAAGGATGCTCTCACAATTATGGCTAAGGGTTTGCTTAGTTGCTTTACCGCCTCCTTTAATATAACTGGATAGATCCCATCCACCCCAGGTGCCTTTCTTATGTTTAACTTCAACAATTTCTCCTCCACTTTGCTCTCAGTTATTACAAAATCATTAAGCACCCTGCTACAATTTGATAACCTTCTGCCATTTTAAAACCTTAATAATTCCTCATGTGTGAATGTAGATGCAAAATACTCATTCAGTTTGTGTGCTATCTGAGCAGGATCAACAGTCGAACCATCGATATGAAGTGGACCAATCAGATTCATCCCCTTCCTTTTAGAGTTTATATAAGTAAAGAGATCCTTGCTGTTTTTCTTAGCATGTTTTGCCAGAGATTTGTTGTAATCTGCCTTCGCCTGCCTAACCTCTTTTTTGACCTGATTACAGACTAGCTTATATCTGCAATAGGCTTCTGAGTCGCTTGATAATTTATATGGATCCCATGCATTTTTCTTCTCTGTCACGAGTCTCATTAGTTCACTTAGGCCTAAACCTTGAGCAATATTCCTTAATAGGTATGAAACTTTTAGTAGCATCCACGATTAATTCCTTGAATTCTTCCCACTTAGAATTTACTGTTGGTAACATCGTCAGTTGATCCCACTGTACATCAAATTGGTTTCTCAGGTACCTAGCCATTCCATGGCCACCGGCCTTTGTGTTTATTCCGGCACCAGTGGCTTACCTGCTGATGCTGCATTTACAGCAGACTTTGTGTAGAACATGAACATTTTGTTTGATTTACTGAACAGTAGGACTTTATACAGCAGTAAAGAATATGGTGGAGCTTTAACTTCACAATCCACACATGTGGAAAAATAACATTTAAGTTTATTGAATCATGGCACCTTGTCAATGAAAAAAATGAGAAAGTAGTGATACCTCCATGACAGAAGGAATGGGTCTTGACAATTAACAGTGTCATGCAAATATGGGATAACATATCTTCAACTGTTTCCTATTTATTAACAAATAGACTCAACCAGGACTGCTTAGAAAATACATTCTTCACCCTTCAAAGAAGAGGTAGATTTTGGGATAATCCAAGCCCATACTATTTCCAGAGTGCATTAGTTCACATACAATGATTAAACGAAGTGCATTATCTAATTGTGAAGATGATAATGCTTCTGTTCTTCTTGACCTCTGAAACCACAGTCCTGATACCTTGCTTGAATTGGTTCATGATGATGCTAGCGATCCAGTAAGTCTCACTGATGAAGTAAGAGTCAGAATCAACTGGGTTCAGTGAGTATATGGATATTTATAATGAAAATTTATTATTATTAAATTACAGTTGCTCAGAGTGAAACGGATACAAAAGTATAGATTGTGACAAGTTTAATAATATAAAATATAAATATATTAGATTAGATACATACAAAGTAGCATTAGTAGAGGCATTTAATGCAAGAAAGCAAGCTTATGCAGCATCAGCCAAAAAAAAAAAAAAAAAACACTTCCACTTCACCCCTCTGTTCGTTCAAAATACCTGTCCAGCTGAGCCTTAAACTTATTTAGGCTATCAACTTCCATGACAAGGGATGGAAGTCTGTTCCACCAACCAACCACCCGCTGGCTAAAGGCAAATTTCCGCACGTCTATCCTACATCTGTCTTTCCTCAATTTGAATTTATGCCCTCTCAGGTAATTATTCGGAGTGAGAGGAAGAATCCCATCAGCATTGAGCAAAATAAAAGCTTTCGGTTGTTTAGTCAACCTCCTTCAGTTAAACTGACAGAATGGAGCATGAGGGCGTGTACTGCCAATCTTGTACGTGAAGTGCATGATTAATTGTTGGATGTTGAAGCCTGTGGCTGTGATGTATCTGGATGTGGCCAGCGTTTGTCAATGGACAGGATTGCTGTTTCGGTGATAGGGTGGACTTGACAACCACTGTTCCTGTTCACTGAGGTATTGGAGCATTTGGTGCCTCCGTAGCCAGGTGGGCAGGAGCAGCAGTGTGTAGCACATGCTTCTTGATTAGACCGGGGTTCAAGCCCGTGAGCCACCAAATATGGAGGATGCGGAAAGGTCAGGGAATGACCACATATCCCCGGAGCAATATGGCCTTTGTTGCTAATGCTCCTAAAAACCAAATAACAACATAACATATTGGAGCATTTGATGTTTGACGACTCCAACCAGGCACATCGCCGATAATGGGAGGGACTTATCCACAATCACGACATTGCGGTGTGGGTCAATGTCGTGGTGGGTGGCCCAAACGTGTTCGGCAATAGCTGAGTGCCCCACATCCACTAAGCGGATTGCTCTTTTGTGTTCGGAAAGGCGTTTTTCGAGCCGTCTCCCAGTTTCCCCGATGTAGCAGCTAGTGCAGTCACGGCAAGAGATGCGGTAGACCAATCCGCTTTGTAGTAGGGTGGGAACAGGTGTTTTTACCTTAGAGATGAGGGATCGTAATTTTCTGCCTGGGAATTGTATGCATTTTATCCCGTGTGATTTTAAGATTCTACAAACCTGTTGTGATAGGTTTGGGTAGTATGGGATTAAGGCGCTCATGTCTGAGTCATCACCTTGGATGTTTCTGTTGGTCGCTACGTGGTCGCGTGTCTCTAGGTCACACCTGTCAAGGGTATTGATGGGATAGCCACACCTTGTAAGATCCACCTTGACTTTAGCGATTTCGGTGCGTCTCTCATTTACAGAACTAGAGTGTGTCCAGGCACGAGTTAGCAAGGTTCGTGCAGTGGCAAGAAGATGGCTACGTGCATGTGCTGACCGGAAGTTGGTAAATTGGCCAGAACACATAGGTTTACGATGGACAGTTGTCTTCAAGCACGTGCCCTCGTGCCGGACAAGGGTGTCTAAGTATGGTATGGGGTTGTCCGACTCTAGCGCGATTGTGAATTTTATGAAAGGTGACAGAGATTTGAGATGGTCTAAGATTCGGTCACCTGAATTTCTGGGGATAACTACGAACACATCGTCCACATAGCAACACCAAAAGGCAATGGGATCTGGTACGTTTGTAAATGCACGACCCTCTAATTCCTCCATCGCGATGTTTGCCGTGACCGAACTAACCGGGGAACCCATGGCTGTGCCGTGCAGTTGTTAAATGGAGTAGTTAAACATGATTGCACTGCCTGTTAAGCACAGTCTGAGGGCGGTGGAGATATCGTCTGGTGTTAGTTTTGTTCTGCTGCCAAGGGTTTCGTCATTATCCAAGAGTTGCTTTGCACATGTGATGGCAAGTTTTACTGGGATGGAGGTAAAAAGTGAAACTACATCAAATGATGCCATAACTGAAAATGTATTGGCATAGTCTCAGGTTATCTAGCCAGAAATATTTTAAAGTGTAACACTTGTGAAACATGTAAAAATTTATTAATAGGCCCAAAAGATCTTGATACTGACAAATTGTTGTTATATTTTAGCATTAGCATTAGAGGCATACGATGCAAGAAAGCAAGCTTATGCAGCATCAGCCAAAAAAAAAAAAAAAAAAAAAAACACCACTTCCATTTCACCCCTCCATTCGTTCGAAATACCTGTCCAGCTGAGCCTTAAATTTATTTAGGCTATCAACTTCCACAACAAGGGATGAAAGTCTGTTCCACCAACCAAATACCCGCTAGTTAAAGGCAAATTTTCGCACATCTATCCTACATCTGTCTTTCCTCAATTTGAATTTATGCCCTCTCAGGTGATTATTCTGAGCAAGAAGAAGAATCCCATCGGCATTGAGCATGCTCAAACCATTCAAGGCTTTATACACCTCTATCAGATCACCTCGCCAGTGCCTAGTCTCCAGACACTGTAATTTGCAAAACTTAATCTAGAAAAGTTGAGCAGATGGGCTGAGAGGTGACAAATGAAGTTTAACATTCACAAATGTAAAGTGCTATATATGGGAAGCAGGTAACTCCAGAGTAACGTATCAACTGTGTGGTAATACACTGACAGTGGTAGAGAACGAAAAGGACCTGGGGGTAATTGTGCAGGCAGATAATGAAGTTTTCTGAGCATTGCAGACGGTCTACAAGAGTAGCTCATGGTGTCTTGTCAATGATATATAGGAACTTTTCTAGTAGGGATAAGGTAGTGATTATCCCCTTGTATAAGACAATGGTCAGGCCACACCTTGTGTACTGTATACAGGTCTGGAGGCCTCATTTTAAGAAGGATGTAGATCTGCTGGAACGAGTACAGAGAAGGGCAATAAGATTAGTGAATGGAACAAAGGGTTACTCTTATGAAGAAAGGCTTAAGTTTTGCAAATTACAGTGTTTGGAGACGAGGCACCTGCGAGGTGATCTGATTGAGGTGTATAAAGCCTTGAATGGTTTGAGCATGCTCAGTGCTGATGGTATTCTTCCTCTTGCTCAGAATAATCACCTGAGAGGGTATAAATTCAAATTGAGGAAAGACTGTTGTAGGATAGATGTGCGAAAGTTTGCCTTAGCCAGCGGGTAATTGATTGGTGGAACAGACTTCCATCTTTTGTTGTGGAAGTTGATAGCCTAAATAAATTTAAGGCTGCGTTCGTTCCACATACGCAGCCCTAAATAAATTTAAGGCTGCGTATTTGGAACGAATGGAGAAGTGAAATCGGAGCGGTTTTTTTTATTATTTTTATCTATTTATTTATTTTATTTATTTTTTGGCTGATGCTGCATAAGCTTGCTTTCTTGCATCGTATGTCTCTACTAATGCTAATGCTAAATTTCACTAATCGAACAAGTTAGTGTGTTGCATCATTTTATTTCTTAGAAAATCACTGAAGTAGATGAAATGGCATCGATTTTGTGAATGGCTTCACAACGAGTTTTCCTGATATTGACCTACCCAGAATAAGCAACGCTTCGACACGTGATTGTCGAATAGGCAACACTTTGCCTGTGGATTCTCGGTGGATTCTAGGTGGTATCTGCTGAGATTCTAGGTGGTATCTGCTGAGAATAAGTAACATTAGCCTTCACCATTGGCGAAGCATTGCTTATTGGAGGTAGTGCAATATCAAGGCAACTCGTTGTGAAGGCATTCACAATATGAGATACTGTATATCAAAAACTATGCCATTGATTTTCTATGGACTGAAATGATGTTTGGCTCTAGCTTGTTCGATTAACAAAATGTTTATGTTGTTTAATATTAAAAATAAAGAATTTCTATATTTATAAAACGTATTAAGTGGGAAAACGTCATTATAATAATACAGCGTTTATTCTTTATCACAAACTTTTTACCTGAGAAACTTCTTACGAGGGAAAATAATACAATACATAGAGTTGAAATTGGGAATTTCTTATCCGAGTTCTACTGTAATAAAGGTAAAATTTAAATGGCAAAATAACTCCTTGATTTTATATTTTATCAAGTTTATTTAAATATTTTTCTAATTGTCTTTAAATTTTCATAATCTTTGATTAAATGAAAATTTCCTTTCATCCACAACTATAATTATTTTCTTTGAATGAGCCTCTGTTCTCATGTCTAGAAAGAAAGAAAAAAAAATGTCCATTTAAATATTTCTTCAGTCAGTTTATGGCTGTAAACACTCCATTCAGAATCTTCCCCCCCCCCCCAAATATTTTCCAAAATTTATTGACATTCTACGCATCTAGCACACACAAAGACATCGTCCTTGGCTAGATCATGTCCCGTTTTAGAAAGTTCAGCAAATATTTCACATTTCGCACATTTTTTGAGACTGTGATGGGATGGAAAATCGCCCCCTTCGTTTCTCCCCTAAGTAACAGCACTCTGGCTAGTCTGTGATCTTTGCTTCTCAGATCTGGGTCATGATTTCCGTTTAAATACAGTTTAATTAACAATGGAATTTAATAAGATTAATAAATATTTTTGGTTAATTGATAATACTATACTAAGCTAACAGATCCCTAATACATTCCTTCGTATTACGTAAACTAGTTTTACGTTATACCTTACGCTATCGGTTCAAGATATATACGTTGCGCTATTTCTTGTTGGTTACAATATGGCTCCAACACCGGGAGTCGTAACTTCCAAAAATCGGTAGTTAAATTCAAAATAAGAAGCTAACGAACGCTACTGAACTTATTTAATTTAATGTCTTTGTAAAACCCAATGTAGTATGTTAATTAACGAAGAATACGGTCAAGTTATCAAAATACTTATCCCTTTATAGCAACCAAAAATCCACCGACTGTTCTCTTCCGTGACCAGAGCGTCCTCCCAAACACAGTAGAGTGAGAAAAGGACCTGGGAATTAAATATGAGTAGATATGAAGTTTTCTGAACAGGCTACCAGGAAAGCCCACCGTGTACTGTGGAAATAGGAAGGTCATAATCCCACTGTATAAGGCAGATGTAAGACTGCATTTGAAATACTGTGTCCAAATATGGAGATGTGATCTGAGAAAAGATATTAAGATTCTTGAAGACTGGCAACTCAAATGGTGAGATCGGCAAAAGGGTGACCGTATGGGGAGAGGCTTCGATTATGTAGGCTGGAGCTTGGTAACCAGACACCTTAGAAGGGACCTGATTAAAGTTTATGAGGCCTGAGAGGGCCCAGTAAAATGAACGAAGGCATAATTTTCACTGTTATAAAGATTTCCAGAACTAGGGGCCATAAATTCAAATTAAATAGGGAGAAGGTTTAGTATAGAATATAGGAAGTTTTCTTTTAGCATTAGCATTAGCATTAGTAGAGGCATTTGATGCAAGAAAGCAAGCTTATGCAGCATCAGCCAAAAAAAAAAAAAAAAAAGTAACATAAATAAATAAAAATAACCACTTCCACTTCACCCCTCTGTTCGTTCGAAATACCTGTCCAGCTGAGCCTTAAACTTATTTAGGCTATCAACTTCCACGACAAGGGATGGAAGTCTGTTCCACCCACCAACCACCCGCTGGCTAAAGGCAAATTTCCGCACATCTATCCTACATCTGTCTTTCCTCAATTTGAATTTATGCCCTCTCAGGTGATTTTTCTGAGCTAGAGGAAGAATCCCATCAGCATTGAGCATGCTCAAACCATTCAAGGCTTTGTACACCTCTATCAGATCACCCCGCTGGTGCCTAGTTTCCAGACACTGTAATTTGCAAAACTTAAGCCTTTCTTCGTAAGAGAACCCCTTTGTCCCATTCACCAATCTAGTTGCCCTTCTCTGTACTCGTTCCAGCAGCTCTACATCCTTCCTGAAATGAGGCCTCCAGGCCTGTATACAGTACTCTAGGTGTGGCCTGACCATTGCCTTATACAAGGGAATAATCACCTCCTTATCCCTGCTAGAAAAATTCCTATATATCATTGACAATACACCATGAGCTACTCTTGCAGCTCGTCTGCACTGCTCAGAGAACTTCATATCTGCCTGCACCACCACCCCCAGGTCCCTTTCATTCTCTACCACTGTCAGTGTAGTACCACAGAGTTGATACGTTGCTCTGGGGTTGCTGTTTCCCATATGTAGTACTTTACATTTGTCAATGTTAAACTTCATTTGCCACCTCGAAGCCCATCTGCTCAACCTTTCCAAATCCTGTTGCAGCAGCATAGTGTCAGTAGTGTCCTTGACAACCCTGCCAACCTTCGTATCGTCTGCAAGTTGTTTTAGCCAGAAAGTTGTGGAATTCTAAAAGTTGGCTTTGAAAGTAGTTGAGACTGACAGTTTGAAGGCATTCAGAAGTCGGCTGGATATGTATCTATGTGATGAGAGAAGCACATAATTTATATTTCCTTACCTACTTTCTGGTGCAGCAAAACGCCTATGGCTTCCTTGCACTATATGGCTAATACTAATTAATTAGAAAGTCTTCCTTTTTTTTTTTTTTTTGATGTTGATCTAGTATAAACTTAACTTCCTTGCATCATTTTCCCACTAGTAATACTAAAACAACAGTCATGGTTTTACATTTTAAGTTAGCAAATAATGGGATCAGCCCCTTTCCCCTTATATTTAAAATTTAAATCGTCATGTGCTCTGTCAGGTATCTCTGTTAAAGAAGACACTTTCTAGCAATCCAGTATTCTATTACTCAGTTTGGCTGAATCTGTGCTTTTATTTCAAGATGAGATCTTTAGTAACGTTGTCCTGCATCTTAAGCTTCTGTACCATATTTTCTCTGGATAAACTTATCTGGCAGATCTGCTATGCCATCTTTTCATTACCTTCACATTAGTAGAGTGAGGTTAGAAGTATCCAGGATCTCCTTGAAAATAAGTATATGCTATAATCAAGAAACATGATTTGTATCTAGCTTTGGACAAGAAAGAGTTTCACTGGGTTATCTGGAATCAGTTATTTGGTTGATGGGTTCTTATGTGAAGCTGCCTTCATATAACCACAATGTGTGGTGAAGTCTCTTGCAACATCCTACTTTCCTTGGCGTTTTTCAGGAGCTGGGTTTAAAGAAATACCAAGAACTTTATGTAGCCCTAGTACTGGACTGATTTCCTGATAGAACTCTGCTATCGTCGAAATATTGCACTGTCAGTTTTAAGCTTTATTTATTTATCAGTTTATGTTTATGATTTTAATCATCTGAATGTATTGGAAATACTGCACTGGACCCATGTTTGTGTATGGTATTTAATAATAAAGCCTGGACATTTCAAAAGAAGAATCTGCTCAGTCAGTGAATTCTTTGTTTTGGAAACCAAAATATAATTGTTGTTTGCAGAATAAGCACCTTAAGCAACGATTGGATCGTGCACGAGTTGGAAAATTTGAAGTTTTGTATTTGATTGTTGTTACGTCATTCTCATGACAGCTGACGGTACTGTTTTTCAGTGTTGTTCTGTTAATGACTTCTTATGAGGAAGTAGTTACGCTTCCAGGGATTATTAAGGTCATCTCTCATGGTGGGAGGTATCTGGAAACCTTACATAGAAAAGCACCCGCTTTGATTGGCCGGTCGATGACAGAAAGACGTGTTGCTGATGTCCCATTCGGTGACTCGCCGACCGTCCACAGTCATCGGACGCGAACTTCTTTCTTCCTGCGGGTATATCGTTCGGTGCTGTGGAGATGAAGCGTGCAACATCCGCCCCCACCCGTACTTGAGTGAGCCTTTACCACGAGCTGCAAGAGGAGTTTCGCTGGCGCCGTGAGAGTGTTTGCCTCGTTCACGTGCACTTTTATTTGTCTGATGCGGTAGTCAGCGGGATTGCCTGTACCTATTGAAGTCTTGGTTTGGATTAACCTTTGCCTCCTCCACTGACCTGCAGGTGAGTGTTGTCACTGGGAACGTATCGTGGTTTTGATGGTGCGGGTTATGTTACCGAGCAGCGGACATTAGGGCATGAACTGCGAGGTGTTTTTCTTCCAGTTTGTATTATGTTATGGCCACGTTTCTTGCCCCTGGAGCCTTCTGTGCGGACGTGGGAGGAATTTGAACGGCCTAACACCGGGTGAATGGAATGGTATCTCGTTACACCGCTATTGCGTGCATATGTATATTGCCAATAAGTGAAAGACTGTAGTACAGTAGTTTCAAAACGCTTGGCTGCTCAACACTGACCTATTTTTTAATGTTTCTCACGTGCGCTACTTCTGAGACCGAATTTGCGTGCAAAACCTCTCTCGCATCTGTTGAATGCCGATAAGGAAAATTTGGATTTCTTTCTTTCTTTCGGTACTAATGCTGGGCTGCTCTGCTCCAACTGCAGGTTAATTTTTTTTCTGTTATATGCTTCGGGAAACACTTTTTTCATTTTTTAAATTAAAGTTATATTTTGAAAGGTGAGTCTTATCAGAATTGTTTTTAACTCGAGGAGTTAGAAATTGAATGAGATTGAAATAGATTTAACTATGAACTGTATAAAAGGGAAGGAGGAGTGTTTTCATTTGAATATTTTCTAACGAACCCGACGTCGTGCCCTTGAAATCACACAAGTCCCTCATTCTACATGTTGTTTGCGCTGTTACTGTATTTTTATTTATTTATGATGCTATATAATTTCTTTTTTTTGTGTGTGTAATGACAAAAACCTGAAAACTCATAGTCCAATTCGACAAATTCTCTATAAGAAACCCCAGGGACTCACATCTGGTGAGTATAGGCTTGGCAAACCCAGGGTCCTGAGCTGGATATCATCATTCTTCTCTCTCTCTCTCTCGGTGATTCCCTTCTTCTTCTTCTGACTCTCTCTCTCAGGGTAGGGTAACTTGGGAATTTTTTTGGCTGGTGCAGCATAAGCCTCAGGCTTCCTTGCGCCATATGACTAATAATAATTCAGAGATTTGGTTAGGTGGTTTCGCACAGAAGGTCGAGTTAAGAGGGCCTGTGTTGACAATTTTTAAATATAAATATAGAATTTTATTCTATATTTATATTTAAAAATTTAACTATTCTATAACACTTCACTCCACGTAACTATTGGTTGGATTTAAGTAAACAGTTTAAATGCTTTAAATTATTAAATGTTAAGGTTTAAATTACGCCATTTATCGACAACGTTTAAAATCCGTTTTGGGATCCTTTTTAAGTCCCGGTATATTGTATGATCTGATGATGTAATTTTGTGAACTCGGCTTGATCCCGAGTGGGTTTGAAATGCGCTACCTTATTGAGTTATTGGATACCATTGCACTTCAATTAATTTAAACCCGTTATCAGTTTACCCAGTAAAGTAATAAAATTGCATAATATTTAAGGTGAAATGAGCAGGCAAGTATTAAGTCTTCTTAAAATTTTTAATTCTGACGTGTTTTTTGTAATTAAGCAAATTTTCTATATTTTTTCAAAAGGGAGTTGGCAAAATTTTATAATGAACTTCCACTGCTTGCTTTGCGTGTGAGTTTTTTCTCATAAAATAAACAAAAATAAATTATTTTTTTGGATTTGAACAGTGGTATAATTTTTTTGCGTTGTAAGAATGTTCTTGCTTTTAAGATTATTACGATAAATAATACCACATGGAATTAATAATATAGTTTATTTATTAAGCTAATCGCCTAAATCACCATGATTAGCTTAATAAACTATATTATTAATTTCACGTGGTATTAATTATAGCAATAATCTTAATGGAAAGCAACCACGTAACGTCCTTCCCTAACTATATTAGTTCCTGCTTTTTTTTTTTTTTTTTTTTAACGTTAAAAGTGGTAACTTCCGCTTTGAGAAGACTGATAAAGTTGAGTCATTCAAATGCTGTTTGTGTGTGTGTGTGTGTGTGTGTGTGTGTGTGTGCGCGCGTGCTTACGATGTGATAACCGCGGAATTCTTGTTATGGTAGCACCTGTTCTATAAAGAACGTTGTTAAACGTTTATTGACTTCAAGAAAAACGACGTAATTGAGCAGATACTGTTTCACCGAGATATAATTTAATTGTGTTCGAGGAACCGATGAAAACACTTTTCGATCAATGTTCTTATTACTACTCTTCATCAAGTTTTGTTATTCCCTTTTCTAGATCAGCTCATATTCAATGCGAATGTAGGTATACGTTGTTTTTAATGGTATTCTTTTATTGTCTATAAAATGCATTATTATTAAATCTTTAATGAATTTAATTTGTTTATTGTCGTCGCTAAGCAGAAATATAAAATAATTTTGAAACCGCCATGAATAATGCTATAATAGCTTCTCTCTCTCTCTCGACCTACGAAGCTATAATAGGTATTGGCTGTACAATTCTTTTGATTACAGTAATTAATTGAGAAAGGAGATGTGTTGGATGGGCTTTCATGTGTAATACGGGATATTGCAAATTGAAATTTAATTGTGATCCTGTAAGTAAAAGTTAAGAATCCCAGAAAAAAGAAGTAACTTTCTACCAGTTTCGGTTGGGTGCGGTTTTGAAAGTTTGTAGGAAAAATTTTATTTCTGACTTCTACGTGGTAGTGTACTTCTCTGAGCCATCATATCTGTACTCTGCGGTACTGAAGAAGTCGACCATTAGAATTTATTGGACCTGCTGTTTAGAATATACAGAGGACACTGTGTTCTCCCCAGGATCTATCGAATGGGTGCACAGCCCGATGAATTTAACTGACCGCCCGGCTAAAATTTAAGCGATTCTCGTGGTACCGTATGGTACTGATCTCGATCAATATTAATTCTAACATACTGTGCAATCAAGGTCAATGCGACAGGAGCATGTAATGTGAAATTATGCAATTAAATTTTGCTCTGGATCACTTAAGTAACATTTACAAATAACAGAAAATTTTATAATATTGCCAAGTATTACACTTTCCAAACCTACTTCATAATGCCACCTGGCTGGCAAAATTTTCTGGAGGAGAGAACATTGGGGCACTTATGAAAAATCCCAACTATACCTACCTCTTTGACAATATCTTCTCAACAGCATTATTGATAATCTTAGATACCTACTTTAAGAAGGTAACGATCTTAAATACCACAGGAACGTCTTAATGCAAAGAAGCTTGCATGTTCAGAACACTAGTTTAAATGTGAATTAGGTTATACTCCAGATTATGTACACCTCAAGGCGCCTCCGTAGCCAGGTGGGAGCAGCAGTGCGTAGCACACGCTTCTTGATTAGACCGGGGTTCGAGCCCGTGACCACCAAATACGGAGGATGCGGAAAGGTCAGGAAATGACCACTGCATATCCTCGGAGCAATATGGCCTTAGTTGCTAATGCTCCTAAAAACCAAATAACAATAACAATGTACACCTCCGGAGGAAGTGGCTTCTTTTGCTTGAATGCGTTCCGAATTAGTGGCGTAACATAACCTTTTTTCAGTAGCCAAAAATGAAAGTCTATTAAAAAGCCCACACTTCTTTTCTTGAATCCGTCCCGAATTTGGCTATGCCCGCAACGCGGTGACAAGGTGTACCCATAATCTGGAGTTCATCCGTGAATTACACTGTAACATGGGGAATACGACAAAAGGTGTATCGTATTGTCAGTATTGTTGCCGCAGATCTAGAATCCTTCCCTGTACTTGCCACGTAAAGTTTATAACTTAATCTGACGGTGTCTTTTTTTTTTTTTTTTTTAATACGCTGAATCAGCCTGTCTCAACAACGGAAAAAAGTTGAAGCCAGTGTGGGAACTACAGTCTTGCCTTGCTCGTATCTGCTTGAATACAAATTAAGGCAAAACTACACGACCATTAAAAATAAGAAATGGGGGTAGACATTGAAATAATTTATCGATCTATGTAAAAAGTTGGATTAACTTGGGATGAAAAATTAGGTTTCCGGAGTGCATTTTTAACAATGCAAAAACTTTCGCTACGATACGTTCAAGACATTGGCTGGCTAAACCAAAAAAAAAAATAAATAAATAAAATAATAAATAAATAAAAAATAATAATCCAGTATATACAAAAGTGTTTCGTCTCGTTTGCATCCTGTTATTTGTGGCTTCAGTTTTATCCTTAGTCCTAGAAGTTACGTACAATTTTAGTATAGGTCCGGGTTTGAGTCGATGACTGGAGGGATTTTTAAAGAACTTCAGTCGAGGTTGTAGTTAGCTGATCCCAGGCGGTGGGAGTAGAGTTCCCTTGTGAGTTATTCCAGATGTTTCTGCCCGTACACAAAGAAATCTGCACCCGCTGGACCAATTTAACTTGTACACACTTACTACAAAATGGCGCAGACTCGCTTAAGATGCTGGTTCGCCAAAAAGCCTAATAACATTCTAAATTGAGGATGCTCAGGTAGAAGAACAGTTGCAGAGAAAACTATTTCATGATTTCAAAAATCTCTTACCATTATCAAATTTAAATGTTATTGTATGCAGATAATTATAAATACATCAGAGGCTAAACTGTAACTTTTCTCCCCTCCCAGCCGAACTGCTCTCCATGTGATCTTTAAAAACATGCCAAACTAGCTGTGGGGTCACCCCCTGACTTCTGCTTCTCTCGCAGTGGTGGACTTGGTGAGATAGTTTTACCACTGAGTATATTATATATATATATATATATACAAATATATATATAAGCATCTTAAGCGATAAAGGAGAAATAACCGAAATTCTTAGCAACAGTAGACAAAGTCTTTCAAAACCTCCATCCTAGCCTTAACACCATCTACCTTCTCACAGGACATTGTCCCTTCAAAGGAAACTCTCGGCCCTCGGTGTAATCGAGGATTCGCTTTGCCAATGCAGACTCCCAGAAACTTGGGAACAAATAATGTACGATTGTGAGATTTATGAAGACCTGAAGTGCAATGTAATAACCAGAATACACTACCTACCCAAGAATCAAGAGCACTACATCCTTGACTCGGAAGACGATTATATCTCATTCTCAAAATTTGCCCAAGATATATTCACAAGATGAAGAAACCATTCTTTGAATTTAGACTACCTACTTTGACAAGACCAACTTGGAACCACACACGACGACGAAATCTTTCTTCGGCCTTGTTCCAGTCCATCAACTATGTCAAGAGCAACCTGGAACTTTCATCCTTGCTTTGCCAGACGGCGATCTAAACTGTGCACCCTGGCGCAGTAACTTTCATCCCTTTATCCTAATCATTGATGGAGATCTCTCCATTGTTTCTTGGGGATGTCTTCATCTACATCCCCAATATTTCTACCTACTCCCCCCCCCCATATCTACTTTTTTTTTTTTACTTGGCCTCTGTCAGGAAGCTCAGGCGACCCTGGATTACCTTCCAGTGGTGGTGGGCCCTTCCAATAGGGGCTCTGTGGATCAAACCCAGAGAAACAACAGAACCCAACACTACTCTAACACAATACAACACATTACACCAACTTTTAGCATTTACAGAGTTCTGTATACACCCCTGAAACGATGGCGCAGTTGTGGGAAACCACTAGTGGCACCCCAACTCAAATACTATAATAAGAAAATACAGAGATAATGAACAGAAGAATGTATGTACAGGGTGATTCACTACCAGTGCGACAAACATGCAGGAGGTGTAGGGGGCACAAAGACGAATCGGAATCACATAGCATTGCAGGGTCCGAAATGCCTTCGTCATGCTGTAGAGGACGTTGAACGGGAGGTCGCGTGAACAGCGATCCCGCTGGAAGTCAGCATTTGATTTTATTTTTTGCCGTGTTCGGTCAGCTGACCGAACTGGGTTCCACACACGCATCTTACAGTACCCTTGACACAGATACCCCATCTGTGTCAAGGGTACTGTGAGTTGAGTGTTGTGAAATACCTCTCTAGGCCCTTGTGGGTAGCACAGTTGGTAGAATCGCCGTCCTCCCCACACTGGTTGGAAAGGAGCTGAGTTCGAGTCCCGTCGATGATGCGAAGAATTTTTCCGGTCCTTTTTCACAAGGAAAATCACCTGCCCTCGCCTGAGTTAGTCGGTCTCAGGCGAGGGCAGGTTATTTTCCCTCCGGAAACACTGATTTTTCGTCCACAAACAAAATCGAAACAAGTTACAATTTACAGACAGTATACACGGAGTAATATGGTCATAGTCTCTAATGCTCCTAAAACCATACTGCCACAACAGCATCAACAACCCCTCTGATTACTACTGTTGTATTGGGTTGTTATTTGATCGACTGTAGCCTTTCTGTTGTCATGTACAACAGTAGTAATTAGAGTTTTGGTTCATCCCACAGCGCCAGTTCTGCTTACCAAAAGTGGCCCACTGGGCACTCACATCCTTTCGTCCGGGCTTCGAGTCAAGCAAGCCGGACTTCTCACCCATTTAAAGTTTGAGAATAGGTTGAGGTCGTTTCGGCCCCAAGGCCTCTAATCATTCGCTTTACCGGATGTACAAGTCTCACTAGCCTCCGTTGGCCTCCTACATCAATAAGCAAGTCGAGGCAGTCATAAGCAAAATTTCCAGCAGGGTTGCAGTTTCCGATAGACTCATACAGGCGCTTCTAGCGCTGACTACCGTGCCACAATCAGTCTCTTGAATCTTTTGTTTCCCCCTCTCGCACTAAGTTGCACATATGCAGCATCTCTACATATCTGCTCGCCTGCTTTTATATCGCATGTTACGAACGTGGTGTTGTTAAGCACCATGAAAGGATAGATAGCGACTTTATTAAGCAATAAAGTCGCTACCTAGTGTAGTTTGAAATATAAAGCATGAGTGATTATTTTTAAATACGTCACATGAGGAATCGAGGCCACTTGAAACGCTGTTAGCTCTGTTCTGTGAAAAAAAATGGATGAAAGCTCTATCAGAGGATGTAATAAATAATTCAGTGCGCTTTATTGTACAACGAAGAATACACGAATCTTAGAATCTCGTCGTATTCCGAGAAATTGCGTGGTAGAATTTCAGACACTTAAACTTTCACAAATGCAAACCCAAGGGGCTCACATCTGGTGAGTATGGGCTTGGCACCTCATGGTCCTAAGCTGGATATCATCATTCTTCTCTTCCTTGGTGATTCATCTCTCTCTCTGAGGGTAACTAGGGAATTTTTTTTTTTTTTTTTTGGCTGGTGCAGCATAAGCCTCAGGCTTCCTTGCACCATATGGCTAATAATAATTTACAGTACAATACATGAAAATTGAAATTTGCTTCTTTGAACTTCGCTAACGAGACTCGCATTGAATGATAATTGTGATGTATTTTAATTTGTTTTTCACTGGTGGCGCCTTTGCTAGACCAACACGGAAATGCTATATCGAGTTAAATAGAAAGATGTCTTATATAGGGAATACATGGCTCCAAGAAGTTTAATTCTAAAGTTTGATCACATACGCACTTAAAATTCAAGTTGTTTGGTGTTTATCAATTCCATGTGGAAATGGCTTGATTCCGTCTAGACAAGTTAATTTTTTTTTTCCCGCACTGTGGTCGGATTAGTGCATCTGTAAGAAGGATTTCATTTTTTCTCTCCTGAAACTCCTGTTTTTCAAGCAGCCCTCAAAACAAGCAAGCTGATCACAAAAGACCCAATTTACTGACGCTTCCTGGTCTTAATTTCCTTGGCGCAGAAAAAAAATCAGTGCCACGTTGTCAGTTCTCAATGGCAGATTGGCCGTTTCCTCACTTGTTACTGCTTTGGTTTTGAATTCGTTAGTATATCTGTAAGGCTTCAATCGAGAACATTCTGCAGGGGGCCTACTAGAGATGGAAGCAACGAGGAGTGGGAAAGGGGACTGAGTCCAATGGGAGGAAGTCATGGGAGACAGATGCTTCCATGGGAGCGCCATATTAAGCCAACATGGCAGGTATCAATTGTTGTGTTCTGCAGATACAAATCACAATAAAATATGAACTAGAGTAACATATGTTATATCACATGCCCATAACATATGAGCGCTATGGTCTGCATAGGCAGTGCGTAAAAAAATTCCAAAAAACAAGACCACATTACTGATGCTCTCTTCGCTGAATATCCCTAGCAAATCCGCTGTTCCTGAAAAAGTAAAGAAACGCTGAATCATGCAAATTCAATTAATATAGCATTGCTACACTCTGAAATGCTAATATGCCTGCGCTAGGCACTGACATTACAACTTGCAAGGGCTAACGTTTAGTCCCACCTACGAAGTTTTTAATAGAATTCAGTAAATTCAGAACTCAGAACCCATCACAGTGAGTACAAGCGCCCCATATTGTTTTCAGTCGGAAATTTGAATGACTCAAATAAGGAATTTACACCCTGGAATTCCCTCCTTGGAATTGCGTAAAATTTGCTGTCATGAAAACGGGGAAAAACATAACCATTGTACTTATTCATCGGAGCAAGCATAGTTTAGCAAAGTGGGCAGCTGAACAGTATTCTTTAGGAGTATACAGAGATGTGAGCAGTAGATGGCATCGTGCCAATTACAAGCTGGAAGGTTCTCCTTCAAATAGTATACAGTATATCTGTTTTTTTTTTATTATTATTATTATTTCGCAATAAAATAATCTTAAAGAAACACAGTTGGGAATTTGCGAGGACGGTTTGAAATTAAAGCCGGTAGGCCGGCTTTAGGACACCGCTCTTATGTTAAATGTCAGTAAGTCGTCTTGATGTTTTCTAGGTTACATTTTATTTAATTATAAGTTATCATTTCTGACGGGCACTGATTTTATTTATTTTTTTATCCTTTGGGTGTGTGAACGTGGACACACAGAAATTTGAATAAACTTTACTCCGGGCAAAAGATCTTATTATTATTATTATTATTATTATTTATTAGCCATATGGTGCAAGGAAGCCTGAGGCTTATACTGCACCAGCCAAAAAAATTTCCCAAGTTACCGTGAGAGAGAGAGAGAGAGAGAGAGAGAGAGAGAGAGAGAAGTGGAAAGGAATCACCAAGAAAGAGAAGAATGATGATGTCCAGCTCAGGTTTGCCAAGCCCATATTCACCAGATGTGAGCCCCTGGGATCTTAATCGGATCTGGATCAAAAAACTCGTAGTTGGCAATTGTACTTACCTTGATCAGTGTTAAAAACAGAATGCAGCAATTCTGTTTATTTATTTTTTTTGTACTTGACGTTAGTATATTGTGTGTATTCAATTTTCGGTTTGCTTGTTCGTTGGATAAAAAACTAAGAGTTTTTTTCATCCAGAAAAACTGTAGAATTGAACCTATTAATCAGTGAATATATAATGTAATATATAAAAAGAATGGGACAAGTGGACAAAAAATATTAACTACAGATCTATAGGCACACGAAGTAGAGAAAGACTTAAGGAAAGTGGTAAGATGACCCATCCTAAACCCAACAAGCAGTATGTTCAATGGGAAAGAACGAAAGATAAATATGGAATAAGAACTCACTACTACTACCAAATAATCGCAATTCTGTATTGGAACTACATTCTCTACGCGGCGTTTGATATGCAGTCAGCAATACAGAGTGTATTAAATTGGCCTTGCCTTCGACAGTATTTACATTTGTAAGTAAATCCCACATCAATACACTGTATTTTATCTTTATCAGACTTTTAACAGATTTTTATGTCAAGACCCTAGTGTTTTTATTAATGTTGAAAATCCTATTGAAATAAGATTGAGAGAATAGCGCTGTTGTCATCGTCAGTTGTGGTTTCTCGGTCGGAAGGATACTTTTGCAAGGGCAAAACTGGTTTAGTTATCTTTGTATTAGGGTTTTAGGGCATCAGCTACTAAGGCTATATTGCCCCGTGTATATTGTCTGTTAATTGTGCGTGTTCTGTTGTCTATTTTCTGTTTTATGGACGAAAAACTCGTGTATCCGGAAGGAAAAACCATGCTATCCTCGCCTGAGACCGAATAACTTAACCACTTTGTGATGAAGGCCCATAAAAATTCCTCACGTCATTAATAGGACTCGAACTCAGGTCTCTTCCACTCGGAGTGAGGAAGACGGCAATTCTACCAATAGTGCTACCCACGAGGGCACTAGTTTAGTAAATAAATATTTTCCTTGTATTAAAGTATTGTACGTGATTATATTGTATTTACTCAATGTAATGCCTCTAGCCATTGAAAGGCACTATTTTACGCAACATTTTCTCTCAAGTGCAGTAAAGGTTTACTAATTCTATGTCATCAGAAAGTTGTTGTCAGAGTCTGATACTAATGGGATATTTGAAAAAAAAAAAGACGAACTGCTTCCTTTTATGGACCAGGAACGCGAAAGGCTTCTTTTTGGATTTTCGTCCAAAAAAAGGTTAAGTCGTGGCTCACTGTGCATTCTCAACCTTTTGCAGACGTATAGAATGATCACAGGAAGCGGAAGTTATTTCTTCCTCCAGCGGAGTCGACGCTGTATCGGATGACTCAGGATGCGCAGCAAATCATAATGCAAGGAGGTGGACCCAAAGATTTTTTCCTAAGGACCGCCCAACAAAAAATAAAATAATATATATATATATATATTCACAAAACGAGTTCTAAAAACTGTTTTAGCAAAACTTTTTATCGCCAAACTGTCGTGATAAAACCAGGATTTGTACAATAAGTGTTACTTTCTAGCAGTTTTTTTAATTTATTTATTTAAAAATGTCAGTAATAATTTACTGATCACTTCTGTGTCTATTAAAGAGTGACGCTTCAGCTGGAAGTAACCTTCCTATATATTTTGTTTGTACATAGTAGCTCAAGCAATGTTCATATTATTAAAATAAGTATATGCTGGGAAAATCTTCTCAAAGTGGCCAACTATGTCATGTTGCACTTGACTTTTGATTACTCACCATTTACTCTCCTTTGGGGAATCTGAGGTCGAGTTATCAAACTTTCCACTTTAAGTGCATCCAGTCTACGTGTTAATAATTGAGCTAGAGTCAAGGATAGATACTTTACTTACAAGGATAGATATAGATGAGAAAGGGAGGGTCAGATTGACTTCGAGAGCACTTAACTCTCAGAGAATGATCCCACAAAAAATGATCTGTAGAAGGCAGTTTTCTTTTCTGTTAAGGGCTCTGCCCTTAACAGAAAAGAAAACAGTGAGTTAAATCCCATGCCAAGGAGAGTGTTTGGTGTCAGCTACACCTTGTTCCCAGAATTACTGGTAGTCAGGAGTTGAGTTCGAATTCCGCCTTCCAGGCGGATTACCAAGGAAGTTGCACTGAGTGAGACAACTAATTGAGGTTTGTTTGTTATTTGGTTTTTAGAAGTTAGCAACTAAGGCCATATTGCTCCGGGATATGCGGTGGTCATTCCCTGACCTTTCCGCATCCTCCGTATTTGGTGGTGACGGGCTCGAACCTCGGTCTAATCAAGGAGCGTGTGCTACGCACTGGTGCTCCTTCCCACCTGGCTACGGAGGCGCCTAACTAATTGAGGTGAATACAACAGCTACAAGAGATGAACCTCCGAGAAGGAAGTTCAATTTCACGATGGGACAACAGTCCCTATGTCTAATGCAGTGCGGCCGCCGTAGCCGAGTGGTCAAGCGCCCGGGTGCATAAGTGACTGGGGTTCAAGCCCGTGACTGCTTTCAAATCCTCTGACAGTATGATCGTCCCAGAGTATATATAGAAAATTTATTTATTATTCACTACACAGGAGTAGTAGAATAGGTCGATGTCAGTAGTAGAACGAAGCTCTAGGAAGGGATTGCATATTTCTTCAGATCGGCTTGTCTGTTTTTGCCGACGAAAAACAAGCGTTTTCAGGGAGGGGGAACCTTGCTGTTCTTGCCTGAGATTGATTCAGCGCCACGAGCTCCAACGAGGACTGATGACTGTCCTATGTGCAAGCATCGTGACACCATTTTAACATTGAAACTTATCGTTATTGACTGTCCAAGATTTTTAAATGCACGCCGTTTGTGTTTTGGCGCTTTTAGCCATCTGACTGAGCCTTAATACACTCAGATTTTAACTGACAAAGACAATATGTCTGCAATTTTTAACCATTTCTACATATTGATACTGTATATTATTGTTTACTTAGGTCCTTGAGTTTGTCACAGACATTCTCTCAGATATGCCAGACAAGCTGTACTTGCTACCTGGGAGTCTAAAACGCTGATGGAACTGATATTCGGGTGACTGGTAACTGACACTCATTGATAACTTTGATAACTGACACTCATTGATAACTTTGATAACTGACACTCAAGTCAAGTGGACCCAATTTCGGCGAAGTGAGGACGGTCTGTGACAGCCAAATCATCTGCTTCCACCTTCACGATGGTGGAACTGTTAGTAATCCTGGGTATAACCTCCATGCACAATTACATGGTGGGTGACCACCCAGGTGTGAACCAACGTAAGCAGGGGTCGAGGTGTGGCGCCCACACCACATGGAGCAACGCCACCCCTCTATGTTACCAGGCAGTACTAGGTGGTAGATGACTCTCATCAACCGGTGAAATACCACCACTTTGCTTATTGGAGGCTTGAAGTGGTGGAACCTATGTTTAGTCTCTAGAGCTAAGTTCCGGTCAACCCTTCCCTATCTCTTCCATCATGCAGTATGATTGATGACTTTTGAGGTTATGATGAACGTCGTGGCGAGATCCAATATTCCTTACATTTCGAGGGTACAGCTCTAAAACGGTGTTCGCAGGCCAGCCGCTAGTTAGTACACCAGACCGAATCTATTGGTAACTCTCTAGGAATCTTCCGGATCAGCTAGTGTATAATCTTGCTACCTCTACTCTGCCAGATAGTGACTGGAGGGAGTCCGAGTAGTGTGTATGTGGGGAGCATTGTCGAGGCCACGTTATGTCAAGGATCTGGGTATATTCTTACCACATGTACGCCATATCCAAAAATTTCATTACTTCATACAGCATGTCCCATCCACTTTTCCTTACTATTGAATACACCATGAATTGTCAAACTAATAGAGCAAGCTTATCTGCGAAAAGATCTAAACCTCCCAAGGACTTCCTAATTCATATCACAAATATACGTGGTCTCAATTCCAATCTCAACGATGTCCATTTCCACTTGCAGTCTTCCAAACCCCATGTACTTTTTCTGACAGAATCTCAGTTATCGGTTGATTCAACTACTGCTCATCTCAGATGCCCAAATTATTCACTGTATGATTCCTTTCACCTCAAAGGTGGTACTTGTGCATATGTCCGTTCTGATATTCATGTCAATTGACATGAATTGTGTGTGAGAAAGCTATATATAAATAAATAAATGTTGTTCTCTCACGCTTTGTAGAGAAAATGAATCCCTTCAAGATGGTAAGAATTTTTATGGACTTTTTTCTTTCAAATCGTAGTTTTGTGGGCTGATTGTTGCACGTTTATAGGACTGCGATTGGTTTCGGAAATTGGAGCTTTTCTTCCAGCAAAACAGGTAAACCGACCATAGTATATGTAGTTTACTGACATAATATCGATGCTTCATGACCATGGTGTTAAGTCAACTCCTCCGACTATTACAGGTTGATCATTTCATTCGCGGAATGGACCTATCTTTATTTTAATATTCGTCACTGATTGCACCATCGATGAACCATCTCGTAGAAGCACTCCAGGAAGCCATTCCTTGATAATCTTTGAGATTGCTGTGGGCATTCAAAAATTTCAGCCGGGCATGGACGTGCGCTTCTTGGGCAACATATTCTTGATGTTTTGGTGCTCCTGTGCCACTTCGAAAATTTCAATTTTCTTCAAATACTTTTTTTCTTAAACCTCAGAAATTTCTCTCACAGTCTTTGTAGCACTCATACAAGTCTAACACAATAGCAAATAATAAAGTTGCACAGTTTTCGAGGCACCGCGGACATCGCTGTCCTAGGTAGTTGCCACTTTGAACTTTGCAGTATTTCGTATAAAGAAGAATTGCAAAGAACCTGCTTCCGCTTCTGCCGTAGTTTGATCTTTCTGTAACTTCCTCCAGAAATGGCAGCGCTGCCTTTTTATCACTTATATAAATTCTCGATATTATGGCATGGCGTTGGACAATCTTGAGATTTAGGGTTGTTTCTCTCAGCTTTTCTCGTAACAACAGCGAGTTCTTTTCGAAAATCGATGTAGAGTTTTTGCTGTTGATTATGGTGGCAGGATTTAGACATCACAGTTGACATGACCGCATCGTGTAACTTCCTGAATTAAATATGTATCTTTTGTGCCATGTCCATTCGAATGGAAAGTTTCGAACTTTTTTGGCAGGGCAGTGTAATCGTTCTGAGGCAAGCAGAGCACGTCTGATACACTTGGTTTGTGTCATTAAGATGTTTTTTCTCTGCTTCTTCTATGCAATTAATAAGTTGGCAATTTAAAATTAAATTATTTCTTAGCAGTGAGGCGTAAAATTTAGGCGTAAACTTGAGTGTGCTGTTCGTCATTAAGCAGATTTGGCAATCGGTAGTAATTAAAAATAATAAATAAATTAAAAATAGAATTAAAATGTTAAAGTTAATAAATTGCCTTAGTTCTTGTATAAAAACTCGCCTAAAACTTTTGTTCGACCGTGCATTTGGAAAATGTTCGCACCACAGCACCAGAGGTTTTTGTGCACCCACACAATTTCTCTTTGTGTGTAGCAGGAAAACGTAACTACTCTGTCAATTACCGTTTCGACTCGGAGTAATCTGTTCGCCCTTAAAGATCCTTAAGATGGCATAAAATTTTCGCCGTTCCTTATCCCTGCGTAACCATGGTAACATTGGCGCAATGCCAACTGTTACGAATTTGTTACAGAAATCACGGCCGTAATTGGCCGGCGGATTTATATCGGCGACATCTTTCCTCTGCCTTTTTAATGATCATACCCTGTTTATTTTTTAGCAGCGTGTGCGCATAAACCAGTTTATTACGACTTGTGTTGTAGAATAATAATAATGTTCCTTACGTTTACGATCTCTCGTTTATAATTTGAAACTATTCTTGTTGAAAAATTCAATTTCCTTTGGGTTTCCTCTTTCATTGTGTAGCGCACTTGGTATCCGTTTATAGAAATGGGATAATTGCTTTTGCGCTCAACGAATTTATGAATAGATTGTGTTGGGGGCGGGAAGGTTTACAGCAGCCTTAGATGAAATCTAAGATTTCATCTAAGACTGCTCTAAAATTCGAAATATTTAATATCTCTAGGTCAGATGCAATGGCAGAGTTGTTAAAGAATAAGAGGCTGCATACAATTTATAGTTTCACTACAGTTGTCATCTTATAATTACCATTCTTACATCTGTCTCTGCGCACATTACGTGAAAAACAGTTGTGGCAAAGTTTCTCGGACTGGTGTAATAAAAAGAATACAAAGTGGAGGAGCTCAAAAATGGTTTTATTTTTATTCAAAGTAATCACCATCTCATTGAATGTACTTATTACACCGTTCTAAAAGTTTCTGAAATGAGTTAGCGAAGGCGTCCAAAGATATGATATTCAGTTCGATGGTTACGTTTTTCTTTATATCCTCAGCATACTGATATGTCTTTTCTTTGAGGGCAATTTTTATCTCTAAAAACAGGAAGAAGGCAGCTGGTGGTAGAGTGGGAAGGATGGTTGATCTGTACAATGCCATGTTAAATATCTTCACAACAAGTGCAGAATGGGCAGTGATATTGTCGGGCAACAAGTACCAGCTACCTTTCTCTTGAAATTGCGGCCTCACCCATGATATGCACTTCCGTAGTCTTTGAAGCACTTGTACGTAAAACACAGCATTGACACAGCATTTGTATCCCTTCAGGTACAAATTCTTTTTGGATCACATCCTGTTTGTCGAAAAAACGTGATCTTAATCGTGGACTTTTGTAAACTAAACTTTTTGGACCTTGGTGATGATTTTCAAGTCCACCACATGCTCCGATGCTTCGTCTCTGGGTCGTACTGAAATACCCAACGCTCATCTCCAGTGACAATGCAGTCGAGAAAATTAGCATTGTCACGACAGGTCTGGATGAAGTCAATATTAGTAGTGGCAAATGATGCAAGACAGCAAGCTTATACAACATCAGCAAAAAAAAAAAAAAAAATTCCCATTTCACCCATCGATTTCCTCCAACGGTTTGTTTAGTTATTACTTGAATTTATTCACGCTGTCCACTTCCACATCATAAGATTGAAGTTTGTTTCAACAATCAATCACCCGCTAGTTAAAGGCAAACTTCCGCACATCCGTTCTGCAACCATCTTTCCTCAGTGTTTGAATTTATGCCCCCTCATGTGTGCAGTGTGAGCAAGAGGAAGAATCCCGTCAGCATTGAGCTTGCTCAATCCATTCAAAGCCTTAAACACCTCAATCAGATTGCCTCGCAGGTGCCTAGTCTCCATTTCAATTTGCCGAACTGAAGCAGGCCTGAAGTCTTCTCATGACGAGATTTTGCTGCTTCTGCTCATCCGTGAGGCACAAATTTTAACAAACCTTCCTTTCTATAGTCTTCAAGCAGAATCTGACGAATCATCTCCTTTTATGATCTCTTTTCACAATTTCCCCAACTTTTGCAACCCTGTCCTCATTTCGAGAGGTTGATGGAAGCCCACTTCTAGAGTCATCGCCAGCATCCTCACATCCGTCTTTGAACCACTTAAAACACACTTACCATTCAAACACACTGCTACAACTTAACGTTTCCTCACCATAAACATTTTTTATTATCATACGTTTCTGCAACGTTTCTGTTGCAGAAACGTATGAAATGATAATAAATAGCATTTTCTGCCGTGAAAGGAATTTGCCATACCAATGTATGCTATATTTATATATTGGTACGACAAATAAAGATTTAGATAACTTTTGACCCTCTGGAGGGTTGTTTTCTGTTGATCCTGCAGCCGATTTAGTTGACGTATAGAAGGCCATAGTAATGGCAAATGATGCAAGCAACGAAGTTTATTGTTAGTAAATTTTTTACAGGAGATGGAAAGATGATGTCCATCAGCTCTAATAATTTATATAATCTGATATAACCACAGTTCTATTTGCAATGGTTCGTTCCGCAACTAGAGTAGGAACAGGATATAAACCGCAAAAAGTCAAGTAAGTGATCAATAATTGGCCAGTGACCAAGTTCTCTGCAGTTAAAACTGCAATACTTCATGCCTTCGAGGAAAAAGCTGATATGCATTTGTTGTAACCGTTAAATTTCAGGATACAGGTTACGTTCGATTTCCCACTGTGCATACTGGTAAAAGTCTTCCAAATTGAAGGAACACCAATTTTGGGAAATTGGCGAACTCCAAAACCTGCATGGAGTGAATCTGCCTTTAATTTCTTAAAGAATTACAGATTATTCCAGGACTTTTTGTGGTACTTCCGTACTACTTCTTTAGTGACTGTAGACAGCAGAACCGGTAAATTATGGTGACTTGATTTACATAAAGTTGTTAATTTTTTTTTTATTTTTTATGAAAACCCCAAACACGAGAGGTGTTAGAACCTATAGTACTTAGTACCGTGCTTGGGTTGGACGTTTTTTCTTTTTCTTTTCTTTTTTTTTTTGGTAGTTGTTGGCGCATCGGCTTTTGTGGCCATAATGCACCTCCCAAGGTTTTTGCAGTACTTTGATATAAGCCCGAGGCGGGATTCCAACCCGCGACCTTTGGGTTGCCAGGCAGGCACTTTACCCACCCGGCTAGCCCGGTCGGCCGGGTTGGAGGTTGAGAAGACGAGAGAAGATATTTGTTGACATTGGACTTGAACTTCTAAAGACTAATTTTCAGGAAATGCGTATGAAGGAAGGTTGTTCCAGAAAACGGCAGTTGAATGAATAAACGAGGAAGATGAAAAGTTGGTTCTGTGAGTTTGAAGTTGGACAGTAAATGGATATTGGCTGGTGGCTGCATGTGTTCGGACTGTTTTGAAAGAGAGAGCGGGAATTATAGAAGCCAATTCAGAAGAACAGTGTCCATGGAAGTATCTGTAGAAAAGGCATGCAGCAGAAACAGTACGTCTATGAGACAGCGAGTGAAGAGATTCTGTTAAAGTTAGTCGTTAATTAACCTAACTGCTCTCTTCTGAATGGAATCTAGAAGCCTGAGAGAGGTTTTGGGGGCACCGGCCCAGATGTGGGAACAATATTCCATGGGCGGATTTGCGATTTGTACAGAGTGAACAGTGTTTGGAAGAAATTTAACGCCGAGAGCGAAAGAGAAAACCAAGTTTTTTAATGCAGAGGAAGCAATATTTGTAATTTGCTTGCGCCAAGAGAGATTAGAAGTCAGGGTAATCCCCAAAAGAGATATATGAACTTGCATAGAAATCGGAGTGTCACAAAAGATAGGAGCAGAAGAATCCTTTTTGCGAGATACAAGACTGAGTTTTAGAAGGATTGAAATCAACTAAGTTGTCTTTGCCCCACTGGAGAATTACGTGGAGATCGGCATTTAAGGAATTGGTAGCGGATATGCGAGAAGTTGAAGCTGATAGAGCAGGGCAAGGTTTCTCAAAATGGATAGTAGAATGCACTTCCTAGTTCATTTGATTACACATTTCTTATTTGTTAAGGTTTAGTCTTTTACTAATAGAAATAGGTATTAGAAGACATCAAGTAAAGATTAAATTTTTTACAGCTTTAAATAATTTTACGTTAGTTTTAGTTAATAAGATTAATAATTACAATTAAATAAATTACCATTAGGTATATGGTAATTATGAATACTTACACCGAGAGGCGGACTGGGTGAAAATTTCTTACCGGGGAAAACTTGTAGCGGCCTCATAGTAATGTTTATTGTGTATGGCCAAAATCACACCAGCCTCCATCGGCCTACGGCCCGATAAGTCTTAATGCCAGTCCGCCTCTGCTTACACCCTTGTGATGCTGTTCTCAGTGACACCATCAGCCTGACATACCAAAATCCAAATATTTAGCAACAACGAATACCCACAAAAACTCATAATGAGAACAATTCAAACAACAAAAGAGAAACAGCTAGTAAAGAACCAGAAAAAGAACACGAGTACATTAACTTCCCGTATATCCCCCAGTTTAGCGAACAGATTAAAAGCATAGCCAAATAATATGGGTTGTACACCAGATTTACAAGAACTAACACCAATAAATCTCCCCCTGCTTCACCCCCTGACAAAGACTCTCCACCCTGTGTACAATTTAATGCAAAGATTACCAAAAATCATAATGGACAAACCAGTACAGATTATTCAACAGAATTAAAGAACATAAATATGACAAAGCCCACTATTAAGTAACAGAATCGAATCCGGCTTTCTACGAGAACTGCTCAATCCTAACCACTGACAAATACAGAAAACGCAGACTATGCAACGAATCCTTTGTTGCCGAGATAACCAACAATATTAACCGGAACAAACGTATGCAGATTGACACCACATACATATTTTTAAAAGCAGAATATTAAAGCAGATAAAAAAAATAAATAAGAACCATAATAAATATAATCTCGAAAAAAGAATCCCCACCACCTCCTAACGTAATCTTGAACCCATCCACACAATTAAGACACTCAACGATTAGGCACAAGGTATCTAATCCTGCAACATCCAAATTCCTGTTCTCTTTCTAAACACCCTCACCCTCAGATGCAAACTAACTTATGATTGGGTTATCCTGGGAACCCTTAACCCGAAAACATTCTTAGTTTGAGAGTACAATGCAAGATGTATTATTTCTATTTGTTAAATTTCGGAGATCTCGGTTTATGCCTAAATGGATGTCAGATGAACTAATGAGGCTTGTGGCAGAGAAGAAAAATATATGGGATGCATATAAAGTATCAGGTGACACAAGCCTATTGGCAGATATACACTAGTCTGTAATCAAGTCACAAAGGAGGTTAGGCAGGCGAAGGCAGATTACGAGAAATCCTTAGCAAAGAATGTTTACATAAGTAAAGGGTTCTTTACATATGTAAACTCTAGAAGGAAGGGGATGAATAAGATTGGTCCACTTAACAAAGATGGTTTTACTATTGATGATCCTGCTCAAGTAGCTCATAAACTGAATGAGTATTTTGCATCTACATTCACACATGAGGAGTTATTCAATGAGGGGAATGCCAGAAGTTTATCAGACTTTAACAGGGAGCTAAGTGATTTTGTAATAACTGAGAGCAAAGTGGAGGAGAAATTGTTGAAGTTAAACATAAAAAAGGCACCTGGGGTGGATGGGATCTATCCAGTTATATTAAAGGAAGCAAGCAAACCCTTAGACATAATTATCAGAGCTTCCTTGGACTCGGGGGAGGTCCCAATGGAATCAACAACTGCAATGTATCACCAATTCACAAACGGGGTACAAAAGGTGACACAAGTAACTATATAGACCTGTTAGTTTAGTATTAGCATTAGTAAAGGCATACGATGCAAGAAAGCAAGTTTTGGCTGTTGCTACACAAAGCAAGTTTGTGTAGCCAAACTTGCCAAAAAAAAAAAAAAAAAAACAACCACTCCCTTTTCACCCATCCGTTCGTTCCAAATACCTGTCCAGCTCAACCTTAAATTTATTTAGCCTATCAACTTCCACAACAAGGGATGGAAGTCTGTTCCACCAACCAACTACCCGCTGGCTAAAGACAAACTTCTGCACATCTATCCTACATCTGTGTTTCCTCAATTTAAATTTATGCCCTCTCAGGTGATTATTCTGAGCAAGAGGTACAATCCCATCAGCATTGAGCATGCTCAAACCATTCAAGGCTTTATATACCTCAGTCAGATCACCTCGCAGGTGCCTAGTCTCCAGACACTGTAATATGCAAAATTTAAGCCTTTCTTTATAAGAGCAACCCTTTGTTCCATTCACTAATCTTGTTGCCCTTCTCTGTACTCGTTCCAACAGCTCAACATCCTTCTTAAAATGAGGCCCCCAGACCTGTATACAGTACTTAAGGGATGACCATTGCCTAATACAAGTGGATAACACCTCCTTATCCCTGCTAGAAAAATTCCTGTATATCATTGACAAGACACTGTGAGCTACTCTTGCAGATCTTCTGCACTGCTCAGAAAACTTCAAATTTTCCTACACAATTACCCCCAGGTCCTTTTCGTTCTCTACCACTGTCAGTGTAGTACCACAGAGTTGATACGTCACTGTGGGGTTACTGCTTCCGATATGTAGTACTTTACATTCGTCAATGTTAAACTTCATTTGCCACCTCTCAGCCCATCTACTCAACTTTTCAAGATCCTGTTGCAGCAGTGTACTGTCATTAGTGTCCTTAACAACCCTGCCAACCTCCGTATCGTCTGCAAATTTGGAGATTAAGCTTGATATACCATCATCAATATCATTTATAAATACAGAAAACAACAATGGACCCAACACTGAACCCTGAGGGACTCCACTAATAACATTAGTCCACGATGAGCTGTGTCTGTTGATTACCACTCTCTGTCTTCTCCCACTCAACCATCCCTTTATCCATAGGAGGAATTTGCCTCCAGGCCAATGCCACACTGCTCCAGTTTGTTCAGCAGTCTTTCATGTGCTGTAGTATCAAAAGCCTTTCTAAGATCCAAATATATGATATCAAGGTTATTCCCTGCATCCAGTTCCTTTGTGACCACATTATAGTATCCAATCAGATTGGTCAGACAAGACTTTCCCTTAACAAAACCATGCTGTGTCCGAGCGATAACTGAAGTCTTGTCTAGATGATCTTGCAATGCTTCTTTAACCAGTGCCTCCATTAATTTTCCTGTAACAAAAGTTAAACTAACAGGTCTATAATTACTTGTGTCGCCCTTTAATCCTTCTTTGTGAATTGGGGTCACATTTGCACTTCTCCAGTCCATGGGTACCTCCCCTGTCCAAAGAAGCTCTCATAATTATGGCTAAGGGTTTGCTTACTTCCTTTGCTGCCTCCTTTAATATAACTGGATAGATCCCATCCACCCCGGGTGCCTTTTTTATGTTTATCTTCAACAATTTTTCCTCCACTTTCCTCTTAGTTATTACAAAATCCTCTAGCTCACTGCCAGGGTTTAATTCACCTGTGACATTTCCCTCCCTGAATAACTCCTCATGGGTAAATGTAGATGCAATATACTCATTGAGTTTGTTAGCGACCTGAGCAGGATCAACAACAGTTGAACCATCAATATCCAGTGGACCAATCTGATTCATCCCCTTTTTTCTAGAGTTTACATAGGTAAAGAACTCTTTGTTGTTTTTCTTTGCATCCTTTGCCAAAGTTTTCTCATAATGTGCCTTTGCCTGCCTAATCTCCTTTGTGACTTGGTTACAGACCAGCTTATATCTATCATAGGCTTCCATGTCACCCATTAATTTATATGTATCCCATTAATTTTTCTTCTCTGCCACATGTCTCATTAGTTCTTCTGACATCCATTTAGGCCTAAACCTTGAACAATATTTCTTAGTTGGTATGTAAAGCCTAGTAGCTTCCGAGATTAATCCTTTGAATGCTTCTCATTTTGAATTTGCTGTTGGTAACATCATCAGTTGGTCCCACTGTACAGAATTTAAATACTGTCTCAGACCTCCGTAGTCGGAGGTCTTTTACGAAAGCAAAAATCGTTCCCTTTACCCCTGATGATAGTTACCTCTTTGAGTAAATCCCACTTCAGCACACTGTGGTCACTGCCACCTAGTGATTCCTTTATCTGCAGATTCTTAATGCATGAAGAATCACTACTGATTATCAAATGAAAAGTATTACTCCCTCTAGTTGCCTCCCGAACATGCTGATATAAAAAACAATCATCCAATAAATCCACAAAAGCCTTGCTAGTGTGCGAATGACCAACCCACAAATTCCAGTCAATATCTGGGAAATTAAAATCCCCCATTATAAGACTCTGATTTACTGGCCCACTCTATTTCTCTGTACAGTTTCTTATTATACTCATCAGAGTCATTAGGCCTATAGCACACTCCTACTCTCAATTTTGATCTCCCAATGCTTATGTCGCACCAAACTGATTCGACACTGCACTGTCCAGCGATGTCGACTGGTTTCACTTCCTTGGATTTTATGTGTTTCTTAACCGATACCATAATCCCTCCTCCCTTCCTATCCTGTCTATCCTTCCTGTACACATTGTACTCCCCAAATTCCAGTTTTGAATTCCTTATATCTGTGTGACACCAAGTCTGATATCCCAACAATATCTGCCTTTGATGTTTTGAGCAATACCTCAATTTTATCAAATTTATTTACTAAACTCCTAGCATTGCTGTACGTGCAAATATACATTCACCTGTTCCTATCCTTAGCTACAGTAACACAACCCATGTGTTTACTTGTACCGCAATGACTCCCAGCAGTTTCTGAAATACCCTGCATCTTGTTTTCCAGACTGCTGCTCGTTCCAATAGAAGCAGTGCAAGAATCACTTTCACTTCTGCCAGTGGCTACTGTTAATCTATTATTCCTTGTATCCCCCCAAGCCAGCAGTTTTCCGACCCACCAACACTGCCTCGACAGCATCAGGAAGTATTATTTCACCCTTTCTATTTAAGTGTATCTCATCCCTGTAGAAATAGAAGTAGTCTCTCCTGTTAACAAGGACAGACCAGGCTGAAAAAAATTCTACCCCTTGAGTCTTGCACAATCTTTCCAGGGCCGAATTGATTGACAACGCTCTCATCATATACTCCCTCCTATCGTGTCTGGGCAGAATTGTAGACAATTTCAAATTCAACCCTAATTCATGGCTTTTTTTCAACAGTGACCTGTACTTGTTAAGTAATTCCGTCGGTCTCCTACTTTTAATATCATTAGTGCTAACGTGTACAACTATATCACCTTTTGTGCCCTTAAAAAATGATATCCGCTCTACAACATCATCAACCTTTGCCCGTGGTATACATACCCTGTTCCTGTTTCACCTGTCCTTTTTACATAGCATGTTCCCCGTTTAATTAGTGTCCGGGGAAAATAATGGAATCACTGGTTAAAGAAGGATTGCCGGATCATCTAGACAAGACTGCAGTAATGGTTAAGACACAGCATGGGTTTGTTAAAGGGAGGTCTTGTCTGGCCAATTTGATTGGATACTATGATGTGGTTACAAAGCAACTGAATGCCAAAAATAAGTTTGATATCATATATTTGCATTTCAGGAAAGCTCTTGATACTGTTGCACATGGAAGATTGCTGTAAAAATTGGAGAGGTGTGGCATTAAGGGTAAGTTGCTACAATGGATGAACGGATGGTTGAGTGGGAAACGACAGAAAGTGGTAATCGATGGACGCTGCTCTTCATGGACAAATGTCATTAGTGGAGTTCCCCAGGGTTCGGTGTTGGGCCCATTGTTGTTTTTATTTTTATCAATGATATTGATGAAGGTATATCAGGTTTAATGTCCAAGTTTGCAGATAATGCAAAGGTTGGCAGGTTTTTTAACGACAGTAAAGACAGTATGCTACTCCAAATGGATCTAGATAAGTTCGGAAAATGGGCTGAGAAGTGGCAACCGAAGTTTAACTTTGAGAAATTCAAAGTACCTGCATATGGGTAGCAATAACCGAAGAGAAACGTACCAACTGTGTGGTATTACACCCAGGGAAGTGGAAAGTGAAAATGACCTGGGGGTAATTGTGCAGTCGAATATGAAGTTCGCTGAGAAGTGCAGTCGGGCTGCCAGGGCACATCATGGAGTCTTGTCAATGATTTATAGGAATTTTGGCAGGGACAGGGAAGTAATTATCCCGTGATACAAGGCAATGGTCAAGCCACACCTAGAGTACTGTGTACAGGTCTGGAAGCCTCATTTTAGGAAGGATGTAGAGTTGCTATGATGAGTACAAAGAAGTGCAACAAGATTGGTGAGGGGAACATAGGGATGCTCTTACCAAGACAGGCTTAAGTTCTGCAAATTGCAGCACCTGGAGAGTAAACACCTACAAGGTGATTTGATTGAGGTGAATAAGGCCTTGAATGGCATGAGCAAACTGAATGGTGATGGAATTTTTTCTCTTGCTCAGATTAAGAATCTGTGGGGGCACAGATTCAAATTGTGGAAAGACAGTTGTAGAATAGATGTGCGGAAATTTACCTTTAGCCAGCGGGTAGTTGAATGGTGGAATAGACTTCCATCCCTTGTTGTGGAAATTGATAGCCTAAATAAATTTAAGGCTTACCTGGACAGGTATTCGGAACGAATGGAGAGGTGAAATGGGATGGTTTTTTTTTTTTTTTTTTTTTTTGGCTGATGCTGCATGAGCTTGCTTTCTTGCATCGTATGCCCCTCATAATGCTATACATTAGGAGTCACGTTCTCCGCACACCTTGATATTATACCCTTCGACATGAGCTATGTTCGCTGCATGTGTGTAAACAGCACATTCTGTACGAAAGAGGTCAGCATCGCTTTCGGTCCTATTGTTCGCATGGCATGGCATCACTGTGATCATAATCAATCTTCTCTTCCTCTTCATACCGGGCGGGACAGACCCGAGTTCTAACGCCGTTTATGACGCTACGAACTTTTATGGCCATTTTTACCCCGTTCCTGAGCATGCTGGTCTCGGTCGTGGTTAGCAAGCTTCCCCCTTCCCCCGAATTAGGGTTTTGTTTTTCAATAAAACGGGCAAATCGACCAGAGAACAGATGCAGTTTATGGACATATTGCACGTGAGCAGATTTGGTTGGCCCTAACATGGCAATTTTTGTTTGGTATCTAAAGAGTTCAGGCCTCCCTAGCCGCGTGGTCAGGAGAGGAAGTGCAGTAGCACACGTTTCATTGAATAGACCGGAGTTCAAGTCCCTGACTTCTAAATACAGTTGATCTGCCAACCCGCAGTGGACCAGCATGGCAGATTATGGTCCATTTCCTCCCTCACATGAATCGTTGACATGTAGACATGTATAGTATCTTATGTAGGACGGCACCTGAACGAAAGTTCAACTCCGTCTTTGTACACTGTGATGGTTACAGAAAGCACTGTAACAGGCCAGAAATGTGTGTAACGTTATGTTCGTGCAGTGTGTGTGTTGTTGTGTTGTTTAGTTGTTTCTGGCCGTTTTGTCACCAGGCAGGCGATCACCTGGAAAGCCTGCCCAGTGTCCGTCTACACCACGGGGAGGTAGGTCACAACTGCGCAAGAACCATGGCCAACCTCAACAGTCACGTACTGAATATCCAAAGAGGGTTTGGAGCCATTCAAAAGAACCCCGTGCCAGCAAGCCGGCAACAGTGCGCGCGCACACGCACACACACACACACACACACACACACACACACACACACACACACACACACACACACTCCCAGGAGACAGGACAGCAGAAGACGAAGAAATAAGGATGAGAATAGCATAAAGTAAAAAAAAAAAAAAATAATAATAATAATAACAATAAATAAATAAAATAAAAAATAAATAATAAATAAAAAAATAAAAAATAAATAAAAGTAAAAAATAAATAAATAAAATAAAATAATAATAATAATAAAAAAAAAAAATATATATATATATATATAAATATATATATATATAAGAAGAAAAAAAAAATATATATATATAGAAAATATATGTATTAAAAAAAAAAAAAAAGTAAAATAAAATCTTTATCCATTTCTTGCCCACATCTTTATGTAGTGCTGCCCAAACTGGTCCACAAAGAGAAAGAGTGATTGTCAAACAGAAGTAGTAGTGTCATTCAATCATGATCGGCAGGAACAAATTCTAGATATAATTCTGAATTCTGTTAATCTGGATTGATGTCAGAAGTCTCTGGTAGATGACGGTATCACTGAGCAGAGGTTTAGTTGAAGAGTCTTGATAAAGGATGAGTCAGAGAAGTGCAGCATCTGTTAAAATCTTTGCGTGGTCTTGAAAGCCACAACAATTTTGTATATGACGTCATCAGGACGACGAGGCAGCGCACAGTTGTATTATGATTTATGATGCATTTTCAGTTTCATTTCTTGAATTAACATTGAGGTTGAGAGACTTCCTGCGATTAAAAGCAGCATTGCAGAAGGTTTGAAGGGCCTGGAAATTGTTGACAGAAATGAGTATCTTCTCACCTCCGGGACACAAGTTTGGTACTGTTGCCTTAAGAGCCGATCTTAGATCCTCGTAAATGGAGCATTCAAAAAGTACGTGAGGAGAGTCTTCCGGTAGCCCACATTGACAGGAGACTGTATTGGAAAGTCTGAATTGGTAGAGTTTTGCGTTAAGCGAACCATACCCAGTTAGTATGTAGGAGGTAAACAGTGAGGGTGAAAACCATTTTCTGGTGGATGATGAGAGTAGTGCAGTTACGGCGGGAACGAAGTTTTTGGTGATAGCTCCTTTTTCGGTAGAATTCCATCTATTCTGCCAGGTGTTCACTAACAAATTCCAGCATCTGGCTCTCTCAGTTTTGGGATCAGTCTGAGGGTTAACAATGATTCCCTGAAATTCCGCAGAAATCCTTTGCGGATGTAAAAGCAAAGCCCTCTAAACACAACATGCAAGTCAAGTGGTATGGTGCCTGCAAGAGTCTGTAAAGCTGGAGTTGATACTGTTCGGCAAACGTGAAGTAGGCTGAGGAGAAAGCAACGTTGAATAGTGGATAACTTGGTTTGTACTGTTTTGAGTGCAGTACGTCTAAACCAAAGGCTGGCAGCGTAGGTTGTAATTGGGATTATGGCAGCATTATAAAATAGATGTAGGGTTTTAGTGTTCGGTCCCCAGTCTTGTCTGGTAATTTGGAGCAGCATTGCGGTAAAACTCTTAACTTTGACGGACAGATGTTGAATATGCTCAGTAAAAGAAAAACGGTCGTCGATGATGACTCCTAAAAATTTGGTGCTTCGGATTTGGTGCAACATGAATCGTTGAGGATGCTTCTATCCTGCAGTGGATTGATAATGGCTGCAGTTTACCTTTTACCTAAAGAGTTCAGTGCTCCCAGTTACTCTGCACGCTGCGTAAATTTGTGAGTCTTACTGGCTGTGCCATGGCACGTTGAGTATTGAAATGTGTTAATAACAAACATCTTCCTGGCTAGCTGCGCACTACTCGGTACTAGAGAACCGGTACAAAGACTACCTGATCTGATTAGTTTTAAGTAGTTGGTGTGAATTAAGAAATGAGCAAGAAGAAATCATCACCCTTTTTCTTGGAAACGCATGAGTGTTATCTCGCCACTAGCTCTTAGATTAACTCAGGCTTTCGTGACGTCATCTTTCTTCATCTTTCGTGACGTCATCTTTCCTATCTTCTTCCATCTTCTCACCTAGTAGCGTATGCCGATGATATTTCCATCCTGATCACAGATAAAGACCCTAATCAGCTTCAACTCAAAATCTCTGCCTTGCTCTCTGTGATGCATAGTTGGCTTCAAAAGAATCAGCTTATACTGAATCCAGCAAAATCAAAATACATGGTTTAGAACGAAAAACAAACCACTAAATATTGATTTAGACGTAATATACAAAGAAAAACAACTTGAAAGGGTGAATGAAACCAAGTTTCTCGGAATCTGACTAGATGATAAGCTAAGTTGGGCAAAACAGATGATAACCCTACGAAAGAAAACCTCGGCACTAGCGGGAATACTTGCCAGGGCCTCTGCCTGGGTGTCTCCTTCCCTTCTCAGACTAGTATTCCTTTCTTTAATTCAGCCGCTCCTCACCTATGGAATCATCTCATGGGGTACCACCAGCCAAGAAAACTTTGCAAGAATCAACTCCATTCTCGATCGATGCGTTCGTTCAATTTTGTGCCTTCCGTGGAACGCATCGGTTAGTTCGAGATACAAGGAAGTGAGACTCCTCACCATCTACCAACTGCTACAGAAAGCCGAGGCGGTCTTTGTTTATAATACATTGAAGACACCAGAGTTTCCACCTCTCTTCAGATCCTTTTTCATAACCATAAATGAAGAAGAAATATCGTACAATCTAAGAAATGAAGCCAACCTGAAGATTCCGCTTTTCAGAAAAGCCATAGGTCAGAAAAGTATAAAATACAGAGGTGCTAAACCCTGGAACAAACTTCCTGCAAAAATCAAAAATGTCACTTCACTAAATCAATTCAAGAAACTACTAATTGAACACATCACCAGGGATGTCTGGTGATGTGTTCAATTACCTTCCACTGAACTCCTGGATTTTAAAATACACCAACAAAATGTTCACAATGATATTATAAGTAGTGATGCTTTCTGAAGTATTCTGTAAAGAAATGTACAAAAAAACTCCAATTTATTTCTGTCTTTTCTCTTAAACATTACCTGTAAAATTCCAGAACTGTATATTTTTCAATTGTATATTTGTATATTCATCGTTTTTAAGGGAACACCCCTAAAAAGCCATTGGCTTATGTGTTCTCCCTCCTATTTTGCTGTTATCTCCCAAAAAGTGTAACATAAAATAGGGATAAATAAATTATTATTATTATTATATCTTATCTTCTTAAAAATGGTTGATAGATTTTTTACTGGCAAAGGCGCTCCCATTAATTCGAGTCTTACTAAGTGTTGATCTACAAAAACGTGTGGCCAATTCTTGCTACAGGAGAGCAGTGGCTCCGGTTCTGTCAGGCTCGTGGCTGATCTACATGCCTTCACTTTGATTGCATGACTCTGAGTTATATGGACAACTAGAATAATCGGCCCATCGATGAGCGCAAAGATACTAAAAAAGCTCGATTGCTCCTCGTGTATATAAACAATTTCTGTAAGTCTCTTAACCCGAACAGTTAATCTAAAGAAATTGATGTATGGGGATGAACAAATTTCCTTAATGTGCTTGACGATAAAAACCGTAATGTGCAGTGTACCTGAATGTTTTCAATACAATAAATGTGACTTAATAAGACATTTAAATATATTATATATTTAAATGTCTTAAGTGTTACTCGTGTTCCTAATGCACCTTACATTAGGAGCCTTCTAAATGGATCTTGCACCTGAACGAATAGGCTGTGCTGAATCTTTAAATTGAACTGTTTATCATAATGGACTCCTACAGTCGTGTGTAAAATGTGCATTTCTAATATCAGTGCGTTTGTATCCATACCCAGTATACTGTCATGCACTGCCCGTACGGCGCCTCAGTAGCCAGGTGGACAGGAGCAGCAGTGCGTAGCACACGCTTCTTGATTAGACCGGAGTTCGAGCCCGTGACCACCAAATACGGAGGATGTGGAAAGGTCAGGGAATTTAGGAGCATTAACAACTAAGGCCATATTGCTCCGGGGAATGACCACAGCACATCCCCGGAGCAATATGGCCTTAGTTGTTAATGCTCCTAAAAACTAAAAAACCAAATCAAACTGCCCATACACAGTATGTCAGATGTTTTTTACGAATCCTTTTCCCCCTTTTATCCCCTAAAAGCTAATTCTCATATCCTCACTTACACCTAAATCAATACCTCTTTAATAAATGTATTATTCATGGCACTTCTGCTGTGAGGCCTCTTTGTTTTCTACAAAATGTAATATTTGCAGTATAAAAAATTGATATATTTATTCATTATGAGCAACATGAAATCCATGTCACATGGGTTACGCAGGAATTTTTTTTGACGATATATTGGCTTATATTACCCATCTTTGGGTAAATTCGATTGGAAATTTTGGTGAAACTCAAGCAGTTGTTCTTTCTAAAACTTTTAATTGTGTTTGGCATAAAGATCCTAACTTGAAGGTTTGTTAAACCATATTACGGCGATTGGATTAAGAAACTGTTAACATTGGAATATTTTCAGGAAATGCACAAGAAGGATGGCCATTTTCCAGAGGCATAAATAAAAAAAAGAGTTAGTTCGGAGACTTTTGAATTGAACTTTGGCTAGATAATGGCGAATAATTTAAATGTAAAAAAAAAAACAAAAAAAAAAAAAAACAGACTATGCGACCGTGCACAGTTTTTGGAAACTGCGTACTCGTGTGTATATGAAATTTCTACTTTCATCAAAGCATTAGACTTCAGCTCAGCAAAGAAAATAGCGTTTTGTTGTTGTTTTTGTACGAAATGCAAAGACAGCTACCGATGATTATCAGCGTCGAGCTGCAGATGTAATAACACCAATCAATAAATGTAATTGAGATCGGAAGGGAAAAGGAGTTTAAAGAGCTACAGCCACGATCCATATACACACACAGCCACTGCGGCAATTGCAATGATTCACTGATCAGCAGGCGGTAGATGTAGGTGCATTATCGTCTGGGTGCCGTCTAATGCAAAGCAGGTGTGTCGGATTACCTCTTAATTAATCTCCACCTCCATCACCGATGTGAAAACAAAGTGAAAACAATGCGTTGACACGGCAACAGCAGCTGTCTCCGTGTATGCTGACGAGTCAAAGAGGAACTGCAGTGAAAGCTTTTATTACAACTATGCGAGAGTGGAACGACTTACTGCGATATGGTCTGAGAATGGTTATCATTCTCAGACCATATCACAGAATTGCAGATCTCCCATTTTATTAGGCAAAAGTCTTCCGTTTCAAAACTCTTCTGCGCAGTGTTTTCATATATTTTTTTAAAAATTCATATTTCTGATTGAACCAAATTGCCTAAATAACTCAGGCTAATTGCCGAATTTCCCAGGCTAACAGTAGAAAAATTGCTTCTAGTTCAAACGGTAGTCGATTATTCTGATCTCTTGTCAAGGTTATTGGCCGCATCTTTTATTCAATCTCTACTACTACCAATTGCCAACTCAGCTAAAGATAAACCCGACCTATTAGCATCCTACTTTTCTTCTAACACTTGAATTGACGATCTTGGTAAACCACTTCTTGTATTCCCAGTGCCTCCTGTGATCTTCCATTAAAATGATGTCGGACGAATTTTCAATAATTTTGATGCCAAGAAAGATCGAAGTCTTGATGGTATTTTTCCATTTGATTTCAAAACTTGTGCTCCTGGGCTTCCAATGGAAAAGTTTGGCGAAACTCAAGCAATTGCTCTTGACATTTCAAAGGCTTTTGATCATGTTTGGCATAAAGGTCTTCTAAATAAGCTTCCACTTATGGTTTTTCAACTGTTTCTTGTAATTGGGTATCCAGTTTTTTTTCTAACCACTCACTGTGGGTGATGGTTCTCTGTGTTCTAACTTCTCCACTAATGCTGGTGTTCCCCAGGTTTCAGTTCTTTCTCGCGCTCTTTTCCTCTTGTATATTATGGCCCTTCTTTCATTGATTGGAAATCTTATCCATAGTTTTTCTGATGTTAGGATATTGCATTTCACCTACCATTTTGAGAAACCTTGCCTTGCAAAAATAGCATCAACTTCTCTAATATCCACTACCTATTCCTTAAATGCTGACCTCCAGGGAATTCTCCAGTGGGACAAAGATGACTTAGTTCATTTCAATCCTTCTAAAACGCAGTCCATTCTGTATCTCACAAAAAGGATTCTTCTGCTCCTATGCTTATCTTGGATGATATTTAATTTCTAGACAAGATACATTTCTCTATTAGGGATTAAACTCTCTTGGCATAAGCACATCACAAATATTTCTTACTCTGCATCATCTAAAAAACTGGATTTTCTCTTCGCTCTCGACGTTACTCTTTTCCTAAATAGATTCTCACTCTACAGATCTCAAATCTGACCTACCATGGAATATTGTTTCCACATTTGGGGCAGCCCACCCCCGAAATTCTCCCAGGCTTCTAGACACCATTTAAAAGTGGACAGTTGGGTTAATTAATGACTCATCTCTAACAGAGGCTCTCCACTCTCTGTCTCACGTCCACTCTCTGTTCCGCGTTCTGTTTCTGCTGCATGCCTTTACTGTTGACATTTCCATGGGTACTGTTATTTTGAACTGTCTTCTATAATCCCCCCTCTCTCTGTCTCTTCAAAACCAGTACAGATAAGTGCTGGAACCAGTCAGTATCCTTTTACTGTCCAGTTTCAAATCACAGAACCAACTTTTCTTCTTCCTTATTTATTTTTACACCCTCCCTTTTTCGAAATCACACACATTTCTTGCAAATTACAATGTACAGAAATTCAAGTCTAATGTCAATAAATATCTTCTTTCACCTCAACCTTCAACTCACGCAAGGTAATGAGTACTATAGGTTCTAATAACTTTTGCTTTTGGAGTTTTCATTAAAAAAAATTTCCTATATTGTCATAAAAGTACCATGATGCAACTAAGAGTAAATAGTTGTCGGAATAATTTATATTTAGCAGCTGCAAATAATATTTTTTATTGATCAGGACATTTATATCAACGATATTCCTATGATATGAAAGTCTTTTCTACAATCAAACTAGACTCAGCTATTTTCATTTGGCTCTCTCGACATATTCGCTAATTGGACAAATGTGACAATGGGCACGATGCCAATTTGGAATAGGGATCAGCACTGACATTGAAGGCCAAGGAAAAGGAACAGAACCACACACTATGTCATTAACAAAGTGCCTGTCAACAGTCACCTCCTTCAAGGACCTCGTTATAAATTCGATTTACATATTAGCAACGTTGTCAATGAAGTACGCAACAACAGTTTAAAAAAAAAAAAAAAAAAAAAGACGAGAAAAAAGCAAATCTGCAAAAACTTGGCTGCCAAATTATTTTGTTCGATAGACCAACTTTTACTAATTCTTGAATTCGGCTCCTCATCAAAGCTTGAAAGTTAAATGACATCTAAACAACGCAAAAGAGATTTGCCTATTAATTTATTCGTCGTACCTCATCAGAAGGTACTATTTTTTATTATGCAATCCCTCAGTAAAAGAAGGTTAATTACTGATATCATGCTTCTCAATAAAATACATATATTTGATTAATCATTTAATTTGTGGAATGGACATATCTAGACAGGATAACCTGCATTCCTAGCCATTGTTTTGCATGGAACATTTTCTTGCATCCAACTGTTTTATAACTTCGTTATAATAATTAACTAGATTGGTCAGTTAAGATTCCTCTTCATGAACCCATACCTATGCTGTTGTATTTTTACCGGTATCCATACTCCACGATCTTTTGCACTAAAGTCAAATTCACTGTCTATAATTTCAATCACATCTTTTTTACCTCCTTTGTTGTCTTGGGAGGCATTAGTACTTCTCTTCTCCAGGAAAATGGTCCCGCAGTCTAATCATGGTTTCATTAGACCATGGTCATGATCTTTGATGAGATCATAATATTATGCATACCTCTTCCAGTTGAAACAACGATAACTTTTAAGCAAAGAATCTTCCTCTTAAAAATTCAACTAAAATTATAAAAAAATATCTCAATTATACTGTGCGAGGTTAAACTCTAATTTCGGTAATTTCTGCCAAACTGATAGTCCTGAAAGAGAGAAATTCAAATTTATAATATGAATTTCTCTTTTGCTTAATGACTTGTACCCAGAATCATTTGTTCTATTATAATTTTTTGAAACTTTATTATTTTATCCATTTAAGAATAATTCAAAATTGTTAATTATGTTAGTCCCTTCGGTGGCAGAATTTGCTAGTGTCCAGTTTATTAGAGACGGGATTTTCACCTGCTCGTACCCAGATTTGGGCTTCCTGGGTACGGGAACTGCTGGCATCCACTGGTATTACACTACTCCAGTGGATGCGGGATTCTTTGTGGTATTCGCCACTGTATGTGATTATAGGAGACTGCTGCACCCATACGACTTGCGCTTCCTCCTATGGGTGCTAGTAATAATACAATTAGTTTAGTACGCATATAATTGGTCCACCTCCTCGCAGCTTGGTCGAGTACTGGGAAGCAGCCTTCCTGGTGATCGCTGCTTCCTGGTAGCTAAGTGGACAGAAACAACACAACAACACACACACGCAAACTACACAGACATGTAGACACATATAGTATCTTATGTAGATGGCACCTGAAGTTCAACTCTGCTTTTGTACACAGATCACTGTAAATGGCCAGAAATGTGTATAATATTATGTTTGTGCAGTGTGTGTGTTTTTGTGTTGTTTCTGGCCGTTTTGTTACCAGGCAGGCGATTACCTGGAAAGCCTGTCCAGTGTCCGTCTACACCACGAGAGGTAGGCCACAACTACGCATGTAGTTGTGGCCTACCTCCCTATGTACCCGGTCAACTTCAACAATCGCGCACTGAATGTCCAAAGCGAGTTTGGAATCATTCAAAAAGAACCCCCATGCCGGCAACAGCGCGCGTACACGCGTACACACACACACACACACACACACACACACACACACACACACACACACACACACACACACACACACACACACACACACACACTCATTCCCAGGAGGCAGGACAACAAAAGACGAAGAAATGAAGAAAATAGCATAAAGTAAAAAAAATAATAATAAAATAAATGTCTTTATTCATGTCTTTGTCCACGTCTTTTTCCAGTGCTGCCCAAAGTTGCCCACAAAGAAAAAAGGTGGATGGTCAAACAGAAATAGTAATGTATCCAAAAACAAGATCTTCAAGGCAGGAACATGTTATAGATATAAATCTGTTCTGTTAATCTGGAGTGGTATCAGAAGTCACTGGTTGATGACGGTATCAATGAGCAGAGGAAGGATTTAGTTGCAGAGAGTCTTGATAAAGGATGGGCCAGAAAAAAGTGGCGCATCTGTTAAAACCTTTTCGTGTTCTTGAAAACCACAACAGTTTTGTATATGACGTCATCAGGACGACAGACGAAGCAACAGGCTGGATTATGATTTATGATCTGTTTTCAGTTTGATTTCTTGAATTAACATTGAAGTTGAAAGTCTTCCTGCGATTAAAAGCAGCACCACAAACATAGCACTACACTCATTTCTGGCCATTGTACAGAGTTTATATCATCACAGAGAACCATGGCGGAGTTGAACTAATGTTTAGGGGCCGCCTTATATAAGACACAGCACTTGCCCACATATAAGAGGAAATTTGTTAAACGTAATAAGTAGCCTTCTCGAACAAAGACAACTTACTGTTAAGCACCAAAAGCTTCAATCTTGCTTTACCATGTCGCCACAGGGCGGTGGGGGGGGGGGTCTTTAGACTGCCTTCTTCCCGGTCGCCCTAGACCTAGAGCCGTTTCCTGCTCGGAACTGCAATTTTATAACATATGCTGACGATGTGAAATCCTTTATCACGTCTACGAATCAGCAGAAGGTATTTTCCAGATGGCGAATAGCACAATCTGAGAATTCGAGATCTATCTGGATTGCATTGGGCTCCATATTAATGCACAGAAGTCTGCCCAAATTACCGTAACTAACAAGCAGAAGAAAAATGACATCTCGATCTTTGTGAACAGGTCTAGTGTGGCAAAAATGCACTCTCACCTAGACCTGGGTCTTAAGTGGGACGACAGACTCACTTTTGCTCAACACTTCGCTCAAACGAAGACAAAAATATACGCTGCTTTATGTGCTCCTTGACAAGAATTTGTAGGAATTAGGGACCCTCGGCTAGCGACCAAGTACATTTTAAAGTGTCCTTCCGATTCCAGTGTATGCCTCTCAAATTTGGTCCTCAGCTGCTGATTCACATTAATATTTAACTCTCTGCAAATAAATGCCGAAAAACTCTGTGAGGATGCAACATATCGGAATGAGATCTTCCAGAATTCTTATAGACTTACCGAAATATGAATGAGCTGTAATGTAACAACATACGAAAGAGTTGCGACTAAATGAAACTGTGTTTAATGCATCATAAGTGAAACTTTCTACTTTCAAAAAAAGAATATTTGATAAACTATTGACTGGAAAAATATGCCCTCTTTAACAATTGTGTAAATGTATAATTTATATATGGAATTACTGATTTGTAAATATATGATTTGCATAATGTATATATAGACTTATTAATGTGTAAGTGTATATAATATTTCGGGGCGAGACTACGTGTTCAGTATATGTAACCCACTGCCCGTAGTACCTGTAACCTGCTATGTAAGTAGCACCCTCCTGGCACTTAGCAGTCCCGGAGTGATTCCTTTTGTGTTATAAACAGATGATAATAATCCACGTTACTTAATGTGGTCTCAGAGAAATTATAAGGTATTTGGAGGACTGTTAGCTGTTTCTGCGGCCAGAAGGATTTAAACTAAGTTGGTAATGCAGTGGTGGTCTTAATTCTCAAACTTGTCTTTGCAAACAGTTGCCCTTCCGTTGCGCCATTTTCAAATAGAAGCCCTCGGCAAAAGGTTAATTGGCCTTTTGTTTAAAAGCACTAGCTGGTGATTGATTGATTGATTGATTGCTTGCTTGTTTGTTGTAGAATTTTAGGCGCATCAGCAACTTAGGCCATATTGTGCTCTGTGGTGGGTTTGTTGGACGAAAAAACTCTAGTTTCCGGGAGAAGAAATCGCGTTACGCGCGCTTGAAAAAGGCCCATAAAAATTCCTCGCGTCATTGCCGGGATTCGAACTCGGGTCCTTTACACCAAGTGGGGGGAGGTGATTCTACTGATTGTTCTACCTACCTTTTCTCGCATGAAATAGCAGGTATTCTATTATGAAAACACTCAGGCAAAAGAGATAGCTTTAGCAGTACAGTATTACAACTTTGCAGCTCTGATTTCATTGAAGTTTACGATTGAACACTAAATCAGAAAACAGCAGGATTGGGCAGCACGGACAAACTAAAGTCATGGCACGATTGAATAGTATTTTTTTTTTTTTTTCCTTTTTAAATGGACCACAATGAACAGTAAGAGTAATGGGTGCCGGGGTAAAGTTATACACTTAAAATTGATTGGAGTTTCTGGAGGAAATAACAGTCAGTGTGATAAACCGTACCTACTTCATGAAAAGGTAAAAAACTGAATGAAAAAATATTTCAACCATTTTCCAATTTCTGTATTTTGGCTATAGTGGTTCCTGAGGCTCTTCGCCCTCTGTATTCTCTGGTACCAATCCTGCCCAAGGTGGAAACGACAACTTGCTGTTTGGCAATCGGGAAATACGCTGAATTCTGCTGAATGAGCACTTCTTTCGAAGTCCAAATAAATTAGTAAGGTTTAGTTCGTGACAAGTAAGTTTCGTACAAATTTCACACTTCACTGCAAGCGTTACTTGATTTTGGCTGCAGGCAAGTAAAAACCATTCTTCCCTACTTGGACAGTACAACCGGTGAAAAAAATTTAGAAAATAAGAAAACGTGCTATCGGTGGGGTTTCTTCTGTTGAGTTTCTTAAACTTTCCATTTTTACTTTATTGACAACATTCTTTATTGACAATCGGTTACAATGCATATGAGTAAACTTTTCGCCAGCCTGTAGCCAACTGATTTTGTGTCATACAATTGAATTAGTATTAGTGTTAGTATTTTAGTATTAGTAACGGCCGCATGGTGCAAGAAAGCCTATGGCTTATGCTGCACCAACCAAAAAAAAAAAAAAAATCCGAACAAAATAATGATAAAAACAAAAAAATAAATAAATAAATAAATAAATAATAATAATTAATAAATAAAAATAAAATAAAATAAAAAATAAATAAAAAGTAAATTAAACCTATCATCCTATGCGCTTCCCTTACCCGAAAGTAGTATCCAGATGACCTTTGAATTTCCCCAAACTGCCCAAGTGAATAAGTTTTTTTGGGATTACTGTTTCCCAATGAGCACTTACAATAAATTTTAGTAAGGTTAGTTACCTTACACTTTGTTGGGTTAAAGCATCATTTAAATTTTTTGGTAAAGTACACACTTGTTTTACTTGTTGCATCAGTTATTACTTTTCTTAGGAGATGAAGATCAGAATGAACAATATCAGAAGAGGTATTTCTTTGGGGTCTCTCGTTTAGATTTTCCTGTGCTTTTCGTTTAAGAACTGAACAGCTTTTTTTTCTTTTTTTTTTTTTTTTACAGTTTCTTAAATTATCGGAGAGAAGAGAGAGAGAACAGGTTGGTTGTGTCCATGTCGCGTTTCTTTTCCTTATCATCGGTAACATTACATTTGCACTTTCTATTAGTGCGCTGAAAAACTCAACTTCCATCTTGTAAGATTTTTGTATTCATAATTTTCGATCAAAATTCAACGTTTACCTCTTTGTGTTTCAGCCAATTTTAACTTCAGTACTACAATTGTGGTAGCTTGCCGTCGACTTTGATACAAATGCAACTTAGAACAGATTAATTTATGACTAATTGGTAATAAAAAAGATGTAGTGCCCAATGTACAGGATTTAAACGAATTTCCGAATTGTGCTGGATTTTACACAGGTAAATTTTCTGTCGTTTGTGTTATCATCGATGAATTCAATGAGCCGTTGGGATACTAATTGTTTTCTATTAGACTATCCGAGCATAGACCTGTTCGGGTATGGAGTTGGGAGGTGGTAATGACTCGAGGCGTGATGCTTGTTTTGTGTGTCTCACAGGATTCGTCCTCTTGACGACAACGCCATTTTAGCTCCTCCCAAAGAATATAATCGAGACGACAAAACTGTGTACAGTACTTAATTAGAACGCCATCGGGTTTTATTTTTTAAGATGTTCGCCGCTATTCACACGACACATGAGCTGTGTGCGCAACTGGTGCTTTTAATTGCATTACATCTACGTGCTGCCGATAAGAGCAGTCCTTGATAAAGTACTTCATTATTTCCTGCTATTTAATGCTCCGTGTGTCTTCTCTCGGCACGTGCTGAACGAAGCGAGCATAAAATTGCCATATGACTGCAGGAATATACGTATTTAGTGGGACGAAACCGTTTCCAAGTCTTCTTTCATCGTTAAAGATAACGCCTCTTTCAGACCTCCGGGTGCATCCTTGTTTATATCCATATATTTTATTATTGTTATTGCGTCGACAATTTGTTATTGTGCGTTTTATCGTTAGATCTTAACAAGGTTTAGTCGTAAAAAAAGCAGGGTATACCGGGAAAAAAAAAAAGAGAGAGAGAGAGAGAGAGAGAGAGAGAGAGAGAGAGAGAGAGAGAGAGAGAGAGGGTAGATGTATAACGTATGTAAAAGTAAGGCAGCATTAAATTGATATCAATTTAATGCTTTGGCTATCTTTTGGTTTACACATTTGCTCTGACTCATCACTCTCTTTGGCCGGAGTCAATGCCTCGTGTTACTACACTCGATAGATAAATGATCCAAGGGATCTTTCTGGTGTGCAGTAGTGGAAACTTTGCCTGAAGCATATTTAAAGTCTGAAGATGTCTCGTGTATCTTTGCCGGAAATTCCGTTGACTGTCTGATGTCTGGCAGGCTGATGAACAGTAACAAGAATAGTATTTCACCATCTAGTGCGAGAAGCCTCAGGCTTTTGCTGCACTGACTAAAAAAAAAAAAGAAAACACCAAATAGATAAGCTTCCCTCCTCACATAGGTAACTATCCGGTTGACCTTTGAATTTATCGTTAACTGTCAGCCTCAACTACATGCGAGGGCAACTTTTCCTGAAATCAACGACTCGCTGGCTAAACGAACACTTTCTACAATCTAGTCTAAAACTTCAACCCCTGTAATTTGAATTTATGGCCTCTAGTTCTAGAATTGTTTAGAACAGGTAAGAATTCCATCTTCATTCATTTTACTAATCTCTTTCAGAGACTTATAAACCTGAATCAGGTCACCTCTGAGGTGCCTAGTTGCCAAGCTGTGTAGCCCACATAATCGGAGTCTTTCCTCATACGGTCGTCCTTCTGCCGATCTCACCATTCGAGTTGCCCGTCTTTGGATCCTTTCAAGAAGCTCAACGTCTTTTTTCAGATGAAGTCTCCATACTTAGATAGTGTTCCAAATGGCCTTATACAGTGGGATTATGATCTCTCTTTTTTCACAGGATAACGTTCGATAAATACTAATGGCCAATACCACTGCCCCGAGCCAGTTAGGTCAATCGAAACCGTACGAATGAAAAGCCTGGTCACTGGGACACTATCCGTTATTTCCAAACTCCATTAAATTGCGAGGATTGAATGTATCATGTACGAGATAAGTGGGGCTAAACAGCATAGAAAAAATTACGGCTGAAAAATGTAGATTTGTGCATCACGATTAGATGGCGAATAGCCAGTAATTGGAAATGCATTATACATTACGTTACCAAAAGTATTGGATAGTACGATTACATTGCTACAGGACTATTGGGGCACTTCACAGCTTGTAAAATCAAAATTTGTATGGTTTACTTCGCTCTCGACTTCGATCATGGCCACTTTTTGCTCTCACTGAAGACCAAGCGCCGATTTCTTGGCGCCATGATTTTGGTTTAATTTACTGACAAATATCGTGCGGTTCTTCCTAAGTTGCTAATATCTTTTTGAATTGTACATCTCCAGAATATGTGAATCCACTATACATTTAAAAAACCGGATACACCCAGGACAGCTGTTTCCGTATAGTCTCAATATATATAATTTATATTTATTTATAATTTATCCCGTCCATTTGGCGCTGCTTTCATCACATGGACGATGTTGAGTGTGCGGTAGTCCGGAGAACGCTTTGCAAAAGATTGCGACCTTCCCCCCAAACTGTAAAACACCGTGATAAAAGTTTGATGGCTGCTTTTTGCAGTATGGCCGTTGGACCGATGGATTTTTGTGGATGGCACCTTGTACAAGTAATACTGTGACATTCTCATGATGCCATTCTTTCAATAAGGTTCAGTTTTATTGCCCGCAGTCTCACGTCTTTGACCCCTCGACGTGGGCACCTGTACGTGGTGAGGGGACCTCCCAGTGATGCTGCTGGATTTCCAGATTAGCATCACTGGGATCTAACGCCCATACCTTGGTTCCAGGGTTACATCTTTGGAATCCGGCGTGTGCAGCCGTGCGCCGCGACCCGTGGAAGCGGAAAGGGGGATCCTGGTGGTTGAGGGGCCCAGCCTTAATACACCACTTTGGCCCCTGCTTCGACAAGACGGGCGGTCCCGGACCGGCTCGACTGGGATCAATCGGCGGGTGGTTCTATACTGCTAGGGTCAACTGCGTTCCAATAAGTCTCCCTCCCTTTGGTCCTGGGACGGGATAAAGACTTATTGGTAACGTGGGTATGGTGTTCTAAGCGAACTCGGCGTCCCATTCGTGTACGCAGTACCTGCTAGTTCACGAGTGGGCGCCCCCTCGTAGGGCTCCGTGGTGGGTGAGGTACTTAGGCATCAGACATTTTTTCTTTACTCCTATGAGTAATTTAAATTCTTCTTCTGGGGCCCCAACAAGGCCCCTACCTAATCGATCGTTAGATGAGAGCGAAAGTAATTCAGCTAAAAGAGCCAGAACTGAGGAGAAAACAACATCTGTGACACCTCTCTTCCTCATTCTCCATTCCACCGGAGAGCAGTCACTTGGGAAAATGTCACCCTTCTTCATCCAGAAAGGATTAGAAGGGATGGCAGGTTCACCCAAATCCGTAAAACGGCTGCGTTCTGGAGATATTCTAATAGAAGCATCAAATGTTAATCAAGCTGAAAAGTTTTTGAAAGCCACATCTATAGGGGGAATACCCATCATCACAACCCCTCACAAAACTTTGAACTCTTCAAGAGGTGTGATATCAGAGTGGGATCTTCTTCACGTTTCTGAAGAAGAGATCTGCTCTGAATTAAAAGAACAAGGAGTAACAGCTGTCAAGCGAATATCCATGCGTAAGGATGGGAATCTTGTCCCTACCCGAGTTCTCATCCTAACATTCAACATCCCAAGGCCTCCAAGTTCCATCAAGGCAGGGTACTTAAACTGCCCAGTGAGGATTTACGTTCCAAACCCACTGAGGTGTTTTAAATGTCAAAAGTACGGCCACTCACAAACAGCTTGTCGTGGTAACCCCGCCTGTGCTCGATGTGGTGCTAAAGATCACGAGAGCAAGGAATGTATAGCTCCTAAGCCTAACTGTATTAACTGCCAAGGAGAGCACCCTGCATACTCTCGAGCATGCCAGCGGTGGAAGGACGAAAAGGAAATACAAAAGTTAAAAACGGAGCTTAACATCTCCTACCCAGAGGCTAGAAAACGCATACAACCAATAAATAGCGGGAAGCCTTCATATGCTCAGAAGGTTTCTGCGAAGTGCACTATCGGTACACAAACAGATATGACTATACCACCAAGAGAGTCATTCACGCCGATTGCACGCTATTTATTGAGTTCACAAAAACCCACCACAAAAACACAATCAGCTGCTACTCCAATATCCGTACCTCCTAGTGCTCCACCACTAACAAAACCAAGTGGTAAAAAAGAGCAACCAAAATTAAGAGAATCAATGGATGTAGAGGAAAAGGAGGTACCGGATGATTCAGTCTTGCAACTCTTCGTGGAGGAAGAAATGGACACCGGACAGCGTCCATTCTTCCCCAAAAAAGATAAAGCCAAGACTGATAAAAGTAAGCCCTCAGCACCTCGGAAGCCGCCTGATGGACCCACCAAGCCAAAATAATGGCTAAATTCCTACAATGGAATTGTCGTGGATTCCGGCGAAATACAGATGACATCAAGGCCCTCCTGCAAAAGCACGAGCCAGTTTGCTTTTGCTTGCAGGAGACTTATCTAAAGGCAAATGATGATCCCACCATGCATAACATCACAATCTTTCGTAAGGATCGAATTGCGGATGGTCCTGCTCATGGAGGAGTGGCTATCCTTCTGAATAATCAGACCCCAGTTCAGCCCTTGCTAATTACAACCAGCATAGAGGCTGTTGCAATTCGCCTTACAGTGGGATTTCTATTAACGGTCTGCTCTATTTATTTGCCACCTGGGACTGACATCTCCCAGGAAGACCTTGATGATCTTGTAACGCAGTTGCCTCCCCCTTTCTTACTTCTTGGGGATTTTAATGGACATAATACCCTGTGGGGTAGTGCTAACATCACTGGAAGGGGACGGGTCATAGAGCACATGCTCAATGACAATGCCCTTTCCCTTCTAAATACTGGAACAAACACCTTCTTCCACATGCCTACCCGTACTTTTTCTGCCATTGATCTCTCTATCTGCTCCCCTTCTCTACTCCCTTCACTCACTTGGGAAGTGGAGGAGAATCCATACGGAAGTGATCACTTCCCTGTGATAACCTTGTTACACAGTGGGAGACCATGTCTTCCTTTTAGGTTACCACGGTGGAAGTTTGATAAGGCTGACTGGAATGCCTTCCAACATCAGGCAAATTTTGACCTCAGTACAGTCAGTCAGGAGCCTATCAATGACGCAGTAACGTACATCACAGAAATAATTGTCCAAGCAGCTGCGAATGCTGTTCCAAAAACATCTGCTCGGTTTCCACCATTTCCCAAACCTTGGTGGAATTCACAATGCACAGCAGCAAAAAAGGCTCAAAACAAAGCGTGGGGGATATTCCGTCGATATCCTACCACTGTTAATCTAATAGCCTTCAAGCGTGCACGAGCCAAAGCACGCTACATTCGCCGTCAGAGTCAAAAGGAATCATGGATCCGTTTCACATCATCTATTAACCAGTCTACCAATTCTAAGGTAGTCTGGGATAAAATCCGGAAAATGAAGGGAAAATATACATCCCACCCTTCTTCAATCCTAGATTATAATGGATGCGCTATTGCAGATCCAACTGCAATAGCCAATGCTCTTGGGGAAACATTCTCTAACATCTCGGCAACATCTTCGTATTCCCCAGAGTTCCTGGTCCTGAAATATAAAATCGAAAAACAGGTACTTAGCTTTAAATCTAAGAGCATATACCTCTACAATGGGGATTTCACTATTCTGGAACTAAAAAGAGCCCTCACTCTTTCCAAAGCAAGTGCCGTTGGACCAGATGGCATCCATTATGAAATGATTAAACATCTCCCTCCAAAATCTATGGATTGTCTGCTCCTTCTGTATAACAGAATTTTTATTGAAGGCCAGTTTCCGGACTCCTGGCGAAAGGCAATCGTTCTTGCCTTTCCTAAGCCAGGAAAGGATCCAAAAGTCACCACCAATTATCGTCCTATTGCTCTGACCAGCTGTCTGTGCAAAATTCTGGAGAGAATGGTTAATTCTCGTTTAATATGGTATCTCGAATTAAATGACCTTCTCTCCAACATCCAGTGCGGCTTCCGAAGGAACCGGTCCACTTTGGACCATCTTATTAGATTGGAAGCATCCATCCGGGATGCTTTCCTAAAACGCGAACACTTGGTGTCGGTGTTTTTTGACATGGAGAAAGCGTATGACACAACTTGGAGATTTGGCATCTTAAAAGATCTGCATAGCCTTGGCCTTAGGGGGCAACTCCCCATTTTTATTAAAAACTTTTTAGCCAATCGATCTTTCCAAGTTCGTGTGGGATCCTCACTCTCTCGTCCCTTCAGCCAAGAGGAGGGAGTACCACAAGGATCAGTATTAAGTGTCACGCTTTTTGCCATCAAAGTCAATTCCATCACAGAACAACTTCCTCCAACTGTAAACTGTGCCCTCTATGTTGATGACTTTAGCATATTTTGTCAGTCATGCAACATGAGGGTTATTGAAAGACAACTGCAGAAATCCATTGATCACCTTAATTCCTGGGCACTTGCTAATGGCTTCAGGTTCTCGCCGGAGAAGACCGTTTGCGTACACTTTTGTCGCAAGCGTAATCTTCATCCTGAACCTGAATTAATGCTCGGACAAAATGCTATTCCAGTAGCAGCGGACACAAAATTCTTGGGACTCGTATTTGATAAAAAGTTGACCTTTCTGCACCACATCCGTCAACTTCGCACAAAGTGCACACGCGGGCTTAATATTCTCCGCTCGCTCTCCTCTACATCTTGGGGAGCGGACCGATGCACGCTTCTTCGGCTTTACCGTGCACTTGTGCGATCCAAACTTGATTATGGGTCCCAGGTATATTCTTCAGCCAGAGTCAGTGCCCTTCGATGGCTGGATCCTGTCCATCACCAGGCTCTTCGTATCGCTACTGGAGCATATAGAACATCTCCTGTCCAGAGTTTATACGTCGAAGCAAACGAACCACCGTTATCGCTTCGACGTAAGCAGTTGTGTCTAAACTACGCTTTTAAACTGAAATCCCTGCCAGACCATCCTACGTGGCTATCCGTTTTTGAGCCACGATGGGAAAATTTGTACAATACCCGTAAGACTGCTAATCGTCCTTTTGGTATTCGTCTCCAAGAGCTACTCATAGAACTTGATATCAAGGTAGACAAGGTTGCCCAAACATCCAAGCAACCCTTTCCACCCTGGCATGCTCGTGTCCCGGCATGCGACTTGTCGCTTAGAAACTGGGGAAAGTCGGACACTCCATCGTCTGTCTACCTGCAGCTTTTTTCAGCACACCGAGCTGAACATTCCGACTTCGCGCCAGTCTACACAGACGGCTCGAAGTCGGAATCATATGTGGGCTCTGCTGCTGTCTTTACAGACAGCACTATATCAGAGCAGATTCCCTCTGAATGCAGCATATTTACTGCAGAGCTGCACGCTGTAGAGTTAGCCTTGGATCATATTAGTAAATGCCAATACCAACGGTTCATTTTATATTCCGACTCTCTTAGCATGTTACAGGCTGTAATATCTGTGAGGTATAATCCCCATCCAGTTCTGTCTAGCATTCAGCAGAAGATTCACGTTCTCCATGATCGTGAATATGACATCCGCTTCTGCTGGATTCCGAGCCACATTGGGATTAGGGGAAATGATTTGGCTGACGTCGCAGCCAAATCAGCAATTCCCAATAATAACCGCTGCCTGTTAGTCCCCTATACAGACTACAGGCAAATAGTACATCAAAAGGTACATTCCCAATGGCAGGATTCGTGGAATAGACAGACTGCGAATAAATTATATCGTATAAAGCCTGTAATTGAACCGTGGCAGTCTAGTCTGCGCAGGATTCGTAAGGAGGAAGTTGTTCTAGCTCGTCTCCGCATAGGACACAGTCATCTTACACATTCTTTTCTGCTGAGGGCAGATGACTGTCCTATGTGCGAGCAATGCGACACCATTTTATCTATTAATCACATTTTAACCGTATGTCCACGTTTTAGACATGAACGTGATTTATACTTTACCGTTTTTAGTCATCTGGCTGAGCCTTATACACTCAGTCAGATTTTATCTGACAATGACCATGTGTCTGCTGTTTTTAGCTTTTTAAAATCAATAAACATTTTTACTGCCATATAAAATTTACATTTTATTGTTCTTTTCCATTGATTTATCTTTTATACTTTTGTTATTATTTATTTTGACATGGTGACCTAACTAGTTAGGTCACTGAAAGTTTAAATTTTTATTAATGACATGGTCTTGGCGCATTATAGCCCTAGTAGCTAATGCGCCAATAAAACCAAAACCAAACCAAACCAAATCTCACGTCTTTGAATAGAACGGTGCCCCCCTTTATCACAAAATTCGATATATTTTTGTGACAAAGGGCATTGGCGAAAGTGCTTCATGAAGACTGCTGTTGCGTTAGATGCCAAAGGAGGATGTACAGTAAACCGTATTAGAATCAAATCTGTAAACCCCAATGGTGTTTTTCCTTAACTTCCACAGTACTTTTGGTAACATAGTGAGGCTGACAAGTTCATGAAGTGATACCAGTTAAGTTTTGCGTGAAATCACACAGATTTGCTGGTTTGCTTCTGAATGTACAGTACTTACACTGCAAAGAAAAAAAAATCGAATTATTGCATACCATACGGCCAAAGAAGTAAATTTCTGGCGGCGTCCTTTACTGAACAGAATGCGTCGATAGTGGTAGATAGAAGGAGGTAGCGTTTGAGGGGCACGGGAAAAAGTAATGAATTTACGACATTTACGTACTATACCTTGGATTCCTGGAAGTGTTTATGGTCGGAAGCTTGATAAGCAAAGCTGTTCCTGTGTCAACGCTGCTCATAAATCTTTGAACTCCGTTCTTACGGTCCTCTGGTCTGGAATTCTCATTCCAGAACTAGAAGAGGCGTTGCTGGAAAGCGCGTGTTTGTGACGTGTGTTGAACTGTATCATTTTAAAGGCCAAGGTAAACCTGTTTATTTGAAAAAAGAGTAGTTGGAATTCAAGAAGACACCAAGGTTATTCACAGAAAATGAATGCCGGTTGTAGAAGATGGTTGTCATTGATTGTTATAATTTATAATGATTTTCATAAAACTGCATAGGAACATTTATAAAGATTGTGTGACAGTTTTGAACATAAAAAAAAAGGGGCGGCCGAAGCAAATTCTCAACTGACGCATTCCCAACGGTGCAAAGAGCTTGAAATCATTTTTGAAGTTCATTCGACTTTGGAGGAATAAATAAGAGTGTCATTTGTATATAGAAAGAGAAGTAACGGGCCATGATTCGACGGGACACCTGACTTCCTGTTCGGAGTAGTTACCCTTAACACGCATACAATAAATCTAGTGATAACAGAAGAACCAAGTCAAGGAGAGCGGTGCACAACGCTCTCCTTAACTTGGTGGTTCCAAATAAACACCGGCAGAATCGGAACCTTTCTGTTTGGGGCGTGTCGTTGACTCTTTTCAGGGCCACTCTTTTCTACTCAGGTTGTGAACTGTACTTGTATTTGAGCCTGCCAGTGGTCGTATCCATCGTCTGTTAAGCAAGTTGACGACTTCACAACTGCGCATTAAGTAATAACGCATAATCAAGCACCATTAAGTCGTTTTACAGCGGAACGCTGTTTCTGAACATTCGTAGCAGTCCCTCGTCCGTGTGTGTGACATTTGCTCTACTTTATCGGAACCTATCGAACTCCATATTTAACGATAACTTATCGCACTTTCTCGTGTTCCGATGTGTCGTGCACATTATCACAGTGTTGCTGCATTTTTACTCCACGCTATTGATTTCGAAGATTATTACGTCAATCTCTAACGTATCTTTAAGAGTGCTTTTCGTTCGAGTTGTGTTCAGTCCATCATTTGCAGTTCCATCCCTTGTATCGGTTCTGCATTCAGCCTTGAGTGCGTCGCGAGGCGATGATTGAAATTCCCTTGAAAACGCAAGGACAGTAATTTGCTGCACGCGATCTGCCATTTTCTGGGATTTGTGTGCAGCGAGATGCTCAATAAGTCGCTGTTGTGTTTTCAACCATGACATATTTCCTTAAGTCGCGGCAATTTTTTCAATTATATCCGTTGTTGTCTTATTAATCAAGGTCACGAGACCAGCATACCTGTTTCATCTCTTTCTGTTTCCGTTTTCTTAGCTTTCAGTAGATTTATAATAGTTCGCTGAGATGACACTTTATTTTGTATTTATCGGCTGCTTTGATGCCACCTGATGGGGACGAAACAGATGCAAATAATGAGCTCCATTTACATCCGCGCTTTTCATGAGAAGTTACAGATAAAGAGATTCAAAAGCTCGTTAGGCTGGCAAAAATTGTCCTTCTCGTATTCACAACGAGTTGCCTGAATATCCCACTACAAATAAGTAATGCGTCACCGAAGAGCAGCGTACGGAAGGATGAAAGACAGACTGGTACTCTGCGTGAAATTTCAAGTCTTGATTAGACCGGGGTTCGAGCCCGTCAACACCAAATACGGAGGATGCGGAAAGGTCAGGGAATGACCACCGCATATCCCGGAGCAATATGGCCTTAGTTGCTAATGCTCCTAAAAACCAAATAACAAACAAACAAACAAAGGAAATTTCAAGTGGGAAAATTTATTGAATGGCAGTTGCTCGCTCTGTTAAGTACAGGCTGAATAAGAGCACAAACTACACACAGAAAAGTGAAGACGACTGAAATAAAGTAAAGAGAGGAGAAGATTACCGTACGTTACAGCCGTCAACAGCGGATTTTGGTCTTTTAAGAAAACTACTCGGTGTGTATTTACCTGCAGAGAGCGACTTGGAGGGCGACATGAGACATAGAAGTAGGTGGATCATTGTGATGGGTCTGTACTTTTGCTGATTATCTGTGGGAGCTGCATACGCTCAGGAGTCGTCTGCTCTGCATTTTCCTCGGTCTCATCACTTCATCTGGCATCCACTTAGGTTTTAAACGGTTCTTGGCTTTCCAGGCCTTCGCAACTGCTATATGAAATACTTGGATTGGTAATGCAGTATGGTGTAATGCTGGCTTACCTAGAGTTCTGTGCAATATTTCTGAATGGCTTCGTTGTGGTGGAGGCACGAGTTTGCTATATCCAATGCAACTCCAGCTCCTTGTGCTGGCAGTTCTATCTTCGGCGGGACTTGGGCGCCTTAACCTGGACTTGAAAACTCAACTTGGAACTTGAATTGTTTCCTATATGTATGAATATTCTTCTTTTCTAGTTATTATTATTATTGCTTACTTTTTTGTTTTTTTGAGGTCCTCCCACCGTTCAAATGGGCAGCAGGAGGAAGATTGGTTTGTAATTCTCTAAATTGACTAACTAGCGGTGTTGCAAAAGTTTTAGCAGGTATCACTTTTATACAATAAATGTAATGTACTAGTGTCTGTTATCCGGTATAAAAATATATGATTACTTCCCTGAATGCTTCCCATTTCGATTTCACTGTTGGTTCATCAGTTTTACCACCTGATGATGTTTTCATCGTCAGTTTGTCCCATTGAAAAGAATTTACTGTGAAGGAAGAGAAGCGATTTTGCTTGCGTAGCGTTGATTTCTCTTAGAGCGTAAAGATATTTTTTTTCAATTCAAATAAAACTGAATACATTTTCTGTTTATACTTCACGATGGCGTTCTAGTATTTAGCAGTCACCTCGGCGAGAACTGAAACGTGTGTTCCGTTGCATTTGACCACTCGGCTACGGCTCGTCACAAATGAGCTGGAATTAGGGAATAATTTCGACATTGTTTATTTGGATTTTAGCAAAGAAGTTGACTCAGTCCCACATGAGCGGTTACTTTTTAAGCTTGAACAGGTTGGAATCACAGGGAAAATCCTTAAATGGATAGCAGAGTGGCTTCAGGACAGGAGGCAGAAGGTTGTGATAAAGTTATTCCTCAGCTTGGGTTGATTGGGTTGTAAGAAGTGGGGTTCCCCAAGGATCAGTATTAGGACCACGGTTGTTTTTGAATTTCATAAATGGCATTGATGAAGGGTTAGAGGGCGTGATGTCTAAATTTGCAGATGATGTAAATATTGGTAGAGTAGTTAATGATCACTGCCAAGCAGAGTTTCTTAGTGACCTAGATAGACTTCAGGGATGGTCAGAAAAATGGCAGCTATGCTTTAATCCAACAAATTGTAAGGTATTACACCTGAAGAACAGTAACCCCAAAATTACTGGCGCCTCCGTAGCCAGGTGGGAAGGAGCAGCAGTGCGTAGCACACGCTTCTTGATTAGACCGCGGTTCGAGCCCGTCACCACCAAATACGGAGGATGCGGAAATGTCAGGGAATGACCACCGCATATCCCAGAGAAATATGGCCTTAGTTGCTAATGCTCCTAAAAGCCAAATAACCAACAAACAAACATACCCAAAATTACTTATACATTTGGTGGAATCGAAGTAAAGTCGGTAGTGGAGAAAAGGGACTTGGGTGTTATGGTACGGTGAGACATGAAGTTCTCCTAGCATTGTAGACAGGTTGCAAGGAAGGCCCATGGTGTCCTATTGATGATTTATCGAACATTTGCTAGTAGAGATTGTTTGTTTGTTTGGATTTTTTGGTGCATTAGCAGCTAAGGCTACAATGCGCCAAGGCCAGGTAATATCTAAAAATTTAAGCTCTCGGTGACCTAATTAGTTAGGCCACCATGTCCAGATATATAATAACAAATATCTAAAAAATAAATCAAAGAGATAACAATAACATAAATTTTAAATACAATTAAAAACCTCTATTGATTTAAAATAGCTAAAAACAGCAGACACGTTGTCATTGTCGGATAAAATCTGACTGAGTGTATAAGGTTTCGTCAGATGATTAAAAGCGGTAAAGCGGGTGCTGCTAAAATCTGGACATTCAATTAAAAGGTGTCTGATCGTTAAAATTGTTCCACAGGACACACACATAGGAGGGTCATCAGCCCTCAGCAAAAATGAATGAGTCCAATGACTATGTCCTATGCTGGTCCGTAAGGAGGAAGAACAACTTCCTCCTTACGATTCCTGCGCAGACTAGACTGCCACGGTTCAATTACAGGCTTTATACGATATAATTTATTCGCAGTCTGTCTATTCCACGAATCCTGCCATTGGGAATGTATCTTTTGGTGTATTATTTGCCTGTAGTCTGTATAGGGTACTGACAGGCAGCGATTATTATTGGGAACTGCTGATTTTGCTGCGGTGTCAGCCAAATCATTTCCCCTAATCCCAGTGTGGCTGGGAATCCAGCAGAAGCGGATATCATATTCACGTTCATGGAGAAAGTGAATCTTCTGCTGAATGCTAGACAGAACTGGATGAGAATTATATCTCACAGTTATTAAAGCCTGTAACACGCTGAGAGAGTCGGAATATAAAATGAACCGTTGGTTCATTCACTAATGTGATCCAAGGCTAACTCTATAGCGTGCAGCTCTGCAGTAAATATGCTGCATTCAGAGGGAATCTGCTCCGATGTAGTGCTGTCTGTAAAGACAGCAGCAGATCCCACATATGATTCCGACTTCGAGCCGTCTGTGTAAACTGGCGCGAAGTCAGAATGTTTAGCTCGGTGTGCTGAATAAAGTTGCAGGTAGACAGACGATGGAGTGTCCGACTTTCCCCAATTTCTAAGGGACAAGTCACATGCCGGAACATGAGCATGCCAGGGTGGAAGGGGTTGCTTCGGTGTTTGAGCAACCTTGTCTACCTTGATATTAAGTTCTTTGAGTAGCTCTTGGAGACGAATACCAAAAGGACGATTGGCAGTCTTACGGGTGTTGTACAAATTTTCCCATCGTGGCTCAACAACGGATAGCCACGTAGGATGGTCTGGCAGGGATTTCAGTTTTAGAGCATAGTTTAGAGACAACTGCTTACGTCGAAGCGATAACGGCGGTTCGTTTGCTTCGACGTATAAGCTCTGGACTGGAGATGTTCGATATGCTCCAATAGCGGTACGGAGAGCCAGATGATGGACAGGATCCAGCCAACGAAGTACACTGTCTCTGGCCGAATTGTATACCAGGGACCCGTAATCTAGTCTGGATCGTACAAGTGCACGGTAGATGCGTAGTAGGGTGCATCGATCCGCACCCCAAGATGTAGAGGAAAGAGAGCGCAGAATATTCAGCCCTCTTGTGCACTTTGTGCGGAGTTGACGGATGTGATCCAGAAAGGTCAGCTTTTTATCAAATACGAGTCCCAAAAATTTTGTGTCCGCCGCTACAGGAATAGCATTTTGTCCGAGCCTTATTTCAGGTTCAGGATGAAGATTACGCTTACGACAAAAGCGCATGCAAACGGTCTTCTCCGGCGAGAACCTGAAGCCATTAGCAAGTGCCCAGGAATTAAGGCGATCAATGGCTTTTTGCAGTTGTATTTGATAACTGCAAAGTTATCAAAGACAACTGCAATAACTTTGTCAACCATGCAACCCTTATGTTGCATGGCTGACAAAATATGCTAAAGTCATCGACATAGAGGGCACTGTTTACGGTTGGAGGAAGTTGTTCTGTGATGGAATTTACTTTGATGGCGAAAAGCGTGGCACTTAAAACTGATCCTTGTGGTACTCCCTCCTCTTGGGTGAAGGAACGCGAGAGTGAGGATCCCACACGAACTTGGAAAGATCGATTGGCTAAAAAGTTTTTAATAAAAATGGGCAGTTGCCCCCTAAGACCAAGGCTATGCAGATCTTTTAAGATGCCAAATCTCCAAGTTGTGTCATACGCTTTCTCCATGTCAAAGAACACTGACACCAAGTGTTCGCGTTTAAGGAAAGCATCCCGGATGGATGTTTCCAATCTAATAAGATGGTCCAAAGTAGACCGGTTCCTTCGGAAGCCGCACTGTATGTTGGAGAGAAGGTCATTTGATTCTAAATACCAGATTAAACGAGAATTAACCATTCTCTCCAGGATTTTGCACAGACAGCTAGTCAGAGCAATAGGACGATAATTTCTAGTGACTTTTGGATCCTTTCCTGGCTTAGGAAAAGCAAGAACGGTTGCCTTGTGCCAGGAATCCGGAAACTGCCCTTCAATAAAGATTGTGTTATACAGAAGGATCAGACAATCCATAGATTTTGGTGAAAGATGTTTAATCATTTCATAATGGATGCCATCTGGTCCAACAGCACTTGCTTTGGAAAGAGTGAGGGCTCTTTTCAGTTCCTCCATAGTGAATGCCCCATTGTAGGGATAGAGGCCCTTGGACTTAAAATTAAGTGCTTGTTTTTCCAGTTTATGTTTCAGGACCAGGAACTCTGGGGAATACGAGGATGTTGCGGAGATGTTAGAGAATGTTTCCCCAAGAGCATTGGCTATTGCAGTTGGGTCTGCAATAGTGCATCCATTATAATCTAGGATTGAAGAAGGGTGGGATGTATATTTTCCCTTCATTTTTCGGATTTTATCCCAGACTACCTTAGAGTTGGTAGACTGGTTAATAGATGATGTAAAACGGATCCACGATTCCTTTTGACTCTGACGACGGATGTAGCGTGCTTTGGCTCGTGCACGTTTAAAGGCTATAAGGTTGGTCGTGGTAGGATATCGGCGGAATATCCCCCACGCTTTGTTTTGAGCCTTTTTTGCTGCTGTGCATTGTGAGTTCCACCAAGGTTTGGGAAATGGTGGAAACCGGGCAGATGTTTTTGGAACAGCATTCGCAGCTGCTTGGACGATAATTTCTGTGATGTACGTTACTGCATCATTGATAGACTCTTGACTGACAGTGCTGAGATCAAAATTTGCCTGATGTTGGAAGGCAGACCAGTCAGCCTGATCAATCTTCCACCGTGGTAACCTGAAAGGAAGACACGGTCTCCCACTGTGTAACGAGGTTATCACAGGGAAGTGATCACTTCCGTATGGATTCTCCTCCACTTCCCAAGTGAGTGAAGGGAGTAGAGATGGGGAGCAGATAGAGAGATCAATGGCAGAAAAAGTATGGGTAGGCATGTGGAAGAAGGTGTTTGTTCCAGTATTTAGAAAGGAGAGGTCATTGTCATTGAGCATACGCTCTATGACCCGTCCCCTTCCATTGATGTTAGCACTACCCCACAGGGTGTTATGTCCATTAAAATCCCCGAGAAGTAAGAAAGGGAGAGGCAACTGCGTTACAAGATCATCAAGGTCTTCCTGGGAGATGTCAGTCCCAGGTGGCAAATAAATAGAGCAGACCGTTAATAAAACTCCCACTGTAGGGCGAATTGCAACAGCCTCTATGCTGGTTGTAATTAGCAAGGGCTGAACTGGGGTCTGATTACCCACAAGGATAGCTACTCCTCCATGAGCAGGACCATCCGCAATTCTATCCTTACGAAAGATTGTGATGTTATACATGGTGGGATCATCATTTGCTTTTAGATAAGTCTCCTACAAGCAAAAGCAAACTGGCTCGTGCTTTTGCAGGAGGGCCTTGATGTCATCAGTATTTCGCCGGAATCCACGACAATTCCATTGTAGGAATTTAGCCATTATTTTGGCTTGGTGGGTCCATCAGGCGGCTTCCGAGGTGCTGAGGGCTTACTTTTATCAGTCCTGGCTTTATCTTTTTTGGGGAAGAATGGACGCTGTCCCGTGTACATTTCTTCCTCTGCAAAGAATTCCAAGACTGATTCATCTTGTACCTCCTTGTTCTCTACATCCATTGTTTCTGTTATTACTGGAGGCTCTTTACCACTTGGTTTTGGTAGTGGTGGAGCACTAAGAGGTACGGATATAGGAGTGGCAACTGACTGTGTTTTTTTGGTGGGCTTTTGTGAACTCAATAAATAGCGTGCAATCGGGGTGAATGACTCTTTTCGTGGTATAGTCATCTCAGTTTGTGTCCCGACAGTGCACTTAGCAGAAACCTTCTGGGCATATGAAGGTTTCCCGCTATTTACTGGTTGGATACGTTTTCTGGCCTCTGGGTAGGAGATATTCAGCTCTGTTTTCAGTTTTTGTATTTCTTTTTCATCCTTCCACCGCTGGCATGCTCTAGAGTAGGCGGGGTGCTCTCCTTGGCAATTGATACAGATCGGTTTTGGAGCCGAACATTCCTTGCTCTCGTGGTCTTTAACACCACATCGAGCACAGGCAGGGTTACCACGACAAGATGTTTGTCAGTGGCCGTATTTTTGGCATCTAAAACTCCGCAGTGGGTTTGGGATATAAATCCTCACTTGGCAGTTTAGATAGCCTGCCTTGATGGAACTTGGAGGCCGTGGGGTGTTAAACGTGAGGATAAGAACTCGGGTAGGGACGAGATTCCCATCCTTTCGTATCGATATTCTCTTGACAGCTGTCACTCCTTGGTCTTTTAATTCAGAGCAGATCTCTTCTTCAGAAACATGAAGAAGATCCCACTCTGAAATGACGCCTCTTGAAGAGTTCAAAGTTTTGTGGGGGGGTTACAATGATAGGTATTCCCCCTATTGATGTGGCGTTCAGGATTTTTTCCGCCTGTTTAATATTTGTAGCTTCGACCAAAAGGTCGCCAGAACGCAGTCTTTTTACAGATTTAGGTGAACCCTTCTAATCCTTTCTGGATAAAGAAGGGTGACATCTTCCCAATGGACTGCTCTCCGGTGGAAAGGAGAATGAGGAAAAGCGGTGTCACTGATGGTGATGGTGTATCCTCAGTCCTGGCTCTTTTTGCAGAGGTGTTATCTGCGTCATGATCTCGATTAGGTAGGGGCCTTGTTGGGCCCAAGAAGAAGAAGGATTTATAATACTCATAGGAGTAAGATAAAAATTTCCGATGCCCTAAGTACCTCACCCACCACGGAGCCCTACGAGGGTACGCCCACTCGTGAACTGGTAGGTACTGCGTACACGAATGGGACGCCAAGTTAGCTTAGAGGCACCATACCCATGATTCCAATAAGCCTTGATCCTGTCCCAGGACCAAAGGGAGGGAGGCTTATTGGAACGCAGTTGACCCTAGCAGTAAGAATCACCCACCGATTGATCCCAGTCGAGCCGGTCCGGGACCACCCGTCTTGTCGAAGCAGGGGAAAAAGTGGTGTATTAAGGCTGGGCCCCTCAACCACCATGATCCCCCTTTCCGAAATCCACGGGTCGCGGCGCACGGCTGCACACGCCGGATTCCAAAAGATGTAACCCTGGAACCAAGGTATGGGAGTTAGATCCCAGTGATGCTAGTCTGGAAGTCCAGCAGCGTCACTGGGAGGTCCCTTCACCACGTACAGGTGCCCATGTTGAGGGGCTAGTAGAGATAAGGACGTCATAGTCCCATTATATAAGGCTAGACCACACTTGGAGTACTGTGTTCAGGCAGGAGACCGTACCTAAAGAAAGACATTGTTCTTCTTGAAAGGGTACAGAGATGGGTAACTCGCCTGGTGAGATCGGCAAATGGACGTACATATGAGGAAAGACTTCGAATATTTGGGTTGCAGAGCTTAGAAACTGGACACCTTAGAGGCGACTTGATAGAGGTGTTTAAGGTTCTGAGCGGCAAAAGTAAAATGAATGAGGACGAAATTTTCGCGGTTATAAATGATTCTAGAACAAGGGGCCATAATTTCAAGTTATGGGGGGATGTTTAGACTGGATTTCAGGAAGTTTTATTTTAGCCAGCGAGTTATAAATTACTGGAATAAGTTACCTACACGGGTGGTAGACGCTGACAATTTGGCAAAATTCAAAGGTCAGTTACCTACGGGAGGAGGGAAATGCATAGGTTGTCTATTTCCTTTTCTTTTATTAATTATTATTATTTTTTTTTAATTTTCTTCTTATTTTATTTACTTTTTTTGGTTGGTGAAGCATAAGCCATAGGCTTCCTTGCACCACCATATGGCCATTGCTAATACTGATACTAATTAGCAAATTTAATAAACGCATCGAGGCGGTTTCTAGCGTTTCTTCATTTCATCTGCAGATTTTTCTCTTTGAAATCTGCTGCTGTTTCATCATCTTCAAGGCACCTTCTTTTATTCTTGCTCTCGTGTATAATCGAAGGGACTGGAACTCAGGTCTTTTCCACCAGGAAAAGACCTGAGTTCCAGTCCCTTCGATGACGTGAGAAATTTTAAGAGGTCTTTTTCACAACGTTGCTCAGTTTGTCGGTCTCAGGCGAGGGTAGCATGGTTTTTTCTCCCGAAAACTCAAGTTTTTCGTCCAGCTAACAGAAAATCGACCACAGAACATATGCAATTTACAGAAAGATAGACGGAGCAATGTGGCCTTGTCGCTAATGCGCCTAAAACCATACAACAACAACATATCTAACAATAAACGTGTTTTAATACTTTCGTTTAAGATTATTACTATATTTTTGTTATTAATTATTATTATTATTAAAATTAAAGGAAAGTTTCGTCTACCTTTGATTTTAATTCTTTTACAAAGTGATTGCAAAAACCATTCGAAATAATTTAACTGTATCATTGAATTCTTCTTTAGGAAAAATCTCCATTCTTGATGAATGAAATGCATTCACAAAAAATGCAGCCCGAATTGATCAGGGCCCAAATTAGTAAGGTTCAGTGTATTCTGTAATCTGTTTTATCCGTCGAACCTGAGTTGAATGATGCCTTCTCCCCAAATGTTAAAAAGCTTTTATTTTTATGAAAGTATATATAGTTTGTGCAATATTTAAATCATTTAATTCTCTTTCTGACTCTACTTGATCCAAATCTTCGAGTTTCTAACTTGATCCAAATTTTCGAGTTTGGTGCGCGCGTGTGTGTGCAGAAAGTCGACCCGAGATGAATGACTGCTTTAGAAGTGCTACATTCACGGAAGCACTTTGATCTCGAACATTAATGGGGATGACCAAAGTGTCAAGCTTCTGAGGAAGCGGTGACCTTGACCTCGTGCATAACTGCATGCAGCGGAAACGGCAGCTGTGTGGGGTTTCTCCTGATAAGAATGAGTCGCGGATTGCCAGTCGCATCAGAAGGCGAACTTGTGCGTCGCTATTTTTGCTCGGTGAGTCATGTTAAAAGACAGGAATTGAAGAGAACTCGAAGCAGAAAACAAGCAGGCGCTGACTAACTGCACGCTGTCCCCCACTCCCATTCTCTACTGTTCGTGCGTCAGTTCCACGTAGCGTATCTCATTCTTCCTGTCTTAATTCTTTGACTTCGTGGAAATTATTGTAGTTCCGATAATGGACATATTTTTATTCCGTCACCTTCCGTAGCGCTCACTTACCGTATCACGTGACAGGGGATCACGAAGTAGCGTAATCCTTTAATAAATTTTTGCCGAACTACGAAAGTCGATTGGCTGCCATCCTCTCTGAACCCGGCGTTGAAATATGACACGCGCGTAAATTTACTGTGGGGAACGTGTCCAGCTTCGTATGGCCTTCTCCCATGAAACTTTCCCCAAAAGGAGACCCACGAAACTTTCCCCAAAGGTACACCAAACCAAGTTTAAGAAAGAAGCCTCCGCTCTCCCTCCGCAACTTCATTTACGTGTGGAATGAAAAATTCATGCAGACTACGTGTATGTGCTACACATCGGTAGGATTTTTAATGAAACTCTGTGAGCGTGGTTGCTACTTTTTCCTAAAGGTCCAGAGAAGCTTGGTGCAACAACCAACAAACTAACCAACCAGAGAAGTTAACAGAGGAGGAACCCGCTTGATCTTGAGCATATTGCAACAAAGTACGTAGAAAGTTTTCCGCTGCCTTTCCACTTTCAATTACACAACGCTCTTGTCCTTTGGACTAGCACACTTATTACTATTGCTGCCTTTCCACTTGCGAAAAAGACCTGGATTCGATTCGCTTCAAGGTGAGAGAAATTCCTATAGGCCGATTTCGGTGAACAAATATTCCGTGGTTTTTGTATCTCCCAGGACAACTCGGGTTGTTTCATCTCTCAGAATAGGCACACTAACCATAGAATACAAGCAGTTTTCATCTACATTATATTAATGCCTGTTAGCTGAGCTGTCTCGGCGCTTATTCTGAAGAAAGCTGAGGATGAGGAAAGGTGGTATACCTTATGTTATATCTTCGACTTCGAGAAGCGCCTAGACCATGTTATGCGGATGGCAGAACCAAAAATAATTCGTAAAGAGTCCTATTCCTTCTGGCTGAAATCTTGTAACTACAGCACCGATTGAAAAGTTCTTTAAGAATTCCTCTGGTCATCGACCAGATTCGAACCTACACTTAATACTAGAAGAACTCTTTAATGTGTACAGAAGGCACATTGCTGTACGCAACTGCCTTCACGGTTACAAACCAGGAGTTTACATAAGAGGAATAGCCAACATAATAAACAAAGATGAGAAGGATGGGGAAAAAAAAAAAACAAAAAAAACCAGCATCATGACCAAAGAAAGGTTTGAACACTGGAGTGATAGATCCATGGCAGTGATGGACAGGTCCTCGGGAGCAGGTTCTAAAGTCCTGTGACGTGGTCCTGAGAAGGAAGTCGATGGAGTACGTTCTGCCTATATTTTCTTATCGACTACGAACTTGTAGAGGTCGCCGTCCAAGGAGTGTATGTACTGCAGCATTTGGAAGGTGTAAGAACCGATCGGATAATTTTAAATGGTATGGAGTTGTCCGAAGGATTGGATTGGCCCTAAGGCTTGGGATCGGGATCCTCCATCCGCAGTTAGTCCAGAAATCTGGTTCAGAAATAATGCCAACCATCATTCTGACCATGATCGAATTATATGTGTACCATGAATGATGAAATTATATGTATATAAGTCTCTTCAACTCAAAAAACAATACTTAAAATATTTTTAAGAAATCACATTTTAGTTGGATAAAAATAAATAACATAAGCATATATACTACCAAATTTAATCGTGAAGGATGAGCAGATGTCTTTGCTGAGACAGGCTGAACAAACACCCTTGATATTTCACAATTAAATGTAGAGTTCCGAGTATGCATTCAGTTTTTTTTTTTTTTTTTTTTTACTAGAAAAGACGTGAGCTGCCTGGGTTTAGTTCTTGCTAAGGGTCAAAAATAATTTATGGCAGAAACCTTAAAGTTGAGGAACTTCTCTCGATTACTTAATTTTTTTCTGTGATTTGAGAAAATGCCCCCATTATTCGATTTTAGCAGTAGATCCATCTTGGTCCAGCTCGTGGAACACCAGTGTTTCCTGAGAATCTATGCTGTCATCACTAGAACCCTCCGTAATAACAGTATAGCGGTTTCACCAGCTGTCATTCGTTTGGAGAGGTCTGGGTTTGGGTCAATTTCAGGCGGAGGGTGTTAGATTTTTCCCAGCGAGTTAGTCGGATTTTTATTTATTTATTATTAACATATAATATACACAACAGGCGTACGCCCAATCAAGCTGTATAACAGAACAGAAAATACATGAAGATATAAAGATTGTACATTAACATGTAAATAAATAAAAGAATACTACATACTATTTAATTATAACTTTCACCTTGAACCCACCTGTCAACCAGCCAACTTGCTTCAGTGAAATTGTTTCCTGTCCACAGCCATATCCAGATCATAGTTGTTCATAAGAGCCATAGAAGAACGAGTCCTTCTGTGGCTCTTGTGAAGAACTTTTTAAAGAACGAGTTCTTGGATATCTTTCGCCTAGAGTTACTGATGTGGAATATTGTTATTTTGCATCGATATTCACAAATGAAAAGCCTTTTGTTGCAATGGGAAATTGTGGGAGCGAAGTTAAAAAAAAAAAATATGTAATTAATGATATTGAAATTTCTCAAGATTATTTAATGAAAAAACTTGCGAGCCTACACACCAGTAAGGCTCCTGGAGTTAATGGAATATACCCTATAATCTTAAGGGAGGCGGCAAGCGAGTGCATTGAACCATTGAGGCTAATTATGCGAGCATCACTAGACTCTGGGGAGATTCCCTTGGATTGGAAAAGTGCAAATGTATCTCACATACTTAAGGGTGGCTCTAAAAGTGAAGTTGTAAATTATCGACCTGTCAGTCTGACTTCAGTAGTATGGAAAATCATGGAGGCAATGATCAAGGGTGGAATTCAGGATCATTTGGATCGAATTGAAATTCTCAAGGATACTCAGCATGGTTTTGTAAAGGGAAAATCATGTTTAACGAATCTGGTTCGCTATTTCGAAAGGGTCACTCACGAGCTGGATTTAGGGAATAATTTCGACATTGTTTATTTAGATTTCAGCAAAGCTTTTGACTCAGTCCCACATGAGCGGTTGCTTTATAAGCTGGAACAGGTTGGAATCACTGGGAAAATCCTTAGATGGATAGAAGGATGGCTTCAGGGCAGGAGGCAGAGGGTTGTGATAAATGGCTATTCCTCAGATTGGGTTGATGTAAGAAGTGGGGTTCCCCAAGGATCAGTATTAGGACCACCGTTGTTTTTAATTTTCATAAACGACATTGATGAAGGAATAGAGGGCGTGATGTCTAAATTTGCAGATGATATTAAAATTGGTAGAGTAGTTAATGATCACTGTCAAGCTGAGCTTCTTCAGAGAGACCTAGATAGACTTCAGGAATGGTCAGAAAAATGGCAGCTATGCTTTAATCCAACAAAGTGTAAGGTATTATACCTGCGAAACAGTAATCCCAAAATAACTTATTCACTTGGTGGAGTTCGACTAAACCCAGTACTGGAGGAAAGGGACTTGGGTGTTGCAATACGGTCAGACATGAAATTCTCTGAGCATTGTAAACAGGTTGCAAGGAAGGCCCATGGTGTCCTATCGATGATCTATCGAACTTTTGCAAGTAGAGATAGGGACGTGATAATCCCATTATATAAGGCTTATGTTAGACCACACTTGGAATACTGTGTTCAAGTATGGAGACCGCACCTAAAGAAAGACATGCTTCTTGAAAGGGTGCAAAGACGGGTAACTTGCCTGGTGAGATCGGCAAAAAGGCGTCTTTATGAAGAAAGACTTCGAATATGTGGGTTGCAGAGTTTGGAAACTAGACACCTTAGAGGAGATTTGATTGATGTGTTTAAGGCTCTGAGAGGCATCAGTAAAATGAATGAGGACGAAATTTTCAAGATTATAAATGATGCTAGCACTAGGGGACATAAATTCAAGTTACGGGGGGAATTGTTTAGATTGGACTGCAGGAAGTTTTATTTTAGCCAGAGAGTTATAAATTACTGGAATAAGTTGCCTTCATGGGTGGTAGAGGCCGACAGTTTGGGGAAATTCAAAGGTCATCTGGATAGTACTTTCGGGTAAGGGAAGCGCATAGGATGATAGGTTTAATTTCCTTTTTTTTATTAATTATTATTATTTATTTATTTATTTTATTTTATTTTTTTGTTTTTATCATTGTTTTGTTCGGATTTTTTTTTTAGCTGCTGCAGCATAAGCCATAGGCTTTCTTGCACCATGCGGCCGTTACTAATACTAATACTAAAATCGTCTTTTGTCTAGTAGCCACTGCTGGAACGTGAAAATCAGTATGGCATAAAAGATCAGGCAGGTAGGTTGAACCAGGGAAGATATGGTACAACAGTTTTAGATCGGGAACAGTTCGCCGAGGTTCCAAAGATTGAAGCTTTAAGTAAGAGCGGAGATTCGGGTAGAAAATTCCGTGGTAAAACATGGGATTACGTCTGGAAAGATAATGGATGAATTTCATTTGTAGTGATTCAAGTTGCTGTATCAAATATGTATAGTTCAGGTTCCATTGGTAGTAAACACTCCCTATACTAGAGGAGCAAATTGTAGTATAGGGAGTACAGTTGCGCAGGGAACTGAGGATCTTCGAATCTATATGTGTACGTTTGATGAAGCCAGTTTGTTTTTTCGCTTGGAGTTTATCAAACCTAATATGTTTATCATAATGTCCTTAATATCCTAATATGTTTATCAAACCCACATCCAGCGGTAAAAGTAACACCCAGATCTTTAACATCGGCAACTCTGGTAATTGGAATATTCTTGATGTAGTATTGGTTTACTAAAACCATAGATTTTCTGCTGCATTTCCTAGGATTTACCTCCAGACCGTATGTGCGCTCACATACACACACACACACCCCATCTCACTAGAACCACTGTCCCAGAGAGAAGGTAAGTACTGTATATCGATTCCTCGCTTCAAATTACATTCATTTTAAATTCCAGGGATGGATATTTGTTGAAAAGCTTTCATATTTCGCTTTTTGGATGAATTTGTATTGGTTTTGGTGGTTAGAAATCTCAGATGCCAATATCGGCTGAAATCGGTGATACCCATCACTGTTCAATGAAATGTTTCCTCCGTCCTCAAGAAAAAAAAAAAATCACAACTGAAACAGTTTAGATGTCCATTAACGAAACTCGAACTAGTGCTGCCACCTACCGAAAAAAAATCAGCCCAAACTTTTATTTTCAGACCTTGTACTTTTATTAAAGACATGTTATAGGGTATAACTTATTGTATTACAGTGATATCTGCCACTTATCAATCCAGATATGTGTTCTGATTTGTCGTCAGTTGCACGTTGACCTCCTTCTACTGTATAAAAAAGCTGCATCGTGGGTTGTGAGCTAGTATTAGCCGCGATAAATTAATCGGTTAACGTGACAACTTCTCTTTCCAGCTATATTCCCACCATACGCTTGCAGTAGTAATAAACTAGTTGAGAAATTGTATTTCTCGAATCTTGATTTCAAGAACATTAGTGACCACATCCGTCATAAGAGTATTCTTGGAGCCATTATTCCATCTTACAAATTGGAGTTAATTTGTAAAGCTGTGTTATGGAGTGGCGAATTACAGTACAGTATACAGTTTTCCGATTTGGTGGGATTTTTATTTTATTTTTTTTTTTTTTGGGTCTGCCGGATGCCCTTAAAACGTTATTTACCGCAGTGACTTGAACCAATCTTTCCGGAACGACGAATGCTATGCGGTACATGTATATTCTGCTTTTTCTGCAGTAAATAAATAATAATAAATAAATTTTCTGTTTATACTCCGGCACGACAACCAAGTCAGTAGAGTTTACAATAAATCGTCAATACAAATATTTATCGTATTTAGTAGTCACGGGCTTGAACCCCGGTCCACTCAAAGAACGCGTGCTATGCACTCTCGCTCCTGACCACTCGGCTACGTCAGACCTACATCACTACGAGCTGTCCTCTACCACAATACACCATGTGGTAGAGGACAGCTCGCAGTGATTTGGTTTGAAACAGAGAAGTGCAGAAGCTTCACTGGTCTGTCGATAGCGCCGATCTTAACCCAGTTGTACACCTGTAGGATGAACTGGAAAAATAATTTTCGTGGCAAGCCAACATGTTTTCAATCAGTAGTTGAATTGACTTATGTATTGAAGTGGGAATGAACCAAAATACCACCTTCCTGTTATCAGAAATTGCTTCGGTGTTGCCGATGTGCATGTAGCGTGTAATAAAGACTATAAATATTGTATCAATAAAAGATTTTTTTTTTTTTAAACATTTAGGTGTCAGTTTAATTTTGGCCGTATATTGTATATATCGATTCTACACTGCTTTAAGTGGTTTTGGTCATTTTTAAAAGGATCATAGAACACTAAATTAATTGAGCGAAACAGCAAATGCTTCTGTATTTCAAAACATATCTGAAATTGTGGTTTGGTGAATTTGAATACTTAAAATTAATCAAACCTTACGGATTACAGAGGTAATACAGAAGTAGATATAGTAGTATTAGATACAAATAAAATATTAGATAGTATGAACCAGAGCTCTAATGCTCAATACGTTCTACGTTGATATGATTTGTATAATGTATGTACAGAATCATTAATGTGTAAATACTCTGTATATTAAACATAAAATTCGTATATAATATTTCGGGACAAGACTACGTGTTCAGTATATGTAATCCACTGCACGTAGTATCTCGCACCCTGAGATGTACTTAGCACCCTCCTGGCACTTTGCCGTCCCGGGGTGGTTTCCTTATGGAAATAAACAGATAATAATCCCGAACTGAAGCCACGTGTTGATTAACACGAAAATTGAGAGGAAACCGCGTAGAACCTTGATAAGATGAGTCGCAATCGCCGCAAGAAATGTTGCATACTGGGTCATTTATTTGTGTTGCGAACGAGGAAAGGACTGAGCGATTTTTCAGTATAGTGTGTAATTTCCCTATTGGCCTGGCCAATAAATCGAGGTAAACTTCTCTTATTCTTTTACAAAAAAATAAAAAATATGTAAATTGACTGTTCTAGTTCTCTTTCATAATGATCGTCGATTAAGTAGATTATCTACAGATCTCACGTATTCTTAACGAACAATTATAAATTACTATAAAATATGAGTGAGACAATCCACCGATGTTTTGGTGCATTAACCATCTGGGAGCGTTTCTTTTAGTAAAATTTCTAGAAGAGAGAGAGAAAAAAAATTGAATCGTAAAGTGATATCGTGTCAAAAAAAATTATTCCGTCCAAAACGACTTAATGAAACTCTCTAAAAATTTGCATATCAGTATTAAGGTGATATATACAAATGATTAAACAATAAGTTGAAAGAGAAAATAATAACAGGATACAGAGCCATTGGAATGACCAGTGTGATAGCATTATTATTTACAACGAAGACCGAATTCTGGCAAGTCAGTTTGTCGCGAAGCATTTTAAGATGCTCAGACCACCTGTTCGAGGCAGCCAGCATATACTCATATCTCAGTTAATGAGTTTGAAAGTTGTCGGTTTTGGCGAGACTGGATAGTCCATCCGGCGAATTTCTGACAATGTTCACCGAGATTCGAGATAGTTGGTGTTGGCGCCAGTGGGTAGAATCCAACTACCACACCTACAGTCCTTATCCAAGTTCTGGAGCACTCACAGATCAGTGCGTTGGGAATAAATAATTCACCATCAGGTTCCATTTAACGTGTGCTTTTTTTGAGGAGGATTACAGATATTAACTCACCTTTGTGACACCTGGCATCGAGAAACGCCATCAGTAGATTACTTGGCGCCTCCGTAGCCAGGTGGGCAGGAGAAACAGTGCGTAGCACACGCTTCTTGATTAGACCAGGGTTCGAGCCCGTGACCACCAAATACGGAGGATGCGGAAAGGTCAGGGAATGACCACCTCATATCCCCCGAGCAATATGGCCTTAGTTGCTAACGCTCCTAAAAAAAAAAAACAAAAAAAAAAAAAAACAAACCCAAAGTAGATTACTTACAGAGACGGAATTGCAATCACATTGTGCATCGCGTTGACTCCCTCGCCACATCTCATCATGCGCGGTGACCCCAGTGAACCACAGATTGGGCCAGCCAGAATGAAGAGTGACGACGGGAGGATTGTCTTTGGTGATGAATTGGTGAGCCACATATTTAGTAATTTGATCAACCAATTCATTTCCTGTGGCCCTCCCAATAATATTATTTTAATTGTGAAGTGTGCTCCAGTTTAATGATCCAAGATTGTTTAAATCTTGGATCATTAAACTTGCATACTAGGAATTAAGATTCAGAATTGTTCAATTCATATGTGACTGTTCTGTTTGTTTACTTGACAACTCAAATCATTAGCCTCATTGAATGCTAAGAGTGATGTTATGACGTTCGAACGTTGTTAGAGATGTTTAGTACTGTTTGACAGTAGCGAATTTGTTCTCATAATGTGTGTGTTTCAAATTGGAAGGATGCGGAAGGTCAGGGAATGACCACCGCATATCCTCAGCCCGGATAAAGGGTTGAGGGTTGGCGTCAGAAGGGGCATCCGGCCGTAAAAATTGCAAGCCAAAACAATATAAAAAAAAAAAAAACACTGACCCCATATATAATGGGAAAAAGGGAGGGCAAAAAAAAAATGTGTTTCAAATTAGAGATTATACGGAAACACCTGGAATTCCAGGTGCTACGTTTTTATGTATATGGGCGTCTAACACTTTTTGAGGAATTTTCAGGGCTTTGTTTCTCAGTGCTGCCCGCAAGCTCTTATGAATTTGAACTTCCTAGTCTACATGGTCCTTATTTAAGAGTATAGTACATAACAAACACGAATAAAGAATTTAGTAAAAATAATGTTAACGTAGTTGGAGAAGGACGGTGCCGTGGTGGTTTTCCAGGAAATTTATAATGACTATTCTTATATCACGTTTAATATTAGTTATAGATTATAACTAAATCCCAATACATTTAGATAATGTCTTGAGAAGTTTGCTGGAACTCATCCTCAGGCCTTACATCTGTTGCCAGCCTCCTGCTTGCAGAATGCGTAGGTGGAATTGAGACATCAGCATATAAGACATACCCATTAAGAAAATGTTGAAGGAGGAGGCTGCTGCCTAAATGGATGAATGCAGCGCTGGCCGGTCAAATAGAGCAAAAAAAGATAGCGTGGTCTAGATATAGAGCGATAAAAAATACTGAAGCCTACAACAGGTTACAAGTTGATCTATAATACAACACTGGTGTGCAAAACTTAAGGAACAGTCAGGTTTTCACTTGTAGCTTCTCATAGGAGTGACCTGGATATGGGAAAAGCATACCAAAAGAACCTCGTGAGGTACAGAAATGATGAAGGAAACAACAACGGAAACAAAATTCCAGTATCCGGAGTTGTGTACGTCCATCCAAGATAACGCCTCCCCAGACGAGAACACCTCGACCGCCATATCGATCCCTTTCAGTGAGGGTTGCGGGATGATACCGTGTGCCAACCTCTCGCCAGATTAGCTGACGGCCAGAATCACTGCTGAGACTGAATCTACTCTCATTAGTAAAGAATACCTTACCCCATTGCACTGCTGTCCAGTCCTTGTGTTCGATGCACCACTGTAAACGGTGTCTCCGATGGGCAGGTGTTAAAGGCACACAGCGGCCGTGCGTGTAAGAAGAGGCCATGTCTGTGAGACTGGGCCATATTAAATTAGTGAATTATGTATTGAGAATAAAGGCAAGTAAGGCTCCCGGGATTGATGGTATATACTCGACAGTTTTGAGGGAAACTGTCAGTGAGTGTATTGAACAGAGTACAGAGTATTTTTTGGGTCTAACGGCACCAGGGATTTACCCCAACTCCGCGTATGTTCTTTGTATCGAGGACAGTACGCTGTCAAGGCCAGAGGTTTAAAAGTGTGTGGATCATGTATTGTGTAATATGTTGTGCCCCTTGTTCCTCTGGCTTGTTAGCCGCCAGGCCCCAGATGGGACCTGTCGTTTACGTACTCCGCCACGTGGAGGCCAGCCAGGTGTTCCCTTATAGTTTGCTCTGGCAGGTCCTACCACCTATTTTCCTGAGATTTCAGTGGCTAGGACCTAAAAAAAAAATTAAAAAAAAAATAAAAAATAAAAAAATAATAATAATAATAAAATAAAAAAAAAAATAGAAAATAAAATAATAATAATAAAAAAAATAGAAAATAAAATAATAATAAAAATAATCATTAAAATAATAATTCTTCTTTTCTTTTGGGCACAGATGGTACATTATACGCAACTTAGAGGGGCTATACGGGATAAGCGCTGGAGGTGATAATATTTCCTAATGGGTCGGGCATGAATTTTGGTGTTTTAAATTTGTACGTGTGGGGCAAGCGCTGTTGTAAAGAGAAAGAGATGGGAGGGGAGGTGGAAGACTGGGGTTTGGAAATTGGAAGTAAGGGGTCTATAGGGAAGATGACCCCTGTTGAAATAGTGGGGCATACTTGTAGGTAGAAGGAATTTGTTTTGTAGAGACGGGATACACTTAAACAAAGGTGGTGCAAAAGTTTTTGCCAGTATTATTGAGGATACCTTAAAGGCTCAGGGAAACTGCTAGTTAGGGGGGATGTGGGTAATACTGACACGCGTTTATCTGATAATATTGGTCAATGTAACTCTTGCACATACCTTAAGAGTTCTTATCTGTTACCCCAACTGGACGTATTATCTAGATGTTCTGGGGCCAGAGACGTTTCACGTGAGCAGGTAGCTAATATCAGGGAAGAGAGCCTAAAAAACTTCAAGGGTTGTGTTAGGGTTGTTAAATATACAAGAACAGTAAATCTTAATTGTTTATACAGTAACGTTAGAAGTGTCGTCAATAAAATGAGCGAATTCGAACTGCTGGTTAAAACAAGTAACGCGGACATAATAGGGCTTACGGAGACGTGGTGCCACCCGGAAATTGGGGATGATGAGTTTCAGTACGGCTTGTATAATGTATTTAGGAAGGATAGAGTAGATAGAAGGGGTGGTGGGGTAATGCTTCTTATCAGAAGCAGCCTGAGTGCGACGATAGCTTTTCCAGATTCAGACATTTCACATGCTAGTATAGAGTCTGTATGGTGTGAGATAGTTGGAAACAAAGGTACAATGCGAGTAGGCGTAATCTACAGACCAGGTGATTGTGAAGACTATGACAAAAGCCTCTACATGCAAATGGAATGGGCAAGTAAGCGTCAATGCCTTATTATGGGTGATTTCAATTTGCCTCTAATTGATTGGAGTAAATGGGAAGGAAACTCGACATGGGGAACAAAATTTTTAAATCAACTAGATGACTGTTATTTGTATCAACATGTCAGGGAAAGTACTAGAGAAAAGAATATCCTAGACCTCATCATCACACATGAATCAGATGACATAACAGGGCTGACAGTAGAGGAACCAGTAGCAGGAAGTGATCACGGAGTTCTACGGTGGATGATGACGAGAGAGGTAGCAGAAGTAAAAGGCAAAGGAATGGGTTTTAATTTCAGAAAAGGAAATTACGATGCCTTAAGGTACTACATGGCCTCTATTAACTGGGTAGATATCGCGCAGAGAATGAATACATTTGAACTGTGGTACGCTTTTAAAACATTAATCACCGATGCCTTGAATGCGTATATACCATTAAAAAAATACTCCACGAGAAGGGTTCCAAGTTGGATGAGTAGTGAAGTTGCCGCATTACTTGAGCAGAAAAAGGTGGCATGGAAACGTTACAGAGCAATAAAAAGTACTGAAGCCTATAACAGCTACAAGGTGATGTGTAATAGAGCCACAGAAAAGGTTCGACAGGCAAAGGCAGTTTATGAGAAATCACTAGCAAACAGAGCAAAGAGGGGGGATAAAGAATTCTTCACATATATAAATGCCAAGAAGAGCAGGACAAACCAGATCGGACCTTTACGTAAGGGAAAGGGGATAGTAATAAATACACCAGCTGCCGTTGCAGATGAACTCAACAGTTATTTTGCATCGATATTTACAAATGAAAAGCCTTTTGTGGCAATGGGAAATTGTGGGAGCGAAGTTAAAAAATATGTAATTAATGATATTGAAATTTCGCAAGATTATTTAATGAAAAAACTTTCAAGCCTACAGACTAGTAAGGCTCCTGGAGTTGATGGAATATACCCTATAATCTTGAGAGAGGCGGCAAGCGAGTGCATTGAACCACTGAGGCTGGTTATGCGAGCATCACTAGACTCTGGGGAGATTCCCTTGGATTGGAAAAGTGCAAATGTATCTCCCATACATAAGGATGGCTCTAAAAGTGAAGTGGGAAATTATCGACCTGTCAGTCTGACTTCAGTAGTAGGGAAAATCATGGAGGCATTGATCAAGGGTGGAATTCAGGATCATTTGGATCGAATTGAAATTCTCAAGGATACTCAGCATGGTTTTGTAAAGGGAAAATCATGTTTAACAAATCTGGTTCGCTATTTCGAAAGGGTCACTCACGGGCTGGATTTAGGGAATAATTTCGACATTGTTTATTTAGATTTCAGCAAAGCTTTTGACTCAGTCCCACATGAGCGGTTGCTTTATAAGCTGGAACAGGTTGGAATCACTGGAAAAATCCTTAGATGGATAGAAGGATGGCTTCAGGGCAGGAGGCAGAGGGTTGTGATAAATGGCTATTCCTCAGATTGGGTTGATGTAAGAAGTGGGGTTCCCCAAGGATCAGTATTAGGACCACTGTTGTTTTTAATTTTCATAAACGACATTGATGAAGGGATAGAGGGCGTGATGTCTAAATTTGCAGATGATGTTAAAATTGGTAGAGTAGTTAATGATCACTGTCAAGCTGAGCTTCTTCAGAGAGACCTAGATAGACTTCAAGAATGGTCAGAAAAATGGCAGCTGTGCTTTAATCCAACAAAGTGTAAGGTATTACACCTGGGAAACAGTAATCCCAAAATAACTTATTCACTTGGTGGAGTTCAACTAAACCCAGTACTGGAGGAAAGGGACTTGGGTGTTACGATACGGTCAGACATGAAATTCTCTGAGCATTGTAAACAGGTTGCAAGGAAGGACCATGGTGTCCTATCGATGATCTATCGAACTTTTGCAAGTAGAGATAGGGACGTGATAATCCCATTATATAAGGCCTATGTTAGACCACACTTGGAATACTGTGTTCAAGTATGGAGACCGCACACGTAAAGAAAGACATCGAGCTTCTTGAAAGGGTGCAAAGAAGGGTAACTCGCCTGGTGAGATCGGCAAAAGGGCGTCCGTATGAAGAAAGACTTCGAATATGTGGGTTGCAGAGTTTGGAAACTAGACACCTTAGGGGAGATTTGATTGAGGTGTTTAAGGCTCTGAGAGGCATCAGTAAAATGAATGAGGACAAAATTTTCAAGATTATAAATGATGCTAGAACTAGGGGACATAAATTCAAGTTACGCGGGGAAATGTTTAGATTGGACTGCAGGAAGTTTTATTTTAGCCAGCGAGTTATAAATTACTGGAATAAGTTGCCTTCATGGGTGGTAGAGGCCGACAGTTTGGGGAAATTCAAAGGTCATCTGGATAGTACTTTCGGGTAAGGGAAGCGCATAGGATGATAGGATTAATTTCCTTTTTATTTAATTTTTAATTTCATTTTTATTTAATTTTTAATTTCATTTTATTATTTTTATTTATTTATTAATTATTATTATTTATTTATTTATTTAATTTTTGTTTTTATCATTGTTTTGTTCGGATTTTTTTTTTTTTTTTTTTTTTTTTTTTGGCTGGTGCAGCATAAGCCATAGGCTTTCTTGCACCATACGGCCGTTACTAATACTAATACTAATACCCCACCAGAGGAGAAAGAGGGTGGCAGGAGGGGGAGGAGACAGCAGGCCGTCCCCTCCCCCCTTGCTAGGGAAAGAGGAGTAAAAAGCAGGCTAGACAGAGCCAGGCCACTATATGGCTGTATGGCATCATAAGATGTAATCTTCAAGGTCCGAGTCCAAGTTGCAATCTTCGTCTTTGCATTGGTTCAGTGGTGGTCCAAGTCCAGAAGTCAGGTCCAGTTCGTCACGCTCATATGTTGTATCTGCCTCAGGTGGTCACTAGTTCAGAGTTTCGCAGTCTTTCATAGGTTAGTGATATGTGGCAGGGATCTTTGTCTTTCAAAGAGTTCGCGGGCAAAGACGGTGAAAGCCCGGTAATTCTTGCAATATTAGAGTGTATTGAACAATTTAGGTTAATTTTGAGCCGACCGGGTGGGTAAACGCCTGCCTGGCAACCCAAAGGTCGCGGGTTCGAATCCCGCCTCGGGCTTGGATCAAAGTACTGCAAAAAACCTTGGGAGGTGCACTATGGCCACAGAAGCCAATGCGCCAATAACTACCAAAAAAAAAAAAAAAATTTAATTTTGAGGGCATCTATGGACTCGGGATTGGAGAAGTGCCAACGTATCGCCAATACATAAAAGGCGTTCTAAGAGTGAAGGTAACTACAGACCGGTTAGTCTGACTTCAGTGGTAGTGAAAATCTTAGGGCAATGATTTAGAGTGAAATCCAGGGACATTTAGATGGTTTTGTTAAGGGAGAATTATGTTTAACTAACTTATTGGGCTATTTTTACAGAATTATCATGAGCTGGATGCAGGGAACAATTTCAACATAGTTTATTTGGATTTTATCAAAGCATTTGACTCATTCCCTCACGAGAGTTTACTGTATAAGCTGGAACAGGTTGGGATTACTGGAAATATTTTAACATGGATTGCTGGGGGGAGGGAGCTACAGGGCAGGAGGCAGAGGGTTGTGATTAATGGATATTCTTCATATTGGTGTAACGTCAGAATTGTGGTTTCCCCAAGGATCGGTTCTTGGACCACTGCTGTTTCTCATTTTCATAAATAACCAGTGGCGCGTTATCCTATAGGCAAAAAAAGACATCTGCCTAGGACCCCGATCAGGGGGGGGGCCAAAATCACTGTCTCAAAAACTCAAAACTCTTTGCTGTTTTTTATTAATATTTTTAAGTGATTTTTATCGGAAACTGAACTTTCTACCTGCCAAGGTCAATGAACTTTACTTAAAGCTTAATTTCAAAATTACATTTCTTTTCAAAAATTGTTTTATCGATTTTAATGGTTTTATATTTAGTTCTTCTTTAAATAGTTTAGTTAATTTTAAAAAAAATAAAGACTACCTTGGAATGGAATGGAATTTGGGGCCCCCAAATTCCATTTTGCCTTGGGCCCCATTAAGGTATAAGGCGCCATTGTAAATAACATCGACGAAGGGAGAAGGTGTGATGTCAAAATTTGCAGACGACTTAAAGATCGATTGAGTCGTTAATGATCAGTACCAATTATATATTTGGTGAGGTAGGGTTTTTTTTCCAGTTGAGCAAAAACCTGTATCTTCCTTGCACTATATGGCGAATACTATCACTGTTACTACAATAACAACCACCCCATGCACCTTGTACCAGTACCCGTCACGGAATTGAAGAAATATAAGGATAAAAAAATCACATAATAAAATAATAATAAGACAGGGAAACAGTAGACAGCACTCCTCCTTAACAAGGAGGTGTGCTGTCTACTGAAGTGGACAGCACACCTCCTTGTGAAGGATCTTCCCCAGTACCGAATGATTCATGCTCACCATCCAGTACTACCAGGTAATCAACACCAGAAACTACAGGAATACACCAAGAACCCCAAGTGACAGACGACACATGTCGACGATGCCACCTGCCTCCAGTAACAATCCAACACATCACTGTGGGATGCAGAGTGATCACCCAGACAGAATAACTCTCAGACACGACCAGATCGCCAGGATATTACATCAGACGCTAGCGCAAAAATGTCAGCTAATTAAAGAAAATTTACCGTATTACAAATACGAACCTCGGGATGTACTAGAGACCTCTACCCAGAAATTATCCTGAGATGTGCTATAATAACCGACAAGACAATCCCGCTCAATAGACCAGACATTACCCTCATCGACAAGAAGGAAATGGCTACCTACCTGATCGACATAGCGGTGCCCAACACCAGCAACCTCCAGAAAACATACGAGGAAAAGATCAGGAACTACACGAACTACACAGACATAAGATAGGAAATCAAAGATGTGTGTCATATGTAACAAGTAATGCCATTTCAATAACTGTCAACCATCGGCATGGTGCCAAAGACCCTCGAACCAAATGCACTCTAGCGTATTGCTGCACAAGAACCTAGTAGTAGGCTAGAGAACACTTACATGGAACTCCAGAAAGCTGTCATCCTTAACATTTGTGGTAAAATAGTACCTCGACCAGCAGTAATTATAATAATAGTACAACCAGTCACTCCATGTACTTGGTACAAGTACACGGTCTGCGCGTGTAGCACAGTGGTATCGTCACCGTTCTTCCCACACCGCGTGGAAAAGGCACGGGTTCGAATCCATCGATGACGCGAGGAACTTTAATGGGCTTTTTTCACTCCGTGGCTGAGTTAGTCGGTCTCAGGCGTAGATAGCAAGGTTCCCCCCCCCCAGAAACTGGGGTTTTTTTGTCCAGCAAAACAGGCAAATCGACCAGAGAACACGCGCAATTTACAGACAAAATAAATATATCGGTAGATGTAATCATTTACGGGTGACCCTAATATCATAATTTGGTACAAGTTCAAATGGATAATTTACCTGGTCCGTATGTGCAAGGAGCAGTTGGACTCAGAAGTTAACTGAATGGTACCAAACGACTGACATTCGTGTGATACCTCACTTGTGGAAATTAATCCAGGCGAGAATGGGACAATAAACTCTTAAAAAATAAATAATTAAAAAGAAATAAATAAAAACAAGCGGAAATAAAAGTGAAAGACCTCATTTAAGAAAATCCCGGAAACTCATTGCGGTTTCTGGAACACGAATTGACTTATAAAGTTCACACAGTCGATCGATTTACAGACAGCCTCTCCTCTTTTCCGTATTGGCAAGCTGCGATCGGAAAATTGGCTAAGCTAAGGAGGCGCCAACTTTCTTAACAGACTTGAGATCTCGAGACACCGTAGCAGTTGTCCGAATCCCCTATTTCTGGTAATACAAAGGGTGACGGGAGGTAGGGGGATGCAAAGTTATTGATCGCGAGTTTCTTTATTGGTTCAGTACAGTCTGCCCTATGTCAAAGAGTGGATGCAGCGCTTTATCGACCAGTAAGTGCTGTTTTGCTCTGTTGACGTCACGTGTGTTTATTTCTGGCCCACAAAGAACCATCTGTAGGAGTGTAGTGGGCGACATTCTGCCCACATACCTAACAGTGCATCTGTGATACCCTTACGAGATAGTGCGCTCGACAGTAGGCCATTTTATTCTTCAGCTCTACCTCAAAACCATCTTCTGAAATGATTGTTTTATTACTTTTGTTTTCTCCTTTTTCTATTATTTTTTTTCTCCTTTCCAGTAGTTTTTAAAATGGTATCGTACTCCCAGGAAGTGGTAATTGCACAAAAGCAGGTAAGAACCCTAGGTTGCGCAGTAGAGTATTATTCACAGTGAATCAGTTTTCCAGAATGTTCATATTACATCACTTAAAATATCTTAGCAATAATCAAACCATTTCACTCCAACCTAATCTTCTTGAAAGTATTAATAGAATGTTCCCGTTTAATAAGTTAACTGTGAAAAATTATGCTCCGGTAAGATCTACAGAACAACTATCTTTCAACAAACAACTGAGTCACATCAGTACTAACTGGAACATGGTGTGGATACCCCTCTTTGGAGACCTTTTCCAACTAAACTGCCAATATTTATGTAAATTTTTTTATCCCCTCTGGATTGCATGCTGTACAAGGGGCGATTTTAACTAGCAATCAATTGAATAAATAAATAAATAAAATAAAGCAAATTTAAGTGACGGATAATAAGAAGACTGGACTTGGTTTTGCAATATCAGGTAACAAAACCCGGACTTGAAATGTTCCTGCTCTTTTTCGTTTTTAAGAAGCCTCTTCTCTTTTTACACGTGTTTGAAGAGTCCACTGTTCTACTGTCTGCTGTGAGTTATACTGCAATATGTCGTGGGGAAGAGCTTAATCATGTTTGCAATTCTGTTTGCAAATAGAAAATTTTGCTTTTGTAGTACTTAGATAATGTATTAAGTATCTTCAATATAATGATAATTAATGTATTAATTATCGTTCGTTCTTTTATTGTTATAAACATTTCAAGTGAGGCGACTTTAAACGAGTCTACCCTGTGCTGTTTTATTTGTGGCCGAACGAACTATCGTTTGCTGAACGTCCACTGTGTTGCAGAACCTTCGCTCCTAGCAGATTGACTATAACCAGTGAAAAGGACTGAGTTCGTGTCTCGTCTAGGCAGGATGAATTTTTATGTGCTTTTTCACACGGTGGCCTGGTTAGTCAGGCTCAGTGTGGTCCGCGGTGTTTGCTCCCAACAACTCGTGTTTTCATCCTGTAAATCTGGCAAATCGACCATAAAATTCACAATTTACAGTCACGTTTAAAATCTGGCGCAAAGGGATCTTTTTTATTATTTTTTCCAAGAATGCTCTCTAAAGGAGGCAGCACAGGGAGAATAAGGCAATAAATAAATAATAATAATAATAAAAATTTTATAATTTCTTAAGTGTTCATTTAAACATTGCAGACTAATCAGTTTAAATGTATTTACTTTCATGTCATTTATTTATCTGAGGAGCTCTTTTCTGATGCTTTGGTAACTTTATTATATCACTGGCAACCCAAAGGTCGCGAGTTCGATTCCCGCCTCGGGCTTGAATCAAAGTACTGCAAAAACCATGGAAGGTGCATTATGGCCACAGAAGCCTATTCGCCAACAACTACCAAAAAAAAAAAAAAAAAAAAAAAAATTGTATCACACTGAAAGGACAGAATTAATGGTGTTCCTGGGCAACGCTACGCTACGCTACGCTGCCACCCCTCTCGCTGATGGACGAACCCACCGCTTGGGAGGTATATAGGTATACTGCATTCACGTAGACGGTAATTCGATGTCAGTATGGATAAACGTCGTGAGTTAACATTATCATTAGTTGAGCCATATGATGCAACAAGAAAGCAAGCTTATACAGCATCAGCAAAAAAAAAAAAAAAAAAAAACCCAACCTACCCATTTCACCCATCCGGTCACTCCAGATGTTTGTCTAGTTGCCTTAAATTTATTTAAGCTATCAACTTCCACAACAGATAAAAGTCTGTTCCAGCAATCAACTACCCGCTGGCTAAAGGCAAACTTCCGCACATCTATTCTGCAACTGTATTTCCTCAATTTGAATCTATGCCCCCCTCAGGTTCTTCATCTGAGCAAACGGAAGTATACCGTCAGCACTGAGCCTGCTCAAACCATTCAAGGCCTTATACACATTGATCAGGTCACCTCGCTGTCTCCAGATGCTGCAACTTGCAAAACTTAAGCCTTTCTTCGTATGCGCACCCCTTTGTTCCTCTCACCAACCTTGTTGCCCTTCCCTGTACGCTTTCCAGCAACTCTACATACTTTCTAAAATGAGGCCTCCAGACCTGTATAGTACTCAAGGTGTGGCTTGACCATTGCCTTATACAAAGGGATAATGACCTTCTTATCTCTGCTAGCAAAATTCCTATATATCATTGACAAAACTCTATGACCTGCTCGGGCAGCCCATTGCACTGCTCAGAGAACTTCATATCTGACTGCACAATTACCCACAGGTCTTTTTCATTCTCCACTTCCCTGAGTGTAGTATCACACAGTTTATACGTTTCTCTTGGGTTACTGCTACCCATATGGAGTACTTTGCATCTATCAGTGTTAAATTCAGGTGCCACTTCTCAGCCCATCTGCCTAATTTGTCTAGATCCTGTTGCAGTAGCACATTGCCATTAACAACCCTGCCTACCTTTGTATCATCTGCAAACTTGGACCTTAAACCTGATATACCTTCATCGATATCATTGATAAATACACAAAACAAATGGGCCAAGCACCAAACCTGGGGGACTCCGCTAATAACATTAGTCCACGTAGAGCAGTATCCATTTATTACCACTCTCTGCCGTCTCCCACTCAACCATTCCTTTATCCATTGCAATAACTTGCCCTTAATATACAGCTCCAATTTGTACAACAGTCTTCCATGTGCAACAGCATCAAAATTTTTATTTAAATCCAAGTATATGATATCAAAATTATTTTTTGCATCTAGTTCCTTTGTGACCACATCGTAATATACAATCAAATTGGTCAGACAAGACTTCCCCTTAAGAAAACCATGCTGTGTCTGAACTATTGCTGCTGTTTTGTCTAGGTGATCCTGTATAACCTCTTTAACCAGTGTCTCCATTATTTTCCTCGGAACAGAAGTTAAATTCATCATCATCATCATCATCATCAGCCATTTTCAATCCACTGCAGGATGAAGGCCTCTCCAGCAACTTTCCAGTTCCTTCTGTTTTGAGCACTGGACATCCATTTACTATCCACAAACTCATGAATTTCATCTATCCATCTCCGCCTTTGTCTTCCGGGTTTTCTTCTAGCTCCTCTTGGATACCATTCTGTTATTTTCTTAGTCCATCTGTCATCATGTCTTCGAGCTATGTGTCCTGCCCAAGACCATTTTAGTTCTTTAGTTTTGATAAGAATGTCCTTTACTTGAGTTTGTTGCCTAATCCATGTGTTTCTCTTCTTATCTAACAGTCTTATTCCCAATATGATTCGTTCCATTCTTCGCTGTGTAGTTCTCAGCTTCTCTTCCATTCTTTTGGTGAGTGCCCAAGTTTCACTTCCATAAGTCATGATGGGGAGTATACATTGGTCCATTATTTTACGTTTCAGACAAACTGGGATATTGCTCTTCAGTATGTGACTATATTTCCTGAATGCTATCCATCCAAAATTTATTCTTCTCTTGACTTCCAGCCATTTATCATTATTACAGCTAATAACTTGTCCCAGATAAGTATATGACTCCACCTTTTCAATTACTGCTCCTTCAATCATTATTTCCCTTTCTGTGGCATACTTGTTCATCATTACTTTTGTTTTAGCCATATTCATCTTTAGTCCAAAATCCTTACTAGCTGTGCATAACTGATTAAGATTTTCCTCTAATTCTTTGGGATCATGGCTTATGACCACAATGTCATCTGCAAATCGTAAATGGTTTAGGTACTCTCCATTCACATTGACTCCTTTCTGCGACCAGTCTAATCTTCTGAAAGCTTCCTCAAGGGCAGCAGTAAACAGCTTCGGAGATATTGCGTCTCCTTGTCGAACTCCTTTCTCAATTTTAAATTTCCTACTGTCTTTGTCTAGTCTAATAAAGGAGGTAGCACTCTCGTATATTTTCTTCAAAATCATAATATATGGGGTATCAATGCCTTGTCTTTCCAGTGCCCGAAACATTGCCTTATGCTGTATGGAGTCAAATGCCTTTTCATAATCCACAAATGCCAGGCATAATGGTGTTTTAATGGTGAAGTTAAATTAACAGGTATGTAATTGTTTGTGTCACCCTTTGAACCCTCTTTGTGAATTGAGGACACATTTGCACATCTCCAGTCCATGGGGACCTCTGCACAATTCTCCTCCTCCGAGTCTAAGGAAATTCTCATAATTAAGGTGAAGGATTTACTTAATTTTTTTACTGCCGCCTTCAGTATAACTGGATAGATTCCATCCACTCCATGTGCCTTCCTTATGTTTAACTTCAACAATTTCTCCCCCACTTTGCTTTCAGTTATTACAGAATCACTTAGCTCCCTGTTAAAGTTTGATAAACGTCTGACATTCCCCTCCTTGAATAACTCCTCATGTGTGAATGTAGATGTAAAATATTCATTCAGTTTATGTTAACCGATTTCGAAAGAGGGATGATAGTGGATGCCCGACTCATGGGGTCACTCTGTTGCGGAAGTGGTACAGAAATTGCGCTATCCGCATTCTGCAGTATTAAGAGTGTATTGGGAATGCCATTTCAGGAATAACATCTGATCGTGGACAGCGCTGTCGGCGGAGATTGTTGGTGGATGAATGTGGACGTCTGTCGCGCATTGTTTCAGCCAACCGGAGAAGTGAAAGTTAAAGTGTCTTTAGGGTCAAACGGCACCAGGAGTTTCCCCCATCTCCGCTTAGTTTACATTGTGGGTGAACTGGAAAAGCCAGAGATTTAAAAGTGTGTAAAAATTGTATTTGTGTGGTGTCGTGTACCGTTGTTCATCTGAGCTGCTGGACCCCAGCTGAGGCCCAACAATGCCGCACTTTCGCCCCGTGGAGGCAGACCAAACTCTACTTAAGTTACTCTGGCAGGTCCTGCCGCTGAATTTCCTGAGATTTCTGCGGCTAGGACCTAAAAAAAAAAAAAAAAAATTGAAGATATACATATATAAGTATATATATATATCCATGCAGTTGTAATTACCTTGAATGTTTGCATACAGCGCGTATGATAGTTAGGCCAAGACTGGGCGAAAATTATTTTGGATTTGATTAATTTAGGATCTAGGGCGTTCGCGTCGTGTATAGGTAGAGTGGGGGAGGACGATGTAACGGTCATGACGCCTAGTCGTTATCAGTTCTCAGCTTGAATTTGTTTTATTGCTGTTGGTCACGGTTTGGTTGTTGTACGATGAGTGTAGCCAACCGGAGAGTGACAGTGGCACAAATCACCGCAATATTCAACCAGAGTCCCATTGCTAACACTACGACACAGGACGCCTCTACTGCCGAAAGAACATCGGCACTGTACCTTGGATGATTGGTGACAGGTCCGATGAGTCTCGTTTCCAGTTATTTCGATCGGACGAGAGGGTGCATATCTGGCGGAAACCTCACGATGCTATGCACCCGTCATGTCAACAAGGAACTGTTCAGGCAGGTGATTCGAGACGAGTCTCCTAGTTCAACGAGTCCAGTTTCCAGTTATTTCGAGCGGACGGGAGTGTGCGTATCTGGCGGAAACCGAGGCCAGATACGCACCCTCCTGAAGATATGCACGCGTAATGCCAACAAGGAACTGTTCAGGCAGGTGGACGGTCGGTAATGGTCTGGGGCGTGTTGAACTGGCACACATTGGGACCTCTGGTAGTTCTACACTCATCTCTGAACGGTCCAGGTTATGTGTCCATCCGTGCAGACCATCTGCATCCCTTCATGGTCATCGTGCACCCACAGGGCAATGACTCTTCCAGCAGGACAATGCCCTGCCCCACAGAGTTGTGGTGACTAGAACTTGGTTCGAAGAGCATTCCGCTGATTTTACCACCATGGAATGGCTTCCCGTTCACCGGACATGAACCCTGTGGAGCATCTTTGTGATGCTGTGGAAAGGTCCGTTCGAGCTTTGGATCCTCCATCCAGGAATTTGACAGAATTATGGACAGCGGTGCAGCAAGCATGGATGGAAATACCTGTGGAACGCTTTTGTGAACTAGTGGACTCAAAGCCTCGCTATGTGACTGCCCTTATCTGGGCGAAAGGTAGCCTACCTGTTACTAAATAAGTATCCCATGATTTTTGTCCACTCAGTGTACAATATCCGTAATGTTTACTTCGTTATTTGGGTGTTATGTTATCACTGAGTGAAATCAAAAACAGATCGAGTCAACTAAAATTGACTCGGTATTCGTGTGCAAGGGTACTCGGAGAATGACTCTTCTGGTTCGTATAGATGCTGCTCTTTTCATAATGAAATTGCACTTATAAGTGGCAATATATGTTATCGGGGTCACGACAGCTGCTTGTTTCACACCGTGAGAGTGCAGTGCAGTGGTGTCCAACCTACGGCCCGCGAATAATTTTTATACGGCCTTCGCGGCCATGAAAATGGCTTTTCTTCGGATCAGCGAGCAAATTTTTTCACACATGAAATCAAAAAAAATTTATTTAAAAAGAAACAGAATAACAGATGAGCATCTTCATTCCTTATTGAGAATTGGCGTCACAAATTTTCAGACAAATTTTGACCAATTATCTAAAAATATCCAGCCTCAATCATCTCATTAAATGTTAAGTTTTGTTCAGTAAATGTTATTGTGTAATTGTACCAAATAAAAATTTCGAATATTTTTAATTTTAAGTATCATTATATTTATTTATTCACCTTAATATTGAAAAGCAGCGATCCTTTTCAGGTTGTAAATTTTCAATTTCACCATTAATCATGCGCAGCGTGGAATTATGGCAAAGTGGCTGGCGAATCACGACTGTATGTTCACTTCTCCATCCAGTGCACGTTTGAAGGTACATCTGCAGATGTACTTCGAAACCTATGCTGTATTAAAAAAGGACACTAGGAGGAGCGGGTGTATTTGTAGGGCGTTAGCCGGCATATCGCATAATTTCTGTTTACCAAATGCGTTTCCCTCAGGCTTTCACCCAATGCCTGCAAGGGACGCAGGCATTCTTTAACGGCTCGAGGCATTCTCCAGCAAGCTCTCAGTTGCTACTCCGACCACGATAATTACGAGTACGCTAACTTATCTTCCGAAACATGCTTTTGGCATCTTCTTGGCTTTCTTCCACAGCACCATCCCCGAAGAGATAGAAGTGTTTCGAGTGTGAGACAGCCCTGCGATTCTCTGCCAACTTTTTAATGTCTCTTTCAGATGACCTCAATTCGAAGCTCCTTATTGTTCGCATGCAAGCCGTCCCAGAAACTTTCACACTGCGATCGATATATGAGAGGGTGACTTTTAAATCTTTCCCCACATCTTGCACAGTGTTCTGTCCAACCATTTAAGGCCAGCGGGCAACTTAAAAAAAGAAGTAATAATTCAAAGCGCAGGACACAATTATTCATTTCGCCATTATTAATATTGTTAAAAAATGAAATGGAGCGAAACATTTTTGCTAAAATTTTGCTGAAACATTTTTGCTAAAAAAAGTAAACAGTTTTTTTTAAAGCTTTCAAATTGATAAACAAAGTGAGCCATTGTACAGCTAATGATTATGCAGCATTTTAATATTAAGTTTCCAGTTAGACTATAATGGTTAAATGTAGCACAAAGAATGAATTTAAATAATTGTGCCACCCATTGACCAAATTCAAATTTTTAACGCCTACACCTGCAGCCAACACAATGACTACGATGCTGCTCTTGAACGCCATGTGAGCAATGTCCGGGTACGATACAACAATTTTTTAATCCAGGTTGTGTGCAAAGATTGCATGGTACCCCCTCCCCCCACCGGAAACTTTACATCCCCGTTAACAGGCCATGGAATACGAATTTTACTGGCTCGCTGTACCAACACGGCATGGCCTTAGCTACCTACCTTTGCACTTTGCATCAATCAACCAACTTATTTAGAATATTTGCCATTTTTTAAAAGTAAACAGCAAGCCCGTGTCTCATTTGTTTGATGATTCTAACAGATGAATTGAGGACAATGATTAATTATGATTTGCCAAGCCCAATTAAAAATATCGAACGAAAATAAATAAATGAGGGAGCCAATAATAATACTAAAGTTTTTTCTGTATTTCTTAGAATTTTCAACGTCACTATCCCCACAGTCTGGTAGGTGCAACCAATAATACATACATACACCCTTCACTGGCGTCTACGGACACCGTGGGAATGGTTCTCCTCTCCTCCCCGTCTTTTTTTTTTTTTGCAGCTACCCTTATTTTATCATTGTTTTTTTTTTTTTTTTTTTCCTTGCTAGTACTCAGGTTTGGGCAACGTGACTGTGGGTATGCTGGCATCCATTGGTATTGCACTACCACCAGTGGATGCGGAATTTTTAGTGTTGAAGTTGACTGTTAGTAGAACCGCCTCCTCGTTGCCTAGGGACGGGTATCAGGCAGCAGCTGCCCAGGTGTTACTGCTTCCTGGTAGCAAAGTGGTCTGATACAACGTAAACAACACACGTATACTAACTACACACAACACGCATATCAGGCCAATTATAGAGAGATGTATTAAAATCACAGACACAAGGTGGAGTTGGACGTTTCCCTAGATACCACCCAAATACAAATAATACCACATAACAATACAGTGGGCCATGCATTTTTATGTAGCAGCGTAGGTTCGAAACTTCAATCTCCTTACTTGTGGCCACGCACGTAAACCACTGGATCATGGCCACTTCAATAAAATTGTCGGGCCTTAATGAATCTTAAAATAATCGTTCGTCTCCCTGTTTACATTCAACTCAATCTTCTGTTTCTTAGTCGGTCGAGCCAACTCATTCACACCTCGTGAATCTTACGGACTTTCTGACTTGATATTTGTGAGATTAAAAAACTGTCCAGGAATGCGGCTTTAATATATGCTGGACATTCATCTGGCGTTGTTCGTGTCAGCGAAGGGAAGATGTTCCTAATAATATGTGCACCGAGTGTGTAACCACGCGTGTAACGGTGGTACCGTTACACGCGAGGTTAACCTTTTTCATGAAGAAGAGTACGTGTGCGCTTGCATTGTACGAGTGCCGCCTATTCAAGGAGGCGCTCGCTGCATTGAGCGAGGTCGGGTTAATGGGTTCAAAGGTGAGAAGGCCGTGCATGTGGCGCAATACGTGCCACTTACTGGCTTGTAAGCACTCGGTATTATGTACAGCTGATAAGGTGCGTGGGGTGGGGTGGGGTGGGGTATCCAACAGCCACCCGCTGCACTTAGCGACGAAATACAAACATAAACACGGGAAATGGAGCATCTTCCGAAGTATTTCTTCTTTAGCGAGCTGGCAGAGACGAGACTTCCATAGATGCAATGAACGTGTCCTTAGCTTCTTTTAAGTGTAAGAAAGTCTCCTATAGAAGGATCACGCGCAAAACATTCCCCACCCACCCGGTTCGCTTCTCTTTTTTTTACGATATTAATTGCGAAGTCTCCTCATTTGTTGCCGCTGCTCGAGTTTCCTCCGTAATTGACGACGAAAAAGATGGAACCGCCGCTAAAGTAATTTGGTAATAAAATATTTTTGGAAATTTGTCTTTATTGAGAGATATTTGAAAATGAATGCTGATGAATGTTATCAGTTAGTGCTATATAGTAATTATAATTTTAGTACTTTTTGAAAAAAAATCAGGCTCAATCTTAAATCTTACTCGGCGGAACCCTGGGTGTTTTCAGTGTAGTTGGGGAAGGACGCTACGTGGTGGTTGTTTTCCATTAAGGTTATTATTAAATTAAAACCACTCTTATACCATTCGAAATTTAATAATATAGCTTATTAGACTGTTCGCCTATATTACTATACATTAAGATGACGTTTCGGGTATCTTACCGATACCCATCATCAGACCAAGCTGTTGGGGGAACAGAAAAAATAGAACGAGTTACAAATTTGAATATTTTAGAATATTACAATACCAATAATACAATTACTATTACAGATTATGGTTCTGTAATAACCTATAATAACAAGGTTAATAACCTTGCTGGGTGTTTTCTTATTTTGTCTATATTTTTTTGTCTATATTTGGTTGATAATTTATGATCTTTCTGCAGACGATGATCGGCTACCATACACGACTTCACTAAGATCGTTGTTTTTTGTTTTTTTAATTGAATGTAGTAGTTGTGAAGATGTTACTAAAATGATTGTCGTTTTGTTATGAAACCTATGGCAAAGGACAGGTTTCATAACATCCTGAACTACTTGTTTTTCAAAAAAAAAAAAAAAAAAAAACCAGTTCAAGAAGAGATTTGTTGTTGTTATTTTGTTGTTATTTGGTTTTTAGGAGCATTAGCAACTAAGGCCATATTGCTCCGTGAACATGCGGTGGTCATTCCTGACCTTTTCGCATCTTCCGTATTTGGTGGTGACGGGCTCGAACCCCTGTCTAATTAAGAAGCGTGTGCTACTCACTGCTGCTCCTTCCCACCTGGCTACGGAGGCGCCTCAAGAAGAGATGAATGCAAAGTATTTCCCACCCGTTTATTCCGATGAATCCTTCGATACCATCTTTCCAGACGACGTAAAGGCAGCATTAAACGGAGTAACTCTTGGCTACGTCCATCAGTGAACAGAGTGACTTCTTTTGCTGATGGCTACGGATGACACACGAATTCCCAATTTCAATCCTGGAACCAAGGAATGCTTTAAATACGCTGCACTGCTCGACAAAATTAACAGAACACGTAGAAAACGTGATGCATGTGATGACGCGGGACAAAATTGGGTACATTTCTGTTCTCTGAGTCCCGTTTTAGCCTACAAAGAGATTCTAGACGTTATTTCATCTGGAGATAACGAGAAATGCGGTGGTGTTCTCGTGTGGGGCGGAATAATGATCAACGGGCGCACCCATCCATGTTTTTGATAGGGGTACCGTAACTGCGCAGAGGTACCAAGAAGAGATCTTCGAACCCTAAGTGCGACATTTTAGGGGTGCGGTTGGCCCAGATTTTCTTTTCATGCATGTCAATGCCACTGCACATAGAGCCCAAAGAGTAGAGGAATATCGTCAAACTGAAGATATCCGACGACTGCCGTAGCCAGCACGATCACTGGATTGAAATCCGATCGAACATGTGTGGGACGCATTGCACGCCGACTGCTAACTCCTCGGTCACTTGGTGAGCTAAGGTCTATGCTGGTTTAAGAATGGAATTTATTGCCAAAGAATCTTGTAGACACCCTTATATCGAGTATGGTCACCGCTGTCAGGTGTGCTTAACCGTTGAAAGGGATAATATCCCGTACTGATGTCACGTGACCATATTTTTGAGTACCTTGTATCGTAATGTGACCTTTTTTGGTAATTCTTATACAAACCCTATAAATGTCCCTTATATCTGTCCGAAGTTTCTCGCTGTCGCCGGTATCTACTGGAGACACCGTCTTCTATGACAGACCACCATAACAAATTTTGTCCCGCTTCATCGCAAGCTGCGCGAGTTGCACCACTCTTTCTACGTGTTCTGTTAATTTTTTCGAGCAGTGTAGTAGCAAGCATCTGCTGGAATAGTGATATCTAGGTTTTTTGGAATCATACTTGCCGATTATCCTCAAAAGGGCACACTGTTACTCTGACCTGTTTATGCGCAGTCAAGGAAAATCTGCAAGGAATGCTGATCAGAGGGCAACAATGCTCCTGCACCTAATTCACCTGCTGCCAACGAAATCACTAAAATTTTCTGCATTTGCCTTATTCTCATGACTTCTCCTTCCAATTTCTTCTCTTTCCATCGGTTTTTTTTCTGTACCAAGCCCTTTTCTGACAATGCTCGGTGAGACCAAGCCACAGTTTTAGGAGCAGCGGCGCTGTCTATAAAAATAGCCTCTTAATTTCAGCCTTTTGTCAGAAGGTGGGGGGAGGGAGTTTCCTAGGTGGATGGAGATATTCACCTCATACATTCTGTTCTTGTCGATACAAAAATATGTCCATATGGTTGATGTTTTAGTGTATTGCGTGTTGTTTAATCTCCTAAGAGTATTCATTATGCTATATTTAATTAAGTTGTTATGGAGAATTTAGTAGTACCAGTTATTCGCTAACTTGCTATAAATTTTAACAGATTTCTTGAGTTATTTGGTCTAGTTTAACTGTTACTTGCGTATAAGCCTTACTGATATTTACCTGCTGTTAGGCTAGTTTTGTTTTAAGCTTGGTATAAATACATGGACATACTGTATTTTAATCAGTCACTCTCATAGTGTATATCTTCTCAATATTTATCTCTTATTTCTTTCAATAACGTTATTCTGTATAAATGGAGCCATAGATCTGTATATGCGAGATGAATGCGTGTCTTGTAGCATCTGTTCGCATCTATTGCTTTAGCTGCATTCCTGTCAATCGCAAACTATCTAGAAGAGCCCGTAACCGTTGGAATGTGGGAACTGCCTCTTCATTCCTAAATCTTTCACTTACTCTTCCAATTCTTCTTTTTCTAATACTGTACTGATATTACTTCGAATGTCTGTTCTAAAAGAGGTTTAGTCAGTCTGAATAATGAGCTGAAGTTTGTCTTTAATGAACTTAATTCCGTCAGAGAACGTTGTGACCCTGCAAATACTGTATCCAGCAAACGGTTCCAAAGCTTGCAAGATCCTTTCAAAATCCACATCTGAAATTCTGTCTTTATAGCGCAGTAATTCTTTATTATCTAGCCTTCTCAAACGGCAAAATGCTGTAACAAGTAATCTCATGGGCGCAACGAATAGGCTACTGCAAAAAGAAGAAAACCTATTTCAAATGCACAGAAAGGATTCTAATCACGACTCTTCAACGTACCCAGAATTTGTATCCATAACGGAAAACTGCAAATCTGTCATTTCATTTCTTGTTTGTGTTTGCTCTTCCGATAATGTTTTTACTGCAGTTCAATGCACGCCCTTTAAAAATTGTGTATATCAAACTTTCTGCCTAGTGGTATACACACCAGAACCCTGGTTCACACATCTACCTAAGTGCTACTTTACTTCTTCCTTTACTGTCAACCTCAGAATATATCTCATTCAGCACCAATTTGTAACTAATTCTTCAATATCAATACAGATATTGAAAATTTTCTCAACGCATCAGTGTTGAAAAAGTTTAGGTCTTCACACTTCTATGAGGAAGTTACTCCCACCCGTTGTCCAGACTATGCTTCGTTTCTAATCTTTAAGTAAATCCATCTGCGCAAGGGCGTATTTCAGATACGGATATCTGGCCAATTGATGCTATTATTTAGCCTTACAGGTCTTCTTCGGGAACTGTTGCCCACTTCCCGGACCTACTAATCCTAGTTGGAAATTACCTTCTCGATATATATCAAAATCATCATCCTTACCTCTTTTATGTCAATTGTAAAAGTGTAAAAAATACAACTGTGTTTTGTCTCTTCCTTCATTCTGCAACAAACCTTTGCCATAGTCGCCCTCACCGAAACCTGCTTACACATATATATTTGGCAGTGAAATTTCCCCTCTCTCCTATTCTGTCTATATCGACACTCTGAGAGTGGTGGTGTTGCTATCTTTACCCATCGCCTTGTCAAAGTGCTGCAGTTCACTGAACATTCTTCCATTGCAGGTATTTTAATTAACAGTGCAGGAAGGCTTCTTCTGCTTATGCTTTTTTTTTTACATTGCTCCCCCCAATTTCTTTATCCACCATTCAACAATTAGAGAATATTATAGATGAAGTAATCTTTTTTTGAAGCCCCCAAAACAGTACCACTCGTTCTAGGTGATTTTAATGTCCCAACTGCCCTTGACCCGAATCGTTCACCAAATTCATTGGCTAAAGAATTCTGCAGCGTTTGGCTCAGTAATGACCTAACTGAAATCTGTGCCTTTCCCGCCCGGAACTCTTCCTACATTAATTTAGTTTTTACCTATAAATCAACTCTTCATAATTTCATCCGATCAGATCACTTCCCTATTGTCATTGATTTCTCTACTTCTTTATCTGAACCTTCCTATGATAGATACTTTTTAACCTTTAGGAACACTGACTGGATCTCGTTAAATCGGTTTTTGAGCAATTGATTGGATCCCCATCCAAAACTTTAAATCGATTGATCATTACATTGACTATTTGAACTTAATCCTCCCTTCTGCAATTTCTAAATTCTTTCCCATCAAATTCTCTACCGCTAATTGGAGTGGCTTTCCTCATTGATCATCAAAAATTGATCATATCAAATCATAAATCGATTGATCATTACATTGACTATTTGTACTTAATCCTCCATTCTGCAATTTCTAAATTCTTTCCCATCAAATTCTCTACCGCTAATTGGAGTGGCTTCCCTCATTGGATGTCAAACAAGCTCGGTGTATCTAATTCGTCGCAAAAATTATCTTCACAAAATGTATTTAAAACTCAAAACAAACTTTAACTGCTTTTCTTTCTCTTCCCTTAGACCTCGTGTAGTTAAGAAATCTCAATATTCTCGTTATCTTTACTCAGTTGAAGCTGAACTTAGTCAGAATTTAATTCCCAATCAGCTATCGAGATCTTCCAGAATGTTAGCTAATGGTTCGCCTTCTATTTCGTTTCATAATCAGTTTACCGAGTCATGACTAATAATCTTCTATTCTTCTCCTTTTTTTTTTTTTTCCCCTCCCTCATTTGTCTTATAATGGTTTAATGATTGTAAATAATGGTCAGTAAAAAACGAATGCGTCTTGCGGGAACCAAAGAGCGGGGTTGTTTTCGAAAAGGTCTTCATAGGGTAGCGCAAAGTACGTCACACAGAGCACATTCTGTCGCCAGACAGTCACAACAACTGAGACAAAACAGAGAGACGGTAAAGTCCAGTCCATATTTCATCGTTGATTTATGTTTCGTGGTCCTTACAAAATATCTAAACCAGACAAGCATCGTCCTGTTTACGTGTTTACATTTGAATTCCTGCTTGTTCTGAGTACTGTACTGTACTCTGTCACGTTTAATATTTAAAACATTATAATAAATAATAAACAAAGTACTGTAATTAGAAAACGAAAAGTTCTCATTCAGTCAATAAATGTAGCATAATTCCTTCCGAAATAACAAAATCGCGATCCCTTTCACACCTTCAAAAAAGACAGCGACCAACGAAAAGAAGAAACGAATGATGGATGCATATTGTGCATCTATCGAGACTCAAAACATGATAAAAGGATTCAGCAGAATCAGCGACACATATTGTTCTTGCCGAAGACTCTTTCATAGATGGGCTGAGACCATTTTTTTTAAATTGCCTGAAATCCAGACTGATTTGAACTACCTAAAAATTCCGCCATGCATAGCCCACATTGTCTTCGTAGAGAGCAGCTGACCACCCTAATTAATAAAATGCCTTCCAAGTCGGTCATCGGGCTGACCATTTTCTCTCCATTATCATAAAAATCTGCGGCCATTTATAGTTTACCTCGTATTTCCAAGGAAATCCTACGCACTGGTTCTCTTCCAACAATCTGGAAACGGTATACTTAAGCCAATTCCAAAGACGAATCCAAAATCCCAACCCCTGCTGTTTGCTGTTGCATTTGAACCGTCCGTTCCTTTCCAGTCATCCCGATATGTCAGCATATTCGGACGACCTCTTTGTTTATTTTGATGACCCAAAGCAAGATCCCACAAAAACTCGAATTTCAACTGACAGTTACTCAACTGTTAGTTGAATTCGAGTCTATCAATTGGCCTGAAATCAGCCTAAATGACTTTACTGAGAAAAAAATAAAACAAGGGCATAACTGTCCAAATCAATAACATTCGAATTGAGTAAGTCAGATCTCATAAAGATCTTGGGCTCATCTGGTAGCAGAACCAGTGCCGGATTAAGGTATGGGCTAACAGGACAGTCGACCGGGGCGTCGTTCTTACAAGGGTGTAAAAAGCTGAAGATTGTATTGTATTGTATATATATATATAACTGTCTGGGGTGGCACCCAGACACACGTCTGTCTTCACCTATAATTTTGTATCCACGTAGTACTACTACTACAAATAGGCCTGCAGTATAATGTGTTGTTAGTAACAGGTCACTCTGCCACCAGGGAGCAGACTCCACATAGGAGACCTGGTTCTACCATTCTGTCTGTGCTTATTGCACTAAAACCCACGCACCCACCAGAGACAGTGCAATACTGGTGGGTGCCCACACCTGGAAGCACAAAAAAAAAAAAGCAGCCGCCAGAGATACACAAATCTGGCAGATGCAATAATCCCGCTCCCAGTCTACTCTGATCAGGAGCCAGCAAACAAAAAATTAAAAATAATAATAAATAAATAATCCACAAACTGAAGAGCAAGGGAAGGATTTTTTTACAAAACCTTACACAGATTTCTAGGATATGCAAAGGGACGCCGAAATCTTTCTGTTCGGGACGCCGGAATACTTTAGTGCAGCCCTGATCAGAACCTTACATTTCTCCAGCTCGTCAAAGAAACAAAAATATTAGCGACACTGCGGAATAATTTAATTTACTTACGATATACTTTTATTTAATGCTTTTCGGATATGGATTTAAATGTTTTCTTCACTGTTTTTGTGTTGTGTGCGTTGTTTGTTCTGACTTTAAAGTTGACATGAACGTTCCACGGCTGGTTTGCGGTATTTCTGGACGGTGATAGTTTCGGGCACACTCTGTGCGAGACTGGCTAACTGATCTTGTGCTGAGAATTCTTTATAAATGGGTGGTAGTCGGTGTTTGCGCAGTACCTGTGGTGGCAGACTTGTTTTGTTCATGTATCTCCCACCCCCCTCTGTTGAAAGGACTTCGTGTACTCTCCAAGGATACGTGTAAAAGAAGAAACATTTGATGTTCCGCTGCCTTCGTTTATTTGTTCATTTATTTTTTCCCGTCGCGAGCTGCCCTTGAGTGATTGCGACCCCCGTCTTCTCAGCCGTTTGGCTACGTGAGGTGGTTGGGATTTAAGTTTTTGATAGATATCAGCGAACGCCGTGATGTAACCCGGCCATTCATTAGGTGTCTCCACGGACCGTGACGAGCACTGGAGGTCGATGGAGATGTAAATTGTTGCTCGGATGACAAATTGTGCGCAGTGTTCACTCCTTGACGTCTTTCTCAAGTTCTGAAGGTCGCGCTTTTCGACGAGCTTTTCGACGACAAACACTTCGTTCGTACAGTTGTCTCGGGCCACGTGACCTTTATTCTCGCTGACACCGCAGTGCTCTCCGACTGCGCTCAGTATGAGTCAGCCGTCTTCTCATTACCCTCCCACACAGTTAAAATAATGCCCATTGTGTTTATTTCTCACTAGGATTCTCTCCTCCCCACCCCTTTTACCCGGCAACCTGCGCGTATTGTTGTCTCGGTGGCATTCGTATCTAACTTTTTGTGTCCGTCCAAAGTAATCTTGTACACCGTCGCATTACCTTGCCAAGAAGATGGAGCAACGTTGGATATTTAAAATCATGAAATGAACGCCACTGCGATAATGACAGAATGAAACAAAGAGCCGAGACGCCAGAATTTTTTATTTTTATTATTATTTTTTCATAATTGCTGTAAAAGAAATAAAAAATTGTTTGTCGAATATATTTAACGATCTTCTCGTTTACATAGCGAAGGTGTTGTCATCTGTGGCGGTTTAAATGAGTGAGGACCATTTTCAAGATGGTGGTGGTAAAAGCGAAATTTGGAATCGAACACAACCCCTAAGATCAGTATGCCAAAAGACTGTTGAGATCGGGGAATCTAAGAGGGTTGGCTGGATGTTTATGGGGGGTCTTCTTAAGGGGGAAAAGCTTCGACAAGTGGGGAGATAACGGTAGTGAAGAGAACAAAGGACCCATTCCCAAAGAACTTAGTAGAAATCCGTCTGATAAAACATGTGCTCCTTCATGACCACCTCATCCTACAGAAGTGAATGTGTTGCGTCTTATGTAGGGCTGCTCTTGAACGCCACTTTAACTGCACCGTGGTAACCCTGTGATGATGCATAACTCACCCTGTAATAAAATGGCCAGAAATAAATGTAATGCTACTTTTGTTTTTGGCGACTTTGCTACCAGGAAGTGATCGCCAGGAAGACCGCTTTCCAGTTCCGTTTAATGCCACGTTGAGGCTGTCCCCAACTGTGCTCGTACTGTCCTTGGTGGACTAAATTTCACACCAATAGGAAGTAGTGCAAGTCCTATCGCAGCCGGAAATGCCGTACCACTGGGGCCCAATCCTGGTACCAGTGAAAGATCTCTCCCCTCTCAAGAGTTAAGAGGCCAGAAAAATAAATCCCACCCCAAAATAGACCCAGCAAAAAATAAATAAAATGCAAAAGAATTCATAAAAATGAAAAATAGAAAATAGAAAAATAAAAAAGAATTCTCCGTTTGTCACCCTTGAAGGGCCCTTTTATTTTTAAGCTCTTTCATTCTTAACTATATTTTACGATATTATGCTTTTCGTACTGAGTTTAGGAGTATACCACACGTGTGGTGGATAAACCCGACATTTTATTAATCCGTTTGTAACTAGTTTCTAGTATGCTCCACGGCATTCAGAAGAGAGGATAATCGCCAGGGGTTTTCCTAATTTCTGACCTCTGATTCAAAAGTACTGTTTCCTTCCGCGCAGACTTTTTTTTTTTCCTTTTAAGTTTCTTAGAATCTGTCGAAACTCGCCTTCAGATCCACACACAGCATCATCTTAGTCAAGAATAAGGAAAAAAAGATTCTGGCAAGCAAAATTACATGAATAAAAAGTACACAGTATTTTGAAATACGTAAACATTCAAATATATTTTCTGCAATTTTGAGGTACGTCGCTAATATCTACACAACATCTGCGTACTGTAATTTGAAACGTACCTTCGCTATAGAAACCTCGATTCTTAAGTGGGCATAGCATGTAGACACTCTCAGGTTTCCTCATCCCTGTTCGCACCACGGATTCTTGAGGAATTGGATTTTCTCTCCTCTTGTATACCGTTTCGTGGAGAGTGATATTAACTTTATGGTAAAACGTTTGACAGGTTGAATGGTTTTTGCTCTTACACCCACGAAGTAGTGCCTTTGATTCTCCTGTGCCAAACATCATGATGTACGTTCCGAGTTAACACGTTTTTCTATTCGGAATATTAAATGGAATAAATCTGATTCTTCAATTCAAAAATACTGTACTTATCTGTGAATACTACTTGTCAATTGTCAATGAACAATTAGATGCCCAAGAAACTGTTAATTATATTCAGGAATCGATATTGAAAGCTTGCTATTTGGCAACAAAAAGAAAGAAATTACCCCAAACACGTGTGTATGGTGGAACAGACAGTTAACAAATTTGAGAAAACAAGCTAGGAATCGATATCAGAAGCATAAAACCTGGCCTTCAGAAAAAGTTGAACTTCAGATGGTGGAGTACCGAAGACTTCAAAGACATTTTGATAAAGCCATTGCAACTGTCAAAAGCGAGGACTTGGCAAAACCCTTTGAATACTACAGGCAACTCTAATCTGCGGGGCTTTATTGTATAAACTCGCTAAAAATAAAATACATACTCTCGATATTTATAACACTGTGTAAATAATAATGCCGAAACTAAAAACTGGTCTGACAGGATTCTTCCTCCAGACAACCTATTCTAGATGACGAATCTTCATTCTCGAATTATATTGGAAAACTTTATGTACAATCCCGAGGAGGCTACCCCTCCGTTCTCACTGGAAGAATTACAGACAGCCATTAAAAAGGTCAGTGTTTCTAAATGTCCTGACAGTGACCTCATTGAAAATATTTTCATCATCAGAGTTCTAAAACATTTCCTAACAGTATTCTGCAAATGTCTCTCGGAGGGAATTTCCCCTGTAGGAAAATAGCTTTGCTGCGTATAATTCACAAACCTGAAAAACCATTCTCTGACCCAAAAGCGTACGGACCTATTGCATTACTGGTCAACGTGGGAAAATTGCTTGGACGATTATGAATGGATGCTTTCTTCTCGCATCCTGCTTGCCTTTCAGGATTATCCTTAGTAGTAAAGTGTAAAGTGTGTTTAGGGTCAAGCGGTACCAGGGGTTTTTTTTTTTTTTTTTGATTTGGTAATTGTTGGCGCATCGGCTTCTGTGGCCATATTGCACCTCCCAAGGTTTTTGCAGTACTTTGATCCAAGCCCGAGGCGGGAATCGAACCCGCGACCTTTGGGTTGCCGGGCAGGTACTTTACCCACTCGGCTAGCCCGGTCGGCAACACCAGGGGTTTCTCCCCATCTCCGCGCAGTTTACATTGTGGGTGAACCAGTTGACTGGAAAAGCCAGAGATTTAAAAGTGTATGGACTTTGTATATGTGTGATGCCTTGTACCGTTGTTCATCTGGTCATTTAGCCGCCAGACCCTTACTGAGGCCCGACGTTGTCCCACTTTCGCCCCGTGGAGGCAGACCAGGTACTCACTAGTATATAGTTCACTCTGGCAGGTCCTGCCACCTAATTTCCTGAGATTTCAGTGGCTAGGACCTAAAAAAAAATATATATATATAAAAAAAAAAATAAATAAATAAATAAAATAAATAAATAAATAAATAAAAATATCGCGTACGCGTCGCGGGAAGCGCTAGAAGTCCAAAATGTTGGGCAAAATTAATTTAGATTGGTGATTTTAGATTGTCTGGGGCATGTTCACATTGCTCTCAGATAGAGTGGGGTGAAGGCTGAAGACTGGGGGGTTGATAGACAGAAATATGGAGCTGAAAGGAAGGCATTTTGGGCAATTAAGTTAATATAGGCCCACCTCCTCGTGCTGAATGTGGGTACCACTTTGCTGTTGCCCGGTTGCTTTACTCATATACAAACCACAGGTGATTTCCATTTGGTCAAACTACAGCGTTCTGGAAACAATACGATGATAACTGGCGGAGTTGAACTCTGTTCCAAACACTGAACAGTTACATGTATATGTAACTGTTCATGTTTTTCTTTAGAGTCTTTGAGTGTTTTATTGTTGTTTATGGATTTCTACGAGATGGTCTATAATCAGAAGGAGTTTCCCTGCAGAACCGGATGATTGTATAAGAAAAGTGTTCGTATATACACTGGTGTGCAAAACTTAAGGACCAACACTATTTCTAAAGGTTACAACCACAAAATATTTGCTTAAGGTACTCTTTACTGATGCGAGTAGATTCAGTCTCAGTACCAATTCTGGAAGTCAGCTAATCTGGCTAGAGGTTGGCACACGGTATCACCCCGCAAACATCACAGAAAGGGATCGATATGGCAGTCTAGGTGTTCTCGTCTGGGGAGGCGTTATCTTGGATGGACGTACACGGTTCCAGATACTGGAAGGCGGTACTGTAACCGATGCCCGCTACTATACTATACTATACTGAGGTAATCCTTCCTCGTGTGCGTCTATTTCGAGGTGCCATTGGCCCCGAGTTCGTGTTTATGGACGATAACGCCACACCCCATCGCACTGCAGCTGTTGATGTGCTTTTGGAAAGTGAGGACATTGTTCGTATGGATTGGCCTACCCGTTTCTACCAATCTAAATCCCATCGAACACATGGGACGCTCTGGGGAGATGCCTAGCGGCGCATCCACACCCACCAAAAAAATGTTCACCAGCTGAAGGTGGCGCTGACAGAGGAATGGACGATGTTACCGCAAGAACTTATCAACAGCATTGTTCTAAGTATGGACAGGCGGTGCAAAGCCTGCATCGACATTAGGGGTGGCCATATCTCCTACTGAGGACTACCTCTTCCTTTTGTTCCATCTTTGGCAGTGATGCATCTATATCATGGCAGCCAGTGCTATGTTGCCTGTTTTTTGCTGGACGTAAAAATCCCAGTTTCTGGGCAAAAAACCTTGCTATCTACGTCTGAGACCGATTAACTCAGCCACGGAGTGAAAAAAGCCCTCTGTACCGTTTTATGTGTTAAACACCAACAATTTAAGTCATCCAATATATCATTAGCTCTGTTTTCTAATTCCGGCCTTGATTCTCCAAAAATGAACATAACAAGATCATCGGAGTAAGCAATTTTTAGAACTTTATCCCGGTCCACAGAGAGCCACCCATCAAGGACCACGTTTCAGCAAACAGGACCGAGAACGGATCCCTGAGGACAGCCCTAGTGATAAAGTAACCTATCACTAGGGGCAGGTTTGGTCACAGAACAATAACCTGAAGTAACAGAAACAAATCCATCACTAAAGTAACTTGAAATAAGCCGGTAAACAGGAACAGAGACCCCGGCCTCCCAGAACCTTGCCAGGACACTTTGCCACCAAACGATGTCAAAGGTCCCTTTGAAGTCCACGAAGAGGCCGAGGACATATTTTGACTGTGAAGAAGAAACTGAATCCATGATCTTTTTAATTGTGGACCCTTTTGTAAAACCAAATTGCGATTTTGCAATTAATTTCTAAGCCAAATAATAATTTTGAAACCTTATTACAATTAATTTCTCCATAACCTTACCGAGAATCGGCAGAAGGGCAATAGGCCTATATGAAGTAGGTACGTTTAGCGGCTTGCCAGAATTATTTAATAGCAGTTTCAGATTTGCCAGTTTCCGAGGTTTTGAAAATACCCCCTCATTTAAACAAGTGTTTAGTAAATTTATTATGAGTTTAGGACAAACCTTCCACACTTTTTTTTCAACACCGCAACTTTGAGGTGTTGAAAATTTTCACAGACTTTCCTTTTCCCTAAATCTGCGCAAATTTGCACAGACCTTCCTTTTCCCTAAACACACTGGTACAACTTAACGTTTCATCACCATAAACAGTTTTTAACATATCATAAGTTTCTGTTGCAGATTTTCCCAGTTCAAAGCAAATTTTGATATTTATTATATTTATTCGTTGCCTCATTGCAAAATCGTAACACGGAACATTAATGCCACTAATGAAAGTGGTTGTCACTTGCAAGAAGTTGGAAGAAGTTTGAAATATAACATACCACTTCCGTTTATTTTCAGACTCATTGAACTAGCAACAGTTCGGGAACTTGATCGCCACGAGTCGTATGTAAAGACTCCTTTGGTCTCTACTTTGCTTTCGTGGGTAGCACAGTTGGTAGAATCGCCGTCCTCCTCACACCGGGTGGAAAAGATTTGAGTTCGATTCCCGTTGATGATGGGGGAATGTTTACGGGCCTTTTTTTTCACAACGTGGCCGAGTTAGTCGGTCTTAGGTGTGGGTAGCGTGATTTTTACTTTCGGAAACTCGGATTTTTCGTCTAGCAAACAGAATACGCGCAATTTGCAGACAATATAGATGGAGCAATATGGCCTTAGTCGCTGATGCTCCTAAAAACCTTACTACAACAACTTTACTGTAGTGTTTCACGTACTCAACTTTGGATTATTATTATTATTAAAAGGTATTTATGGAAATAACTCTGTTTCAACGTGTATCCTAAAATTTTACATTCAGTCTTCTCTTGTGACATTTCAAGTGAGTGTTAGCAACAGGGCTAATCCTGGGCGTTGCTGCATGGTTTCATTTCCAAAAAAACCTCTATCAGAACAACAACAAAAAAAAAAAAAAAAAAAAGAGGTAATTTTCTCTAGGCCACAGCAGTGGTTCAAACTCTGAGTAATGGCTCCCTCCACCCCGCCGCTCACAAATATAATCATGGATGTGCCACCAGTCAACAATGTCATCCACATCTTGTACGTGCATAGTCAAGTTGAGTGTCTTCTCTTCTCTCCTCTCCTCTCGAGAGGAGACACTCAAATTGTGATATTAGGGTCCCCTGTAAATGAATACATCTACCCATATATTTATTTTGCCTGTAAATTGCGTGTGTTCTCTGGTCGATTTGCCTGTTTTTTGCTGGACGAAAAAATCCCAGTTTGTGCTGAAAAACCTTGCTATCTACGCCTGAGACCGACTAACTCAGCCACGGAGTGAAAAAAAAGCCCACACTCAACAAGATTAGTATTGTTCTTGCAAGGGATCTGTTCATTACATTAGTAGGTAAGTTTTGAAGATGCCTCCAAAGACATCCAGGGCGCCTTTTTCCGTTACGCACGTTAGGCACTGTGCCTATGAAGAATCAGTTCCCCCGAAAAGTATTCAAATAACCGAATTCGATTTGATTTCGAAATTCTGCAAACTAATTTTTAAACGCAGATAAATTTTCTTTCAGCCTTTCCTGTTGGCAAAATCGTTAACGACGTCATCAAACTTCGTATTGCGAGTAAAAGTAATGCTGGAGTAAGCGTTGTGAGAAAAACGTCAACACCAAATTTATAGTAAAGCTGTCGAATTTGTTTAAACACAAAAAAAGTTATATTTAACGCGACGGAAGTTTAATGTGTTTGTCATATGTGAATATCCGCCCTGCGGACATCTGTCTTTTTTTTCCTTTTTTTTTTTTTTTTGGCATTGCTTTTGCTTTCGTTTGACATCCACGTTATTACTTCCTTGTATATAAAAAAAAAAAAAAAAGGAGGCAATTATCAATCCACTGCATGACGGAAGCCTCCTCAAGATTCATTTTGAGGGAAATGGACCATAATCTGCCACACGCTGGTCCAGTGCGGATTTGCAGGCTGGCCGTAGCAGTCAGGGGCTTTGACCCCGGTCAAAGAGCGTGTGCTACTGCAATCCCGCTTCTGACCACTCGGCTGCGGAGGCCTAAGGATTATCCGTTGCCAGAGTAACGGCAGAGGTGCAAGTTTGTTTGTTTTTTGATCCGTAAATAAATAAACACAATTCACAGATATGATACACTAATACTTCGTGGGTGGTAGTTGAATGTGAACTTCGTGTCTTAACTGCTTCGCAGTGCATTAATTTGGCAGCGGTAATGGTAGAATGTGGCTCAATTCGGAAGCCAGGGTCACGTGCGTGTTCCAGAGAGAGAGAAAGGGGGAAAGTTTTTGTTGAATTCTTATCTTTGTTTGACTTTTAGGATTCTGAACCGAACTGTAGCGCGACATTCGGTTCAGCATCTTGGTTTCGTTTGCCGATGAGTCTTTAATTTGCCACACGTGGTTTGGACTGAAGAAGAAGAAGAATTTGCTTCTGCGCGTTAATCCGCCATCTTCTGTTTGGTAGCTTTAAGTAATCTTCGTGTCTCCCGGCTTTCTATCTTTAGCAATTGCCGACAGGCTAAGCTCTCGCAAACCGGAGGGTCTTGTTTTACCTTCTGTCGGAGAACATTAACTTGATTTATTCGGCTTCGGGGACCGAAAGAGTGGCACAGAGAGAGAGAGAGAGAGAGAGAGAGAGAGAGAGAGAGAGAGAGAGAGAGAGAGAGAGTCTTGGTCCGCTGAGCGTCACAGTGACACGTGGCCGTGTTTTCCCCACTAACCAAGATTGATAATTCCATAAACCTCTCGTTTGGCAAACGAAAGAAATCCCTTCCTTTTTTTCTCTTTTTTCCCCCCAACGTTTGCAAAGGAAAATAAGGCCATAAAAATTGTTAACGGAATTCGAAGTGAGCCTTTTTGCAAACTGTGTAGAAAGATGGTAAGCACAGTATCCCGCGAGATAGGGTTTTAGGTGTGAACTGCAATTGAACAATGTGAGTATTATACTTAATGAATTTAAGATATTTTATGCATCGATTTTCATCAGTATGCCCCTCAGAATGCTTTTTTATCAGTGAGCTTTGCTAAATGCGTGGTACTGTAATTTCCTTGTTTTTTGGCCACAATTTTCCCCCTTCCTTTATTTAACTGTAATGTTTCCAGCTCTTTATTTGTTTCTATTATAAAATTTTTGATGAACTACATTTGATTTTTTTTTTTTTTTTTACGATAATCGGCGTGTTTATTATTCGCGCTACAGTTCGAAACCCAACATCAAGGTACAGAAGTCTACATCGAGAGTAAATAAAATAATAATAATAATAAAATAAAAATAAATAATAATTTAAACTGAAAGAGTTTGGCAGGGCTATAGCCTCAACCTACGTAAAGAGTCACTTAACGAAAAGGTTAGTGCAATTGCATCATGTTTTTTCGTAAGTTGATTACCAAATTGGTAAAATGGCATCGTTTTTCATCACATCTGATATTGTGAATACCTTCACAACGAGTTGCCCGATATTACACTACCTCGAATAAGTAACGCTTCACCAGTGGAGAAGACTGTTTTACTTATTCTCGGTGGATATCATCATCCAGACGGCCGTTTGATGGCCATTGCAACACCAGAGTACCTACCCACCCATCGATGGTATCACCACCCAGACAGCCTTGAAACGGCTGTCTGAGTGGTGATGGTATCCACCGAGAATAAGTAACAATAGCTTTCTCCACTGGTGAAGCGTTCCTTATTCGAGGTAGTGCAATATCAGGCAACCCGTTGCGAAGGCATTCACAATATGAGGTATGATAAAAACGATGCCATTTTACCAATTTGGTAATTCACTTACGAAAAAACATGATGCAGTTGCACTACCCTTTTTGTTAAATAAATAATAATAAAAAATAAAATAAAAAGTGAAATAAGTGAAATATAATAATATAAAAGTATAATATAAATAAAATAAAATAAAATAAAAGTATAATATAAATAAAAATAAATAAAATAATATAAAATATAAATAATTTTTTTATTTATACTCCGGGACGACCACACGGTCAGAGGAGTTCATAAGGTAGAGAGAATACAAGAAACAGCACCGTATTTAGCAGTCACGGGCTTGAACTCCGGTCACTCAAGGCACGTGTACTTATGCGCCCTCTGGCCTGACCACTCGGCTACAAAAGTAGAATAAGTGATCATATAAAAAATAATTATAAATTAACATGAAGAGCAAAGTAAGCTGGCTGAACAGTTAGCCCGAAACTCAGAATTACATGGCGTCGAATGGAATCAGTAAGAAATGTTTTATCTGAAGGTCCAAAGATGACCCCAGCACAACTTGCGGCAGCTGGCTGTTAGGAAGGGCTCGTTTGAAGGAAGACTTGAGTGAATGCGTTTTCGTATTTTACATTCTGTTCTGTCGAGTTTTGTGGGGCAGTTACCCCTGTTTTAGCTTTAATCGTTTTAGAGTATTTCTGAGCCCAGAAATGTACCTGGCTTCTGAAACAAAAGGCGGATTCTCAATTTTTTAAATTTTTTTTCTTATTTACATTAATGTTGTCAACAACCGACATTACTGTAAATTGACGGCTGGATTTCCTTGTCGCCTCTTCCCCCTCATATACAGATAATTTTAGCACTCGCATCTCCGTATTACCATGAATCCAAATGTTGCCTCCCTTCGTGGTTCATTGCACTGGTGGCGAGTGACGTGCGTGCTTCGTGTACCAAAGTTTTGTTTCTGTATTCGAAGTTTCAGTTTCCGACTTAGTCGTACCGTTGGCCCGCCCGCCCTGTCGAAAGAATAGACATGATCGATGTTTTACACGGAACTTGGAAGTGCCAGTTTTACTCGACAGTCGCGTAACTGGCGAACGTTGTACTCTTTAGAGGATCGTGGCATAATCATGACGCCATCGACAGCGGAGGTATTTTGCACACCTTCACTTTCGGAGTAAAATTCGTGCTCGGATTGCCATGTGTGAGTATGGGGGAGCGTTACCTGCACTCTGCTGGTAAAATCTCCGCAGATTTGAAAGGCAGTGGAGTTGCCAGGTGTTGACGTACATCGCGCTGAACTACTTGGATTGGTGTCAACGCCTCACAGCTTTCGATGTCTTTCGTCTCGTACCACGTGCACTGTTTCTGTGGCAGTATGGTTAAGTGCCTGTCAAAGTGGAATTTCTTACGTCAACAGAATGCGCACCGCGGGCCAAAACCGTAAACGCAACTCTCATTTAAAGGAGGCAGGCGACCCCCATCCCCTTGCCACGTGAGTCAATACAAATAGCTGACGCACGTCGGTTATTCAACTGGCAACTTGGAGGGAGGGACACATTGCTTTCCTTGGAGGGAGGGACACATTGCTTTCCTTGGAGGCAACTTGGAGGGAGGGACACATTGCTTTCCTTACTTGCAATATTTATTTTGTGAGGGTGGAGATATTTATGGGACAGTGTGAGAATTTGTGGAGTTTGGATAGACCTTATTGGCGATCATGGCAGCATTTCATTTGGAGAGATATCCCTGGAACGAAATTACGCTTATAAAATGGTGGTTGCTATTTAATCCTGTACAGTTATAACGAAATTATTGCTCGCCTTCTTTGGCAAACTTCTTTTATCGCATTAGGGAAATCATTCTGGATAAGGGCTCGCAACGGATGCTCAGGTTCCGCGGAACACACTTTAAAACCATGCTGTACACAGTTTTGAATCTTGGATATTTCTTAATTCATATGACAACATTGCTTGTCTTCAAAATCTCTCGTCGCAGACTTCACCTTTCATTGAAAAACAAAAGCAAAGATCGCAAAATAATCTCCCTAATTAAAATATCTTTGAACGCGGTCTGAATGCCTATGCACGAACCATCACCTGTGGTTTATGCGAAGTCTGCATACAGAATGCTGTACAATACAGCCGGTGGATCAGCGACTTTGACTTTGCTTGTCACATGATCGCTCAGATGACAAATTCCGGCTGTCGTAATATCCGGGCCAATCTGTGTACACACTCCTTTATAAATTCCTTCCATAAACGTCCCTAATGATTACACAGCTGCAGTTTGGCTGTTCTCTTTACGCCACTGTGCCCATTCGATGCAAATGATTGGCTGTCGGCACGCAATCCCATTCCATTGATAAACGAACAGCCCATCTCTTGTACGCTTTCTCCCTCGGGATTCGTGTTCTGTTCTTTGAACATTTCTCAACTTCCTTAAAACAGTTATTTACTTTATCAGTTTCCATAGCGACTCTTCATTTCTTAGAATCGTTACAACACCAGTGTACACTGTAAAGGGTTGTATCGAACACGACTTATCGGAATGTCCACCTGATAAATCGCATACTCAACCTGCACTATATTTAATCTAATTTTTTTCTTTTATTTGTACTCAATATTTAAGCCACTCTTTCAAATGTCTGATTTCGTCTACAGGACTTCAGTTGCTTAAAAGAAACTTTAAGGAGGGTTGTAAGTACAGTAAAACCACATACAGTATTTAATTCATCGTTTCCTCGCTACTTACGAGAAATTTTTATTAATCATATTGTGCGAAGAGTGACCTTGCAATTTTTTGCAAGAAATGCAAAAAATAAAATAAATAAATAAATAAAAATAATAAAAACAAAAAATATATATACTGTATTAACATTTAAAATAAACGGGAAAAAGCAAATGTGTTTCACCCTCAGATAAAAGTATCCGGCTCACCTTTAAGTTTTCCCAAGCTTTAATTACCCACGGAAATAACTGATTCCAGAACCCAACAACTGGCTAAAAGAAAACTTCCTACAGTGCGGTCTAAAAATCTCTATTCCCATAATCGTGGCCCCTTTCTGAAATCATTTATAACAATAAACCGTTGTAATAGGGCCACCAAAGAGTAATCTTATATGTTCATAAATTGCTTGTGTTCTCTGGTTGATTTGCCTGTTTGTTGGACGAAAACCCCGAGTTTCTGGAGCAAGGGGGAAGAAGGAGAAAGCCTTAGATCGACTTACTCGGCCACGGAGCGAAAAAAGCCCGTAAAAGTTGCTTCTGTCATTAACGGGATTTTAACCCGGCCTTTTCCACTCTGCGTGGAGAAGACTGTAATTGTAACCACTGTGCCACATGCGCAAACGGAATAATTTACAACAGTGAGAATTTCGCCTTCATTCATTCATTTTAGTATCGGAGTCTGAGGCTAGACGTAAATAAGGGGACTCAATTAGGTCCCCTCTTTCCAAGCTCTGTAGGACACATAATCGAAGTGCCGACCTTACTAAGCGGTTGTCTGCGTTTGAGCCCTTTCGAGAAGCTCGATGTATTTTTTCTTAGGTACTGTTTCCGTACTTTACAGTGCAGTCTTACAATTGCCGTATCTCTATCTATCTCCTCCCTATCATTTACTACAAGAAAATGTTCATTAAATCATTGATAGAACACAATGTAGCCAAGTTGACAGCCGTTTACACTGCTCGGAGAACTTCATGTCCACTCGTATCATAACTTCCAAAACCCTTCCTACCTCTCCTCTCCTCCAAGGGTATTTTCCTGGGTCGCTGTTCCCAAGGTGTAAGCAAAGAGTGACCTTGCAATTTTTTGCAAGAAATGCAAAAAAAAAAAAAAAAAAAAAAACCATGGCTGTCACTTTTATGGCTGCCCTTGAAGTTATCCAAGTCGTCAAAACTCCCAACACACGCGCATACTACCATTTTTTCATTTATTGAGTAAAGCGGTCCCTAGTCAAAAAAAATTGGCAAATCCGCCTTACATATAGTATAGTACAGTATATAATTATTTCCAATACAAATTTCACATTCACATTACAAATCAACTGTATTGTGCAATGGTCATCCCCTCAGCTACAGCACAACAACCTGGCAAGTAGGCTGCAGCAGAAATCGATGAAGAGACACTGTCCACAGATGAGCACAAGCATCACATCCTAGAGACTGATCATCACAACGAGCTGGACAAGTAGGCTACAACAGAAACCGATGAAGAGACACTTTCACAGTGAGCACAAGCATCACATCCATCCACGCGCATACTACCACTATAATAGTTTTAAAACTGATCACGCCATCATTGAACTCACTCAATACGTTCACCTCCATAACCACAACCCTCTAATCGATTCAGCCGTTCCTATTATTACTTTAAAATCTAATTACAAAATCTTTCTATACGAAGCACTCGTTATAGAATGGCGTCGCCACTATACTAACCTTAATGTTTTGAACACAAAACTTCCGACAAATCTTTCACCGGCCTGGAACCTGTTACGCGTGAGGTTCCTACGTGTTTCGCAATGCATCAAGGAAAATCAGGACTCTTTAAATACGTAATTCTCCTTACATCTATCATTGCCAACCGAAGACATCTGTACGAAAGTCTCTCATTACGACTATTGGCCGCATTTAACCTTCTTTAATATTTTATACAAGACAACTAGGAATAAGATGTGCACTGCTTCCTCTCTGGCTACTTTTAATCACAGATCTTTTAATGTTTTCGTCTCTATTTATTAATTTTAACTGAATTTCTTAATTAGTTTTAATCTTATTCCACTTTAACATCAATTGAGGTGAGTACCGAAAATTAAGCCTTTATGCTATTTCTCCCGTTAGTCTAATTCTTATACGGTACTTTAAGAGATTCTATAAATCACCTATAGTATTAGTATCCTTAAATTTACTAATGAGAGGTATTTAATTTAAATGGAAACAAATGTTGGGTGAAGTGCTATCACGATCAAACGTGATGGCTTAGACAGAAGACAGTACATAATATAGTGGTGTCTGTCGATATGGACCATTGATTTCAGCTAAACCTGCTCTCTACTATTCTGATTGAGTTTTTTTTTTTAATCCATAAATTAAAAAAGGCTGTCACAGCGCTTTTAAAGAAATGGCAGTTAACCTTTGTGAGATGCCATTTGTTGAAGGTAGCAATACCAGGGCAACTCGTTGCGAAGGCAGTTTGTTCTGCTCTAAGCGACAATGCCATTACATTAACTGCTCAAGGGAAGTAGTGCTGGGCGCAAAACACTTAAAAGAACAAGATTGCCCTCCTAACTTCGTGTAATTAAGTGTACACTCTCTTTTTTTTTTTTTCTTCATAGGTTCTAACATTCTAATATTACGCTTACACACTGCGTATATTTGTTATTCTGTATTTTATTTTCACATATGTGAACACACAGTACGTATACAGTATTCTTTAATGGGTGAGTAAATTATTTAACTCATTCTAAACAAGGTTTTAAAGCTCTGATTATTTTCATTGTATTAGAGGAATTAAAGTGAAAAAATAATCCTTTGTTTTCATTTCTCTTAGTTTACTTTTATCCGCAGTTCCCATCTTTTTTCGCTGCTCCCCGGACAAACGCAAATCCGGGGTTTTACTGTAATTGGGATATGCATTTATTGAAGGTGGAAAATCGTTAGGCCTACTCTGCATGCGACATATGGAGATCAATAAATCGATACACTTGCTTGCTCGATCATTTTCTAGTTTTGTTTAAATATGTGACTTTGTAAGTAGACGTACTTCGATATTTCGTTGTCGTTTGTGTGCTTTTGAAAATTTTCACAAGTAGCGAGTTACAAGATTCACTGCTGGGTCCTGTTTTGTTTTTAGTTCTAAGAAAAGGCACTGATAAATTGGTTGGTATGACATTTGACAGATTTTTAACCCATTCAGGCCCAATATTTAAATTAAATCGGCGACGTTTTTGTTCTCTTCGGGTCAGAAGTTGGATTCTGAAAATTTCTGCTCTGAATAGAGCGTAGCCCAGTTTCAGTTTCATTCTGACCAGTTTTACATAAATACTTTGCAGTGTCACTACATTACTTGGCAAAAAGCCTTGTAAATGTAAATGTCATCACATTACTTGGCAAAAAGCCTAACAAACGGCGGATATAGGGGAAACCCTGGAAGCCGCTAATAACTCACAAATACACTTTTTTCTGTATACATGTCGCGAATGGATATATATGTGAGAATGTATATAAATTGTATATAAATCTTGTATCATGTATATATAAATGGATGTATATAAATCTTGAGAATGTATATAGAATTGTGTGTATAAATAAAAAATGACCAGTTTTACAAAATTACAATTCTAGTGTGCCGTTTTCCATCAGTCTGTGTAATAACGCAGTATTGTCAGTGTCTTTTATTGTATTGTCAAAAGTATCCTGATACCCATTGGATTTCAGATAAATTGGACCCTCTGCCCATCCACGTGTCAGGAATAAGTGTGAAAGTAGTTGCGGTCAGTCTAGAGGTGGGCAGACCAAAGAAATACAGCAGATGAGTTGAGACGTTGAGCTTACTGACTCCCAACGAGGAGACAACATGGGATGTCATATTAAAGTAAAAAATAATGAATACAATAAAAGCAGATGACTCAGTATTGGTATTAATGAACCACCAGTTTATGTTCAAGGGACGATTTTGTATTGTGCAGTTGATAAACTCCGGAATAATTCACAGTTTGGGAGAAGCCTACCTTCTCTCTTGAGATCGGCTAACTACGGCCTCGAATGAAGAGGACTCCAGTCACCAAAGGGAAGTGAATTCAGACCTCACGTAAGGAATGGTTTTTTTTTGATTGATTTGGTAGTTGTTGCGCATCGGCTTCTGTGGCCATATTGCACCTCCCAAGGTTTTTGCAGTACTTTGATCCAAGCCCGAGGCGGGAATCGAACCCGCGACCTTTGGGTTGCCGGGTAGGTACTTTACCCACTCGGCTAGCCCGGTCGGCTTAAGGAATGGTAGACGGCGATGTGTGCCACTGAGCGTTTACAAATATTTGAAATTTTTTAACGAGAATTTTGTATCTAGTATTTGCTTCTGTATAATTTTGCACACAACTGCACTTACTATTTTAACTGCCAAATGTGGCTGTTAGACTAAAGCAAGTTTTTCTTCGAATAAAAAAGAAAAAAAAAAAAAAAATGTGCTTGTGGCAATTTTGCCATTGATTCGCCGTTCCCTATATACTGTATAATCTTTATTGTATACAAAAGTGTCAGCAAGGGGACAAAATAGCCTTGGGGAATGGGGTCCCCACCCCCATCAAGATATGGGTTCATACCCCAGAGCCAACAACAGAACCAGTTTCAGATTATTTACAATATATTCATAAAGATATTCTCTTGACGTTATTTACAATATATTAGACATTATTACGCTGCCCCTAATTAATGTGCAGTTTGCCCGGTTGAAATTAGACTCTTAATGATCGGTCTTCGGTATTTCCGACCCTTCGATTGCTTGGACTGTGGGGAGCATCTGCCTGGGAAGAAAACGGTCACTAAGGACTAATCTGTTAGAATGGGCTATGAGCGTGGGAGCTGACCTCAGCAGTCCAGGTTGAGGGATTCTCCAGCCGCACAATTCCCGCATGTTTGGCTCTGAGATTATGCTGGTAGTCATTTTGGCAGATCTTTCCCAAATATTTTAAGGGAAAGACGAGGCGTCTTTCCCTTACAAGATTTGGTAGTCGGACAAAGTTTAGCGAGTTCGCCATGGCAGTTGTTCTTTGCTGGGATGGATGTTTAAGCATTATCCAACGAAGGAGCCAGTATTCGACGGAGTACACGCGCTTGATGTTGGTGGGGGCTGCGGACGCCCCCAAATTTCTGAGGCATGTAATACGACAGAGTATACAGAAGTGTATATGTACCGACGAGTCACATCCAGATCCCTGACGTGGAGCAGTTGTTGTTTGGTAGTCCAGCGCATTTGGCAGAATTTCCTTATGAGCTTGTCAATGTGGGGGTTGAAGCTCAGTTTATAATCAAGGAAGACTCTCAAGTCCATATGCATCTTGGCCGCTGGAAAGGGAATACCGTCTAGAGAAGCTTGGACTGTAGTAGTGGGTTGGTGCTTCATAGAAAAGACAGCTTGGGCTGATTTGGCAGGGTTAATCAGGAGGCCAAAGTGATAGAGATAGGATCCTAAATCGTGCAACTTTTCATTGATATTTTTTATTAATGTTTGAGATCTGTTCGCTGGGGTTAATGAGTATATAACTTAATATCATCGACATAGCAGAGTATGTCTTCTCTCTGTTGCACAAACGGAAAAATAATTGCAGTGAATAATGCTCCAGAGAGGACTCCGCCTTGGGGAACTTCCGCAGTGATCTTTCTCGAGATTGTGTCTTGATCTGCTCTAAGAAGAATGGTTGTCAGAAAGCAGGGTTGTGATAAAGCACAACATGTCACCTTTTATGTAGAATTAATTTTCTAGGAGGTGAACAAGCGAGGGGATACTGATTTAGTCGAATGCAGCTTCCAGGTCGACGTACCTGAAAGCAAGCTCTGCTTTAGCTTCTAGTGCTCTGAGAATGGTGCTGTTATAGATGTTAAATTGGTGACTGTGGATCTTCCGGGAATAGCATAATGAATCTGTGGGGAGTTTTATGGCAGTTTTACGTCGGTTTGTTCAGAATTTGTGTTGTCTCCAAATGTTTTGTGTAACTTCGTGGAGTGCACAAACTTTTATTTTATTATTACCGTATTTTCTCTAATATCCGTCACCCTTGAATAAACCGTGTACCCCTTCGTCAAAATTTAGCACTGTTTTCACTCTGATTTCCTTTCACTGCACACACCGATGTTATCCATTCATTGTAACAAATTGTGGCAAATTGCAAAATACAATTATGGAGTAATAGTATGTATACTTAAAAAATTTACGATATTCATTTAATTTTTCACGAGCTTGGCGGCCGTGGTTACGTTCTTTCTCATAATTAAAGGGTCACTAATTAACGTAAGTCTGTTTCAACTGGTTTGCGCTTATTACTCGTACCTTCCCTCTCTCTTACTGTTGTTTACGTTTCCTGCACGAAGTTACGCAACTTCCTGTTGGTACCGTTCTATTTATATCAACGTAAACATCAGCGCATGGATTGCCCTTATTTTTAAGTTGATGGCACGTGCAGACTGTTTCCGCTTGAAATATCACCATTCTTCTCTTTCTTGGTGATTCCCTTCTACATCTGACTCTTGTTCTCTCTTAGGGTAATTCAGAATTTTTTTTTTTTTTTGGCTGGTGCAGCATAAGCCTCAGGCTTCCTTGCACCATATTGACTAATAATAATAATAATAATAATAATAATAATAATAATAATAAATAAATAAACTTTGGAAAGTTCTGCCTTAAGATTACATTCAATAGTAATGGCCTAAACGTGAAAGAATCTAGAGCTGCACCCCCGTCACTTAGAATTATGTGCGCAGAAAATGTTCAATCGAAGGTCCGTTTAATTATACTACTAAATCGGCGTTTCGCAATCGGGCATTATCTGTTCGACGCATTTATATAACTAAAAGCAAACAGCTCTAATTCTGGCTACTCTTGACGTTCCATCAACTCTTTCGGACCACTAGCCATAGAATTTAAAGACAGACTTGTAGCTGACTAACTCAGCAAATCCAGTTTTTTTTTTTTTTTTTTTTCCTCTCTCTAAGAATCGCGTATAGCACTGCCCCTGTTAATAAGATTTTTGGAATTCCATATCCTAGAAAATGTCTGCTCCTTTAACTGATGTGTACTTGAAATACAAATTCTGGTCCACAATGACGATCCTACAGTTCTTGCAAGTTGCAACTCCAAACAGCTTATTCCATCTCATCCTGCAGCTTCTCAATTAGACTGAGAGCTGATGACTAGGGGGACCGCAGTCATGTTCGTGGAACCAGTTTTGTACAATTCGAGTTAGTATTAGTATTAGTAATGGCCGCATGGTGCAAGAAAGCCTATGGCTTATGCTGGACCAGCCAAAAAAAAAAAAAAAAAAAACCGAATAAAACAATGATAGAAAAATAATAATAAATAAATAATAAAAGAAAAGGAAATTAAACCTACCATTCTATGCGCTTCCCTGACCCGAAGGTACTATCCACATGACCTTTGAATTTCCCCAAACTGTCAGCTTCTACTTTTTTTTTTTTTTTTTTTATGAAAACCCCAAACACGAAAGGTATCAAAACCTATAGTACTTAGTACTGTGCATGAGTTGAAGGAGAAGTATGGGGGGAGGGGGCTGCCGGAAACTTTGCTCTAGAGACTAAACATGTGTTTCACCACTTCAAGCTTACAATAAGCAAAGTGGTGGTACTTCACCGGTTGATGAAAATCATCTACCACCAACCCATGTAGGCAACTTATTCTAGTAATTTTTAACTCGCTTGCTAAAATAAAACTTCCTGCAATCCAATCTAAACATTTCCCCCCCTAACTTGAATTTATGTCCCCTAGTTCTAGCATCATTTATAATCTTGAAAATTTCGTCCTCATTCATTTTACTGATGCCTCTCAGAGCGGCGCCTCCGTAGCCAGGTGGGAAGGAGCAGCAGTGCGTAGCACACGCTTCTTGATTAGACCGGGGTTCGAGCCCGTCACCACCAAATACGGAAGATGCGGAAAGGTCAGGAAATGACCACCGCATATCACGGAGCAATATGGCCTTAGTTGCAAATGCTTCTAAAAAACCAAATAACATAACATAGCCTCTCAGAGCCTTAAACACCTCAATCAAATCTCCTCTAAGGTGTCTAGTTTCCAAACTCTGCAACCCACATATTCGAAGTCTTTCTTCATAAAGACGCCCTTTTGCCAATCTCACCAGGCGAGTTACCCGTCTTTGCACCCTTTCAAGAAGCTCAATGTCTTTCTTAAGGTGCGGTCTCCATATCTGAACACAGTATTCCAAGTGAGGTCTAACAAAAGCCTTATATAATGGGATTATCACGTCCCTATCTCTACTTGCAAAAGTTCGATAGATTATCGATAGGACACCATGGGCCTTCCTTGCAACCTGTTTACAGTGCTTAGAGAATTTCATGACTGACCGTATCGTAACACCCAAGTCCCTTTCCTCCAGTACTGGGTTTAGTTGAACTCCACAAAGTGAACAAGTTATTTTGGGATTACTGTTTCCCAGGTGTAATACCTTACACTTTGTTGGATTAAAGCATAGCTGCCATTTTTCTGACCATTACTGAAGTCTATCTAGGTCTCTCTGGAGAAGCTCAGCTTGATAGTGATCATTAACTACTCTATCAATTTTAACATCATCTGCAAATTTAGACATCCTGCCCACTATCCCTTCATCGATGTCGTTTATGAAAATTAAAAACAACAGTGGTCCTAAACCTGATCCTTGGGGAACCCCACTTCTTACATCAACCTAATCTAAAGAATAGCCATTTATCACATCCCTCTCCCTCTTGCCCTGAAACCATCCTGCTATCCACTAAGGATTTTCCCAGTGATTCCAACCTGTTCCAGCTTATAAAGCAACCGCTCATGTGGGACTGAGTCAAAAGTTTTGCTGAAATCTAAATAAACAATGTCGAAATTATTCCCTAAATCCAGCTCGTGAGTGACCCTTTCAAAATAGCGAACCGGATTTGCTAAACATGATTTTCCCTTTACAAAACCATGCTGAGCATCCTTGAGAATTTCAATTCAATCCAAATGATCCTGAATTCCACCCTTGATCATTGCCTCCATGATTTTCCCTACCACTGAAGTCAGATGACAGGTCGATAATTTCCAACTTCACTCTTAGAGCAACCCTTATGTATGGGAGGTACATTGGCACTTTTCCAATCCAAGGGAATCTCCCCAGAGTCTAGTGATGCTCGCATAATTAACATCAATGGTTCTATGCACTCACTTGCCGTCTCCCTTAAGATTATAGGGTATATTCCATCAAATCCAGGAGCCTTACTGGCCTGGAGGCTCGAAAGTTTTTTCATTAAATAATCTTGCGAAATTTCAATGTCATTAATTACATTTTTATCAATTTCGCTCCCACAATTTCCCATTGCCACAAAAGGTTTTTCATTTGTAAATATCGATGCAAAATAACTGTCGAGTTCATTTGCATCGGCAGCTGGCGTATTTAATACTATCCCCTTTCCCTTACGTAAAGGTCCGATCTGGTTTGTCCTGCTCTTCTTGGCATTTATATATGTGAAGAATTCCTTATCCCCCCTCTTTGCTCTGTTTGCTAGTGATTTCTCATAAACTGCCTTTGTTTGTCGAACCTTTTCTGTGGTTCTATTAAGATCATCTTGTAGCTGTTAGAGGCTTCAATACTTTTTATTGCTCTGTAACCTTTCCATGCCACCTTTTTCTGCTCAAGTAATGTGGCAATTTTACTATTCATCCAACTTGGAACCCTCCTCGTGGAGTAATTTTTTAATGGTAAATACGCATTCAAGGCACCTGTGATTAATGTTTTAAAAGCATACCACAGTTCAAATGTATTCATTTTCTGCGCGATATCTACCCAGTTAATAGAGGCCATGTAGTACCTTAAGGCATCGTAATTTCCTTTTCTGAAATTAAAACCCATTCCTTTGCCTTTTACTACTGCTACCTCTCATCATCATCCCCCGTAGAACTTCGTGATCACTTCCTGCTACTGGTTCCCCTACTGTCAGCCCTGTTATGTCATCTGATTCATGGGTGATAACGAGGTATAGGATATTCTTTTCTCTAGTACTTTCCGTGACATGTTGATAAAAATAACAGTCATCTAGTTGATTTAAAAATTTTGTTCCCCATGTCGAGTTTCCTTCCCATTTACTCCAGTCAATTAGAGGCAAATTGAAATCACCCATAATAAGACATTGACGCTTACTTGCCCATTCCATTTGCATGTAGAGGCTTTTGTCATAATCTTCACAATCACCTGGTCTGTAGATTACTCCTACTCGCATTATACCTTTGTTTCCAACTATCTCACACCATACAGATTCTATACTAGCATGTGAAATCCGGGAAAGCTATCGTTGCACAGGCGCCTCCGTAGCCAGGTGGGGAGAAGCAGCAGCAGCAGTGCGTAGCACACGCTTCTTGATTAGACCGGGGTTCGAGCTCGTCACCACCAAATACGGAGGATGCGGAAAGGTCAGAGAATGTTCACCGCATATCCATGAGCAATATGGCCTTAGTTGCTAATGCTCCAAATAACAAACAAATAATATCGTCGCACTCAGGCTGCTTCTGATAAGAAGCATTACCCTACCACCCCTTCTATCTACCCTATCCTTCCTAAATATATTATACAAGCCGTACTGAAACACATCATCCCCAATTTCCGGGTGGCACCACGTCTCTGTAAGCCCTATTATGTCCGCGTTACTTGTTTTAACCAGCTGTTCGAATTCGCTTATTTTATTGACGACACTTCTAACATTACTGTATAAACAATTAAGGCTTACTGTTCTTGTATATTTAACAACCCTTGAAGTTTTTTAGGCTCTCTTCCCTGGCATTAGCTACCCGCTCACTTGAAATGTTTCTATTCACTTGAAACGTTTCTGTCCCCATTGAGGTATGTGCAAGAGTTACTTTGACCAGTATTATCGGATAAACGCGTGTCAGTATTACCCACATCCCCCTAACTAGCAGTTTCCCTGAACCTTTAAGGTATCCTCAATAATGCCGGCAAAAACGTTTGCACCACCTTTGTTTAAATGTATCTCGTCTCTACAAAACAAATTCCTTCTACCTAAAGTGTGGGGATGCTGATAGAAATTTCCCCCCTAAAGCCTTGCAGAGTCATTCAAGTCTTGAGTTAATCCACAATTCTTTTAACATATAATCCCTCCTATCCTATCGTGTCTGGGCAGAATTACCGACACATAGACATTGTGACCTAGTTCGCAGCATTTCCTCAGCATGGTTCTTTATTTTTCCAACAAATCGTCAGATCGTGTACGTTTAATGTCATTAGTCCCCACATGAATAATAATATTCTCTTCATCCCCCTTAAAATCTGACAATCCGTTGGTGACATCATTAATAGTTGCTCCCGGCAGACATACCCTGATTTTACTCCACCTATCCTTAATACAAAAAATATTCCCCGTTTCATTGACAATGGAGTCTCCTAATAAAACAATGTCCTTTTTAACCAGAGTAGTTTGCACTTGGTTTTTGTTTTGTGATATGTTACGTTCCACTTGGAAGAACCCACTCACAGATGGATACACTGCTACCATGAAGGATATAGGTATGTTCTTAAACCATTTCTAATCATGAAGGGATGTGTCTGGGTAGAGTTTCCAGATCACCTGTGGCATCTGAAACTTATTGTTAATTTACCTCTCTCTTGCGGAGACACCCCTCGGATAGCCATTGGCTTGAAGGGTGTGGATTACGTACCTAGGTGTGAAGCATACTCCTCGAGGCTTTCACCCTGAATGGTTATGTATAAATTGGTTTTAAATTATGATTTACATATTTGATAACTTCTGAGATTGGCATCTAATGTGACATTTAATTCCCTTTTCAGCCAAGTTTCTGTCTTAGGTTCATAGTGTGGTACAGTACGCAGTTTTTTTACAGTTCAACTGTTTTGTTCGGACTGTATTTATCTAGCAGATGTTCACTAACGTTGCATGAGACGGTACGAGTTAACAGACTTGCTTGGTCTTTACGCTATAGAGCTGTGTTTTTTTTTTTTTTTTTTTTTGTTTAATTCGTAGTTAATTAAAAAAGTTCTGTGGTGTGTGCTGGGTAAAACCTCTTAGTTTTTTTCTTAACTTGTTTCGGAGAGAAGGTCTTGTGTCAACATTCGTTGGAGGGACTCTCGAAGAGTCCAACCGACTGTACTGGGAGCGTCCAGTCTTCCTGTTAGGTTGGGCTAATGTGAATAGGTTCCTTGGAAACAGACAGATTGCTGTCTGTTTCCAAGCAGGAATACTGCAGATGGAAAGTAAAAATGGTAAATGGCTGGTTTGAGACCCTGTTCGGTTATCTCAAGAACCAGTATTCAATACCCAGAATTATGTTGCTCCACTGATATCACAGGAACAAATGTGCACAAGAAAAACCGTCTCCACATGATTACACGGCACCTAGCTGGATAGGTCCGTGGACTCGTACTGTTTTTCCATATGTGGTCCTCCCTTCAGTGTGAAACAGTAAGCAAGATCAGAGCAGGCAACATTTTTACAATCGTTTACCGACGAGGGAGACGTTTGCAAAATTCGTGTGGACTGTTCTTCCACATTCCTCTTACATTCTCGACCTTGCGCTATCAGACTTTCATCTGCTTGGCACTATGCCACTGGCGATGCTGTCGTTGCGACCTTCCAAAGCAGTTCTCGGAGGCCGACAGCAATCTTTACGAGAGGGGGATCTACTGGTTCAGCTGGGGAGGAAATGTATAAAGTGGTGGTGAATGTGCGGGAAAATAAATGTAAGGATTTGAAGTATGTACTGTTTAAATCGACACGCCTGCAGTAGCATCCAGCTTTAAAAAAGAAAAAAAAAAAAGTATGATAGTTATAGCAGAATTATAGTAAAAATATTGCCTGTTTTAAGTACCGTTATTGATGCACCCAGCAGACCATAATGTTTAATTGTAGGGAAATTTTCGATTCCAACGAGTTTACATACGAATTTTTCGCTATAATGCTTTAAGCCATTATACGCATACACTGGCCAAAAAAATAAGAACCTTTATACAGTATCGCCTATCGAATCGGGACGCCTTTATTTCGAATAAAGCAAGTGCACGTGCTTTTTCCAGTTATAATCATTCTTTCACCGAAATATCGCGTAGCTGCGACAGGGTTGAAGGAAGAGGACTTCATTTCCAAATAGCTCTCTCTCTCTCTCTCTCTCTCTCTCTCTCTCTCTCTCTCTCTCTGGCATATCCCACACATTCTGAATAGGATTAAGGTCAGATGAATTTGGGGGAGGGGGCAGGGAAGACGTTAGAAATTCGTGTCATATTCTCCGAACCATTCTAGCACGATGCGCTGTTGAGTTGTCATTGATAAAGGGGACATCATTTTGGGATAAAAGTGTCACATTGCAGGGTGCCGTGGATCTGATACCAAATTCAGGTACTCCCTGGATGACACCGGTATCAAAGTAGCCCGTGCAAACAAAACTTTCTCCATACCATGATACCAGCAAATGCTCGAGTTGTCTTAACAAGCAGCAGGGTCCATCGCTTCGTGAGTTTCTCGCCACACTCTCTGCGTACCATCAGTGTGAAACGAAGTATATCGTGATTCGTATGACCACATGACTTCCATTGTTTCACTGTCCAATCACGATGTTCTCGGCACCACTGCAAGTGCAGTTTTCTGCTTTTCTCTGAAACAAGTATTTTCTTAAAAGGTAGGCGACTGCTAATACCCAATTTCGTAAAATTTCATGCGGATGTTTGGTTAGGCTCCCAAACGCTACTTCTACTCCGCCGTGGTACACTGCGATGTTACAAAACCTCTGCAGAAAAGCCAGAAATGTGTGTAATGCTATATTTGTGCCGGGTATGTGCTTGTTATGTTGTTTAGTTGTTTCTGGCCGCTTTGCTATCAGGAAGCAACAAGCACCAGGGTGGTGCGTCCTGATACCTGTCTACGCCGCGAGGAGGTGGGCCACAACTGAGCGCGAACCGCAGCAAACCTCGAGTGTCACGTATGTAAAAATAAATTTTTGAAAAAATAAAAAATAATAATAATAAATAAATAAAAAATAATCAGAAAAATTAAAGATAAAAATAAGTTAATAAAATTGGTGGGGGGGGGGATCCCGCACCAGTGTAAGGTGGTGCCAGCAGATGATCCCGCCTCAGAACCATCCTGAGGCCAGCAGGAGATAGAAGTCAAGAAGACACAGTGGTATCATTTGGCGTTGTACAAGTTTGATAACCAACTGTCCAAGGCGAAGATGGTACTTGAGCTAAAAAATGGTGATGGTGACGATGGTGGTGGTATCACGAGGTGGCGACGATCACCATTTTTTAGCTCAAGGAGTAGTTCAAGAAATTGGGGCACTAATGATGAGTTGTTCCTGTCTGGCAAAGGCTTTATGTGCAAAATCTTGCAGACGGTGAAATTTTTCTTTGGAGTCCAACAGAGACGACTCATTTCCTGAGGGAAATGGTTGACACACAGCAGACAAGAGACTGACGAAGATCTAAGTAATATGGACTGGTGAAAAAAAAGAACACGTGCCAATCTTCTGGGCTGCCACAGTTACAGAGGGGAGAATCAGACAGATTAAACATAGCAAGTTTAGCACGAAGAGAATTATGGCCAGTTAGAAGAAAAGGAGTGCGGAGAGTCTGACTGAACCATTTTAGAATATACTTTTGTAAGGCAAAGGACACAGATGGAATAAACTTTCTTGTGACCATACCTTTGGAAGAAAAAGCCCACCGATCTTGCCAGAGTTTAATCAAATGGTCCTAGCAACGAGTTTTTTTGGTTTTAGGATCGCAGTGGATATTAACAGTGAAGTCTAAAAATTCAACTGGAATGGCATGCCTAAGGTAATAGAAAAACCTCGATAAGCGATTTTGAGGTCCAGAGGTAGGCAACCGTTTAAAACCAGCTGTCGAGACAGTGCGACAGGTACGACTCATCATTAAGAGCATACGTCTTTGGATAGACGAGAGTTTCTCTTGGATGGCAATCATCTTAGTATACCAAAACCAGAACGTTCACAAATCGGATAGGTACAAATCGGAACGAACACCACTTTGTACAAAAGACGAAGGGTACGATGGTTAATACCCCAGGATTGATACGTAAGGTGGACAAGCATAGATGTATACTTGGCTATTTTATCATGAAGGTGTAAGATATGTTTCTGGAAGTTTAACTTACGATTTAGAATAATACCCAAAAATTTATGTGAGTCAACCATGGAGAGATAACGACCAAAGAGTTTAACAGTCGGAGGCCTGAAAATGTTAACGTTGCCCTTAAGATAAAGAAGCTTAGTCTTGTTAGGAGAAATGGTAAGTTTATTAATAACGGACCAAGAGCACAGATCATTCATAATGCTACTGGCAGTACTTTCCAAAGAAACGCTCATTATAGCCTTAGTTGCGAATGTGCCAATAAAATTCAAACCAAACAAAGAAACATGAAAATTACCAAAGACAAGAAGGATTAGATCATCGGCATATGCTATTTTAGAAGCATTGGGAGTTGAAGGGAGAAACCACTCATCTAGAACCAAATCCCAGACGAGTGGACCAAGCACTGAACCTTGCGGGCATCTTCGAGAAACAGAACCATTAAGTTGTTGAGTTCCAGAAATGATTTGTACAGACCGGTGGAGAAAGTAGTTGCAAGTTAAGTTGTAGAGTTGTGAGGAGCATCGAGCAGCCCTGAGGCGAGGAAAGAAGCTCTCCCACCAAAGGGAGTTATGGGCTCTAGAGAAATCTACGAAAATAGCCATAGCATATTTAAAAGTACAGTTGTTTACTCTGGAGAGAAGTTCAACCAAGACCTCTTCAGTTCCATGTCCTGGACGAAAACCAAACTGTGTTCAGTAAATAGACAATCTAGACGGGCAGCAATAAGGCGCTCAAGAGTTTTACCCATATTGGACAATAACGCAATAGGGGAGTACCAGGTTTGGGAATTAATTTTAACAATGCCGACTTCCGAAGGACAGGAAACGTTGCCTCGTTCAAACATTTATTATACAGTGTGACAAAAACAGATGGATATAGTTTGTGTAGTCGCTTAATAAAAATGCCCTGGAGGTTATCAGGTCCAGGACAGCTATTATTATTGATTTTGGAGATTGCCAAATCAACCTCCGTCTGGCTGAAACAAGGAGTGGATTCAGAAGTAAGGTAGGCACTATTGAGAAATCTAATTTGTTGGTGAATAGGAAGATCACAGCAGGGGTCATCTGAGGAAAGAAGTACATCAAGTATGGTACTGACAGTGCTAATTCAAGTCAGAGTTTCAGCATTGTGAGAGTCAACAAACTGGTAAATTTCTGTAGGGTGAACCTTGTTTCTAGAGAGACGATGAACCAGACCCCAAGGGCCAGAATTACCTAAGGTTAAAACAAATGTTCTCTTTACTGTTCTTTATGGCCTTGGCATATTGCCTCACATGTTTGGTTAAAATAACATCTGGGTTTGGTTGATTACTTGCTACACACTAGTGTCATATTTTTGTCCTACTCTAAGCCCTTCTTAGAGTAGGACGGCTTCGCTTTTGAACTATTGTTTTTCTACCACATTTACGCCTTTGAGATCTGGAAGAACAGCCTGCTTTCCAGTTATTAAAAACCTTTGAGATGGGTGCTTTGAGAAACTAGTGTCTTTCGTTTCTGGAATCGTGGCTCCTGCTAAATTGTGCATCCACCACAAGACCTTTTTCAAAGTCTGATAAGTGACGCATTTTCTCCAATCTGGCTTCAGATTATTGCAGTGGAACAGCCTGTGCAGTCTTTATACTCAGCGAGGAACACATGATCACCCCACGTCACAGTTTTATTTGATTTGCATTTCTTTTGTCTGTGACAGTCTTAATACAAAGGTTCGTATTTTTTTGGCCAGTGTGTGTAGTAATGTGTGATTTTCCTCCACGTATTGCTGCAAATGCATGTATTTTGTGCACGTTTATCATCGTTAATGCAACTTGGGGCGTGAGAACAAAAATAGTACGAAACGTGACGTATTTCATTAATGAACTCATTGCTCAGTGCAATTGGGAAATTGCGTTACCTAGCCACCTTGGATGAAACTTAGATCCATTATTATGATCTCGAAACTAAACAAATGGCAAAAAGATGGAGGCATGCAGAATTACTGCCCCTCAAAAAGCGACATGTGAAACCAAGTGCTGGCAGGGGTGATCCTTTTTTTTTTATTTTTTTGAGATCACCATGTAGTAATACTATCAGATTACCTTCAAAAGGGTTGTACTGTGATGGCGAAGTATTATTAGAACCGCCTGATAAAGTTACGTGCTGCTATAAAAGAAAGAAGACGTGGAAAGCTGTCAAAGGGTGTGCGCCTGCTTCACTATAATGCACCTGCGCATTCCTTGTATGCTGCATTGAGGTATACCCACAAATGTGAGTTTGAGTTATTGCCGAAACATGCTTGTTCCTCGACCTTGCACCTGCGGATTTTTTTCTTTTTCCTGCCCTGAAGTCCTTTCTTCGTGGAAAACACTTTGCTGCTGATGAGGTGATTTCTGCTGCCGAGTCGTAGTTTGAAGGACAGTCAGAGGACTTCTATAAATGTGGCCCGCGGAAGTGTATTGACAGGTGGCAAAAATGTGTCATTTTTGTCTGGTGACTACGTTAAAAAGCTGTAACACATGGTGTTTGTTTCGATCTTCTCACAACTATTTCCAGGTGAATACAAATCTTTTTTGAACCCCCTTCCCCTCTCTCATAATTGTTGAGTACTGTGTTTGACATGCCCTTGGCACAGTACTGATGATTATAATTATGTTGCAACTAAAAAGAGGACATCATTAAAAAGTAAGTAATATTTTTCATGCGCAATTTTTCACTATAACTTTAGTAATTGATTCCATCAAAATGGAACTGAGTGTATTAAATGAATCATAATTGTACGATGGCGTAATTATTAACGTGATTAATTAATTGTGCTGGGTTTGTTTTGGATCTGTGGTGCTGTTTATTTTGGCTACGAATATGCGATTTCAGTATCCTCAATATCCCTCTGCAGTTCAGTATCCTCAGATATTGTTTTCAACTGGTATTAAAAGGGTGCAGCCGCACTGTATGGACGCACTTTGGACCTTTATTAAGAAATAAATGCGAGTTGCCAGTGCGGTTAGTTGAAGGTCGGATTAAATATTTATGGGTTGAAACTTGCGTCCCGCGCGCATTACGGTAAATGGCTGTGCAATAGAGAGCATATTGAGTGCGGACACGAGAAAGCTATATTTCGCTAGGGATATAGATCTCTTGAGTAGCCCTCCTGAACCCGAAACGCTAGCGTGAGCGAATTCGCTTGCTGTTTTGACTTCCCTCCCCATCTAATGAATATTTAAAGGCATTCTAATAGCCATAAATTGAATAAGATATGCGTAGCTTCATCGAGATAAACCTATGCATAAATACGAAGGCCCGCGGTGTTGGTCGTTGTATTGTAATAAGGGCGTACGTGGATCGTGGAATTTTCATCCATTTCTGTTGCAGTTGCACAAATTCGCGTTGGGAGCTCACCTCAGCTGAAGGAAATGGCCTTCGCGTCACCTGTCTGCCAATAAAATGTATGACGTACACGTGCCACTAGTAGACGTCATCGGATGGAAGTGGAATATGTTTTAAATTCCGCATATATCTCGTGACGCACATCCTGTTTCCAGTATATCGTGATATTACAAATTCCTCTACCCGCTTGGGTATAAATATAGGCGACAGTGGTCGATGGCCTGCTCATCTTTGGATTAGGGTCATCCAGAAATGAATTTTTTTCGCCGGGTTAATCCAAAGATAAAATGAACAGTGGCTCTGCTCAAATGTTACTAAGATAAAAGTGGTTGTTAAAAATTATATTTTTAAAAAGCTAATTACAACTTTGTCCGAGGAAAGTCTTCGTGTTTATTCGTCTCTCCCTGGCACTTTTATTTTTATAGTTTTTAAAAACGTGCAGTTTTCTTCTTCACCTGTGTCCCTTTCCTTTTTTTCTTCTTGCATACACATGTGGACATGTTTTTGTAAGTGACGGCTGCTAGAAGTCAGTTAATCTCTGTGGAGAACAGTACCACTGCAAAAGGGCCATGTTTATGTATGTTGTGTTATTCTGGCCACATGGCTACCCAGAAGCATCAGTTACCTGGAGAGATGATTCTGGATACTCGTCCGCACCACGGGAAGGTAGATCAGGTCCAGTAATTCTGTCTGCCCCATATCAGGCTTCCTTCACCCACAGGAGGTAGTGTTAAACCAGCAGGCGAAGTAATTCTCTGGAGACCCACTCCAGAACAGAACAAGGGAAAAAAAGAAAAAAAAAAAAAAGAAACTCCCGCGGTGTTAGAGAGAGAGAGAGTGCCCAAGAGCACAGTTAACCATGTACATAGCACTGAACTGATTTACATTATTGATAGTATGAGTAGCAGGATACGGAGATTTCCGGTGGGCAAACACAGCAGAAGCGAAGTCTTGAAGGAAGGATTGATTTTGTTCGCATTGAGGTAGCGCATGTTCATGCACAGGAGAAAGATCTGGGAGACCTTTGAAAGAAGTTTGTACGATAGTTCTAAGATTTTCATAGATTTCACACTCGAAAAGCAGGTGTGACCAGTTCTCCTTACCACCGCAGAAACAAATGTCCAAATTGTGTAGTCCAAGTTGATGCGATTTTTCGTTGAGAGATCCACGATCCGTAATAATAAAAGACGTCTCAAATTCGAAAGAGAACCGAGATCTATTCTTTTCAAGCAACAAGATTACATCAGGCAAGAATTTTTTTAGTAGCAGCACCCGAAGAAATAGTCCCATCCTGTCTGCCATATGTTAAGAATTTCATTGAAGCATCTTCTTTTCTCCACTTCAGGATCTATGGCCAATTTAGCTCAATACCTAATTATTTATTATCATCAGTTTATTTCTCTTAGGAGAACACCCGGTTGCAGCCACTGGCTAGGGGGTGGTCATACATATACAACTATGTTACAAAATGTCATAGAATTATAAAATACGTGATATCTGATTTATAAGTACATTTTTATCTGGAATATAAAATATTGAGTTATTAATTACTCGCAAAGGCTTTTACTACTGAATTACTGTAAACTGGTAAGAACATAATGCTGTGACAATTGAAGCATACCTTCTGCTTAAACACCCACAAGTGGGAGTTTCACCATATTTACATAAACATAAGTAATATTTACAGCCGAACAGCGTACAGCATATGGAACAACAGGAATGACCGCGATACAGTAAAATAAAAATTTTAAAGTTCAGTTTTCCAGCAGTTGTCCTCTTCTGTGGGGATTACAGTTGGGTGGGGTGGGTAGAACAATCCTGTCACCTATTTCTTGATGAGGTCGGGTTTCCTAAAGCCCAGTGGCTCGTGCCTGGTCGAACAAGGTGCTGAAACTGTATCCTTACATCTGTATTTGCAAGTAAGAGTTTCTGAGAACTTCCTTTCTGTAGGATTTGCAATTGCAGAGCTTTTCAGGATTGATATTAAGGTTGTTGAATAGCTGGATGGTGTTTGCTGGAAAGAATCTATCCAACTGCGTAAATGCCGCTTTGAGTTGCGGTTCCTTCTCTGCAACTCGTCTTGATATTCGGTTCCTTCTTTTCAACTCGTCTAATATTTTAGTGGGTGACAATTTCTTGAAACGATGGCAAAGGCCGCGATAAATAAGAAACAGATGAAGAGGGACAGCAGCAGCGAGAACCTGAAGAGCCACTTTTAAAACAGTCTTGCGAACAATTAATGTAAAGGAGCATGCTCCGGTGTTTAAAGAAAGTGCATCACCTAGGAATATCACATTTCTAACCCTTTTTCGCGATAGTATGTTACATTAATGACTAGCATCACAAATAGAAATATAAACAAAAGATATTTATTAATAGTTAAGGCAAAGCTAAGTAATATTTGACAGGTGCTCTCAAAATATTCCAAAGTGAGCATTTGCAACCTTTATACAACAGTTTTGGTAAACTCCACAATTATGGCCGAAATGTTATCAGAATGTGCTTCAGTTTTGGTAAACAAAATGAAAAGTTCACAAGGTGCAAACTTATATTTAGTTGAACCGCCTCTGGCCCTGATGACAGCAGCACACCGTCGAGGCACTGACAACATCAATTTCTGAAGATAATCAACTGATAGTTCGTAGTTCCAAACACGAATTATGGCTTCCTGAAGTTCACGAAGGGTCTTTTGTTTCTTTCTGGAAACTACAGATTCCACACGATGCCAACAGTTCCCTTAGGATTCAGGTCTGGCCGGACTGTTTCCTGGCCAGCTAAGAGGCGTAATGGACCGTTCTTCCAACCATTTTTTTCATCTGTAACAAATGTAAACACATTACTGTCGAACCTCTAATGCAGAAATTAAGCTAAAGTAACTACAGAAGTGCCTATTTACACTTTTCGCCCAATGATAAGGAGCAGAGTCGTCCTGAAAGATGCAGTTACTTTGCAGGTTGAAATGGTCTCTAATAGTTGGCAGCAATTTTCCTTCCAACACAGGTATTCATTGGCATTTATGAAACTTTTTATAAGCTGCAGGTGACCTACTCCGCTATACGAAATGCGCTCCCCCCCATATCATTTGGTTGGTAGGGAATTTCACTGTAGACACCATACAGTCTGGAGGTATTCTTCACCACGAATCCTTTGTCTCCCATCAGAGCCATGCAGGTTGAATTTCCTCTGATCCCAGAAAATAACTGACTTCCACTGCTCGGGGGTCCATTCGACATGAACCTTACACCAAATTAATCGGGCCTTTTTAATTTTTCGTGTGAGGATGGGCTTCTTCTTAGGACGACAAGTCCAATTTTGAAGAGATGTGTTCTGACTATTACTGCACCTGCTACCACTCCTGTATGTTCTTCCCATTCTCTTTTTAACTCAGACGAAGAAGCTTTACGGTTTGTAAGGCATAAGCGCTTCAAAACGTGGTCCTGTTTTGGCGAAGAGACTCGTTTGCGTCCGGTTCCTTTATTCCTATCAGCAGAACCAGTATTCTTTAGTTTGGAAACAAATCTACTCATTGTCGACTGATTAAAAAACACTCTATGAGCAATATGACGGGAAGAACATCCTTCCTCACGTAAAGCAACAATAGCACTCTTTCTTCGTTCGTCAACTGCACGTAACTTCGCCATCCTGACACAAGCAAGGAATGACTGCAACTCTTGCAGAGCTTGCTTATATAGCTGATAGTAACAGCTGATGCAATATTACGTCATCACCTACGTGTGTAAATGTTATCTGATGCAATTTGTAAGAAATATTGCCAAATGCTTACGTTATTCAGACGACAATTACAATTTTATGGGGTGATGCACTTTCTTTGAACAGGTGAGCAACATTTGAGGAAAGTGTTGGCATTCGAGGTGAGCTCGAATGCCTTCGTCAGGGCTCCTCAGTTAAGTGGATTGGATTACTGTTGATTATTGCTTTTAAATATTTGATTTATTTAGATATTGTTGGATTATTTTGTTATAGGTTTGTAACAGTTTGATTTATATAATTTTCTAAAGTTAATTTTCATTGATATTTAGCTAATTTTATAATGGTAGTTAAGAAATCTGCCTTAAACACGTCACAGGGTATCGTGACTCACACGGAAATAGCCGATGGCGATTTACGGGTGAGTCATGATTTAATCCGTTGCGGAACCTTGGAATGTTTTCCAAGGTCTACCTGGTGACTAATCATAGCTCACCTGGGGATTCTTTTCTTTGTGATCGGTGTAAGGTGCACCGATCTTAAATTACAATTTGGTACACTGATGGAACAATTTGAGTCACTGAAAAAACGGGTGCTTGCCCTCGAGAATAATGCATCTGGGAGCTCGTCAGGGACTGAAGACTCCAGCAGTCTACCAAGTGATGCACACCCAATTCGGGCCTCAAAACAGAAAAACCAAGTGCAAACTACTCTGGTTCAAAAGGTACCTTGTTTTATTAGTAGACTCCATTGTCAGAGAAACGGGGAATATTTTTTGTAATAACGATAGGTGGAGTAGAACCAGGGTATGCCCGCTGGAAGCAACTATTAATGATGTCACCAACAGATTGTCAGATTTTAAGGGGGAAGGGTAGAGAATATTATTATTCATGTGGGGACTAATGACATTAAACGTACACGATCTGACGATTTGTTGGAAAATACAGGACCATGCTGAGGAAATGCCGCGAGCTAGGCCGCAATGTCTATGTGCCTGCAATTCTGCCCAGATACGATAGGAGGGATTATATGTTAAAAGCCTTGTGGATTAACTCAAGTCTTGAAGGACTCTACAAGCTTTACGGAGGAAATTTCTATCAGCATGGCCCACACTTGTAGGTAGAAGGAATTTGTTTTGTAGAGACGGGATACACTTAAACAAAGGTGGTGCAAAAGTTTTTTCCAGTATTATTGAGGTTCAGGGAAACTGCTAGTTACGCGTTTGTCTAATAATATTGGTTAAAGTAACTCTTGCACATACCTTAAGAGTTCTTATCTTTTACCCCCAACTGGACATTATCTAGACGTTTCAAGTGAGCGGGTAGCTAATGCCAGGGAAGAGAGCCTAAAAAACTTCAAGGGTTGTTAAATATACAAGATGTCGTCAATAAAATGAGCAAATTCGAACTGCTGGTTAAAACAAGTAACGCGGACATAATAGGCCTTACGGAGACGTGGTGTCACCCGAAATTGGGGATGATGAGTTTCAGTATGGCTTGTATTTAGGAAGGATAGGGTAGATAGAAGGGGTGGTGGGTTAATGCTTCTAATCAGAAGCAGCCTGAGTGCGACGATAGCTTTCCCGGATTCAGACGTTTCACATGCTAGTAATAGTATAGAATCTGTATGGTGTGAGATAATTGGAAACAAAGGTATAATGCGAGTAGGAGTAATCTACAGACCAGGTGATTGTGAAGATTATGACGAAAGCCTCTACATGCAAATGGAATGGGCAAGTAAGCATCAATGTCTTATTATGGGTGATTTCAAATTGCCTCTAATTGATTGGAGTAAATGGGAAGGAAACTCGACATGGGGAACAAAATAATTAAATCAACTAGATGACTGTTATTTGTATATCAGGGAAAGCTGTTGTTGTTATTTTGGTTTTTAGGAGCATTAACGGCTAAGGCCATATTGCTCCAGGAATATGTGGTGGTCATTCCCTGACCTTTCCGCATCCTCCGTATTTGGTGGTGACGGGCTCGAACCCCGGTCTAATCAAGAAGTGTGTGCTGCGCACTGCTGCTCCTTCCCACCTGGCTACGGAGGCGCCTATCAGGGAAAGCACTAGCGAAAAGAATATCCTAGACCTCATCACCCATGAATCAGATGACATGACAGGGCTAACAGTAGAGGAACCAGTAGCAGGAAGTGATCACGGAGTTCTACGGTGGATGATGAGAGAGGTAGCATTAGTAAAAGGAATGGGTTTTAATTTCAGAAAAGGAAATTACGATGCCTTAAGGTACATGGCCTCTATTAACTGGGTAGATATCGCGCAGAGAATGAATACAAGTGAACTGTGCTATGCTTTTAAAACATTAATCACAGATGCCTTGAATGCGTATTTACCATTAAAAAAATACTTCACGAGGAGGGTTCCAAGTTGGATGAATAGTGAAGTTGCCATATTACTTGAGCAAAAAAAGGGTGCGTGGAAAGGTTACAGAGCAATAAAAAGTACTGAAACTTATAACAGCTACAAGATGATCTTAATAGAGCCATAGAAAAGGTTTGACAAGCAAAGGCAGTTTATGAGAAAGCGTTGGCAAACAGAGCAAAGAGGGGGGGGGATAAGGAATTCTTCACATATATAAATGCTAAGCAGAGTAGGACAAACCAGATCGGACCTTTACGTAAGCGAATGGGGATAGTATTAAATATTATATTAAGTATTAAATTTTGTGGCATTGGGAAATAGTGGGAGCGAAGTTGATAAACATGTAATTAATGATATTGAAATTTCGCAAGATTATTTAATGAAAAAACTTGCGAGCCTACAGGCCAGTAAGGCTCCTGGAGTTGATGGAATATACCCTATAATCTTAAGGGAGGCGGCAAGTGAGTGCATTGAACCATTGAGGTTAATTATGCGAGCATCACTAGACTCTGGGGTGATTCCATTGGATTGGAAAAGTGCCAATGTATCTCCCGTACATAAGGGTTGCTCTAAGAGTGAGGTGGGAAATTATCGACCTGTCAGCCTGACTTCAGTGGTAGGGAAAATCATGGAGGCAATGAACAAGGGTGGAATTCAGGATCATTTGGATCGAATTGAAATTCTCAAGGATACTCAGCATGGTTTTGTAAAGGGAAAATCATGTTTAACAAATCTGGTACGCTATTTTGAAAGGGTCACTCACGAGTTGGATTTAGGGAATAATTTCGACATTGTTTATTTAGATTTTAGCAAAGCTCTTGACTCAGTCCCACATGAGCGGTTGCTTTATAAGCTGGAACAGGTTGGAATCACTGGGAAAATCCTTAGATGGATAGAAGGATGGCTTCAGGGCAGGAGGCAGAGGGTTGTGATAAATGGCTATTCCTCAGATTGGGTTGATGTAAGAAGTGGGATTCCCCAAGGATCAATATTAGGACCACTGTTGTTTTTAATTTTCATAAACGACATTGTTGAAGAGATAGAGGGCGTGATGTCTGAATTTGCAGATGATGTTAAAATTGGTAGAGTAGGTAATGATCACTGTCAAACTGAGCTTCTTCAAAGAGGCCTAGATAGACTTCAGGAATGGTCAGAAAAATGGCTATATGCTTTAATCCAACAAAGTGTAAGGTATTACACCTGGGAAACAGTAATCCCAAAATAACTTATTCACTTTTTTTTTTTTTTTTTTTTTTATGAAGACCCCAAACACGAAAGGTATCAAAACCTATAGTACTTAGTACCGCGCATGGGTTGAAGGAGAAGTATGGGGGGGGGGGAATGCCGGAAACTTTGCTCTACAGACTAAACATGGGTTTCACCACTTCAAGCCTCCAATAAGCAAAGTGGTGGTATTTCACCGGTTGATGAAAGTCATCTACCACTTGGTGGAGTTCAACTAAACCTAGTACTGAAGGAAAGGGACTTGGGTGTTTATGATACGGTCAGACATGAAATTCTATGAGCATTGTAAACCGGTTGCAAGGAAGGGCCGGAATGGTGACCTATCGGTGATCTATCGAACTTTTGCAAGTAGAGATAGGGACGTGATAATCCCTTTTGTTAGACGACACTTGGAATACTGTGTTCAAGTATGGAGACCGCACCTAAAGAAAGACATCGAGCTTCTTGAAAGGGTGCAAAAACGAGTAACTCGCTTGGTGAGATCGGCAAAACGGCGTAATTATGAAGAAAGACTTCGAATATGTGAGTAGCAGAGTTTGGAAACTAGACACCTTAGAGGAGATTTGATTGAGGTGTTTAAGGCTCTGAGAGGCATCAGTAAAATGAATGAGGACGAAAATTTCAAGATTATAAATGATGCTAGAACTAGGGGACATAAATTCAAGTTACGGGGGGAAATGTTTAGATTGGACTGCAGGAAGTTTTATTTTAGCCAGCGAGTTATAAATTACTGGAATAAATTGCCTACATGTGTGGTAGAGGCTGACAGTTTGGGGAAATTCAAAGTTATTATTTTCTTTTTTTTTTTTTTTTTTTTATCATTGGTTTATCGTTTTTTTTTTTTTGTTTTGTTTTTTTTTCTTTTTGGCTTGTGCAGCATAAGCCATAGGCTTTCTTGCACCATGCGGCCATTACTAATACTAAATAAAATTAGGGAGGAAAAACTCGACAGTTGAATATCTGGGGGTGGTGATTGATCGCCCCAAATATTTAATCTGAGTAACAATTTAATCGAACTTCTGGCAGTCTTCTGAGATCTAACTTGGACATGAAAAGCATCATTTTGGTTTTGGTTGAACTGATGGAAACCAGACGCACTATGTTTTGCCTTGCAGACAAAAGACATCGTTCGTTTGGTTTCGGAAAACAGAATTGTGAATACTCGACACAATCAGTATATTTCCTGATAGTCTTTCGTCGCAGACCGGAACAGAATGCAGTTTTCTCAGTTAATGCGGAAAGGAATACATCTCAGTTTTGGATTCTTAATGGGGAAATGTTAATTTATTTTCTTAATTTTCTTAATTTTAAGAGTTAGCAGTGTAACTAACTTGCGTTTGTCGGTACTACAGGGAACACACACGCGTCCCGTGTGTGCATTCACGGGAGAACCGGATGACAAAATATCTGGTACTCTAAATATGACTATTGCAGTTGCACCAAGAAGTCTCTTAAGCAATAGTCCAATTCTTAGTACTGTATTTGAAAATTCTCGGTGAGAATTGGGAAATTGCAGCCTTCGTTTAATTAATGTCAAATTGAATTAATATTAAATATTTTCATCGTATTATCCTCATTTTTTAAATTAAAATTAAAAGAATAATTGAAAAGTTCAGTTGCCGAAATTGTCCGACTATGTCCAATGAGAGTAATCAATAAATAAACTCTCATCATTAGTGCGAGAATACGTTGAACCGGCGATTGAAATAGCAGTCATGTTGTGCAAAGGACAACGACATTTCATCAATCAATAAATAGGGAATACCGATTAAGCTGGTCATTCCTTTGTAAGATACGACTTACAAAGTCGTATCTTACAAAGGAATTAGATAGTATGAATCAGAGCTGTAATACTCAATATGTTCTACGTTGATAATAATATTAGTAAATTAATAAGAGGAGTTTACCTCAATATAGTACGTAGAACACTTCCGTATGATACCCTCCAGAAATTAAAACGGAAAAAACGAAAAAAATCGACAACTTACCGGTACATTAAAGTAAAATATAAATAATTAAATAATCAATTTAACACAATTCAAAATCAATTAAAAACAATTAAAATTCAAATTAACGCAATTAAAAGAATCTAACGAAAATATTCAAAACGATTTCCCTTCCTTTTGTGTAAGAAAGGAAAATCGGAAAATCGTTTTGAATATTTTTCGTTAGATTCTTTTAATTGCGTTAATTGATTTTGAATTGTGTTAAATTAATTATTTATATTTTACTTTAATGTACCGATAAGTTGTCGATTTTTTCATTTTTTCTGTTTTAATTTCTGGAGGGTATCATACGGAAGTGTTCTACGTACTATATTGAGGTAAACTCCTCTTATTAATTTACTAATACTTACAAAGGAATGTCGTATCTTACAAAATCGTAATCTTTTTCTACAGGACAATGTGAGCTCCGACTCTGATTTTCACACTAATATTCGTTTTGCTAATTCTCTGTATGTTTCTTCAATTAAGACTGAGCCTTTTAGTGCCATCGAGTTGGACACAGCGGTCAAACAAGTGAAAGTTAAGAAATGCCCAGGGGTGGACATGCTGGAGAGTACCTTTATTGTACGGATCGCCAAGATTAAGCCCAGTATATTTCTACAACTTTTCAATAAATGTTTAGATGCTGGGAATTTCCCGGATCTGTGGAAGACAGCTGATTAGGAAACCAGACGAGCCCCCCCCCCTCCAGGAACCGAGGTCTTATCGACCAATAGCCTTATTGGCCAACCTTGGTAAGCTATTAGAACGTTTAATTGCCTTGCGATTAAACAACTTGTTATTGGAACGGGGACTAATTGCGCTTAATCAATACGGATTCACTCCTGGAAGGTCCTGCGAGGACGACCTTGTAGACTTCATTTCTTCTGTTGAACACTCCAGTTTCAAGTATACTCTTGCTATCTTTATTGACTTCGAGGGTGCTTTTGATTCTCTTTGGTGGAAAAGTGCCCTCGAACGTTTACGTCATGCCGAATGTTCCCAGCAACTTTATCTTCTAATTAAGAGCTATTTCTCTAACTAACAGATTTATCACCGCCAGATCTAAGTACAGACAAATTTTGCTTCAGGTCTTTCGAGGGTGTCCTCAAGGCTCCATTTTGGGACCACTTTTCTGGAACTTTGTTCTGCAAGGTTGGATTACCCGAACCTTTGACAACGTGAAGATCATGGCATATGCTGATGATTTAACAGTCCTTGTTGGTGGCAATTCAAGATCTTCTATTGAAATATCCGCTGAGAAAGTTCTATCTGATCTTCAACAATGGACAGTTGAAAATAAGTTAAATTAGTTCTACCAAGACAAAAATTATGATCCTTGGCTCTAAATTGGACGTTCGTCGACCACCAAGAGTTAAAATAAACAATAGACAATTACCTCTGATAACGGAAATTAAACTTTTGGGAATAACCATTGACAGCAAGTTAAATTTTCTTTCTCATTTATCCAATCTGCGAATTAAGATCAGAAATTTCACCGGCGCTCTTGTCAGAGTTTCTAGAACTGAGTGGGGTCTTTCTAGAAGATGTTTAAGAATCTACTATAACTCTGTGTTTCTCCCTATGGTTGCCTATGCTGCTGGCGCTTGGTTCCATAGGGTGCAGACTGTACAATTTCAATCAAAATTGATGTCAATGCAGCGTACAATGTTACTTTGTATTTTGAAGATTTGTCGAACAGTTTCAACACCTGCTTTACCGGTTTTAGCCGGGACGTTACCACTCGATCGCTACGTAATTTTCAGAGTTATCGCTTGAAACGTCAGATTCCCACTCAGATCCTTGGTATTTCTATAAACCTCAAGTCGATGTTAAAGCTGAACGACAAAGAATTTGGCAAGAGTTGATCAACTTGTGGCAGCTGGTGGGATGGCACAACACTGAGCAGTGTAACGCGTAAGTTTTTTCCAGAAGTTGACTGTCTTACGGATAAAAAATCTAGTCTGGTTTAGCCTTGACTTGTTTACCTCCTATTTGATATCAGGACACGGTTCATTAAATAAGAAACTGTTTCAATTTCGCTTGTCTCCTACGGAACTCTGCCATTGTGGCGGTGTGGAAGATTGGCAGCACGTGTTGTACTCTTGCCCCTCATACAGTGAATTTCGAGTAATTTTGCAGAATGCAATTCCCAACTTTTCATCAGGATTGGAACCTAATTTCGTATCAAATGCCACGAGTTACCGCGCCCTTCATTATTTTGCTAAGGCAACCTTCAATAAAAGGCTTGCAGTCTTTTCCGCAATTACTACACATACGAATGTTTCAAATTCAGCTCAAGTCTCTTCACCTTCACTGCAATGACGTCCATTTTCTCAACAAGATCTACAATTCTGGACTTGTGCTCTGTGTGTTGTGTTTTTTTTTTTTTTTTTTTTTGAAATTCTGCAAGTGTCCTACAACTACAACTCAATTTGGCGATGAAAATTCCTGTGCTCCTTTGCTCGGATGGCTGTTAACTGACTGTGACTTTGTTATTGGTGATTGACTGCGACTTTGCTACTAATGACTGCAGGACTTACTGGATTTAACCGCAACTGTTTATAAGGTTTGTGCCTGCTTCTGGGCTTGTGTAAAGTTTTGTTGGTTGAATGGTAATCCTTAATTATTTTCTTTGAACTTGTTTTTTTTTTTTATGTTAATATGCATAATATTACTTTCATTGTTTACTTTGAAATTTCAAAGTATCATCTGTGTTTACCTCAACCTGTTGAGGTTATCTTTTGTACAGTATTTAATCTTTGTATAGTTGTATAAGTTCTTTTTTTTTTTTTTTTACTATTTTTGGTTGTCCCTGGTCTACCTTCCCGTGGTGGTGGCGCGTTTCCGACCTGCTGATTCACTTCTGTCAGTTCACTTCTGGCCATTTCTGCAGAATCCTCTAATTTAAAAGTGAAACGAGGCGGAGATGAACTAACGTTCCGGGTGCCGCCCAAGACAAATACATACATACATACATTTGTAAGATACGACCACGATCCACCAACACTCGCTGATCGTCTGTTCTTAAAACAAGGCGAGATTTGTCAGTATTCGAGATATGAGACTAGTGAGGGAAACATAATGATAACTTTGTGTTACAATGCGAACTCAGCATTAACCACTCGTATGAATTGAAAACGGCGTCTACCAGATGGATGCTGCTAATGTTGGCGGATGAGCAAAGACAACTCGACTGCACAGACCAGTGACACTTTTCAGTCACTGGTCTTTTCAGTCCAGGGTTATTCCTGGTTAAAATAGTTTGTTATGAAACATTTTTTTTTTTTTTTTTTTTTACAATGGGCTCGGTTAATCCCAAGGATTTAATAAGGGGCACGTGCAAGCTCTCCCCAAAATCAGGCTCCTGGCTAAGACCATCTTTTATATATATAATCTTTATATACACTATGGAAAGTATATATACTGACTATTTATACGAATGCTGAAATTTATACAATGTCATTGAGCACATTGGTGTAGCTCCACGTGCATTTTCTATTGAGGGAGTGGTTAAAGCAATTGCCAGAATATTGTTAAAACAGGACTACATTCATTGGGATGGGCTGGAAAGTGGAAACATCCTTTTCTCCTTCGATTTTAGACATTATTTTATTTTTTTACATTACTTACTTTTTTTTTTTCTTTTTTTTTTTTTTTTTTATTAGGCTGTTGAAAGATGATACTTTCATAACGCAACTGCTCCCACTGCAAAATTTTGGCATTTTGAATTCGAACTCGGGTCTTTTCCACCCGGTCCGGGGAGCACGGTAATTATACCAACTGTGCTACGCAGGAGGGCGTATATGTCTTTTGTAACTGGGATGGGATGTGCATGCCTTTTATACTTTTTAATTACGACATTTTAATTTATTACCTGCCATGTGAACCTTAGTAACTGTAACTTCTTAGAGTTGAGGTGTCCCAATGAGTACTTCATGTGTAGGTGGTTTTCGAACCGATCAGAGAACATATGCGGTTTTAGATATAAAAATATACTGTGTGTGCATGAGCTACTCGCTCGGGTTTTGTGAAATTAAAAAAATATGTTTGTTTGCCTTGCAAGGAGTAGCTGTTCAAGGGTGTCAGTTTTGTTTTTGATGTCGTGGGCATTTTTATCGACGAAGTAGACAGTGGGCTACTTTGGGATTTTTAAGTTGGAGAGTTACTTTTTACATTAAACAGTTATTTTTTGTTACAGTAATGTAATGTTAGTTTTTTTACATGGCAATCCTATTTCCTGCACCCTTTAGGCTGGTTTTCAATGCCTGAAGAAAAATCCTGTACTTGAAAAGGGTCTGCTGCCAATTTGTTAACAAGGGACTCTCACAAGGAGAATTTCAGCAAAGGGTTATCCCTGGTTAAAATAGCTTATGAAACAATTTTTTTAGTATTAGTATTATAATGGCCGCATGGTGCAAGAAAGCCTATGGCTTATGCTGCACCACCCAAAAAATAAAAATAAATAAATAAAAAAAACGAATAAAACAATGATAAAAAAATAATAAACAAATAAAAAAATAATAATAATTAATAAAAGAAAAGGAAATTAAATCCATCATCCTGTGCGTTTCAATCACCCGAAGGTATTATCCAGATGACCTTTGAATTTCCCCCAAACTGTCAGCCTCTACCACCCATCTAGGCAACTTATTCCAGTAATTTATAATTCGCTGGCTAAAATAAAATTTCCAGCAGTCCAATCTAAACATCCCCCCCCGTTACTTGAATTTATGTCCCCTAGTTCTAGCGTCATTTATAATCTTGACAATTTCGTTCTCATTCATTTTACTGATACCTCTCAATCAAATCTCCTCTAAGGTGTCTAGTTTCCAAACTCTGCAACCCGCATATTCGAAGTCTTTCTTCATAAGGACGCCCTTTTGCCGATATCACCAGGCGAGTTACCCTCTTTGCACCCTTTCAAGAAGTTGGATGTCTTTCTTTAGGTAGAGTCTCCATACTTGAACACAGTATTCCAAGTGTGGTCTAACAAAAGCCTTAACATCACCCCATAAAATTGTAATTGTCGTCCGAATAACGTAAGTATATGGCAATATTTCTTACAGATTGCATTAGATAAGATTAACACGCGTAGGTGATGACATAATATTTCATCAGCTGTTACTTTCAGCTATACAAGCACACTCTGCAAGAGTTGCAGTTATTCCTTGTTTGTATAAGGATGGCGAGTTACATGCAGTTGACGCTACGAAGAAAGAGTGCTTTACGTGAGGATGTTCTCCCGGTCATATTGCTTATAGAGTGTCTTGTAATCAGTCGACAGTGAGTAGATTTCTTTCCAAACTCAAGAATACTGGTTCTGCTGATAGGAAAAAGGGAACCGGACGCAAACGAGTCTCATTTTAGCTAAAATGAGTCTTTATTCATTATTGGAGTTGAAACCCTTCCAGTATCTTCAGCTGGTGAACATTTTCTGGTGGGTGTGGACGTGCCGCTAAGCGTCTCCCCGAGCGTCCCATACGTGTTCGATGGGAACTGGCAGGCCAATCCATACGAACAATATCCTCACTTTCAAAAAGCATATCAACAGCTGCAATGGGATGGGGTGTGGCGTTATCATCCATAAACACGAACTCGGGGCCAATGGCACCTCGGAACAGACGCACATGAGGAAGGATTACCTCAGTACGTGGTAGTAGTGTTCACCGGTTACAGTATCGCCTTCCAGTATCTGGAGTTGTGTACGTCCATCCAAGATAACGCCTCCCCAGACGAGAACACCTCTACCTCAATATCGATCCCTTTCAGTGATGTTTGCGGGGTGATGCAAACATCCCTTTCAATGATGTTTGCATCACCCCGCAAACAATACTGAAAGGGATCCTTTCGCCAGATTAGCTGACGTTCAGAATCGCTGCTGAGACTGAATCTACTGTCATCAGTGAAGAGTACCTTAAGTAAAAATTTTGTGATTGTAACCTTTAAAAATAGTGCCGGTCCTTAAGTTTTGCACACGAATGTATTATGCCTGTATAGTGGCTGCAATAAAAATTTCTGTTGTCTGTACAGGTTATAATTGTAAATTTATTATTATTAATCAGGGGCTCACATAAAATAAAAAATAAATTTTCTGTTTATACTCCGGCACGACAACCAAGTCAGTAGAGTTTACAATAAATCTGGTGAGTATACGCTTGGCACACCCAGGGTCTTGAGCTGGATATCATCATTCTTCTCTTTCTTGGTGATTCCCTTTTGACACACACACTCACTCACTCTCTCTTTCTCTCTCTCTCTCAGGGTAACTCGTGGCTGGTGCAGCATAAGCCTGAGGCTTCCTTGCACCATGTAGCTAGTAATAATAATAATAATAACCTGAAGCAATAGTTGCAATACCTCGTAACTTAAATGGATTCGTTTTTAATTTCGTTTTATTTTATAATATGCGAGAACCTGCTAAATATGCTCCAGATACGCATTTTCGATTGTTATTCTAATTATCGGATCTCAATTTGTGAATTGTCAAGGTCTCATCTACTTTTATTTTGTTACGTAAACTTACAGACATGTTTACAATATTAATTTATATAACCATTTTTAGTACGCTAATACGAGTATGCACTTCACGAGCACTTTACTCTTCTGAGGTGAGAGCACGGTCTCAAAGTAAATAAATAAATTTAAAAGGAAATTATAGAGTCTGGTTTTACCGATAAAACCTGTCCTCATCTGTCGCAATAATCTGCAACTAAATAACGAGAAGAAAGAACAGAATTCGTTGTTTTAGGAAGTTTGTTGTTATGAAAGCTGTACGATATTTCCTTCTTAAAATAGTTGGTGCATTGCAGTTGTTACTGCCCATAAATAAAACAAAAACCATCACCGCGCCATTGAAATTATATATATTTAAAATAGTAAACTTTGGCATAAGTAACCTCCCCGATTAATTTTTAATGTTATTTAATGAAAGTAATTCCTGCACGCTATAGTGCAGGGGAAAAAAAAAACACTGCATGGTGCATATTGAAGATCGGAAATCAGTGGTGTTTCGAAATTCTGCTGAGTATGACTCTTTCAATATGAATCTTAACGGAAAATGCGTGTTGTGACTTCCCTTCCTGTCCCTCGGGCCGTGCACGGTAAGTCCATTTGTAGGGGTATGTACTCGTGTGTCGGCGACTGCGCATTGCGGTATCCTGTCGTAGTACAGTTGATTGAACCACTCGGACGAGCGATGCTGTAAAAGTGCGAGGCGATTCGCACGCCTGTCCGAGAATTTGTTTGGCGCGTGCATGGAAATGTGAGACACCCGTTGCGGAATGCTCGCTCTCTTTAGGGTAAGTGTTGTTTAAACCTCCACAGTAGTCCGAATTGTACTTATGACCCTCGTGCCACGCTAATTCCGAGTTTGTTTGTGTACTGTTCGTGGTGTGTACTTTGCGAGCAGACATGCATTGCGGCTTGTACGTGAAGTTCACAAAATGCACTCTACGAACGTTGAGGTGTACGTTTTCAGTTGTAATATTTCATCTTAGTTGATATTCAGTGTAATGTTTACGAATTGTTGAGTCGGCGTTGTTGTTGTTCCTTTTGTTGTTATGTTATGCAAAAACTTATGGATCATTTGCTGGTTCTTTAATTAATTAGACTGGTTCCAGTTTTGGCAATTTTATTAAATTATCCGCTTGTTTTGTTGATACAATTTTTTTTTTATACTTGGCAGTTTTACCCTTGGGTAAAAGGGTGTGACTGTGGGGTTTGATTTCGCAATCTTTGTTATAAGAACGGAGTTCTTCTTATTATGTTCAGTTTATGCCATTTTTGAGAGTAAATCGCTTATTTGCGTAATGAACAACCTCTGGCACAAAGAGCCAAAAGTATGCACGTTCATATTTATCAAATTGAACTCTGTTGCATATTGCTGCCTTCCATCAAAGAAATGTACGTAATATATTAAACAGGAGACTAGACTTAGTTTAATCTTTCATGAGTGGCGTGCAGTCATGCGGGCGTTTGCAGCCAGCCATCCCCCCCCCCCCCCCCGTCTCTCTAAATAGAAGCATACCTCGGGCTTTTCATTTTATTTATCGTAGGGATCACTAGTAATTCTTGATCTCTTCGTGACTAGCATTCTTCCACTGACTGCTTTCTTACTGGAGTTCGGTATCTCCTTATTATGGTGTTTTTGTGCGGAAACTTCCCTGTTTGTATTGTTTATATTATTAGCTTGTATATCACGCATGTCATATTGCGTTGCTATAGTAGCAGGTGCTCTGATAAAACATTTCACAAATGTATAAACTTTAGGTGTAGAGCATAAAGTAAAGGTAAATCGCGAGGATGTTCCACAGTAAAGTCAGTTAAGACCTTCTAAATACTTGGTGTCCTTAGGAAAGTTTCCACTTTCGAAGTGAATACATTTCTAAATGGGGATCATAAAAAGTGGGTGTTTCTCCAAGCTTGACTCGAACTGTGTAGGTAGGTGTTTAGTAATTCACACTGTGTTCCTGTCAGTTTGTCTAGCACTCCTTTGAATAGTTTCTCACGGTAGTACCACCTGTACTGCGAACTGATCCGGTGTCACTTTATAATTAGGTAATGCCAAACACGATAGGTTGTTGAACTTGTAGTAGTACCTTGCAATGGATGGCTGATTTGTGAAAGTGTCAACTGTTATTGTTAGTTAGTCTTACATTATGTTTGGTTTGTTCGTTGGAGTTTCGTGTCATTTTTTATTTAAATGAGTAACTCGCTTAAAACAGCTTTGGGTTGACAGGGGTATACAGAATAAAAGATATGAATGGACTTCTCCCATTTGTGCCATACACTGTGGAGTCGAAATTGCGTAATAAGTGTTTTCAAGGAGATATTGATTCAGCTTTGGGGTATTCAAGTACGTTTTCTCTCAATATCACTGGACGACTTAGGCTATACAGTTTATTAAATTGCACTATATAATATCGGTGTAAATACACCATAGTTAACCCATAGATTTGAGCTACGATTGTAGCGTAGACGGCATCGTTTTAATTGTATCTCATAATGTGGTTGCCTTCACAACAAGATAGCTACTTTTGAATTACTTCAAATAAATAACGCTTCTCTAGTAGAGAAGACTACTGTTATTTATTTTCAGCGTACCACCACCCAGACGATCGTTTGTGAATTTAATGTGAAAAAAACCCATTGGACCAGATCTATTAGACCAAACAAATGAATTATAAAATTCAAACCATTGTCCCCATTAGACTTAGAAAAGCAAAAGGTAGAGGGAAAGTAATAGTAGGAGTGGAAGAGGAAAAGAAACGTCGTCGAAGAATGAAAGGGACAGTAACTCTTCAACTCACACCACTCAAAAACTCATAAATTCCTCCAATAGGTAACGCTTCCCCAGTAGAGAAGACTGTTGTTACCCATTCTCGGAAACTCCGTGACTACCAGGCTCCTCCCCCAGACGATCGTTTCGAAGCTTTTTGGCTTCGTCATCAGTGGGCGGGTAGGTAATACAACAAGCCATCTCAGTTGCGAAGTTATATCCACATTATGAGAGATGCCAGAATATTGCGATTACGTGCAGTTTAATTTTCCAAATTAAATTGCACGTAATCGCAATATTTGTTAACTCTCAGTGTTAAGTTGGCGCTGGACAGTTGCGCAATAAAGAAGCCACCTGCTGCACCGTTCTTCGGTTTTAGTGTATCATATTCGTTCCCTGGGGTAACAGTTGTGGATTTGGTACATTTTGGTGACTCGGACAGTTTGCGAGATTTCGATAAGAAATTGACTGATTGCAGCTGAAGTGTACAAAACGTGCTTTTGACGCAGAACGACGCGGCGTATCGACAAGAGGTCTTCGCATGGCATCGTGCCAAAGTGGCTGGAAGCTTGCCATGTCTTTAAATCATAGTAATGGGCTTGCTTTTTTTTTTTCCCCCTCTCCACAGAGAGAGAGAGAGCAGCCTGGATTGGCGCCAGCAAGATCTTTCAGTAGAAAGGAAGACTTCGGCTGCTTTTTATTTATTTATTTATTTGTGTTTAACTAATGTGTGCCGCCGAAAAGAGTGGAGAATATCTGTTAGACTGTGTTTCAAGGTCTCGTTCCCTTATAGTAATTCGACGAAGGTTAAGTAAGTGGCTAATCCTGTTTCTGCAGCTGTTTCCTAGTGATAATGGAAGCCATATTTTTATACAGATGATCAGCTCGCGGCGAGTGGAGTTACTTCATTTATGCTACGATACAAATATTTTGCTTTATAAAAAAAATAAAAATTGGAATTACTGCACGATCGATCTTTCACGTTTATTTTTTCATAGTACCCGGAGAGAAAGAGATAATATCACATACTTCAATCATAGGCGTAAATATAATTTCAGTAAAAATGGGAGGGAGCTGGAATTCGATTAATTTATCCTTGCAGGTATCGGTATTTCTTTACAAACATCATCGAAATTTAAATATGAATTAATGTATACAATATTTCAAAAGTTTTATATGTCTTAAAATTTCTATCATGCATTTTCCACCTATTTTCAAAAGACTTTCACATGCAAAGCGCCGGAACGATTGAAACCCCCCCCCCCCCTTCAATTACGCCATTGACTGATTATTTCAAAATGTATAATGCAAACAGGATTTATTCTAGATTTTCTGACTGACCCTGAATCTTTTTTTTTTTTTTTCCTTAAAGAAATTTAAACAAATGATTATTAACGTAACTTAATATAATATTTGAAAAACTAATAATACCGTATTCATAAACACATTGGTACCGTATTCTATAAACTATATAGAGTTATAAAGTTAATTCTATAATAAAAATAAATTATAAATAATTTTAAAAAATATTAATTTATGCATTGGAAAAGAACAGATTGTCCATTCTGAAAATAGTTGCCGTGAAATAAAAAGTATGTTTAAGGTTTTTTGTGCGTGTGTGGTGGTGGTGGTGGTGGGGGGGGGGGATCTTTCAAAGAAACTGGTTATGTTAGTACTGTACATGGAAAATGTCACACTTGCAGATCTTCCTCGTTTGGATAATGATAATTTGATTATTTTTAATTGCAATATAATTTTCTGTTTGTCTTGTAATTTAAGAAATTTTACTACTGGTTGTTTACAAGTCTATTTTAATGGTCTTTAGCAATGCCTGCCGACCAGTATTATCAGCTGATAATTTTTATGGCCAACCAGTACTTTCCTCCAGACCGAACAAAAGCATCGGCTAAACAAGAGATATTCAGTACTGTGATATTATAAAATTTTATACGCGTTATCTACACAAGTGTTCAGGTAATTATTTCTTGTAGATGGCCTTTAGAACTATGGTGGTTGTTGGTTAGCTATGTACAAGTTGAAATTAGTTTTAACGATGGACAGTCAACGCCACCCAGTGGTGAAATTCACATTTCATGCCATCATGGATGATTGATGAAATCGAATTTATTTTTCATTGTCATTTTGCTTTAGAGCACGAACATTTATTTCGGTGACTAAACTTGTCACAACCTTAACCGAGTGGTCAGGTACAGTTATACCTGTTGGGATCCACGTGATATCCAAGGCCGAATTTCCCTCAGTGCAGTGGTGCAATTGCTCCGGTACCTAGGTTTTCCACTTCTCAAGCGTCCTCCTTCGAATGTCAATTGTCCGACTTCTCAATTTCGTATAAAATAAACAAACTCAAGTGAACAGGTGCCTACGGTACAGTTCCTTTCATAAAGTAAAAAGAAAGTCGCGTATTGTTTAACTGCTATATTGAAGTATCAGATAAAGGAGACGGTGACTTATCAAACACACAGTAACTGAAAAATAAACAGTCGTCATAGATTTTAAATAGTGTTTGTATTTACAAAATATTAAAATTTTTTAAATAATTATATATCATATACACAAATTCATTTTTCAGTTTCCGAAAAAGTTTGTCCTTTTCCGTTTAAACAACTTTGGTGTCTTCCTTTTTGGATTTTAAAATGTGTTAACATCACTAGGGTTCCAGAGCCATGGGGAAGGAGGAATAATTCAATTACTGTTGGTTTAGGGAGTCCTGAAAACTACTTTTAGGATCTTTGAAAACATGCATGTTAGGGTGCAGGCTACTGAAACCTGGCACTGTTGATATTACAAAATGTAGTAATCGTGTTCATTATGTAAAATCTTCTGACTCTTTGTGACTATTGAGTGTGTGGCCTTAGGGCAAGGCAAGTCTTGCCCTTTGGTCATGTACTTCAGGTGATTGGGGGGGGGGGGAGATCAACTATGCAACTTAGCAGGCAGAAATCCAACTACAAAAATGCACACAGTATAATTACTTATTTAAGTATTAACATTTAAGCAATAACTTAAGTTAATGCCATACAAATGTTAACATTTGTATGGCATTAAGGGTAAGTTGCTATAATGGATAAAAGGATGGTTGAGTGGGAGATGACAGAATGGTAATCAATGGACACTACTCTTCGTGGACAAATGTTATTAGTGGAGTTCCCCAGGGTTCATTGTTGAGCCCATTGTTGTTTTGTATATTTATCAATGATATTGATGATGGTATATCAGGTTTAATGTCCAAGTTTGCAGATAGTACAAAGGTTAGCAGGGTTGTTAACAACAATAAAGCCAGTATGCTACTCCAACTGGATCTAGATAAGTTGGGCAAATGGGCTAAGAAGTGGCAACTAAAGTTTAATATTGACAAATGCAAAGTACTGCATATGGGTAGCAATAACCGAAGAGAAATGCACCAACTGTGTGGTAGTACACTTGGGGAAGTGGAAAGTGAAAAAGACCAGGGGGTAATTGTGCAGTCAAATATGAAGTTTGCTGAGCAGTGCAGATGGGCTCCCAGGGTAGGTCATGGAGTCTTGTCAATGATATAAAGGAATTTTGCCAGCAGGGACAGGGAGATGATTATTCTGTTATACAAGGCAATGGTCAGACCACACCTAGAGTACTGTTTATATGTCTGGAGCCCTCATTTTAGGAAGGATATAGAGTTGCTAGAACGAGTACAAAGAGCAACAAGATTACCGAGGGGAACAAAGGGGTGCTCTTACCAAGGAAGGCTTAAGTTCTGCAAATTGCAGTGCCTGGAGAGTAGGCACCTGCGAGGTGATCTGATTGAGGTGTATAAGGCCTGGAATGGGTTCAGCAATCTCAATGCTGATGGGATTCTTCCTCTTGCTCAGATTAAGAAGCTGAGGGGGTACAGTTTCAAATTGAGGAAAGACAGTTGTAGAATAGGAAGGGAGGAGGTATCATGCTGTTAATTAAGAAAAACATAAAATCAAAAGAAGTGCATCCAGTTGATATAGATGAACAGTGCACTGTTGAGTCAGTTTGGTGTGACATAAGCACTGCGAAAGCAAAAATAAGAGTAAGAGTGTGTTATAGGCCTAATGAGTCATTAGGCCTATAACACTGCTGCTCCTTCCCACTCCATAGCCAGGCGTGAAGGAGCAGCAGTGCGTAGTGCACGCTTCTTGATTAGACTGGGGTTCAAATCCGTCACCACCAAATATGGAGGATGCGGAAAGGTCAGGAATGACCACCTCATATCCCCGGAGCAATATGGCCTTAGTTGTTAATGCTCCTAAAAACCAAATAACAAACACAAACAGAGCAAAGTGGAAGAGAAATTGTTGAAGTTAAACATAAGAAAGGCACCTGGGGTGGATGGAATATCCAGCTATATTAAAGGAGGCGGCAAAGCAACTAAGCAAACCCTTAGCCATAATTATGAGAGCGTCCTTGGACTCAGCGGAGGTCCCCACAAATTGGAGATGTGCAAATGTATCCCCAATTCACAAAGGGGGATCGAAGGGTGACACGAGTAATTACACACCGGTTAGTTTAACTTCTGTTCCAGGAAAAATAGTCACTGGTTAAAGATGCATTGCAGGATCATCTAGACAAGACACAGCATGGGTTTGTTAAGGGAAAGTCTTGTCTGACAAATTTGATAGGATATTATGATGTGGTTACAAAGGAACTGGATGCAAACAATTTTGATATCATCTATTTGGATTTCAGGAAAGCTTTTGACACTGTTGCACATGGAAGACTATTGTACAAATTGGAGCAGAATGGTATTAAGGGTAAGTTGCTACAATGGATAAAAGGATGGTTGAGTGGGAGAAGACAGAGGGTGGTAATCAATGGTTGCTGCTCTTCGTGGACTAATGTTATTAGTGGAGTCCCACAGGGTTCGGTGTTGGGTCCACCGTTGTTTTGTATATTTATCAGTGATGTTGATGAAGGTATATCAAGCTTAGTGTCAGAGTTTGCAGATGATACAAAGGTTGGCAGGGTTGTTAATGACAGTAATGGCAGTGTGCTACTGCAACAGGATCTAGAAAATTTGGGCAGATGGGCTAAGAAGTGGCAACTGAAGTTTAACTTTGACAAATGCAAAGTACTGCATATGGATAGAAGTAACCCCAGAGAAATGTACCAACTCTGTGGTACTACACTTAATGTGGTAGAAAATGAAAAAGACCTGGGAGTAATTGTTCAGTCAGATATGAAGTTTTCTGAGCAATGCAGACAGGCTGCCAGGGGAAGTCATGGGGTTTTGTCAAAGATATATAGGAATTTTGCTAAGAGGGAAAAGGTGGTGATTGTCCCTCTGTATAAGGCAATGGTCAGACCACACCTTGAGTACTGCGTGAAGATCTGGAGGCCTCATTTTAGGAAGGATGTAGATTTGTTTGAGTGTGTACAGAGAAGGGCAACAAGATTGGTGAGGGGAATGAAGGGATCCTCTTACCAAGAGAGGCTTAAGTTCTGCAAATTGCAGTGGCTGGAGACCAGGCACCTGCACAGTGATCTGTTTGAATTGTATAAGGCCTTGAATGGGTTGAGCACTCTGAATTCTGATGGAATCTTTCCCCTTGTTCAGATTACGAACCTAAGGGGGCATAAATTCAAATTAAGAAAAGACAGATATAGAACAGATGTGTGGAAATTTGCTTTTAGCCAGCAGGTAGTTAATTGCTGGAACAAACTTCCATCTGTTGTTGTGGAAGTTGATAGGTTAAATAAATTTAAGGAGGAACTGGACAGGCATTTGGAAGGAATGGTGTGTGTGTTTTTTTTTTTTTTTTTTTGGCTGATGTGCATAAGCTCATACACTTGCTTTCTTGCATCACATGCCACCACTACTACTATTAGTGGTATGAGTTGTTTTGATATATTGTTGAGGCTAACAGTGGAGGAATTCAGAAGTCTGTTGGATTGACACCTATATGAAGAGGGAGGTCTTACCATTGCTTTATATACTTTGTTGTTTATTAAAATGTGGTTTCAAGGCAACACTCCATGCTAACATCACTTGTTGAGAGAGCTGTAATGTATAAAAATCCGTGTAACCTCACAATTTGTGATTTTTCTAATATAAATATAATTGGCAACAGTAGAATGCCATTCTTCCCTGGGTGATAAATTCTGAATTAGGAAAATATAGTATGTATCTTTTTCTGATATTAGACCAGAAAATAATGATGCAAACATTATTACAGTTTTTTATTTTAAATTAATGTAATTATAATTATTACAGGTAGACATTTGATGTGATTTTATATGAACTGTTTCTTTTTATAGGTAGTACAGATGGCACTGAGGAACCTATGACTCCTCACCTCTCTGATCTCTCTAGTACTCCAAGCACATCTCCCAAGGTAACCTTTTCCTTTCTCTTGCTCTGTTTGTAATTTCATTTATGATTTTTTTTGTCTTTTGTCATTCTATTGAATCACATTATTATTATGATGTATGATAAATGCCATGCTAGTGTTGTTTTTCATAATTTAGTTTAAATGTAATAAATACAGCAGCACATTAAATTTACTAATTTAATGTATCGTTAAAGTTATAAAAAAACAAGTGTAGTTTGTTTATCACAGTTTTTTTTTTTTTTTTTTTTTTTTTTTTAATGAATTTTCTATTTTGTCCTTTGACTTCTATATTTTAAATAATGCCTTTCGTAACTATGCTAATTGTTCAACATAATACCCATAACAAAAACATATCTTCTGTCATTACACAGTGTAAAAGAACCAGGCAAATTATCTTATTGTGTAGTCAGTAAATATAAAACATTTTGCAACTTATACTAGGAATAAGTTGCAGATTCAATAGAAACTTTTAGAGGATGTGGATCTGAAGCCAAAATGGAGATAAATTTTCTTCTACTCTGAACTGGTTTGGAGACCAAAAGAGCAATAAATCAAACTGTTGTGGAATCATCAGGACTACAGAGGAATAATACTGCGAGTTATCACTACAGTTACTTTTATTCTAAACACATTGATGACATGAGCAGTAGCCAAAATGAAGAATATCAAACTTATTCCAAAAAAAAATAATAATTAAATGGCTTGTCTTAAATCCCTCTCCCTCCTCCCTTTCCAAGAGATGCACAAGATATAAAGTCAACTGAATAACATTTCTAATACTGGGTTGTCATACTATGACAACCCTGGTAGAGACTAGTCATAGACAGTGGATTGCCTGGCTACTTCCCAGTGGTGGTGGCAGCGGCAGGCAACATAGTCTTACTACAGATGTGGATAGATCTCATCCACCCCTTACCTGCGGTGGATGGGATCTATCCAGTTATATTAAAGGAGGCAGCAAAGGAAGTAAGCATACCCTTAGCCATAATTATGAGACCTTCCTTGGACTCATGGAGGTACCTATAGACTGGAGATGTGCAAATGTGACCCTAATTCACAAAGGAGGATCAAAGGCTGACACAAGTAATTATAGACCTGTGAATTTAACTTCTGTACCAGGAGAATTAATGGAGGCACTGGTTAAAGAAGCACTGCAGGATCATCTAGACAAGACTTCAGTTATAGCTCGGACACAGCATGGTTTTGTTAAGGGGAAGTCTTGCCTGACCAATTTGATTGGATACTATGATACAGTCACAAAAGAACTGGATGCAGGGAATAACTTTGATATTATATACTTGGATCTTAGAAAGACTTTTGATACTGTTGCACATGGAAGACTGCTGCACAGATTGGAGTAGTGTGGCATTGGAGGCAAATTGCTGCTATGGATAAAGGGATGGTTGAGGGGGAGAAGACAGAGTGGTAATCAATGGACACTGCTCATCGTGGGCTAATGTTATTAGTGGAGTCACTCAGGGTTCAGTGTTGGGTCCATTATTGTTTTCTGTATTTATAAATAATATTGATGATGGTATATCAAGCTTAATGTCTAAGTTTGCAGATAATACAAAGGTTGGCAGGGTTGTTAAGGACACTACTGATGCTATGCTGCTGCAACAGGATCTGGAAAGGTTGAGCAGATGGGCTGAGAGGTGGCAAATGAAGTTTAACATTGACAAATGTAAAGTACTATATATGGGAAACAGCAACCCCAGAGCAAGGTATCAACTCTGTGATACTACACTGACAGTGGTAGAGAATGAAAAGGACCTGGGGGTAATTGTACAGGCAGATATGAAGTTCTCTGATCAGTGCAGACGGGCTGCAAGAGTAGCTCATGGTGTCTTGTCAATGATATACAGGAATTTTTCTAGCAGGGATAAGGAGGTGATTATTCCCTTGTATAAGGCAATGGTTAGGCCCCACCTTGAGTACTGTATACAGGTCTGGAGGCCTCATTTCAAGAAGGATGTAGAGCTGCTGGAACGAGTACAGAGAAGGGCAACAAGATTAGTGAATGGAACAAAGGGTTGCTCTTACGAAGAAAGGCTTAAGTTTTGCAAATTACAGTGTCTGGAGACTAGGCACCAGTGAGGTGATCTGATAGAGATGTATAAAGCCTTGAATGGTTTGAGCATGCTCAGTGCTGATGGGATTCTTCCTCTTGCTCAGAATAATCACCTGAGAGGGCATAAATTCAAATTGAGGAAAGACAGATGTAGGATAGATGTGTGGAAACTTTCCAGCGGGTAGTTGGTTGGTGGAACAGACTTCCATCCCTTGTTGTGGAAGTTGATAGCCTAAATAAATTTAAGGCTCAGCTGGACAGGTATTTCGAACGAACGGAGGGGTGAAGTGGAAGTTTTTTTTTTTTTTTTTTTGCTGATGTTGCATAAGCTTGCTTTCTTGCATCATATGCCTCTACTAATGCTAGAGGCTCTGTGGCCAAAAGCCAGAAGAATAACACTACTTAACACAAAGCAATACACTATACACACTTCTAGCATTAATGAGTTCTGTTTACTTCACATGAGTACAAATGGCTCAGTTGTGGGAAACCACTGGGGGCACCCGTCTCTAAACACTATGCCACACTATGAGATCCATGAACACCATAGTCTGTGTTAATCATGAAAGCATGATCATTTCAGTTTCTAAATCTTGGAAATTCCAAGCAAAAAGTATTAATGAAGGTTACTCACATCATACAAATAACACCAGATTATGGCTACGTTGATTGTTGCCATTACAATCTGTATCAGACTTGCACGAACTATTGATACTAACATAATATAAGAATGTGTCCAACCTTGATGACATTTCACTTGCTTTAAAAGGTCTAGTTATATTATTGGTTCCAATTTAACATAGCTCCTAATATGAGTATTGGTAAAACTTTACTTTTTTATGACATTTGCATGCATGGAGCCACAAAAGTCGAAGTAAGAAAGTTTTTGAAAAGGGTAATATAAAATGAACTTAAGGGCTATCTAAAAATGGCTAGATTAAAATATTAAAACATCCCCAAAAAACACAGTGCATTCCAATGTTCTGGATCATTAACTGAAATTAAAGATGGAATAAAAACAACACATTGAAATTACATTTTCAATCCCAAAAGCTATCATCTTTTGTCAATACAAAAAAAAAAAAGGAAGAAAGGTATAACTGAGGAAATGGAAAACTTATGGTGAACTATATAGGGAAGTCAAGTCTCTGTAATGCCAATGTAATTTCTCATTGCAAACATTTTGTGGAAATTTGGTTGTGCATTAGAAAAATTGGCTGGGGGTGGTCTTGCATTTAGTAATGTAATATATTGTGATATTGAAATACCTTGATGGTTATGCTTCGTATGTTTTTAATTTGTGGGGAAGTTTATAGACAGTATTAGCTTCCTTGACCCACAAGGTATGTTTTTATAAGTTTGGCATGTGCACTCAGCTCTGATTGTGATGAAACTGTAATGATGGTTATTATGCTCTCCTTTTACTAGTCATTGCCCTACTACCTATATTTGGAGGCAATCCTCATGATATTCATTGGGATATATGATGTTTAATTTCTGTACCTTGATGTTGGTTTCATTTTTAATGCAATTTAATACTTTAGTCTGGCTGTGAAAAGCTAGTGCATATAATGTGTGGTCTCATCAAGGATATTGAGACAAACCGATTTTGGGGGTGGGACTATTTTTTAACACTGTTGATCAAAACTTGAATGTTATGAACTCTCAGACATTATGCCATATGTCATTATTTTGTAAAATTTGTGTTGAACACCTGTTCCATGTCTTGGATTGATTGGACATTAATTATTGGAATTTTTTTTTTTTTTTTTTTTTTGCTGATACTATATGATAATATTATATAACATCATATATTATAATATAGATGATAAATATAATTAATGAAATAAAATAAATAAAAATAAAAATTAGTAATGCAAACATCAGCAGCAGTATAATTGCATATTCCTCTGCATGTTGTTTGTCATATAAGACTAAAATGAAAATAAAAATTAAGTCAGTAGTATGGCAAACAAGTAGAGCAAAAATAGGTTTAACTAAACATAAAAAAAAATCAAACCAATATGGAAGGAGAGAAAAGTAACCAAGACTAAAAATATTGTAGAAGCAACGCTACAAAAATAATTTAAAGCCTAAATGAGAAATAAATTTGGAAAAACCAATTAAATTGACAACCAGTTAGATAAGAATTTAATGCCCCCTCCATAGGCACCAAGTCTGAATTGCGCGAAATATCATTCATGATATTTCATGCAAACTAATTACAATCACGGAAACTAATTACAATATAAAATAAATAAAAATAGACTGACCATTATGCCACATCTCGACAGAGGACCACAAGAGGCCAATAATGGTATAAATATACGAGCTGCTGATTAGGACAAGTAATGCTGACACAATAGTGCTTATGGAAATGTGGTTCTATTCAAAAGCAGCCCGAGCCCAACAAAAGCTTTTCTGGATTCAGACGTTTCGCATTCTAGTATAGAATCTGTAAGATGTGAGATTGTCGGAAGCCAAGATTGTCGGAGTGGGAGTATTCTACAGGCCAGGTGATTGTGAAGATTATGATGAGAGCGTCTACATACAAATGGAATGGGTAAGTAAGCATGAATGTCTCATTATGGGCGATTTTTTTAATTTGCCTCTAATTGATTGGAGCAAATGGGAAGGAAACTCCACATGGGGAACAAAATTTTTAAATCAACTAGATGATTGCTATTTGTATCAACATGTCAGGGAAAGTACTAGGGAAAAGAATACTCTAGATCTCATCATCACCCATGAACCAGATGACATAATAGAGCTGACAGTAGCAGGAGGTGATCATGGAGTTTTATGGTGGACAATGAAGAGAGAGGTAGCAGTAATTAACGGCAAAGGAATGGGTTATAATTTCAGGAGAGGAAATTACGACAACTTAAAATGCTACATGGTCTCTATTAACTGGGTAGATATCACAAAGAAAGCAAATACAATTGAATTATGGTTTACCTTTAAAACATTAATCACAGAAGCCTTGAATGTGTATATACCATTAAAAAAATACTCCACGAGGAGGATTCCAAAATGGATGAATAATGAAGTTGCCAGATTACTTGAGCAGAAAAAGACGGCATGGAAAAGTTAGAGCAATAAAAGTACTGAAGCCTATAGCAGCTACAAATTGATCTGTAATAGTTCCACAGAAAAGGTTAGGCTGCCAAAGGCAGATTATGAGAAATCGCTGGAAAAGGGGGGGGGGTGAGGAATTCTTCACATATATAAATGCAAAGAAGAAAAGGACAAACCAGATCAGACCCTTATGTAATGGATGTAGGACAGTATTAGATACTCCAGCTGAAGTTGCAGATGAACTCAACGGTTACTTTGCATCAATATTTACAGAAGAAAAACTGTTTGTCAATGAGAAATTATGGGAGTTAAATTGAAAAAAATGTAATTAATGATGTTGAAATTTCACATGTTTAATGAAAAAACTTTCAAGCCTAAAGGCCAGTAAGGCTCCTGGGTTTGATGGCATGTACACTATAATGGGAGGTGGCAAGTGAGTGCATTGAACCAGTGAGGCTATTTTCAGAGCATCACTGGACTTGGGAATGATTCTGTTGGATTGGAAAAGTGCCAGCATATCTCTAGTGCATAAGGGCGGTTCTTTTCTAAGAGTGAAGTGGAAAATTACAGGCTAGTTAGTCTACCTTCAGTAGTAGGGAAAATCATGGAAGGTAGAATTCAGGATCATTTAGAAATGGAATCCATACTTGTCTCAGCATGGTTTTGTGAAGGAAAATTCTATCTTCTAGTCAAATGAGTATTGAAAACATATGTTTTCCTGCAGACTAAGGTCATACAAGATAAAAGTTTTAAAACTAGGTCTCAGAGACCCAGTGTGAGCATTGGTGCTACATTTTTTTAAGAGCTTAAAAATTATTTTATTGTTCTTCTTTTGACTATTTTATTGTTTAACGTTAGTCAAATCATATTTCTTTTTCCAGATTCTATTAGCATGAAGTTTTAATTTTCAAAATCTCCTAACCATAAATCCATCCAATGTAAGAGACGCTGAACAACTCGGACATATGTTGGAAACCGTTGAAGTTGAATCAGATGACTCTTTTGAGGAAGAAGAGCTTGAAGACTGCTTAGAAGAAACAGATACTGAACAGGAAATTTCTAGTGATGAAGAAGTAGAACAAATAGAAATAGATTCTTATTTTGTTGGGAAAGATGGACTCACCAAATGGAAAAAGATCAAACCAAATTCAGCTCTGAGAACTCAATCGCATAACTTTGTAACGCAACCATCTCGTGTGAAAGGAGAAGCCAAGGCTAGCAAAAGTCCAATATAATGCTGGAGCCATTTCATCAGTGAGGACATTCTCACAGTAATAGTTGAGAACACCAACAAATACATTGAAGATGTAAATAGCTGTTTTGGAAGGGAAAGATGCAAAATGTACCTCAAAAGAAAAAATGAAGGCTTCGATAGTGCTTCATATGGCACCCAGCTGGTGCCATGTGAAGTGAAAAGGCAAAACATTTATTTTGTGGGCTACAGCTGGTACAGGGATTGAATTGTTTTGCTTGGTTATGTCTTTGCCTCGATTCAAATTTCTTTTACAATGTATTAGATTTTATGATAAATTACTCAAAGTGAAAGACAAAAAATTGATAAGCTTACACTGATTAGAGAAGCATTTGAAATATTTGTGCAGAACTGTAAGAATACAGATTCAGTGACAGAATGCAGAACGGTTGATGAAAAGCTTGAAGCATTCCAAGGTAGGTGCAGCTTTAGGCAATATATCCCCAGTAAACCAAGTATGGGATTAAGATTTTTGCTTTAGTAGGTGCATCTAAGTTTTACACAAGTAATATGGAGGTGTATGTTGGAACACAACCAGGTGGCCCATATAAAATCAGTAATAGTCCTGGGGATATCATTGAACGCTTGTGCAAAATAATTTCAGGAACTGGTAGAAATATAACTGTAGACAATTGGTTCACTAGTTGTAAGTTAGACAAAAAAATGCTAATTTCTCACAAGCTAATGTTAGTTGAAAGAACAAATGACAGATTCCTCAGAATTTTATAAGCATTGAAAAGAGAAAGGAAATGACGAGTCTATTTGGTTTTCAGGACAACTGCACTTTGGTTTCTTACATACCAAAAAAAGAAAAAGAATGACTTGTTACTTTCTACTCTACATAATGATGAGAACATAAGAGAGCAACATAAACCTGAAATAATAACATTTTATAATGCCACCAAAGGTGGAGTTGATGTTGATCAAATGTGTTCAATTGTGCAAGAAATACTAGAAGGTGGCCAATGGTTGTATTCTACAGCTTACTAAATGTTACTGTAATTAATGGATTGTCATTTATTATGAAAATAAAAACCCAGCAATAACACGTAGGCATTTCCTGAAAAGTTTGTCTTGAACTTGTGCATGAACATACCATGGCAAGGGCAGAATCCAAGACTTAGTCTAGATCTTAATTCTAAAGGCAATCTAAAATCGTGGGAAAGACTACAAAGGGAGAGAGCATCCAACAAGTCAAACGAGGAAGATGCTACCAATATCAAGGCAGAAAGATGCAATATTTTTGCTCAAAATGTTACAAATTCCTTTGTATAGAACATGTCAATGTTTTGTGCAACGAATGCTAAGAGTATAATTGTAGTAGTAGTAGTAGTGGCACTTGATGCAAGAAAGCAAGTGTAGGAGCTTATGCAGCATCAGCCAAAAAAAAAATCGCACCATACCCTCCAATTGCCTGTCCAGTTCCTCCTTAAATTTATTTAAGGAGGAACTGGACCAACCACCCGCTGGCTAAAGGCAAATTTTCGCACATCTATTCTACATCTATCCTTTCTTAATTTGAACTTATGTCCCCGTAGGTTCGTATTCTGAACAAGTGGGAGGATCCCATCAGAATTCAGCGTGCTCAACCCATTCAAGGCCTTATAGACCTCAATCAGATCACCGTGCAGGTGCCTAGTCTCCAGCCACTGCAATTTGCAGAACTTAAGCCTCTCTTGGTAAGAGGATCCCTTCATTCCCCTCACCAATCGTGTTACTCTTCTCTGTACACGCTCAAGCAAATCTACATCCTTCCTAAAATGAGGCCTCCAGACCTGTACGCAGTACTCAAGGCGTGGCCTGACCATTGCCTTATACAGAGGGACAATCACCTCCTTTTCCCTGCTAGCAAAATTCCTATATATCATTGACAAAACCCCATGACCTGCCCTAGCAGCCTGTCTACATTGCTCAGAAAACTTCATATCTGACTGCACAATTACTCCCAGGTCTTTTTCATTTTCTACCACCTTAAGTGTAGTACCACACAGTTGGTACGTTTCTCTGGGGTTACTTCTACCCATATGCAGTACTTTGCATTTGTCAAGGTTAAACTTCAGTTGCCACTTCTTAGCCCATCTGCCCAAATTATCTAGATCCTGTTGCAGTAGCACACTGCCATTACTGTCATTAACAACCCTGCCAACCTTCGTGTCATCTGCAAACTTCGACATTAAGCCTGATATACCTTCATCAATATCATTGATAAATATACAAAACAACAGTGGACCCAACACCGAACCCTGTGGGACTCCACTAATAACATTAGTCCACGAAGAGCAGCACCCATTGATTACCACCCTCTGTCTTCTCCCACTTAACCATCCTTTTATCCATTGTAGCAACTTACCCTTAATACCATTCTGCTCCAATTTGTACAGTAGTCTTCCATGCGCAACAGTGTCAAAAGCTTTCCTGAAATCCAAGTATATGATATCAAAATTATTTTTTGCATCCAGTTCCTTTATGACCACATCATAATAACCAATCAAATTTGTCAGACAAGACTTTCCCTTAACAAACCCATGCTGTCTGAATTATTGCTGCAGTCTTGTCTAGATGATCCTGCAATGCATCTTTAACCAGTGACTCCATTATTTTACCCGGAACAGAAGTTAAACTAACTGGTCTGTAATTATTCGTGTCACCCTTCGAACCTCCTTTGTGAATTGGGGATACATTTGCACATCTCCAGTCTGTGGGAACCTCCCCTGAATCCAAGGATGCTCTCATAATTATGGCTAAGGGTTTGCTTAGTTGCTTTGCCGCCTCCTTTAATATAACTGGATAGATCCCATCCGCCCCAGGTGCCTTTCTTATGTTTAACTTCAACAATTTCTCCTCCACTTTGCTCTCAGTTATTACAAAATCATTAAGCACACTGCTACAATTTGATAACCTTCCTCCATTTTCAAACTGTAATGATTCCTCACGTGTGAATGTAGATGCAAAATACTCATTCAGTTTGTTTGCTATCTGAGCAGGATCATCAACAGTCGAACCATCGATGTCAAGTGGACCAATCATATTCAGCCCCTTCCTTTTAGAGTTTATATAAGTAAAGAAATCCTTGCTGTTTTTCTTAGCATCTTTTGCCAAAGATTTCTCGTAATCCGCCTTTGCCTGCCGAACCTCCTTTGTGACCTGATTACAGACTAGCTTATATCTGCTACAGGCTTCTGCGTCGCCTGATAATTTATATGCATCCCATGCATTTTTCTTCTCTGTCACGAGTCTCATTAGTTCATTTGATAACCATTTAGGCCTAAACCTTGAACAATATTTCTTCATCGGTATGAAAAGTCTAGTAGCTTCCACGATTAATTCCTTGAATGCTTCCCACTTAGAATTTACTGTTTGTAACATCGTCAGTCGATCCCACTGTACAGAATTTAAAAACTTTCTGAGACCACTGTACTCCCCTTTACGGAAGCAAAAACCCTTTCCTTTACCCCTGACGGTAGTTACCTCTTTGAGTAAATCCCACTTCAGCACACTGTGATCACTGCCACCTAGTGGTTCCTTTATCTGCAAATTCTTAATACACGAATGATCACTGCTGATAACCAGATCAAGAGTATTACTTTCTCTGGTTGCCTCTCGAACATGCTGCTGCAGAAAACAATCATCCAAATTGTGAGCTGGAATAAGGATTTTACAATGTTTTTTTTTTTTTTACTAATTGGAATTTTTATTTTTGTGTATTGAATTTTAAAATAAATTTCATGTTATGAAATGTTTGATTTATTTTTACAATAATTTCTTTTGTATTTTTTGTGGGAATTGAGTTTTATATAATTTTTTTTTAATGTGAAATGCTTTGGTTTAACCTTGTTTTCTTTTTTCATGATTTATCATGCTTAATGTTTTATAAAGCATTGTAAATTCATTTTCAAACTTAGGACCTTTTTTTTAATTAAAAAGAATATACTGGGTCTATGAGACCCTAGGTGAGCATTCTTGTCTGAAAAGAGTGCAAGCTCTGAAGGTCTCAAGAGTGCAAGCCCTTGAGTGACCCTGCTATTTTGACAGGGTCACTCAAGAGCTGGACTTGGGGTATAATTTCGACATTGTTTATTTGGATTTCAGCAAAGCATTTGACTTGGTCCCACATGAGTGGTTACTTTATAATAAGCTGGAACAGGTTGGAATTGCAGGGAAAATCCTTAGATGGATAGCTGGATGGCTTCAGGGCAGGAGGCAGAGAGTAGTGATGATTGGGTTGATGTAAGAAGTGGGGTTCCCCAAGGATCAGTATTAGAACCACTGTTTTTGATTTTTCATAAGTGGCATCTATGAAGGGATAGAGAGAGTGAGGTCTGAATTTGCAGACTATGTAAAGATTGGTAGAGTAGTTAATGATTGCTGCCAAGCAGAGCTTCTTCAGAATGACCTAGATAGACTTCAGGGATGGTCAGAAAAATGGCATCTGCTTTGATCCAGCAAAGTGTAAGGTATTGCACCTGAGGAACAGTAACCCCAAAATAACTTATACACTTGGCAGAGTTGAACTTAAGCATGTAGCAGAGGAAATGAACTTGGGTATTACGATACAGTCAGACATGAAGTTCTCTGAGCATTGTAGACTGGTTGCAGGGACGGCCAATGGTGTCCTATCGATGATTTATCGAACAATTGCTAATAGAAATAAGGATGTAATAATCCTGTTTTATGTAAGGCTATTGTTAGACCACCCTTTGAATACTGTGTTCAATATGGAGACCACACCTAAAGAAAGAATTGTGCTTCTTGAAAGGGTCCAAAAATGGGTAACTTGCCTGCATGGCTGCCGTGTTCAGGGTTTGCCCCGCACATGGGTGGCTCATCAGGGGGCCGGCATTTGGGTTCAATTAGTTGAATATTAAAAATTTTAAAAAAATTATATATATATATATATATATATATATATATATATATACAGAATTTATTATTATTATTTTTTTTTTTCATAGAAAGGCTCAAATTCTATAACAGTACCCCTTGTGTTACATGACAAACAAAAGGTTTTGTGACTGACATGAACTGAGAAAAACAGTTGCAATTAGAAGGAAAAGGTCAAAAGAAATTATTTGATATACAGTAAACCCCCGCTGTTCACGGGGGTTACGTTTCTGAGAAATGCCGCAAATACCGAAAACGCGAATACTGAGTTATGGCTCCCATAGTAATAAAGGTGTTCCGTTCCAAAGTATGAAATATATAAGAAAAACTAGTCTAAAATTTTGTCTATGTATGTATTATACTACCTTCATAATATGACTATGTACATAGACAGTACATAGTGAAATGCAAACATAAGGCATCGAAATGAAAATAAGAAACAATTCAATATTAAAAATAATATTTATTAGAAATTTCAAACAAATCTTCCAATCCATCGCCTTTGCTATAGCTAAAAAACTTATCCCGCCAGTGCTATCACCAGTTTCGCTAAAGTGTTGATAAAGGAGTTTTGCCTTTTCACGAATGATGAGTGAACTTAACGGAATTTTATTTTGAGTTCGGTCTTCTATCCACAAATTTAAAGCTTTTTCTAATTTAACATCACGAGTTACAGAGCAAATTTTTGAAGCAACTAGCACGTTTTCACGGACACTACGGCGGATTTTTTTCTTCCGATTTCTTGATTGATCGTACCGTTGACTCAATGATTTTATAATGTTTTGCCACTGAAGAGACACTTTCACCATTAGAAATTTTATCTATTAACTCAATTTTATTTGCTAATGTCATCACCTTCTTTGATCTTTTCACATTTCCCTTGTTATTCGTAGCCATATTTTTGTACGGGTTAGAAAGAACTTGTCCACAATAAAGGCACTTTCTTCCGTTAACACGCTCGAAAAAGTCTGTTTTACACTGCAAAATGGTAGATTTATCACTTTTGTAAGCATATCAATTTATAAATTAATAAATTTATTCAATTTATAAGCGTATAAATTAAAACAACGAAACCTTCCATGACAAGCGCATAACACATATTGAACAAGGATTAGTGAGAAACATCCACGCTCTCGATTTTGCCACCCCTCTCCCCCCACCCACTGAGCGCTGTTTTGACCGAGAAAGATAACTGTAGCCACGCCCTTTTTTATGGCGGAAAATGTTCACGGCGCTTTAAAATTCACATTTTTTTAGGTTTCATTTTATATTAAATCAGCGACCGCGAATACACGAAACTGCAAATACAGATACCGCAAATAGCGGGGGTTTACTGTACTTGAAATCGCCAAATTGTTTTTTGCTACTATTGTAGGCTATTTGATAATCAAAAATCACAGTTTAGCAGTGAATATGGCTTTAATGATTGGCAACATTTATCACATATACTAAGAAGACATGAGAGAAGTGCCCTCCATATTTAAAATAGTACAAAGTATTGCAAACTCCAACTGCCTTTAAGTAATTAATGTTCGATTGACGTAATAGAACAGAGAATGTACGACACCAAGAAAAAATATTGGCAATCAGTTATTGAACGTTTAATATACATATTACAGTATTTATCAGGGCAGTGTATTGCTTTTAGAGGTTCTTCAAAAAATGTATCTGATAAGGACAATGGTAACTTTCTAAAATTAGTAGAAACCATTGCTAAATTTGATTCAATAATGTCGGAACATTTATGTCGCATTCAAACATCCCAAAAAAAAAATATTGTACATTATTTGGGAGATTACATACAGAATGGACGAATTCATATAATTTACGAAGGTATAAAACAAAATATACTTAGGACCTTAGGAAATGGTTAAAAACGCAAAATATTATTCTTTAATTCTTGATACAACTCCAGATATAAGCCAAAGAAAACAGTTAACTCTTGTTATCAGGTTTGTGTATCTTAATAAAAAATTTTTGGGATTTTGCTCTGTTGATGATACCACTGGCCAGAGATTATATATATTTATTTAAAATCATTTAAATTCATTAAATCTTAACATTTTGGATTTAAGTGGTCAAGGTTATGATAATGGCACAAGTATGCATGGTAGACATAACGGGCTCCAACAAAAAATTATTGAAGCAAATTGCAGAGCCTTCTTTGTACTATATTCTGCTCACTCTTTAAATTTAGTAGTCAATGATGCAGTGAAAATTTTGTTTGAGATAGTTGATTTTTTTGCCATTATACAGGAGTTATACAATTATTTTTCCTCATCTACTAAGAATTGGGCTATATTAAAATCCCACTTTCAAAATTTAAGCCTAAAATTGCTATCAAATACAAAATGGGAAAGCCGAATAGAAGCGATAAAGCCTCTTAAAATTAATATTTTGAAAATTTATCAGGCCCTCTTGGATATTACTGATGACAGTACTAAAGATATCAATTCAAGAGCCCAGGCTAATAATCTTATTTCAAAATTAACTTCATTTAAATTTCTTTGCTCAATCATTATTTGGTATGATATTTCAAGCCAAATTAATGTCATCAGTAAAATGATGCAGAACCAGTCATTTAATATAGAAACAGTTACTGAACATATTGAACATCTTGTAAATCATTTAAAAGATTAAAGAACAGACCAGAATTTTGAAAATGTTATTAATTCTGCAACACAAATAGCGAATATTTTGGATATCGATCCTGTTTTTCCCGAGGTTCGAAAAAGACCGAAGAAAAAAATGTTTGAATATGAAGCAAGGGATGAAAAATTATAAAGATAATTTCGAAATATATTTTTTTTCTTAATTCTTGACACTACTTTGTCATCTCTTATGGAAAGGTTTATGCTGTTGAAAGAGAATAATGAAGTGTTTAAAATTGTCCATAATGGAAAGGTTTATGCTGTTGAAAGAGAATAATGAAGTGTTTAAAATTGTCCATAATGGAAAGGTTTATGCTGTTGAAAGAGAATAATGAAGTGTTTAAAATTGTCCATAATATCAACACGTTAAAAGAATTGAATGAGGAAGATATATTAAAACATCGGAAAGATTTGCACATTAAATTAAGCGACGAAAAATTTGAATGATTAGGGTATGTCTGCCAGGGGCAAAGGTTGATGACGTTGTAGAGCAGATATCATCTTTTAAGGGCACAAAAGGTGATATAGTTGTACACGTTGGCACTAATGATATCAAGAGTAGGAAACCGGCGGAATTACTTAACAAGTACAGGTCACTGTTGAAAAAAAGCCGTGAATTAGGGTTGAATTTGAAAGTGTCTGCAATTCTGCCCAGACACGATAGGAGGGAGTATATGATGAGAGCCCTGTCGATCAATTCAGCCCTGGAAGGATTGTGCAAGGCTCAAGGGGTAGATTTTTTTTCAGCCTGGTCTGTACTTGTTAACAGGAGAGACTGCTTCTACAGGGATGGGATACACTTAAATAGAAAGGGTGCAAGAATCTTTGCTGATGCTATCGAGGCAGTGTTAGGTGGGTCGGAAAACTGCTAGATTGGGGGGATACAAGGACTAATAGATTAACAGTAGCCACTGGCAGAGGTGAAAGTGATTCTTGCACTGCTTCTATCGGAATGAGCCGCAGCCTGGAAAATAAGAGGCAGGATATTTCAGAGACTGCTGTGAATCATTGGGGTACAAATAAACACATAGGTTGTGTTAGGGTAGCTAAGAAAAAGAACAGGTGCATGTATACTTGCGCGTACACCAATGCTAGGAGTTTAGTAAATAAATTTGATGAATTTGAGGTATTGCTCAAAACATCAAAGGCAGATATTGTGGGGATTTCAGAGACGTGGTGTCACACAGAATGCAGAACTGGAATTTGGGGAGTACAATGTCTACAGAAAGGATAGACAGGGTAGGAAGGGAGGAGGGGTTATCCTATTAGTTAAGAAATACATAAAATCCAAAGAAGTGAAGCCAGTCGACATTTCTGGACAGTGCAGTGTCGAGTCAGTTTGGTGTGACATAAGCATTGGGAGATCAAAATTGAGAGTAGGAGTGTGCTATAGGCCTAATGACCCTGATGAGTATAATAAGAAACTGTACGGGGAAATAGTGGGCCAGTAAATCAGAGTGTCTTATAATGGGGGATTTTAATTTCCCAGATATTGATTGGAACTTGTGGGTTGGTTATTCACACACTAGCAAGACTTTTTTGGATTTATTGGATGACTGTTTTCTACAGCAGCATATTGGAGAGGCAACCAGAGGGAGTTACAACCAGAATACTCTTGATCTGATTATCAGCAATGATTATTCATGCATTAAGAATATGCAGATAAAGGAACACTCAGTGATAGGGATTGCAATATACTGATATGGGAATTACTTAAAGATGTAACTACCATCAAGGCTAAAGGGAAAGGTTTTGCTTTTGTAAAGGTGGTTACAGGGAGTCTCAGACAGTTTAAATTCTGTACAGTGCGATCAACTGATGATGTTACCAGCATTGAATTCTAAATATATTCTTGAAGGCTACTAGGCTTTTCATTCCAACTAAGAAATACTGTTCAAGGTTCAGGCCTTGAACAAATATATAATAAAATTAATTATTTTTGTAACCCCTTTTTAGTAGAGGACAGTCTTATGAAAGTTTGCACATGGGTGGCTGACACCCACGTGGCAGCCCCGCTTGCCTGGTGAGATCGGCAAAACGCGATCCGTATGAGGAAAGACTTTGAATATGCAGGTTGCACAGCTTGGAAACTAGTACCATGTAAGATCAGCACTCAGAGGCATAAGTAAAATGAATGAGGATGTAATTTTCACGGTTATAAATGATTCTAGAACTAGGGGCCATAATTTTTTCAAGTTGTGGGGGGGAGTTTAGACTGGATTGCAGGAAGTTTTATTTTAGTCAGAGTTATAAATTACCGGAATAAGTTACCTACGTGGATGGTAGCGGCTGACAGTTTGGGGAAATTCAAAGGGCAGTTGGATAATTGCCTATGGGAGGAGGGAAATGCATAGGGTGTCCTTTTCTCTTATTAATTATTATTATTATATTTAATTTTCTTATTATTGTTCTATTTATTTTGTCTTGTTTTTTTTGGCTGGTGCAGCATAATCCATAGGCTTCCTTGTTTAGACTGGATACAGTATTAGTATTAGCAATGTGACCCTTACTAATACTAATCACTGCATTTCGAACATTAGACAAATCTCCACAAAGGCAAGCCAATTGAAAGATCAGATCAATGGATCGAACCGCCAAAGCTGAGAATTTGAATAACGGGGGGTCCTTATGCAGTGAAAAATATAAAATAGGACACAAGGCACTCATGTGGGAAAACCACACCACTGACAAAATGAATGTTGAACCAGATTATATAGACAAAAATTAGGTTATAGAGGCAGTACAGGTATAGTGTTAGCATATCGTCCCACTACTACTACCATGTAAGATCAGCATAATTAATGAAAGAAAAATAAAAATTAGTAATGCATCATATAATATATATATGCTGCTATACAGTAATGGCAAATGATGCTTGCTTTCTTGCATCATTTGCAATTACTACTACTGCTGTTGCTTTGTTTCTGTATAATTTCTTTTGTTGCAAACAATTGAGTGGTGCCTTTAACTATTTCATGTTATCTATCTCTAAATGGATCCCTAATTTTAAAGAAAATCTAATTCTAAACAATTTCCTTCAAACTGAATTCCTAATTTAACCTGAAATGGCTTCTTTCATGTTTTTACTGGCATGTCCTCTATCACCACAGTGAAACAGTGGATTTGAACTGACATTCCAAGTGTCTCCATTTATTCAACACATATACTGTACTACTACTTATTATATCATTAATTATACTGATTGGATATTTCCATTCTATGAACCTGTTATGTATAAGAAAGTTGTGTTGAGATTATTTAAAGTGGATATATATATATATATATATATATATTTTTTTTTTTTTTCAGTATCAAGTATTTCCTACGAGTTCCGTTTATATAATTTCCGTATCAAGTTATGTATTAATTAATTATGTTACGTTTGTAGTCTGTCGTTATATGTATTTAGTTAAAAGTACAATTTAATTGACAACGAAGTTTAACAAAATTAATAGATTTTACTGATTAATTGACTATATTATATACTATACTGTACTTACTAACGCTATCTAGTTTGTATATAACGTATCGTATAACAAAGGCGGCAAGTTATGAACGGTAAGTCTAGTCTCCAGATGCTGCAACTTGCAGAACTTAAGCCTTTCTTCGTAAGCACACCCATTTGTTCCTCTCACCCATCTTGTTGCCCTTCTCTGTACTCATTCTAGCAACTCTACATCCTTCCTAAAATAAGGCCTCCAGACCTGTACGCAGTACTCAAGGTGTGGCCTGACCATTGCTTTATACAAAAGGATAATCACTTTCTTGTCTCTCCTAGCAAAATTCCAATATATCATTGACAAAATTTCATGACTTGCTCTGTCATCCCGTCTCCACTGCTCAGAGAATTTCATATCTGAGTGCACAATTTAACCCCAGGTCTTTTTCATTCTCCACCTCCTTGAGTGTAGTACCAAACAGTTGGTACATTTCTCTTGGGTTATTGCTACCCATATGCAGTACTTTGCATTTGTCAATGTTAAACTTCAGTTGCCACTTCTCAGCTCATCTGCCTAACTTTTCTAGATCCTGTTGCAGTAGCACACTGTCTTTAGTGTCATTAACAACCCTGCCAAAATTTGTATCATCTACAAACTTTGATATTAAGCCTGTAGATGATACAAAGGCGGGCAGGGTTGTTAATGACACTAAAGACGATATAATTGATAAATACACAAAACAACAATTGGCCCAGCACTGAATCCTAGGGGACTCCACTAATAACATTAGCTCACGTAGAGCAGTGTCTGTTTATTACCACTCTCTACCGTCTCGCACTCAACCATCCCTTTATCTATTGCAGTAACTTGCCCTTAATGCCATAACACTCCAATTTGTACGGCAATCTTCCATGTGCAACAGTATCAAAAGCTTTTCTGAAATACAAGTATATGATATCAAAATTATTTTTTGCATCCAGTTGCTTTGTGACCACATAGTAGTATCCAATCAAATTGGTCAGACAAGACTTCCCCTTAACAAACCCATTCTGTGTCTGAACTATTGCTGCTGTATTGTTTAGGTGATCCTGTATCACCTCTTTAACCAGTGACTCCATTATTTTCCCCGGAATATAAGTTAAACTAACAGGTCTATAATTATTTGTGTCAGCCTTTGAGCCCCTTTTGTGAATTGGGGATACATTTGCACATCTCCAGTCTATGGGGATCTACCCTGACTCTAAGGATGCTCTCATAATTATGGCTAAGGGTTGGCTTACTTCCCTTGCTACCTCCTTCATTATAACTGGATAGATTCCATCTGCCCCAGGTGCCTTTTTTATGTTTAACTTCAACATTTCTCCCCCACTTTTCTCTCAGTTATCACAAAATCATTTAGCTCACTGTTAGTTTGATAAACTTTTTGCATTCCCCTCCTTGAATAACTCCTCACGTGTGAATGTAGATGCAAAATACGCATTCAGTTTATCAGCTACTTGAGCAGGATCATCAATAGTAAAACCATCTTTGTTAAGTGGACCAATCTGATTCATCCCCTTCCTTCTAGAGTTTACTTAAGTAAAGAACTCTTTGCTGTTTTTCTTTGCGTCCTTTGCTGAAGATTTCTTGTAATCTGCCTTCGCCTGACTAACCTCCTTTGTGACTTGATTATAGACTAGCTTATATCTGTCACAGGCTTCGGTGTTGCCTGATAATTTATATGCATCCCATACATTTTTCTTGTCTGCCACGAGCCTCATTAAATCTTCAGACATCCATTTAGGTCTGAACCTTGAAAAGTATTTCTTGGTTGGTATGAAAAACCTAGTAGCTTGCAAGATTAAGTCCCTGAAGGCTTCCCCTTTAGAATTCACCGTTGGTAACATCATAAGTTGATCCCACTCTATAGAATTTTTAAAAACTGTCTGAGACCTCTGTAGTCACCTTTACAAAAACCCTTCCCTTTGCCCTTGACTGTAGTTCCATCTTTAAGTAAATCCCACATCAGTACACTGATCACTGTCACCTAGTGGTTCCTTTATCTCCAAATTCTTAATGCATGTGTCATCACTTCTGATAATCAGATCAAGGGTATTACTCCCTCTCGTTGTGTCTCGAACATTTTGCTGTAGAAAACAATTCTCCAATAAATCTACAAAAGTCTTGCTAGCATGCGAATGACCAACCCACAATTTCCAGTCAATATCTGGAAAGTTAAAATCTCCCATTACAAGACATTCTGATTTATTGGCCCATTCTATTTCTCTGTTCATTGTACACATCAGCATCGCTAAGCCTATAACATACGCCTACTCTTATTTTCCCTTTCCCGGTGTTTATGTCACACCAAACAGACTCAACATTGCACTGTCCACCTGTGTCAACTGGATGCACTTCCTTAGATTTTGTTTCTTAACTAACAGCATAACCCATCCTTCTTTCCTACCCTGTCTATCCTTTCTATACACCCCAAATTCCAATTGTGCACTGCTTATATCTGTGTGACACCATGTCTGATATCCTAACAATATCTGCCTTTTATGTCTTGATCAGCGCTTCAAATTCATCAATTTTATTTATTATACTTCTAGCATTAGTGTAAATGCAAGTATACGTGCACTTGTTCTTACTCTTAGTTACCCTAAAACAGCCCATGTATTTACTTGTTCCATGATGACTCCCAGCAGCTCTTGAAATCCACAGCAACTTGCTCTCTAGGCTGTTGCCCATTACAATAGAAGCAGTGGAAGAATCACTTTCGCTTCTCTCTGCCTGCGGCTACCGTTAATCTTTTAGTCTGTGAATCTCCTCCCCCCCAAACTAGCAGTTTTCTGACCCACCTAACACTGCCTCGATATTCAGCAAATATTCTTCACCCTTTCTATTTAAGTATATCCTATCCCTGTAGAAGCAAAGTCTCCTGATAGCAAGCACAGACCATGCTGAAAAAAATTCTGCTCAAAGAGCTTTCACAATCTCTCCAGGGCTAAATTGATTGACAAGGCTCTCATCATTTACTTGTTAACAGGAGAGACTGCTTCTACAGGGATGGGATACACTTAAATAGAAAGGGTGCAAGAATTTTTGCTGATGCTGTTGAGGCAGTGTTAGGTGGGTCGGAAAACTGCTAGTTGGGGGGATACAAGGACTAATAGATTAACAGTAGCCACTGGCAGAGGTGGAAGTGATTCTTGCACTGCTTCTATTGAAATGAGCAGAAGCCTGAAAAACAAGATGCAGGATATTTCAGAGACTGCTGGGAGTCATTGCGGTACAAGTAAACACATGGGTTGTGTTAGGGTAGCTAAGAATAGAAACAGGTGCATGCATACTTGCGTGTACACCAATGCTAGGAGTTTGGTAAATAAATTTGATGAATTTGAGGTATTGCTCAAAACATCAAAGGCAGATATTGTTGGGATATCAGATGTGGTGTCACACAGATATAAGGAATGCGGAACTGGTATTTGGGGAATACAATGTGTATAGAAAGGATAGACAGGACAGGAGGGGTTATGCTATTAGTTAAGAAACACATAAATCCAAGGAAGTGAAGCCAGTCGACATCGATGGACAGGGCAGTGTCGAGTCAGTTTGGTGTGACATAAGCATAGGGAAATCAAAATTGAGAGTAGGAGTGTGCTATAGGCCTAATGACTCTGATGAGCATAATAAGATATTGTACAGGGAAATGGAGTGGGCCAGTAAATCAGAGAGTCTTATAATGGGGGATTTTAATTTCCCAGATATTGACTGGAATTTGTGGGTTGGTCACTCACACACTAGCCAGGCTTTTGTGGATTTATTGGATGATTGTTTTCTACATCAGCATGTTCGTGAGGCAAAAAGAGGGAGCAATACTCTTGATCTGATTATCAGTAGTGATTCTTCATGCATTAAGAATCTGCAGATAAATGAACCACTAGGTGGCAGTGATCACAGTGTGTTGAAGTGGGATTTATTCAAGGAGGTAACTGCCATCAGAGGTAAAGGGAAGGGTTTTTGTTTTCGTAAAGGCGACTATGATGGTCTGAGACAGTATTTAAATTCTATACAGTGGGACTAACTGATGATGTTACCAACAGCAAACTTAAAATGGGAAGCATTCAAGGAACTAATCTTGGAAGCTACCAGGCTTTACATACCAACTAAGAAATATTGTTTAAGGTTTAGGTCTAAATGGTTGTCAGATGAACTAATGAGACATGTGGCAGAGAAGAAAAATGCATGGAATACATACAAATTAATGGGCGACATGGAAGCCTATGATAGATATAAGTTGGTCTGTAACCAAGTCACAAAGGAGATTAGGCAGACAAAGGCAGACTACGAAAAATCTTTGGCAAAGGATGCAAAGAAAAACAGAAAAGAGTTCTTTACCTATTTAAACTCAAGAAAGAAAGGGATGAATCAGATTGGTCCACTGGATATTGATGGTTCAACAGTTGAGGACCCTGCTCAGGTGGCTAACAATCTAAACGAGTATTTTGCATCTACATTCACGCATGAGGAGTTATTCAGGAAGGAGAATGACGCAGGTAAAGTAGACATTGGCAGAGAGCTAGATGATTTTGTAATTACTGAGAGGAAAGTGGAGGAGAGATTGTTGAGGATAAACATAAAAAAGGCACCTGGGGTGGATGGGATCTATCCAGTTATATTAAAGGAGGCAGCAAAGGAAGTAAGCAAACCCCTAGCCATAATTATGAGAGCTTCTTTGGACTCAGGGGAGGTACCCATAGACAGGAGATGTGCAAATGTAACCCCAATTCACAAAGAAGGATCAAAGGCTGACACAAGTAATTATAGACCTGTTAGTTTAACTTCTGTTCCAGGAAAATTAATGGAGGCACTGGTTAAAGAAGCACTGCAGGATCATCTTGACAAGAATTTAGTTATAGCTCAGATGCAGCATGGTTTTGTTAAGGGCAATTCTTGCCTGACCAATTTGATTGGATACTATGATGTAGACACAAAAGAACTGGATGCAGGGAATAACTTTGATATTATATATTTGGATCTTAGAAAGGCTTTTGATACTGTTGCACATGGAAGACTGCTGCACAAATTGGAGCAGTGTGGCATTGGAGGCAAATTGCTGCTATGGATAAGGGGATGGTTGAGTGGCAGAAGACAGAGTGGTAATCAATGGACACTGCTCAACGTGGACTAATGTTATTAGTGGAGTTCCTCAGGGTTCAGTGTTGTGTCCGTTGTTGTTTTCGGTGTTTATGAATGATATTGATGATGGTATATCAAGTTTAATGTCCAAGTTTGCAGATGATACAAAGGTTGGCAGGGTTGTTAAGGACACTACTGACGCTATGCTGCTGCAACAGGATCTGGGAAGTTTGAACAGATGGGCTGAGAGGTGGCAAATGAAGTTTAACATTGACAAATGTAAAGTACTACATATGGGAAACAGTAACCCCAGAGCAACGTATCAACTCTGCGGTACTACACTGACAGTGGTGGAGAATGAAAAGGACCTGGGGGTAATTGTGCAGGCAGATATGAAGTTCTCTGAGCAGTGCAGACGAGCTGCAAGAGTAGCTCATGGTGTCTTGTCAATGATATACAGGAATTTTTCTAGCAGGGATAAGGAGGTGATTATTCCCTTGTATAAGGCAATGGTTAGGCCACATTTTGAGTACTGTATACACATCTGGAAGCCTCATTTAAACAAGGATGTAGAGCTGCTGGAACGGGTACAGAGAAGGGCAACAAGATTAGTGAATGGAACAAAGGGTTGCTCTTACGAAGAAAGGCTTAAGTTTTGCAAATTACAGAGTCTGGAGACTAGGCACCGGTGAGGTGATCTGATAGAGGTGTATAAGGCTTTGAATGGTTTGAGCATGCTCAATGCCAATGGGATTCTTCCTCTTGCTCAGAATAATCACCTCAGAGGGCATAAATTCAAATTGAGGAAGGACGGATGTCGGATAGATGTGCGGAAATTTGCCTTTGGCCAGCGGGTGGTTGCTTGGTGGAACCAACTTCCATCATTTGTTGTTGAAGTTGATAGCCTAAACAAATTTAAGGCTCAACTGGACAGGTATTTCGAACAAACGGAGGGGTGAAATGGGAGTGGTGTGTGTGTTTTTTTTTTTTTTTTTGGCTGATGCTTAATAAGCTTGCTTTCTTGCATCATATGCCTCTACTAATGCTAATCATATACTCCCTCCTATCGTGTCTGGGCAGAATTGCAGATACTTTCAAATTAACCCTAACTCGTGACTTTTTTTCAGCATTGACCTGTACCTGTTAAGTAAATCTGCAGATCTCTTACTCTTAAGGTCATTAGTACTAAAGTACAACAATATCACCTTTTCTATCATCCAATTTTTTTGCGATGACAGACTAACTGGTTAAAATAAATTTATTAAAATAAAAATAATATATACATAAGATAAAACAGAAATAAAATAAGATAAAAGTGTTAAAATATAATATAATAGAAGCATTAATACGTAGTATCTTTCGAAGAGAAGTGCCTCTTCATCAGCTAGTCTGCGAGTGGTGTACTTCAGTATATATTGATGGTTACAATAGCACAAGTTAGTGCTATTGTAATTATTAATACTTATAATTGCACTAGACAGCCTGCCCAGTGGAATTATCATCTTGCCTGAATGTATCAATAGTATAACATGATTTCCAGCCATATAATGTGTTGAAGAGTCATTTTATTAACTTAAAAGCTGAACTTTCACATTCCTGTTACTTTGTTTCACTTGTTGATTAGCCAGACATTCAACAGAAATAAATTTCAACGTATTTACCCCTATTTCCTAATGCTGTGTGTGTGTGTGTGTGTGTGTGTGTGTGTGTGTGTGTGTGTGTTACCGATAACTGACATGTAGCCTATGGATAGCCACTGAAACTTTATTCATTAATTTCAGTATATTTAATTTAATTGTTTAAATATCATTAAAACATTAATTATTATTATTATTATCCATATGGTTGCAAGGAAGCCTGAGGCTTATGCTGCACCAGCTGAAAAAAAAAAAAAAAAAAATTATATATATATTATTTCCACATTGCTGAGAGTGAGAGGTAGAAGGGAATTGCCAAGAAAGAGAAGAATGATGATATCGAGCTCAGGACTCTGGGTTTGCATTGCAATAAACATTAAAAGTTTATATGGAAAACTTCCAAACCCAGTTTACAACGTGAGATAATTGATTGTTCTGATGATGATTTTGAAACAAAAGTCAAAAAAAGGGGATTTGCTAAATTTGTCAATTTCTTCTTGAAGGAGAAATATCCTCATCTACACTAAAAGGCAGCAGTTTGGCAACTTTGTTCTTCAATGAAAGATCTGTGTACAGGATCTTTCATTGAAGTTGATGAAATTGGTGCACTTGAACAGACTTGCAGATAAAAATCCAAATTTTAATCAGTTGTGCTGTTAAGTGTCATACCTAATATTCTGCTATACAAGCTCACCAATGACATTAGTTCAGTATAGTATTATTATTATTTCCTGTTTATTTTATGATCATTATTAAAGAAGTTTGTTTCAGTTAATTATTTTCTCATCTAAGAAAATATTTATACATGTATCGACCTATGCCACAAAAAAAAAAAAAAATTGTGAATTATGTCTAGCTCATTGCATTTTATGATTCATAAACATAAAGAGCCAAATGTGCATTTTTATTCATAGTAGAAGTATTGTGACTACAGAATTCATACATTGAAAGAGGGCGCCTCCATGGGCAGGAGCAGCAGTGCGTAGCACACGCTTCTTGATTAGACCGGGGTTCGAGCCCGTGGGCTAATCAAGAGCCGGTGGGCACGGGCTCGAACCCATGGGGTTCGAGCCTGTGCCCACCAAATATGGAGGATGCGGAAAGATCAGGGAATGACCACCGCATATCTCCGGAGTAATATGGCCTTAGTTGCTAATGCTCCTAAAAACCAAATAACAAAACAAAACATTGAAAGGAAGTTATTATTGTAAACTTATTTTCTGTTATTATTCGAAAAGGACTTCAGTTATTTTTTATTTTTTTTAAAATTTTACTAAAAAGTAAGTTAATAGAAAAAAACGTTTACCTCATTTTGCCCTTGAAATGATGACAAGAAAATTAATTTCTTATTATAATTTAAATAACAATTAATTTGAAGATTAATAACAGATAAAACAGTGAGGAGATGGAAGAGGTTTATTTCTAAGAGAATTTAATTTATATTGCATCTTAAACAGGGAGAAATGACCACAGAATCCACAGCAGCTTCGAAATTGTCCAAAAGGGAATCATATAAGGTATGTGCTATATATATAAAATGGCAATTTAGTTTAAGTTTAAAATGAATATAGTAACAGAGATGGGCTAATGCCATTGCATAACCAATACATTATATATCTACTGGGAAAAAAAAACCCATTGAAATATGAATTGTAAATGTTGAATGTAATAACATAGGGCATCCAAGAATGTTTACTTGTACCTAACTATATATCTTATAAGTGAGATGTCCATACTTGGTTGTGCCTCTGACACACTCTTTGAACTACCCTTTTTATGATTTTAATATTTTCACTGAGACACGCGAGGCCTTCCAACCCTTTTTACCATTGAGGTGAGTCTCTGTTCTTGCACTAAAATGTTACTAATGTGGCAACCAGCCACCATTCCACATTAAAAGTTAAATTCAATCTGCAACCCATGTTGGCTACTAACATGCTGCTGCACATGCAGATCCCCACAAGATTTGGCATTAGTAGAGGCATACGATGCAAGAATCAGCAAAAAAAAAAAAAAAAAAAGCCTCCCATTTCACCCCTCCATTTGTTCCAATGCCTGTCCAGCTGAGCCTTAAATTTATTTAGGCCATCAACTTCCACAACAAAAGATGGAAGTCTGTTCCACCAATCAACCCGTTTATATTGGTATGTTTAAGTCAGTATGAATGTGCAAGGGACTTCTCACATAGTACACAATTTTGGGGAATTGTTCATTAAGTATATGTACGTTGCAACTTTGAATCCTAAAAGTGTATGATCCCTTATTAACTGAGTGCTGTTATATTGGCTTCTGTAAAATCAGCAAAGTTGTAAATGGGCCACAGTATAAAAAGGAATCTTGTTGTACATGCACAGCAAAATAATTGCTTTTGCAAAACATGCACAATATAACAATGCATGTTGTGTTACAATAACAGCTATCGTAACACAATATGCATAGGGCATTTCCGTAGCCAGGTGGGAAGGAGCAGCAGTGCGTAGCACACGCTTCTTGATTAGACCGGGGTTCAAGCCCGTCACCACCAAATACAGAGGATGCAGAAAGGTCAGGGAATGACCACCGCATATCCTCGGAGCAATATGGCCTTAGTTGCTAATGCTCCTAAAAATCAAATAACAAACAAACAATATGCATATAGTGCATAGCATTAGGGTCAGGTGCCTGTGGTTTCCCTCATCTGCACCATATGTACACTGTGAAGAGATACAGTGCTATTGTAAATGCCAGAAAAGTGTTCTGTGTTGTAGGTGTAGCATTGTGTTGGGTTCTGGTTTTTGGCCACAGGATCCCAGGTGGGATCCCACGTTACCCACGGACACTGCTAGGAGGTAGCCGGGCTATTCATTGTTCTCTGTCTGAGCTTCCTGAGCAGGGACCAAGTTAAAAAAAAAAGGAAAAAAAAAATTTTTCAAAGAGAAGCTATGGGGAACGAGAGGAAAGTAGGTAGGTCCAACTGTGGGGAAAAGCTAAGGTGTACAGATAGAGAAGGCAATCCACCTGAGTAAGGCAAAAGTTTGGGGAAGGGGATCAAAGGTTATAAGGGTAGGCACCCCTGTGTGTTTTCACCAAAGGCTAAGACCTCACTGATAGTCCAGCATTTAATTAATGTTAATGTATATCATACAGTAAGCAAAATGCTATCCAACCCCACTTTGTGATTACACTTGGTGGACATTGTTCTGAGCAGCTATAAGTTCAGCAAGCTTGGCCAGTCTAATGGTGAAGACAGTTTGTGTGTAACTCATTAAGGCTTTGTAGTAGTAGTAGTAATAGAGGCATGTGATGCAAGAAAACAAGCATATGTATGAGCTTATGTAGCATCAGCCAAAAAAAAAAAAAAAAAAAACAATTTCACACAAATCATTCCCTCTAAAAGTTTACCAGTTCCCCCCTGAATTTATTTAAGCTATCAACTCTTCCACAACAGCAGATGGAAGTTTGTTCCAACAATTAACCACCCGCTGGCTAAAGGCAAATTTCTGCACAACAATTCTACGATTGTTTCTTCAATTTGAATTTATGCCCCATCAAGTTTGTAATCTCAGAAAGTGGAAGAATCCCATCAGAATTCAGCATGCTCAACCCATTCAAAACCTAATACACCTCGATAAAATCACCTCACAGGTGTCTAGTCTCCAGATGCTGCAACTTTCAGAACTTAAGCCTTTCTTGGTAAGAGGACCCCTTCATTCCCCTCACCAATCTTGTTGCCGTTCACTGTACACGCTTAATCCTTCCTACAATGAGGCCTCCAGACCTGTATGCAATACTCAAAGCGTGGCCTGACCATTGCCTTATACAAAGGGATAATCACCTCCTTTTCCCTAACAGCAAAATTCCTGTATATCATTGGCAATACCCCATGACATGCTCTGGCAGCCTGTCTTCATTGCTAAGAAAACTTCATATCTGAGTGCACAATTACTCCCAGTCTTTTTAATTTTCTACAAACCTTAAGTGTTGTACCTCACAGTTGGTATGTTTCTCTGGGGTTACTTCTGTCCATATGCAGTACTTCCCATTTGTCAATGTTAAAACTTCAGTTGCCACTTCTCGGCACATCTGCCCAACAATTTTTCTAGATAACGTTGCAGTAGCAAACTGCGATTACTGTTGTTAACAACTCTGCCAACCTTTGTATCATCTGTAAACTTCGACATTAAGCCTGATATACCTTCATATATTAGCCCAACACCGAAACTTGGGAGACACCACTAATAACATTAGTCCAGGAAGAGCAGTGTCCATTGATTATGCTGTTTTCTCCTACTCAACCACCCTTTTATCCATTGTAGTGACTTACCCCTAACACCACACTGCTCCAATTTGTACAGTAGTCTTCCATGTGCAATAGTGTTAAAAGCTTTCCTGAAATCCAAGTATATGATATCAAAATTATATTTTGCATCCAGTTCCTTTGTAACTACACCATAGACAAGACCTCCCTTTAACAAACTCATGCTGTGACTACCATGCATCTTTAACCAGTGACTCCATCATTTTCCCCAGAACAGAAGTTAAAGTAACTAGTCAGTAATTACTTGTCACCCTTAGATCCCTCTTTGTGAATTGGGATACATTTTGAAATCTCCAGTCCATGGGAACTTCCCATGAGCCCAAGATGCTCTCATAATTATGGCTAAGTGTTTGCTTACTTCCTTTAATATAACTGGATAGATCCGATTCACCCCAGATGCCTTTCTCATGTTTAACTTCAATTTCTCCTCCACTTTGCTCTCAGTTATTACAAAATCATTAAGTATCCTGTTAAAGTTTGATAAAATTCTTGCATTTTCCTTCCTTAATAACTCCATGTGTGAATGTAGGTTGAAAATACTCATTCAGATTATCAGCTATCTGAGAAGGATCATCGATATCAAGTGGACCAATCTGATTCATTCCCTTCCTTCTAGAGTTTATATAACTTACCCCCGGGGGCTCATATCTGGTGAGTATGGGCTTGGCACACCCAGGTTCCTGAGCTGGATATCATCATTCTTCTCTTTTTTGGTGATTCCCTTCTCTCTCTCTCTCTCTCTCTCTCTCTCGGTAATTCAGAATTTTTTTTTTCCCCATGGTGCAGCAATAAGCCTCAGTCTTCCTTGTACCACATAGCTAATAATAATAATAAGGAACAAAGGAAGAACCTGTACACCCTCACACACCTGATGTTCATGGATGACATAGAGATCTACGTGGGAACAGAGAAGCACCTTCAGCAACTACTCCAGATCACCGAAGAATTCAGCAATGATATTAGGATGGAATTTGGTCTAGACAAATGCAAGACCCACTGATTGTGTCAGGGAAAATTAGTCAACCAAAACTACCAGCTGCAGAGTGGTAAAGAGATCGAAGTCATGGCAGAGGGAGAGGCCTACAAAACTTGGGGATGATGCAGGCTCAGCAGTTACAGCACAAGGAAATTATGGCCTGCCTGACCAAAAAATACCATCAGACTCAGAAGCCTGCTGAAAGAAAAGCTGAACGGAGGGACAGTTAAAGCCATAAACACCTATGCAGTCCCAGTGCTAACGTACTCCTTCGGGGTCATAGATTGGACTAACACAGAGCTGGAGGATATAATGAGAAGGACAATGATGACCAAGAGCCGCCAACACCACCTGAAATCTGCTGTGGAGAGACTGACAATTGCCCGTGAAGGAGGAAGGGGCCTGATAGATCTCATTGAGCAATCGAAGACAGCGATAGTTAACCTGAAGGATTATTTCCAGAAACACACAGCAGCACTCCACCAGGCCATAAGGAAGAGAGACAAGCGGTATACCCACTCAACCTAAGCAAGGAGTTCCCGCCCAACCAAGAGGTACAAACGAAGCTAGAAATATGGGCAGAGAAGACACTACAATGATCTCCATCAAGATCACATAGATAAAATTGCTTCCAATGCATGGCTCACAAGTGGGACGCTCTTCCCCGAGACTGAAGAATTCATGCTCGCCATCCAAGACCGGGTAATCAACACCAGGAACTATAGAAAATACATCGCCAAGGAACCCAGAGTGTCTGATGACACATGTCAATGATGCTACCTGGCCCCAGAAATGATCCAACACATCACTGTGGGATGCAAGGTGATCACCCAGACTGGGTACACGACCAGGTAGCCAGGATAATACATCAGAAGCTAGCAAGGAAATACCAGTTGGTCAAAGAAAGTGTACCGTACTACAAGAACAAATCCCATGCAGTACTAGAGACCCCAACCTACAAGCTGTACTGGGACCGTGCCATTATAATGGATAGGACAATCCCGTACAACAGACTGGACATAACCCTTGTGGACAAGAAGGAAAAGGCTACATATCTGATTGACATAGTGGTACCCAACACTGGCAACCTGCAGAAAACCCATGGGGAAAAAATCGGGAAGTACATGAACTTAAGACAGGAGATCAAAGAGATGTGGCATATGCAACACGTAACGACCATCCCGATCATTGTATCAACAACAGGTATGGTGCCAAAGACCCTACATAACAGCCTAGCAGCAATAGGTCTCCCAGCAAACACCTACAAGGAACTCCAGAAAGTCACAATCCTGAACACCTGTAGAATAGTCAGAGTTCCTCTACCAACATTAACACCAGACATAACAACAACCACCCTGTGTACTTGGTAGCAATACTCGACACGAGGTGGAACCCCCAAATCAGGGAGAAATAATATAAGATAATAAGTCCTTGCTGTTTTACTTAGCATCTTTTGCCAAATATTTTTCGTAATCTTCCTTTGCTTGCCTAATCTCCTTTGTAACTTGATTACAGACTCTTATATTTTCTGTGTCGCCTGATAACTTATATGCATCCCACGGAATATGAATGGAGGAGAGGTTATGCTATTAGTTAAGGAATACACAAAATCCAAGGAAATACAGCCACTCGACATGGCTGGACAGTGCAGTGTCCAGTCAGTTTGGCGTGACATAAGCACTGTGAAAGCAAAATTGATAGTAGGAGTGTACTATAGGCCTAACAACTCTGAGTATAAAAAACAACTGCACAGGGAAATATAGAGTGGGCCAGTAAATCAGTATCTTATAATGAGGGATTTTAATTTCCCAGATATTGACTAGAATTTGTGGGTTGGTCACTTGCACACTAGCAAGGCTTTAGTGGATTTATTGATGATTGTTTTCTATAGCAGCAAGTTCAGGAGGCAACTAGAGCAAGTAATACTCTTGATCCGATTATTAGTAGTTATTCTTCGTGTGTTAAGAAACTGCAGATAAAAGAACCACTTGGTGGTAGTGATCACAGAGTGGGATTTACTCAGAGGTAACTACCATCAGAGGTAAAGGGAAGGGTTTTTGCTTTCATAAAGGTGGCTACGGAGGTCTGAGACACTATTTAAATTCTATACGGTGGGACCAACTGATTATGTTAGTAGCTATGTAGTGCCTGGAAGCCTGGTGCTTAGCTGCACCAGCTAAAAAAAAAAAAAAATCTGGGAGAGAGAGGTAAAGGGGAATCACCAAGAAAGAGAAGAATGATGATATCCAGCTCAGAACCCTGGTTGTGCCAAGCCCATACTCACCAGATGTACATGCAACTTTGTTGTTGTAGGTTTTTAGGTGCATAAACAAGTTAGACCATCACTGTATAAAATATATCTGAAAATTGCATTGTTCTGTAGTTGATTTGCTGGACAAAATTCTTGACTTTCCCTGAGAATTACCCATTCTACCCTCGCCTGAGGACTAACTCAGCCACATTTGGAAAATGACCCTTAATTCTTCTTCGTGTCATTGATGGATTCGAACTCCGGTCTTTTCCGGAGTTCGAATCCATGCCCACACTCACCAGATGTACATTTGGTGAGTATGGGCTTGGCATCGTCCTCCCAACTGTGCTGCATACAGCAGTATATGCACATTGATATTCAGTATAGAAGCACTAAACATCAACCAAGGTCTTTCTTTAATATTAACATGCGTTCTTTCAGAAACAAAGGCGTAAGTCACTCACTTTAACCTTATTAGGGTGTTCTAACAGCAAATTCAAAATGGGAATCATTCAAAGAATTAATCTTGGAAGCTACTAGTCTTTTCATACCAACTAAGAATTATTGCTCAAGATTTAGGCCTAAATGGATATCAGATGAACTTATAAGACATGTGGCTCAGAAGAAAAATGCATGGGATACGTATAAATTAATGGGTGACATGGGAAGCCTGTGATAGATATAAGCTGGTCTGTAATCAAGTCACAGAGGAGGTTAGGCAGGCAAAGGCAGATTACGGATGCAAAGAAAAACAGCAAAATGTTCTTTACTTATGTAAATTCTAGAAGGAAGGGGATGAATCAGATTGATCCACTTAACATACATGGTTTTACTATTAATGATTCTGCTCGGGTAGCTGATAAACTGAATGAATATTTTGCATCTACATTTACACATGTGGAGTTATTCAAGGAGTGGAATGCCAGAGGTAAATTAAACTCTGGCAGTGAGCTAAATGATTTTGTATTAACTGAGAACAAAGTGGAGGAGAAATTGTTGAAGTTGAACATAAGAAAGGCACCTTGGGTGGAGGTAAAGAAGGCAGCAAAGGAAGTAAGCAAACCCTTAGCCATAATTATGAGAGCTTCCATGGACACAGGGGAGGTACCAATGACTGGAGATATGCAAATGTGACCCCAATTCACAAAGGAGGATCAATGGGCGACACAGGTAATTACAGACCTCTTAGTTTAACTTCTGTTCCAGGGAAATTAATGGAGGCACTGATTAAAGAAGCACTGCGGGATCATCTAGACAAGACTTCAGTTATAACTTGGACACGGCATGGGTTCGTTAAGGGGAAGTCTTGTCTGACTAATTTAATTGAATACTATGATGTGGTCACAAAAGAACTGGATGCAGGTAATAATTTTGATATCATATATTTGGACCTTAGAAAGGCTTTTGATACTGTTGCATATGGAAGACTGCTGCACAAATTGGAGCAGTGTGGCATTGGAGACAAATTGCTGCTATGGATAAAGAGATGGTTGAGTGGGAGATGACAGAGTGGTAATCAATGGACACTGCTCTTCGCGGACTAATATTATTAGCGGAGTCCCCCAGAGTTCAGTGTTGGGTCCATTGTTGTTTTCTGTATTTCTTAATTATATTGATGATGGTATATCAGGCTTAATGTCCAAATTTGCAGACGATACAAAGGTCGGCAGGGTTGTTAATGACAGTATGCTGCTGCAACAGGATCTAGAAAAGTTGAGCAGATAGGCTGAGATGTGGCAACTGAATTTTAACATTGACAAATGTAAAGTACTGCCTATAGGAAGCAGTAACCTCAGAGTAACATTCAACTGTGTGGTACTACACTGACAGTATAGAGAATGAAAAGGACCTGGGGGTAATTGTGCAGGCAGATATGAAGTTTTCTGAGCAGTGCTGCCATTGCAGGTCATGGGGTTTTGTCAATGATATACAGGAATTTTTCTAGCAGGGATAAGGAGGTGATTTATCCCCTTGTATAAGGCATTGGTCAGGCCGCACCTTGAGTACCCTATACAGGTCTGGAGGCCTTATTTTAAGGAGGATGTAGTGGCATGTGATGCAAGAAAGCAAGTGTATGAGCTTATGCAGCATCAGTCAAAAAAAAAAAATTCACACAACCATTCCCTCTAAACGTTTGTCCAGTTACTCCTTAAATTTATTTAACCTATCAACTTCCACAACGACAGATGGAAGTTTGTTCCAGCAATTAACCACCCGCTAGCTAAAGCCAAATTTCCAAACATCTATTCTACATCTGTCTTACCTTAATTTGAATTTATGCCCCCTTAAGTTTGTAATCTGAACAAGTGGAAGAATCCCTTCAGAATTCAGCGTGCTCAACCCATTCAAGGCCTTATACTCCTCATTCAAATTACCGTGCAGGTGCCTGGTCTCCAGCCATTGCAATTTGCAGAACTTAAGCCTCTCTTGGTAAGAGGATTCCTTCATCCCCCTCACCAATCTTGTTGCTCTTCTCTGTACACGCTCAAGCAAATCTACATCCTTCCTAAAATAAGGCCTCCAGACCTGTATGCCGTACTCAAGGCATGGCCTGACCATTTCCTTATACAGAGGGACAATCACCTCCTTTTCCCTGCTAGCAAAATTCCTATATATCATTGATAAAACCCCATGACCTGCCCTGGCAGCCTGTCTGCATTTCTCAGAAAACTTCATATCTGACTGCACAATTACTCCCAGGTCTTTTTCATTTTCTACCACTTTAAGTGTAGTACCACACAGTTGGTACGTTCCTCTGGGGTTACTGCTACTCATATGCAGTACTTTGTATTTGTCAAGGTTAAACTTCAGTTACCACTTCTCAGCCCATCTGCCCAAATTTTTTAGATCCTGTTGCAGTAGCACACTGCCATTACTGTCATTAACAACCCTGCCAACCTTTGTATCATCTGCAAACTTCGACACTAAGCCTGATATACCTTCATTAATATCATTGATAAATATACAAAACAACTGTGGGCCCAACACCGAATCCTTTGGGACTCCACTAATAACATTACTTCACGAAGAGCAGCACCCATTGATTACCATCTTCTGTCTTCTCTCACTCAACCATCCTTTTATCCATTGTAGCAACTTACCCTTAATACCATTCTGTTCCAATTTGTACAGTAGTCTACCATGCACAACAGTTTCAAAAGCTTTCCTGAAATCCAAGTATATGATATTATAATTGTTTGCATCCAGTTCCTTTGTAACCACATCATAATATCCTATCAAATTTTTCAGACAAGGCTTTCCCTTAACAAACCCATGCTGTCTGAATTATTGCTGCAGTCTTCTCTAGATGATCCTGAAATGCATGTTTAACCAGTGACTCCGTTATTTTACCCGGAACAGAAGTTAAACTAACTGGTCTGTAATTGCTCGTGTCACCCTTCGATCCCCCTTTGTGAATTGAGGATACATTTGCACATCTCCAGTCCGTGGGACCTCCCCTGAGTCCAAGGATGCTCTCATAATTATGGCTAAGGGTTTGCTTACTTCCTTTGCCGCCTCCTTTAATATAACTAGATTGATCCCTTCCATCCCAGGTGCCTTTCTTATGTTTAACTTCAACAATTTCTCTTCCGCTTTGCTCACAGTTATTACAAAATCATTAAGCACCCTGCCACAATTTGATAACATTCTAGCATTTTCAAACCTTAATAACTCGTGTGTGAATGTAGATGAAAAATACTCATTCAGTTTGTTTGCTATCTGAGCAGGATCATCAAAAGTCGAACCATCGATGTCAAGTGGACCAATCAGATTCATCCCCTTCCTTTTAGAGTTTATATAAGGAAAGAAATCCTTGCTGTTGTTCTTAGCTTCCTTTGCCAAAGATTTCTCGTAATCTTCCTTTGCCTTTCTAACCTCCTTTGTGACTTGATTACAGACTAGTTTATATCTGCCATAAGCTTCTGTGACGCTTGATAATTTATATGAATCCCATGCATTTTCCTTCTCTGTCACGAGTCTTATTAGTTCATTTGATAACCATTTAGGCCTAAACATTAGAATTAGTAGAGGCATTTGATGCAAGAAAGCAAGCTTATGCAGCATCAGCCAAAAAAAAAAATAAATAAAATAAATAAATAATAACCACTTCACCCCTCTGTTCGTTCGAAATACCTGTCCAGCTGAGCCTTAAACTTATTTAGGCTATGAACTTCCACGACAAGGGATGGAAGTCTATTCCAGCAACCAACCACCCGCTGGCTAAAGGCAAATTTCCTCACGTCTATCCTACATCTGTGTTTCCTCAATTTGAATTTATTCCCTCTCAGGTGATTATTCTGAGCAAGAGGAAGAATCCCATCAGCATTGAGCATGCTCAAACCATTCAAGGCTTTATACACCTCTATCAGATCACCTCGCCGGTGCCTAGTCTCCAGACACTGTAATTTGCAAAATGTAAGCCTTTCTTCGTACGAGCACCCCTTTGTTCCATTCACTAATCTTGTTGCCCTTCTCTGTACTCGTTCCAGCATCTTTACATTCTTCTTGAAATGAGGCCTCCAGACCTGTATACAGTACTCTAGGTGCGGTCTGACCACTGCCTTATACAAGGGAATAATCACCTCCTTATCCCTGCTAGAAAAATTCCTATATATCATCGACAATACACCATGAGCTACTCTTGCAGCCTGTCTGCACTGCTCAGAAAACTTCATATATGCCTGCACAACCACCCCCAGGTCCCTTTCATTCTCTACCACTGTCAGTGTAGTACCACAGAGTTGATACGTTGCTCTGGGGTTGCTGTTTCCATTTGTCAATGTTAAACTTCATTTGCTACCTCTCAGCCCATCTGCTCAACCTTTCCAGATCCTGTTGCAGTAACATAGTGTCAGTAGTGTCCTTGACAACCCTGCCAACCTTCGTATCGTCTGCAAACTTGGACATTAAGCTTGATATACCATCATCAATATCATTTATAAATACAGAAAACAATAATGGACCCAATACTGAACCCTGATGGACTCCACTAATAACATTAGTCCACGATGAGCAGTGTCCATTGATTACCACTCTCTGTCTGTTCCCCCTCAACCACCCCTTTATCGATAGCAGCAATTTGCCTCCAATGCCACGCTGCTCCAATTTGTGCAGCAGTCTTCCATGTGCAACAGTATCAAACGCCTTTCTAAGATCCAAGTATATAATATCAAAGTTATTCCCTGCATCCAGTTCTTTTGTGACTGCATCATAGTATCCAATCAAATTGGTCATGCAAGACTTCCCCTTAACAAAACCATGCTGTGTCTGAGCTGTAACTGAAGTCTTGTCTAGATGATCCTGCAGTGCTTCTTTAACTAGTGCCTCCATTAATTTTCCTTGAACCTTGAACAATAAACCTTGAACAATATTTCTTAATAGGTATTAAACTTTTAGTAGCTTCCACGATTAATTTCTTGAATGCTTCCCACTTAGAAATTGCTGTTGGTAATATCATCAGTTGATCCCACTGTAGAGAATTTAAAAACTGGCTGAGACCTCTGTACTTACCTTTATGGAAGCAAAAACTCTTTCCTTTACCCCTGATGCTAATTATATCTTTAAGTAAATCGCACATCAGTATGCTGTGATCACTGCCACCTAGTGGTTCCTTTATCAGCAAATTCTTAATACACCCATGATCATTACTGATTAACATTTTAAGAGTATTACCTCTCTGGTTGCTTCTCGAACATGCTGCTGCAGAAAACAATCCTCCAATAAATCCACATAAGTCTTAATTGTGGGCAAGTGACCAACCTTAATAATTCCTCATTTGTGAATGTAGATGCAAAATACTCATTCAGTTTGTTTGCTATCTGAGCAGGATCATCAACTGTTTTTCTTAGCATCTTTTGCCAAGGATTTCTCGTAATCTACCTTCGCCTGCCTAACCTCCTTTGTGACCTGATTACAGACTAGCTTATATCTGCCATAGGCTTCTGAGTCGCTTGATAATTTATATGCATCCCATGCATTTTTCTTCTCTGTTAAGAGTCTCATTAGTTTATTTGATAACCATTTAGGCCTAAACCTGGAACAATATTTCTTAATAGGTGTGAAACTTTTAGTAGCATCCACGATTAATTCCTTGAATGCGTCCCACTTAGAATTTACTGATGGTAACATCATCAGTTGATCCCACTGTACAGGATTTAAAAACTATCTGAGACCCCTGTACTCTCCTTTACGGAAGCAAACACACTTTCCTTTACCCCTGATGCTAATTATATCTTTAAGTAAATCGCACATCAGTATGCTGTGATCACTGCCACCTAGTGGTTCCTTTATCTGCAAATTCTTAATACAAGAATGATCACTGCTGATAACCAGATCAAGAGTAGAACATGCTGGTGCAAAAAACAATCATCCAATAAATCCACAAAAGTCGGACTAGTGTGTGAGTGACCAACCCACTAGTTCCAGTCAATATCTGGGAAGTTAAAATCCCCCATTATAAGACATTCCGATGTACAAGCCCACCTGTATTTCTCTGTACAATTGTTCATTGTACTCATTCGAGTCATTAGGCCTATAACACACTTCTACTCTTATTTTTGCTTTTGCAGTGCTTATATCACACCAAACTGACTCAACAGTTTGGTGTGAGATTTTGTGTTTCCTAATTAACAGCATAACACCTCCTCCCTTCCTATCTTGTCTATCCTTTCTGTACACATTGTACTCCCCAAATTCCAATTCTGCATTCGTAATATCTGTGTGACACAACGTCTCTGATATCGCAACAATATCTGCCTTTGATGTCTTGACCAACACTTCAAAATTCATCAAATCTATTTACTATACTTCTAGCATTGGTATACATGCAAGTATTCATGCACGTATTCTTATTCTTAGTTACCCTAACACATCCGCCAACCGGGCTAGCCGGGTGGGTAAAGTGCCTACCTAGCAACCCAAAGGTCGCGGGTTCGAATCCCGTCTCGGGCTTGGATCAAAGTACTGCAAAAACCTTGGGAGGTGCATTATGGCCACAAAAGCCGATGCGCCAACAACTACTACGCTAACAAATCCCATATACCCACCTGTTTCATGATGACTGCCATCAGTCCCTTAAACCACCAGCACCTCTCGCTCCAGGCCGCTGCTTATTCTAATAGAAGTAGTGCAAGAATCACCTTCACCTCTGCCTGCAGCTACTTTTAGTCTTTGAATCCCCCCAAGCTAGCAGTTTTCCGACCCACCTAACACTGCCTCGATAGGTTCAGCGAATGTTCTTGCACCTTTTCAATTTAAGTGTATCTCATCCCTGTAGAAGCAGTCTCTCCTGTTAACAAGCACAGATCACGCTGAAAAAAAATTGTACCCTTGAGCCTTGCACATTCCCTCCAGGGCCGAATTGGTTGACAAGGCTCTCATCATGTACTCCCTCCTATCGTTGTCTGGGCAGAATTGCAGACACTTTCAAATTTAACCCTAACTCACGACTTTTTTGCAACATTGACTTGTACTTGTTAAATAAATCTTCAGATCTCCTACTTTTAATGTCATTGGTGCCAACATTATAACAATATCACCTTTTGTGCCCTTAAAAGATGATATATGCTTTACAACGTCATCAACTTTTGCCCCTAGCAGACATACCCTAGTCCTATTCCATCTATCCTATTTACATAATATATTACCCATCTCCCTGATGGCGCCTCCCTGACAATAGTCACCAACAATAACTAGCTCCTGTGGGATCAGCACATTCTGCCTTGGAGATTGCTGCTGTGTTGCCTGATGCCCAGGAGTGAGCTCTGGTGTTGAGTTGGGCAGCTGTGAGCTTGACGGGGCCCCTTATATTAATTTCTTCGAGGGCATCTACCCTACACCTCGAGCTTTCATAGTTGTCCGTTAGAATGCTGAGTTGATGCCTAATTTCTAGACACTCTCTGCACCTTGCACACACAAAGACACCCTCTTTGGCTAGATCATGTTCTGTTCCAGAGAGTTCGGCGAACATTTCACAAGTTGGAGAATCTCCCCGAGTCACAGCACTCCTGCCACTTTGTGCCCGTTGCTTTGATGCTCTGGTCTGGGGCATAATATTTTAAATTAATAAGATCAATAAATTGAATTAATTAATTGTCAATACTACACTATCTAATAGAATCCTAAATGCAGTGATGCGTATTACTGTATCTGTTGGAACAAGTACCGAGAAGGACAACAAGATTAGTGTATGGAACAAGGTTTCTCTTATGAAGAAAGGCTTAAGTTTTGAAAATTACAGTGTCTGGAGACTAGGTACCTGCGAGGTGATCTGATTGAGGTGTATGAAGTCTTGAACGGTTTGAGCATGCTCAATGCTGATGGGATTCTTCCTATTGCTCAGAATAATCATGTGAGAGTGCATAAATTCAAATTGAGGAAAGACACTCGTAGGATAGATGTATGAAAGTTTGCCTTTACCCAGTGTATGGTTGATTGCTGGAACAAACTTCCATCTGTTGTAGAAGTTCATAGATTCAAGGCAGAACCAGACAAACATTGAAGCTAGTGGATGGATGTTTTCTTGCATCATGAGACTATGCTAATATTTCTTAATTGGTATGAAAAGCCTAGTACCTTCCAAAATTAGTTCTTTGAATGCTCTACTTAGAATTTTCTGTTGGTAACATCATCAGTTGGTCCCACTGTAAAGAATTTAAAAACTGTCTGTGACCACTGTAGTCTCCTTTACAGAAGCAAAAAGCCTTCCCCCTTTCCCTCTGATGGTAACTATATCTTTAAGTAAATTCCATATCAGTACAATGTGATCGCTGCCACCTAGTGGTTCCATTATCTGCAAATTCGTAATGCACGAATAATCACTGCTGATGACTAGATAGAGTATTTCATTTTCTGCAATAGCATGCCTGTCGGACATGCTGTTGCAGAAAACAATCATCCAATAAATCCACAGAAGTCTTGCTATTGTGCAAGTGACCAAACCAAAAGTTTGATTTGGTCACTCGCACAATATCTGGGAAGTTTAAATTACCCATCATAACACAATCTGATTTACTGATCCATTCTATTTCTCTGTATGATTGTTCATTGTACTCATTAGAGTCAATCAGCACATAATACACTTCTACTCTCATTTTTTCTTTCCCAGTGCTAATGTCACACTAAACTGACCCAACATTGTACTGTCCAACTATATCAACTGGATGCACTTCCTTATATTTTATGTTTTTCTTAATTAACAGCATAACACCTCCTTCCTTTCTGTACATAATGTACTTGCCAAATTGCAATTCTGCATTCCTAATATGTGTGACACCACGTCTCTGATATCCCAACAGTATCCGCCTTTGATGTTTTGAGCAGCACTTCAAAATTCTTCAAATTTATTTGCTAGACTTCTAGCATTGGTGTACATGCAAGTAAAAATGCACCTATTCTTAGTTACCCTAACACAGTCCATGCATTTATTTGTTTCATGATGACTGCCCCAGTCTCTGAAACTGCCAGCACCCTGCCCTCCTAGCTTCTGCTCAATCTAACAGAAACGGCGTAAGAATTACTTTCACTCTGGCTGTGGCTACTGTTAATCTTTTAAACTCTGATTCCCCCTAAGCTAGCGGTTTTCTGACCTACCTAATGCCGCCTTGATAGTATTACTTCTTTTTAACTGTATCCCATCCCTGTAGAAGCAGTCTCTCCTACTAACAAGCACAGACCATGCTGAAAAAAATTCTACCCCATGAGCCTTGCTCAATCCTTCCAGGGTTGAATTATAGTAATAGTAGTAGTGGCATGTGATGCAAGAAAGCAAGTGTATGAGCTTATGCAGCATCAGCCAAAAAAAAAAAAATCACACCATTCCCTCCAAATGCCTGTCCAGTTCCTCCTTAAATTTATTTAACCTGTCAACTTCCACAACGACAGATGGAAGTTTGTTCCAGCAATTAACCACCCGCTGGCTAAAGGCAAATTTCTGCACATCTATTCTACATCTGTCTTTTCTTAATTTGAATTTATGCCCCCTTAGGTTTGTAATCTGAACAAGTGGAAGGATCCCATCAGAATTCAGCGTGCTCAATTGATTGACAATACTCTCGTTATATGCTCCCTCTTATCGTGTCTAGGCAGAATTGCAGACACTTTCAAATTTAACCCTAACTCAACTTTTTTTCCTGCATTGACCTATACTTAAGTAAATCTGCAGATCTCTTACTCTTAATTTTATTAGTGCCAACGTGTACAACAATATCACCCTTTGTGCTCTTAAAAGATATCTGTTATACATCATCAATTTTTGCCTCTGGCAGACATACACTGGTCCTATTCCACCTATCCTTTTTACACAATATATTACCTGTCTCCCTGAATAGTCACTGACAATAACTAACTACTGTGGGACCAGCACATTCTGTTTTGGAGATTGCAGCTGTGTTGCCTGATGCACAAGAGTGAACTCTGGTGTTGAGTTGGGCAGCTGAAAGCTTGATGGTCCCCCATTTTAATACCTTAAAGGGCATCTACCTGACTCCTCAAACTCTCATAAGCACCCTTTAGAATGCTGAGTTGGTGCCTAATTTCTTAACACTTGCTGCTGTACCTAGCACACACAAAGACATCCTCCTTGGCTAGATCATGTTCTGTACTAGAGAGTTCTGCAAAGATTTCACAAGTGCACATTTTTTAGGTTGTAATGTGTTGGAGAATCCTCCCCTCAGTTCTGTCTTGAGTCACAGCACTCCTGCTACTTTGTCCATTGCTTTGCTGCTCTAATCTGGGGCCTGATATTGAAATTAACAATGAAAATTAATAAATTTAATTAATTATTAATACTACACTATCTAATAGATTCCTAAATGCAGTGATATGTATTCCACTATCTAATTTGACATTAGAACTACCTATTTACCACAATTAAAAATTTGAATTCCCTACCACTCTCTATATATGTAAACAATGGCTATAAGGTTCGAACAAAACAGCGGTTTTACGTATATTAAGTAGTAACATATAAAAACTTTATCTAAATTTAAAAGAAAAATGGTGAGTGTCACTAGAACTATAAATCTACTTATAAAGTACAACATAATATGACAATTAAGTAAATAAAATAGTAAAACACTTTTGCTTTTTTGGAGCTTGTAATTCTCAGCTGTAACTTGCAAAGACAGTCAGTGCCCTGTTTTTGACAGATGGAAGTTTTTTGGATGGTCTGCTGCTGTTATGGCCTTTTTTTATGTACATGAGTTGTTGTTTGGTTGTATGGCACAAATAGCTCTTTCTTTAAGGGCATATCAGTATTCAGCATAAATGCTTGTGTAGTGTCAAATATGATTTCTAGGTTTCTATGGGTTTGGACAGTTAGTATTACTAGAGGCATATACAAGAAAGCAAGTTTATACAGCATCAGCGGAAAAAAAAAAAGCTTCCCATTTCACTCATTCATCCATTCACTCCAAAAGTTTGTCCACTTCTTCCTTGAATTTATTTATGCTAACAACTTCCACAGTAACAGATGGAAGTTTGTTCCGGTAATCAACTACTTGCTGGCTAAAGGCAAATTTCCGCACATCTATTCCACAGTTATCTTTCCTCAATTCTAGTTTATGCCCCCTGAGATTTGTAATCTGAGCAAGTGGAAGAATGCCATCAGCATTGAGCCTGCTCAATCCATTCAAGGCCTTGTCCACCTCAATCAGATCACCTCGAAGGTGCCTCGTCTACAGACACTGCAATTTGCAGAACTTCAGCCTTTCTTTGTAAGAGCACCTCCTTTGTTCCTCTCACCAGTCTTGTTGCCCTTCTCTGTACTGGTTCTAACAACTCTACATTGTTCCTAAAATGAGGCTTCCAGACCTGTATGCAGTACTCAAGTTGGGTCCTGACCATTGCCTTATACAAAGGGATAATCACTTCCCTGTCCCTGCTAGTAAAATTCCTGTATATCATTGACAAGACCCCATGACCTGCTCTGACAGCCTGTCTGCATTGCTCAGAAAACTTCATATCTGACTGCACAGATATGTAGTGCTCTTTCATTCTCCACTACCTTGACTGTAACACCACCCAGTTGGTACATTTTTCTGGGGTTACTGCTATCCACATGCAGTAGTTTGCATTTGTCAATGTTACACTTCAGTTGCCACTTCTCAGCCCATCTGCCTAACTTTTCCAGATCAACCTTTGTATCATCTGCAAATTTGACCCCAGGGGCTCACATCTGGTGAGTATGGGCTTGGCACACCCAAGGTAGTGAGCTGGATATCATCATTCTTCTCTTTATTGGTGATTCCCTTTCTGCTTCTCTCTCTCTCTCTCACACACAGGGTAACTCAATTTTTTTTTTTTTGACTTGTACAGCAAAAACCTCAGGCTTCTTGCACCATAAGGCTAATAATAATAATAACTTGGACATTAAGCCTGAAGATTTCAGACTTTGCTTCCAACTGTTGGAGCCTTGCTGTCTTTGACATTAAGCTTGATATACCTTCATCAATATCATTGATAAACATACAAAACAACAATGGGGATAGGTGCATTATGTACATTTCCCAACTGTCCAGTCATGTAGTGTCAGTGTTTGGGAAGTAATCATCACATTGTTTTCTGAATTAGAGATAAACTGCATGATATAAGTACATAACTTGGTGAGCTTCTGTATGTGGTCACCTACTTCACTAATGTTCATTGACTGATTGCTGGTATCTTAATATCATCTGTGTGAATGCATATATTGGCTCCAATCATTACAAAATGGGATCACATGGCAGTAAAGTGGGATCAAGTTTAAAATGGAGCTTAAAATTAAACTGTCCTTGTGAAGTTCATCATTACCACTGCATTTCAGTAACCTTGCAGTAATGTTATGACAGAGTGCTGAAATTTGTTTGTTATAGTTGTAGAACCACTCCACATAATTAAATTCTAGTTAAGTTTGCCCTTCCATTATTTTATTGCTTCATTTATGTAAAAGAGAAATTAAGAATTCATTATTTGGACTATATTACAGAATTTTCACTGCTTAAAACAACAAGCACATTGAAACATGTCATAGTATTATTTTGTTTCAATATAATTAGCATTAGTAGAGGCATTTGATGCAAGAAAGCAAGCTTATGCAGCATCAGCCAAAAAAAAAAAAAAAAACCCACTTCCACTTCACCCCTCTGTTCGTTCAAAATACCTGTCCAGCTGAGCCTTAAACTTATTTAGGCTATCAACCTCCACCACAAGGGATGGAAGTCTGTTCCACCAACCAACCACCCGCTGGCTAAAGGCAAATTTCCGCACATCTATCTTACATCTGTCTTTCCTCAATTTGAATTTATGCCCTCTCAGGTGATTTTTCTGAGCTAGAGGAAGAATCCCATCAGCATTGAGCATGCTTAAACCATTCAAGGCTTTATACACCTCTATCAGATCACCTCGCTGGTGCCTAGTCTCCAGACACTGTAATTTGCAAAACTTAAGCCTTTCTTCGTAAGAGCACCCCTTTGTTCCATTCACTAATCTTGTTGCCCTTCTCTGTACTCGTTCCAGCAGCTCTACATCCTTCTTGAAATTAGGCCTCCAGACCTGTATACAGTACTCTAGGTGTGGCCTGACCATTGCCTTATACAATGGAATAATCACCTCCTTATCCCTGCTGGAAAAATTCCTGTATATCATTGACAATACTCCATGAGCTACTCTTGCAGCCCATCTGCACTGCTCAGAGAACTTCATATCTGCCTGCACAACCACCCCCAAGTCCCTTTCATTCTCTACCACTGTCAGTGTAGTACCACAGAGTTGATACGTTGCTCTGGGGTTGCTGTGTCCCATGTGTAGTACTTTACATTTGTCAATGTTAAACTTCATTTGCCACCTCTCAGCCCATCTGCTCAACCTTTCCACATCCTGTTGCAGCAGCATAGTGTCAGTACTGTCCTTGACAACCCTGCCAACCTTTGTATCGTCTGCAAACCTGGACATTAAGCTTGATATACCATCATCAATATCATTTATAAATACAGAAAACAATAATGGACCCAACACTGAGCCCTGAGGGACTCCACTAATAACATTTAGTCCACGATGAGCAGTGTCCATTGATTACCACTCTCTGTCTTCTCCCCCTCAACCACCCCTTTATCCATAGCAGCAATTTGCCTCCAATGTCACACTGCTCCAATTTGTGTAGCAGTCTTCCATGTGCAACAGTATCAAAAGCCTTTCTAAGATCCAAGTATATAATATCAAAGTTATTCCCTGCATCCAGTTCTTTTGTGACTGCATCATAGTATCCAATCAAGTTGGTCAGGCAAGACTTCCCCTTAACAAGGGGAAGTCTTGCCTGTTAGTTAATTAGTTAAGGCATATGATGCAAGAAAGCAAACTTGTACTGAATCAGTCAAAAAAAAAAAAAAAATGCCCTTCCCATTTCACCTATTCAGTCACTCCAAATGTTTGTTTAGTTCAGCCTTGAATTTATTTCAGCTATCAACTTCCACAACAACAGATGGAAGTATGTTCCTGCAACTACCCGCTTGCTAAAGGCAAACTTCTGCACATCTATTCTACGACTGTTTTTCCTCAATTTGAATCTATGCCCTCTCAGGTTCCTAATCTGAGCAAAGGAAGTATCCTGTCAGCATTGAGCCTGCTCCAACCATTCAAGGCCTTATACACCTTAATCAGATCACCTTGCACGTGCCTAGTCTCCAGATGCTGCAACTTGCAGAATTTAAGCCTTTCTTCTTAAGAACACCCCTTTGTTCCTCTCACCAATCTTGTTACCCTTCTCTGTACTCATTCTTGCAACTCTACATCCTTCCTAAAATGAGACCTCCAGACCTGTACACAGCACTCAAGGTGTGGCCTGACCATTGCCTTATACAAAAGGATAATTACTTTCTTGTCTCTGCTAGCAAAATTCCTGTATATCATTGTCTTTACAGTCATTAACAACCCTGCCAACCTTTGTATCATCTGCAAACTTGAACATTAAGCCTGATATACCTTCATCAATATCATTGATAAATACAAAAGAACATTAGTACATGTAGAGCAGTGTTCATTTATTCCCACTCTCTGTCGTCTCCCACCAAACCATCTCTTTATCCATTGTAGCTTACCCTTAATGCCATACTTCTCCAATTGCAGCAGTCTTCCATGTGCAACAGTATCAAAAGCTTTCCTGAAATTCAAGTTTCTGATATCAAAATTATTTTTTGCATCCAGTTCATTTGTGACCATATCAGAATATCCAATCAAATTGGTCAGACAAGACTTCTCCTTAACAAACCCATGCTGGGTCTGAACTATTGCTGCAGTTGTGTCTAGGTGATCCTGTATCACCTCTTTAACCAGTCACTTCATTATTTTCCCCAGAACAGAAGTTAAACTAACAGGTCTATAGTTATTTGTGTCACCCTTTGCACCCCCTTTGTGAATTGGGGATACATCTGCATATCTCCAGTCCATGAGGACCTCCCCTGAATCTAAGAATGTTCTCATAACTATGGCTGAGGGTTTGCTTACTTCCTTTGCCGCCTCCTTCAATATCACTGGATGGATTCTATCTGCCCCAGCTGCCTTTTTTTATGTTTAACTTCAACAATTTCTGTTCCACTTTGCTCTCAGTTAAAATCCTTTCCATCCTTTCAGAGGAAGTTTGAAAGGATGGACCAAATTATGGTGTGTTTTGAAACCAGGCTTGTTACTGTTGTACAAAAATTCACAAGGTAGGTCTTCCCCCCCCCCCAACTTCCTCACTTTGTTTTTATCTTTATAGTAAAGATAAAAATTGATAAAGATAATAAAATAAAGAATTCTTTGCTGTTTTTCTTTGCATCCTTTGCCAAAGATTTCTCGTAATCTGCCTTTGCCTGCCTAACCTTCTTTGTGACTTGATTACAGACTAGCTTATATCTGTTGCAGGCTTCTGTGTTGCCTGATAATCTATATGCATTGGATGCATATAGATTATCGGGCAACATTTCTTTTCTTTTCACATTTCTTTTTCATATACAATGGATAAAGGGATGGTTTAGTGGCAGACGACAGAGAGTGGAAATAAATGGACACTGCTCTATTTGGACTAATGTTATTAGTGGAGTCCCCCGGAGTTCAGTGATGGGCCCATTGTTCTTTTTTTATTTATTTATCAATGATATTAATGAAGGTATATCAGGTTAAGGTTCAAGTTTGCAGATGATACATTTCTTTTCTGCCACGAGTCTCATTTATTCATCTGACATCCATTTAGGCCTGAACATTGAACAGTATTTCTTAGTTGATATGAAAAACCTATAGCCTCCAAGATTAAGTAATGCAATATTAATTTTTGTTTCTTAAGTTGTAAATTAATTGATTTATATTTTTTAAATTTATGAAGTGGTCATCAAAATATAAGCTGATACTTTTTCTCAAAAATGAAATGTTATTTAAATTGTTCGTGGAATTCCTTTCTAGAAACATCCTTTTACTGCAAAAAATGGACACAACAACCTTTAAACAAAGTGTACTATAATTTAACTTTCTTTTATTTTAATTCAATATAGCCCAACCAAGTAAAAGTCAGAATAGCATTTCCAAATGTAATTTGTTATGGCCATCTTGCATTTATTATATTTACTCTAGTGAATAAAAAAAAAAAAAAAAAAAAAATATATATATATATATATATTTTTTTTTTTTTTTTTCCTGGTGCAGCATAAGACTCAGGCTTCCTTGCACCATATGGCTATTATTAATAATAATAATAATAATAATAATTTGCATGCTCTTTTAAGATAAGTCATAGACCAATCATTCTAAATTTTGGATAGAAGTTTAGTTTTTCTTTGTACTGTTTAAGCTCATCTATTTCCTTCAACAGGCTCAAAGAAAAAACTATAGGAAAGAAAAAAAACGAGTAGCCAGAGAGTTACTAAGTACTCTTAAAGATCCGTCAATAATTGTCTTAGCAGATTGGTTGAAAGTTCGAGGAACTTTGAAAGGATGGACCAAATTATGGTGTGTTTTGAAACCAGGCTTGTTACTGTTGTACAAAAGTCCAAAAATTCACAAGGTAGGTCCCTCCCCCCTCCAACTTCCTCACTTTGTTTTTATCTTTATAGTATTTGAAATAAGCTCAAATTGAGTACTGTTCATGTAAAGTAGTAATGAACAACTTTTTTTATAAATTGTACTCTGGCTGTAAGATTATGAATTGGTATATTTCTTATTTCAGAGTAGTCAGTGGGTAGGAACAGTTTTGCTCAATGCATGTGAACTTATAGAAAGGCCTTCCAAGAAGGGTGGCTTTTGCTTTAAGCTCTTCCATCCTTTGGAGCAATCTGTTTGGGCTTCCAGGGTAAGTATGCTAGTTTGTTTACATCAAATATTAGCTAATTTTTCATAGTGGTTTAATTTTATTTGTGATGCTGCTATTATTTGAGCTTTCCAGATTTGTGTGTGAGATTCATAAAACTTTGTTTTGAGTAGCTTAGCTAAAAAACAAAGCAAGGCAAAATTTATATGAATAATATAATTTTTTGAAATAAATCTCTATTGCCCACAAATATACAAACCATTGTAATGCTCATAGCAGTGCCCCTTCACAGCTTCCATATATGCTGAGCTCACAAAACAAAGTGATTACCTGTTTTTTGAGAATCCCACATTAAAATTTGGTTGGTCATGTGTCAGGCAACAGATTAAATGCTACCCAATGGGTTGTATTGGTTCTCTGAAAATGAGTTCAGATTTTAGGGTTGAAACCATGGTAATTCAGCAAGCTTGATGACTGGATTGATTTACTAGCCAAAATGTTTTCCTTGGATTCTGCGATTAAAGTGATGTTTTGCAGTATTTCTGTTGAAAGAAGATTTCCCATAGTCTCTATTGCTCTAGTATCTTTCCTCCATATGTTGCTGTGCCAAGCACTTCTGGGAGGAGAACAATTTCAGCAGGTGATGCTGTCATCGTTGATTGTTTGCTTGAGAGCTTGAGGATTTGTTCTTCAAACATAATACCATCAATAGAGATAGGAGAGTCCATATTCACCCACTCTTTAATACCATAATCCTTAGACAGAATGAACAGATTCCACCTAGCATGCACCTAAGCTATTTCTATCTCCTTGCACGTGTGGAGGATAATTCCCATGCTCCCACAGTAACATGAGCTGTGATCCTGCTGATGTTATTTAAGGATGTGCCCTGACAGTAAAGTTTCACTTTTGATAAAAGTGTCAGTAGCCTTTGAAATCTACGGTGTTTTATTGCTTTTAATTTGTAATATTTCATGTACAAGTAAACCTCGTATAACATGGTAGTTAGGTTCCTATAAAATCTTGTGTAGTGCAAAACTGTGTTATATGGGACTAAGAATCAGTACAAAAAGGGGGGGGGGGGGTTACATTCCAAGAGCTAACAAAAATACACCATTTCGTTAACAAAACTGACAAAAATGCACCATTCCAGATTTTGTGTATCGTCTGCTCTCTTTAAAAAATCAGCAATCTGGGTTTGTTTGCTTTTGCTTGATATATCTTTGTAATTTCATCATACGGAACTAAGCATTTTTTAAGCTCCCTTTTGAACTTTGGGCTCCTTTCAGTCAAAAAAAAATCTGCATTCAAAAAATAAGATTCTAATTGCTTGGCTAACTTTATGCCTTTCCGTATACTTTTTAGTGTGAAATTTGGAAGTTCAGGATTTATCTGCACTATCATCCCCTGACTTAATTTGGTTTGCCTCCAATGCCATTTCCACCAAATCTGTTTTGCCAGACTTTTTTTTTTTCTACTGGTAATTCTTGAATGTCTTCAGTAATTTTTTTTTTTTTTTTTTTTTTTTTTAAGGAGCATTGGTGACTAAGGCAATGTTGCTCTGTGTGTTCAAATTGCATATGTTCTGAGTTAGATTTTCTATTTTTCTGGATGAAAAACCAGAATTTCCATGAGAAAAATCCATGCTATTCTCACATGAGACCGACTAACTCAGCCACATTGTGAAAAAGACCCATAAAAATTCCCGTCATTGACAGGATTCGAACTTGGGTCTTTTCCACCCTGTATGGGAATGACAGCAATTCTACGAACTGTGCTACCCATGAACGCTTCAGTAGTCGTATCATCAAAACTTTTCCCTCCTACCGACTTAGCTACTATTGCACGGATTCCATTTTCTGTCAGTTTGACCATATTTCTTGAATGAACTGAATCTGGCCATACATGAATGGGTTGAACACGCTGAATTCTGATGGGATCCTTCCACTTGTTCAGATTACAAACCTAAGGGGGAATAAATTCAAATTAAGAAAAGATAGATGTGCGGAAACTTGCCTTTAGCCAGCGGGTGGTTAATTGCTGGAACAAACTTCCATCTGTTGTTGTGGAAGTTGATAGGTTAAATAAATTTAAGGAGGAACTAGACAGGCATTTGTCGGGAATGGTGTGTTTTTTTTTTTTGGCTGATGCTGCCTGCATAAGCTCATACACTTGCTTTTTTTGCATCGCATGCCACTACTACTACTACATTTTTCCAACACTCGTTTAATGTTGAGAGTTTTACTTCTTTGAGCGATAAAGTTATGATTCCGATACAGTCCACAATGGAAAAATGTTTCCATGCCTCCATCACTTCAATTTTCCATCAATTCAATTTGGAATAAATTTTTTCCAAAATCCATTGTAACGATTTTCTGATGTAATGAGTTTCAAAGGCGGATATCATGCGTTGATCTAATTAAAGAAGTTGTACTAGATGATAGGAAGGTTGCTTCAATGTTTGGATGGCCTGACACATTATCCAATAGCAATAAAACTTTGAAATCTAGATTTTTCCACAAGTTCAATAGCACAGAATCCCTAACATGGGGATTTCCCAAGAAATTTTTTTCTGCATAACGATTAACGAGCCAAAAGCGGGGATTCACAAAAAAAAAATTGAAATGTTGAAAAATTACATCGAACATAATAGCAGCGTTCGCCCCCGCACAAAAGCTTAAAAATACCGTGTTATGCAAGGTTGTCACAATTCTCTAACCACGTTAGAGTGAACTGTGTTATATACGTACAGTGTTGTGCGAGGATTGCTGCACTTTATCAATCGTATTAGAGCGAAACCGTGTTGTAGAAGTACCGTGTTATGAGGGTTGCCTGTATATTTTAATTTAATGTACAGGAACTCCCCGACTTATGTAAGGGTTGCATTCCGCAGAAATCTACGTAAGTCAATTTTCCCCATGCTTTTGCAGCACTCACAACTGTGCTCACTGAATTGATTGAATCAAAAAAGAAATGTTCGACGAACATGTAAATAAAATTATTTATGGTATTTATTCAATTTTTTATCTCGTGCACAGGAAATATTACAAAAGTGTGCAATTTAAAAAAAATTTTAAAATTACAAAAAAAGAGAGGAGTCAGGCATAACGTCAGTAAGTTTTACCTCTCAAGCATCATTGCCAGAATCAACGTCTTCAGCTGATAAGTACACCGCTGCGGAGGTTGAGGGCTGTGGAGATTTAGAAGGGGTCGGCCACTCAACCTTACGAAAGAACATAATGGATGACTGGACGGTGGCTTTTTTCTGTTCATCGTAGATTTCTTTGTAGCAAGCAAACATATCATTCACCCCTCTCTTAACTTTTAAGAATCGTTCACTGTCAGGATCCATCTTCTCAAATCTCGCCATTGCTGATGCAATTTCAAGAAATTTCATTGCCATTTCTCTCTGGTGATGAAGTGTCTCGGCTCCTCATTTGGTTCATCTTGAGCTTCGTCAGCATTTTCTTTCACTATTGCTTCCTGCAAATCAATAAGTTCTTGTTACATAATTCCTACTCTTCTTCCTCTATTAACCCCTCCACGTCCTTGGCATCAACTTCTAACTGAGGTAGCTCTGCAACCTTTACAATCTTATCTGTAACCTCTTCATATGATTCGTCTTTTTCAAATCCTTCAAATTCTTCGAAGCCTTTTACGTGCCATGGGCATATTTTTTTACCATGGTCATATATTTTCTTCAATGCACCATTTAAAAAACTTTTAGTAATTTCTGCCCAGGCCTTATTAATGTTTAAGTTGGCATGGTAAATATTGTAAGATTTCTAAAAGTCTCTTAACGTAAAATTTTTCTCAGTCTACTGCTAACAATGCCTGAACAAATGTTTAGCGTAAATAGTATGCTTTTAAATTCGAAATAACACCCTGATCCATAGGTTGGATGAATGAAGTCGTGTTTGGCGACAGAAATATGACTCTCGCATTCGAATTGAAATCTAGATGCGTAGGATGTCTGGGAGCATCTAATATCTAATAGAAGCAAAATCTTGAAAGGAACGTCATTGTCTCTACAATATTTTTCAACCTCAGGAATGAAGCAGCATTTAAACCAATCCTCAAAGAGATTGTTATCCATGCTCTCTGGTTCGATCGGAAATGCATAGGTAGGGTGGCTTTATTGATGCCCTTAAATGCACAAGGATTTTCAGAATGGTACACAAGCAGTGGTTTTAATCTGTAATCTCCTGCTGCATTAGCCCAAAGCAGGAGTGTGGCCCTATTTTTTGATGCCTTGAAACCTGGCATTGTATCTTCGATCCGGCATTTTTTCCAATACAGAGCAGTCTCATCAACGTTAAAAATTTGCTGTGTTGAATAGCTCCATCAATAATTTTTTCCAACATATCACAATTTCTCTGCAGCTGCAGAATCGGCACTGGCGACTTCACCGCATACTTTAACATTGCGGAAACCAGCGCCATGCTTGAATCTATTAAACCACCCGTTGCTTACCATGAACTTGGGTTGGGGTTCACCATACTTATCCTTAATGTCTTTATAAATACTTGTTGCTTTTGCTTGAATGGTCATTAGACTCAGGGGCACTCGCTTCGGAATCTGATTTTCGATCCATATTATTAACAGCTGGTTCCATCTTCGATATAGCATCTGAATGCTGTTTTGTTAAGATTACTGTTGATCTTAAGTGCATTGATCCTTTGACGTGTTCTTTTATACGCACACTGTCCTTTAAAATAGTATTCACTGTTGAAGCAGCGAGACCTAATTCTCTTGCAATAGATGACAAACTTTGTCCTGCTTAATACTTTTTAATCATTTTCATCTTCATTTCTAAATCAATTTTGTTTCATTTTCTAGCACTGCCACCACTTGCACTTTCCATTGGTCCCTTTCCTTTCATCATTGTAATGTGTAAATAGGAATGAAGAGAAGTTTCTGAAGATTTGATTTTTATGATTGAATATTTCAGTGACGGGGAACACATTTCACCATAACACCGTAACGTAAAAACTCACAGAATTCCACTTATCGGAATTATTGCAGATGCAATAAGATAGAGTTCACTACCTGTTTATAATAGATTGGACTAACAGAAAAGCCTAATAAACTGGAAAGTGCAAATTGTTTTTTGGTTGTGACCTCCAGAAATGTGCTTTAGAAAAATATCACAAAGGCGTTCAAAATTGATTCTTATAACGGGAATGTATGATAATGATGAAAGGGTAGTGCAATTTCCATTATAAATATGACCTTTTAGAGAGATAAATAGCTTAGTAATATAGCAAAATTTAGCTTTCAAAGACTTGGAACGAATTACCCAAAAAAAAAAAAAAAAAAAAAAAGTGTTCCCATTACAGTATTATATTTGGTTCACATTATAATATTTTCACGATACCTCCATTTATTCCTACAGGAGGCAAAATAAGTTTCCATGTTATTTTTAAGTTTTCATTGGCTGGCAAAAACTTACGTAAAGTCGAGTATTATGTAAGTTGGAGTTTTTTATTTTATTTTTAACATATATAATATACACAACAGGCATTCGCCCAGTTAAAGTATAACAGAGCAAAGGTTGTACAAAACATAAAAATAAATGGTAGACTAATATACTTTGTACAATGAAAGTTAATTCAAACGGGGAAAAGTCCAATTCACAAAAATAAAAAAGATATTCATGACGTCAAGTCCGCGCTATGTAAAAACCATTCAAAGCAACCCAATCAGAAAAAGAGTTCCTGTATTTTAATTTTATCTATATTTTTGTTGCTTTTAACTCTATGGTTGTCAGTTTATTTTATTTTTACATCAAATTTTATTCCGTTTTATTTTAATAAAGTTTTGGTCATATATGGTTGGTGTGCTCATTTGCAGTTACTATGAGTCAAGAGTCAGGATTTCATCAACATTGAGCTTGCTCAGTCCATTCAAGGCCTAGTCTAGTTGCTCTTCTCTACACCACATCCTTGCTAACATGGGGCTTCCACATGCAGTACTCAGAATGAGCACTAACCATTGCCTTGTACAATGGTATAATCACCTCCTTAACCCTGATTGCAAAATTTATGTACAGCCAGGCCTCGCATAACGCAATTTTCAGTTAACGCTATTTGAAAAATTGTACCACTTTTCACTTTACACGATGCAAATTTCCAGTTAATGCGTTTTTTTTTTTTTTTATGCAATAGTTGAAAAAGATTTGAATCGCGCGTTAAGCTTACCGCGTGTCGAACGGTCAATAAACAAACGTTTGCCTGCTGCCCGCCTCGGTGTGTTCCATCAACCATTGGAAGAAGACATGTTACTTGTTTGTCTCCTGTTAATAAAGTCAATGCACACTTGCATAAAAATTCAAATTTTTAAATGAGCCAGATGAAAATGTTACCGCGAAGGAGATAATGGTAAAAGAATTAGATGAAATCTTTCGTATCGCAGAGAACCTCAAACAAAAGGTTTGAGGTTTTCTGCGATATTTATTTCGCCAGGGCCCAGGGAAGATTGTTGTCCGCTATCTGAAATTGATTGATGAAAAGAGAAAGTCAACACTGTTCAAATATTTCCGCAACAGTCATTTCTTCATTGTGTATTTTATGTCAGAGGTTCCCAAACTTTCTCGGTTCACGGTGCCCTTAGTGTCTCAGTAATTTTTTCAAGGCGCACCCAGACCAAAAGAAATACCTAACATTTCTGTTTAGTAGTTAGGTCCAAACAACTTAATAAGAAATGCTGAAACTGTGAACTACCTCGAGCTAGTAGTTCGAGCAGTGTCCGACAGATGGCGAGTATCGCTGTGTTTCCCTGGAAAATTTAAAATATTCTGTGGCGCGCAGTTTCGGAACCGCTGTTTTATGCAATTAACATTTAATTCCATAATTATTTTCATTATCTTTTACATTGTATACAGTTAAAAAGTTATTTAAAAGGTATTTTTAAAATTCTTTATGGACATTCCAGAAGGTCAAGAACCAATTATAATTTTCCCTATTGATTATTATATTCGATTAACGCGTTTCCATTTTGCACAATGCGCTCGCGGGACGAATTAATCGCGTTAATCGAGGCGAGCCTGTATATCATTTGCAAAATCTCATGATCTGTCTTTTTCACCTGTCTGTACTGCTCAGAAAACTTCATATCTGACTGCACAATTACCCTCAGGTCTTTTTCATTCTCCATTGCTTTGAGTATGGTAACACAGCTGGTTCATTAATCTGAAATTAATGCTCCCCATATGCAGTACCTTGCATTTGTCAATATTGAACTTTAAAAGCCAGTTCTCGGTTCAAGAAAAAACTTTGCCAACTTTTGTATCAGTTGCAAAGTTAGATTAAGCCTAATGTGACTTCATCACTATCATTAATAAATACAGAAAACAATTAACCACCAACTCTTAAACTATCTAGAAACCTTCCATCTGATCAACGATCGCCAGTATAGATTCTGTCAGTATCAATCCACTGGTGGTGTCTGTCCTGTGTTATCCATCTACGGACAAATTCAATGGAAAAGTGTGGTGGAATTCAAGATGTTTCTCTTGACATTTCAAAAGCTTTTATTATTATTAGCTGTATGGTGCAAGGAAGCCTGAAGCTTATGCTGCACAAGCCGAAAAAATTTGAGTTACCCTGGGAGAGAGAGGTGAATCATCAAGAAGGTGAAGAATTATGATATCCAGCTTAGGATCCTGGGTGTGCCAAACCCATACTCACCAGATGTGAGCCCGTGGGGTTATTTTTATTGTCTTTGGCATCAAGAACCTCTAAATAAGCTTCCATCTTATGGTTTGCCAACTGTTTTTTTTTTTTGTACTTGGGTATCCAGTTTTCTCTCTGACTGCTCACTGTAGATGATGGTAGATTGCTCTGTGTCTTCTGACTTCTCCACTAATGCTGGTGTTTACCAAGTTTCAGTTCTTTCTCCCACTCTTCTCCTCTTGTATATTTATGACCTCCTTCCACTGACCAGAAATTCTATCCATAAGTTTGCTGATGATAGCACACTGCATTTCACCTTCCAGTTTGAGAAATCATACCCTGCTCAAACAGCTTCATCTTCTTGAATATCCACTACCAGCTCCAGTGGGGCAAAGATAACTTAGTTGATTTCAGTCTTTCTAAAACTCGGTTCTGTCTTATCTTGCAAAAAGGATTCTTCTGCTCCTATGCTTATCTTCAATGACACTCCAATTTATAGGCAAGATCATATATCTCTATTGGGGATTACCCTGACTTTTAATCTCTCTTAGCATAAGCACTTTACAAATATTGCTTCCTCTGCATCTGAAAAACTGGGTTTTCTCTTTCACTCTTGGCATTAGTTTTTCTTCCCAACAGCTGTTCACTCTGTACAAATCACAAATCTTACTCCTAACATGGAATATTGTTTTCTCATGTATGGGGCAGTGACCCCAAAACCTCTCTCATGCTTCCAGATTCCATTCAAAAGATGGCAGTTAGGTTAATTAATGACTCATCTCTAACAGTCTCTCCACTCTCTGTCTCATAGACATTCTGTTCCTGCTGCATGACTTTTCTGTAGGTACTTCCATGGGCACTGTTCTTCTGAATTGGCTTCTATAATTCCCGCTCTTTCAAGTAAGTCCAAACACATTCCACAACAAGTCAACATCCTTTCACTCTCCAACTTCAAACTGACAGAACAAACTTTTCTTCTTCCTCATTGATTCATTCGACTTCCGTTTTCTGGAACAACCTTCCTTCATACGTATTTCCTGAAAATTGCAATCTACAGAAGTTTCAAATCAAAAGTCAACAAATATCTTCTTTCATCTTCTCAACCTCCAACACATGCATGTTACTAAGTACTATAAGTTCTAATACTTCTTGTGTGTGGAGTTTTTTCATTAAAATTAAAACAAAAAAACACCCTTTTCTGAAAATTTATATGTGATGTCAAATTTTTTTTTGTATTCAGTTCCTTTGTTACTGTGTCATGATATAGCATTAGCAAGGGCACATGATGCAAGAAAGCAAGCTTATATAGCATCAGCCAAAAAACACACACACCCTTCTCATTTCACCCATCCACTCGCTCCAAATGTTTGTCTAGTTCTGCCTTGAATCTATTTAAGCTATCAACTTCTACAATGACAGATGGAAGCTTGTTCCAGCAAACAACTACCCACTGGCTAAAGGCAAACTTCCGCACATCTATCCTACAACCGTCTTTCCTCAATTTGAATTTATACCCTCTCAGGCGATTATTCTGAGCAAGAGAAAGAATCCCATCAGCATTGAATATCCAGTGATGTTGGTCAGATAATTTGTTCCTTAACAAATCCATGCTGTGAGTACAGTATAACTGCATTGCTGCCTAGATGTCCTGCATTACTTCTTTAACCAACTACTCCATTTTTTCTTTGGAACGGAATTTAAGCTAACAAGTATATAAATTACTAATATTTCCCCTATAACCCCCCCCCCCCCCATGTGAATTGAAAATATATTTGCACATCATACATGTCCACTCCATAAGGATGCTCTGAGGGGAGATTGTTATTAAATATTATTAAATTAAGGGTATCTATGACTTTTGAGCTACTTTCCATTCCAGCCGTAACTGCAAGTGTTTACAGAAAACATAGAAATCAGCTGTGCCATGGATTTTTATTAGCATTAGCATTAGTAGAGGCATTTGATGCAAGAAAGCAAGCTTATGCAGCATCAGCCAAAAAAAAAAAAAAAAAAAACCCACTTCCACTTCACCCCTCTGTTCGTTCAAAATACCTGTCCAGCTGAGCCTTAAACTTATTTAGGCTATCAACCTCCACCACAAGGGATGAAGTCTGTTCCGCCAACCAACCACCCGCTGGCTAAAGGCAAATTTCCGCACGTCTATCCTACATCTGTCTTTCCTCAATTTGAATTTATGCCCTCTCAGGTGATTTTTCTGAGCTAGAGGAAGAATCCCATCAGCATTGAGCATGCTTAAACCATTCAAGGCTTTATACACCTCTATCAGATCACCTCGCTGGTGCCTAGTCTCCAGACACTGTAATTTGCAAAAGCCTTTCTTCATAAGAGCACCCCTTTGTTCCATTCACTAATCTTGTTGCCCTTCTCTGTACTCGCTCCAGCAGCTCTACATCCCTCTTGAAATGAGGCCTCCAGACCTGTATACAGTACTCTAGGTGTGGCCTGACCATTGCCTTATACAATGGAATAATCAACTCCTTATCCCTGCTGGAAAAATTCCTGTATATCATTGACAATACTCCATGAGCTACTCTTGCAGCCCGTCTGCAGTGCTCAGAGAACTTCATATCTGCCTGCACAATCACCCCCAAATCCCTTTCATTCTCTACCACTGTCAGTGTAGTACCACAGAGTTGATACGTTGCTCTGGGGTTGCTGTTTCCCATGTGTAGTACTTTACATTTGTCAATGTTAAACTTCATTTGCCACCTCTCAGCCCATCTGCTCAACCTTTCCAGATCCTGTTGCAGCAGCATAGTGTCAGTAGTGTCCTTGACAACCCTGCCAACCTTTGTATCATCTGCAAACTTGGACATTAAGCTTGATATACCATCATCAATATCATTTATAAATACAGAAAACAATAATGGACCCAACACTGAGCCCTGAGGGACTCCACTAATAACATTAGTCCACGATGAGCAGTGTCCATTGATTACCACTCTGTCTTCTCCCCCTCAACCACCCCTTTATCCATAGCAGCAATTTGCCTCCAATGTCACACTGCTCCAATTTGTGTAGCAGTCTTCCATGTGCAACAGTATCAAAAGCCTTTCTAAGATCCAAGTATATAATATCAAAGTTATTCCCTGCATCCAGTTCTTTTGTGACTGCATCATAGTATCCAATCAAGTTGGTCAGGCAAGACTTCCCCTTAACAAAACCATGCTGTGTCTGAGCTATAACTGAAGTCTTGTCTAAATGATACTGCAGTGCTTCTTTAACCAGTGCCTCCATTAATTTTCCTGGAACAGAAGTTAAGCTCACAGGTCTATAATTACTTGTGTCAGCCTTTGATCCTCCTTTGTGAATTGGGGTCACATTTGCACATTTCCAGTCTATGGGTACCTCCCCTGAGTCCAAGGAAGCTCTCATAATTATGGCTAAGGGTTTGCTTACTTCCTTTGCTGCCTCCTTTAATATAACTGGATAGATCCCATCCACCCCGGGTGCCTTTCTTGTGTTTATCTTCAACAGTTTCTCCTCCACTTTACTCCCAGTTATTTCAAGATTCTGTAGCTGACTGCTAGAGTTCAATACACCTCTGGCATTCCCCTTGCTGAATAACTCCATGTGTGAATGTCGATGCAAAATATTCATTTAGTTTGTTAGCTACCTGAGCAGGATCATCAACAGTTGACCCATCAATATCAAGTGGACCAATCTGATTCATCCCCTTCCTTCTAGAGTTTACATAAGTAAAGAACTCTTTGCTGTTTTTCTTTGCATCCCTTGCCAAGGATTTCTCGTAATCTGCCTTCGCCTGCCTAACCTCCTTTGTAACTTGGTTGCATATCAACTTGTATCTATCATAGGCTTCTGTGTCATGTGTTAATTTGTAAGTATCCCATGCATTTTTCTTCTCTGCCATATGCCTCATTAGTTCATCTGACATCCATTTTGGCCTAAACCTTGAACAATATTTCTTAGTTGGTATGTAAAGCCTAGTAGCTTCCAAGATAAGTTCTTTGAATGCTTCCCATTTTGAATTTGCTGTTGGTAACATCATCAGTTGGTCCCACTGTATAGAATTTAAATACTCTCAGTCCATCGTAGTCGCCTTTACGGAAGCAATAACCCTTCCCTTTACCCCTAATGGTAGTTACTTCTTTCAGTAACTCCCACTTCAGCACACTGTGATCACTGCCACCTAGTGGTTCATTTATCTGCAGATTCTTAATGCATGAAGAATCACTGCTGATAATCAAATCAAGAGTATTACTCCCTCTAGTAGCCTCCCGAACATGCTGATGTAGAAAACAATCATCCAATAAATCCACAAAAGCCCTGCTAGTGTGTGAGTAACCAGCCCCCAAATTCCAGTCAATATCTGGGAAATTAAAATCTCCCATTATATGACTCTCTGATTTACTGGCCCACTCTATTTCCCTGTACAGTTCCTTATTATACTCATCAGAGTCATTAGGCCTATAGCACACTCCTACTCTCAATTTTGATCTCCCAATGCTTATGTCACACCAAACTGACTCAACACTGCACTTTATGGAAGAGAAGCAGCAGGCAAGCCTTATCAATTCAAACTATAGAGTTCATGATGTGAGGCACAGCATCATCGTCATCATGATTACTAACCTACACTATTGTACAATGTGCTACCTGAGCAACAGCTCATCCGTGCAGGAGATTGTTGTATTAAAGAATTCTCTCAATGATATTTATGGATATTTAAAGGCCAATTACAATAGTAGTAGTAGTAATAGCCATATAGTGCAAAGAAGCTGCAGACTTTTGCTCCACTGGCAAAAGAAAACAAAAAACCCCAAACAGATAAGAAAATACAAATTATTTGCTTCACTCCTCACACAGTTAACTATCCAGTTGACCTTTGAATTTATTTAAACTGTCAGCCTCAACTACCAGCAGGGGAATATTTTCTAGCAATCAACAACTCTCTAAAAGAAAATTTCCTACCATCTAATCTAAACTTCAGCCCTATAAATTTGAATTTACGACCCCTTCATTCATTTTACTAATCCCTCTCTGAGCCTTAAAACCTCAATCAGGTCACCTCTAAGGTGCCTGGTTGCCAAGCTCTGTACCCCACATTCGGAGTTTTTCCTGATATGATTTTCCTGCCAATCTCGCCATTTAAGGTGCCCGTCTTTAGACCCTTTCAAGACGCTCATTGTCTTTTTTTAGATGACATCCCCAAACTTGAACACAGTATTTCAAATGTGGTCATACAATTGCCTTATATGGTGGGACTATGACCTCCATATCTCTTCGTATCTGTGCATATTATAACTCCCAGATCACTTTCTTCCTATACTGTTTTAAATTCAACACACACACACACCAAGCGTGTAATTTATTTTGGGGTTACTATTCTCCAATTGTACAGCCTTCCATTTTGTTGCATTAAAATGTAGCTGCCACTTTTCTGACCATTCTTGCAGTTTGTTCAAATCATCCTGAAGGACTGCTGTTTGGTACTGATCATTAACTACTCTACCAGTCTTTATGCTGTCTGCAAATTTTGACACCAAGCCTTCTATCCAATCGCTGAAGTTGTTTATGAAAATCAGAAACAACAGTGGTCCAAGAACCAATCCTTGGGGACTCCACTTTTTGACTTTACAACACTCTGAAGAATATCCATTACCCACAATCCTCTGCATTCTGCCTTGCAGCCACCTAGCAATCCATCTTTAGAATGAATTTTTCCAGTAATCTCAACCTGTTAGTTTAACAACTGTTCTGGTGAAAGTAATGGAGTCACTGGTTAAAGTAGCAATGCAGGATCATCTAAACAAGACTGCAGTTATAGTTCAGACACAGCATGGGTTTGTTGAGGGGAAATCTTGCCTGACCAATTTTTTTTTTTTTTTTTTATGTAAACCCCAAACACGAGAGGTATTAGAACCTATAGTACTTAGTACCATGCTTGGGTTGGAGGTTGAGAAGACAAAAGAAGATATTTGTTGACATTGGACTTGGAACTTCATTAGACTGTAATTTTCAGGAAATACGTATGAAGGAAGATTGTTCCAGAAAACGGCAGTTGAATGAATAAACGAGGAAGTTGAAAAGTTGGTTCTGTGAGTTTGAAGTTGGACAGTAAATGGATGTTGGCTGGTGGCAGCACGTGTTCTGTTTTGAAAGAGAGAGCGGGAATTATAAAGCCAATTCAGTGCCCGTGGAAATATCTGTAAAAGAGGCATGCAGCAGAAACAGTACGTCTATGAGAGAGCGAGTGGAGAGACTCTGTTAGAGACGAATCATTAATTAACCTAACTGCCCTCTTCTGAATGGAATCAAGAAGCCTGAGAGAGGTTTTGGGGGCACCACCCCACATGTGGGAACAATATTCCATGGTAGGGCAAATTTGAAATTTGTACAGAGTGAACAGCTGTTTGGAAGAAAAGTAACACCAAGAGCAAAAGAGAAAACCAAGTTTTTTAGATGCAGAGGAAGCAATATTTGTAATGTGCATGTGCCAAGAGAGATTAGAAGTTAGGGTAATCCCAAAAGAGATATCATTTTGTCTAGAAATCGGAGTGTCACTAAAGATAAGCATAGGAGCAGAAGAATTCTTTTTGCGAGATATAAGACAAGACTGAGTTTTAGAAGGATTTAAATCAACTAAGTTGTCTTTGCCCCACAGGAGAATTACCTGAAGATCAGCATTTAAGGAATTGGCAGCAGATTTTCGAGAAGTTGAAGCTGATTGAACAGGGCAAGGTTTCTCAAAATGGAAAGTGGAATGCAATGTGCTATCATCGGCAAAACTATGGATAGGATTTCCAGTCAATGGAAGAAGGTCATTAATATACAAGAGGAAAAGAGTGGGGGAAAGAACTGAACCTTGGGGAACACCGGCATTAGTGGAGAAGTTAGAAGACAGAGAGCCATCTACCATCACCCTCAGTGAGCGATCAGAGAGAAAACTGGATAACCAATTACAAAAAACAGTTGGCAAACAATAAGATGGAAGCTTGTTTAGAAGACCTTTATGCCAAACATGATCAAAAGCCTTTGAGATGTCAAGAGCAACTGCTTGTGTTTCACCAAACTTTTCCATTGAATTAGTCCATAAATGGGTAACATAAGCCAGAATATCACCAGTGGATTGACACTGACTGAATCCATACTGGCGATCATTGATCAGACAGAAGGTTTCTAGGTAGTTTAAGAGTTCGTGGTTAATTGATTTCTCCATTACTTTAGAAAGAGTAGAAGTAATTGCAATGGGACGATAATTGGATGGGAGGTTTGTCACCCTCTTTAAGAACTGGCTGGATATGAGCAAATTTCCCAGCAGAAGGAAAAACACCTTTGCAATAAGAAAGGGAAAAAAAGTGGCAAAGAACAGGAGTAAGTTCAGGAGCACAGGTTTTGAGAAGAAGTGGAGAAATATCATTGGGACCTAGAGCTTTCTTAGCATCAAGATTCGTCGAAATCATTTTGATGGAATACCACAGGATGCATTGGAGTGTGTTGGGAATGGTGGGAGGTGTTTTACCAAGATCATTAATACATGAGTTGGAAGAAAAATGGGATGCTAGCAGGTCAGCTTTATCCTTGGCTGAAGTGACAACAGAACCATCTGGTTTGGACAGAGGTGGGAGCAGAGATGGGCAAAAGTTGTGGCCAATAGTTTTGGCAAGAGACAAGAATGTTCGGCTACACTTAGGGCAAGAAGCAAGTTTTCTACTCTTAGCCTGTTCAAACTCTAGTTTGGACTGATGAATAACTGCTTTACAATTGTTGCGAGCTTTGGTGTAGGCAGAAAATGAAACTTAAGAATTAGAAACAAGCCAATTACGATATGCAAAATTCTTCTCTTGAACAGCTTTAGCACATTTATTAGAAAACCAAGGTTTAGATAAAGGACGAGATTAACAGTGGAGTGTGGAATAAGATTCCATTTCTACAAGAATAATTTCACTGACACGACTGAGCAAACGTTGACATCAGAAGTTTTGAAACAGTAATTCGACCAACGAAAAGAAGAAAAGAAATCTCGCAGGTCATCCCATTTTGCATTCTTGTAATGCCAAACAATAAGAGGTTGGGAATAGCCATGAGGCTCCATTGAAGAACAGACAATCACGAAGTTGTGATCTGAGGTGCCTAAAGGACCACTCACTTCAACCTTCATAATTAGTAGGGTTGTTTGTGAGAAAAAGATGAATCGTGTTGGCTGTATGGTTATAATTATCCAGTATTCTTGTAGGTAAACGAACAATCTGTGCAAGGTCATTAGTAATTGCAAAAGCCGCAGCATCTCGACCAACTGTGTTGGTGTGACTAGAAAATGGAAGCCAGCTGGAGTTGTGAACATTAAAATCACCAAGGAAAATTACCTCACTGTTAGGGAAGTTGGACTGGAGAAAGTAAAGTTGAAAGAGAGAAATCAAAGTGTTCCAAGTGATTAGTGGAGTTGGGAGAACGGTAGAGACAACAGATAATTTGACACAGTGAGGTAGAGAGAATTTAAGCCAGAGAAGATCGAAAAGAGGAGCTTCCAAATTACCAAGTCTCTGACAGGGAATATCAGAATGGACATATACGCAAAGTACTGCCTCTGAGGCGAAAGGAATCATACAGCAAATAATTTGGGCAACTGAGATGAGCAGTAGTTGAGTCAACTGATAACTGAGATTCTGTCAGAAAAAGTACTTGGGTTAGGCAGACTGTAAGTGGAAATGGACATCGTTGAGATTAGAATTGAGACGACGTATATTTGTGAAATGAACTGAACTAGGAAGTGTTTGGGAGGTTTAGATCTTTTCGCTGATAAGCTTACTCTATTAGTTTGACAATTAATGGTGTATTCAATAGTAAGAAAAAGTATGTGGGGGGACATTCTGTATGAAGTAATGAAATTTTTGGATATGGCGTACTCATGGTAAGAATATACCCAGATCCTTGACGTAACATGGCTTTGATTATGCTTCCTGCATACACGCTACTCAGACTCCCTCCAGTCAGTCTGGCAGAGTAGAGGTAGCAAGATTATACACTAAGCGATCCAGAAGCCTCCTAAAGAGTTACCAATAGGTTCGGTCTGGTGTCCTTACTAGCGGCTGGCCTATGAACACCCTTTTAGAGCTGCACCCTCAAAATGTAAGGTGTATTTGTCTATTCAACTCACTAAAGATTATATTTATGGTGTCTGATTTGTCTATACACAGACAATCATCTGTGTACCTCTTCCATAAAATTTAAGGGATGCGAAGCGTACTTGGAAATGGTGTGATTCTCTGGATATCATCATCCAGAGATCCTGAGAGAGAGAGATTCTTCTATCTCTCTCTCTCTCTCTCTCAGGGTAATTCAGAATTTTTTTTTTTTTTTTTTTTTTTTGGCTGGTGCAGCATAAGCCTCATGCTTCCTTGCACCATATGGCTAATAATATAATAACAATTTCCAGAAAATAAAATTCATAGAGATGTCCACTTATGAAACCTTCCATTGGTACCCAGAATACTTGTTGCTAAAAACTTCTTGGGTGAAATAATTGGCGAATAACAGTATGTTTAGTAAGTTTGTCAGTGATTTATAATTTTGTTCAGTTTTTATTGTGGGATCATTGCATAACAAATCCTATGTAGCCTTCATTGCTTTTTGAGGATGTACATTTGTGTATACAGGCAGTCCTCGACTTGTGTACTTAATCGGTTTTTTTTCATGTACCTAAGTCCATTTTGTACGCAAGTCCAGCTTCTGCCTTGTAGATACAGAATACAGTTGATTCCGGTTAATTGGGACACATTGGGACTAGTGTATTTTGGCCCGATTAAGCGGCTGCCCCAATTATCCGAAGTTTCACGTAAAAAAAAGTTAAAAATACAGTGGACCCCCGCTTTACAATTGGTTCACTATACAGTCAAATCACGTTATGATGGAGTCACCCAAGTAAAGTACCGTTCACTATATGATGTGTAGTAAGCGCTGTTCATTGTGATCACGTTTGTGGATTGAATTTTAGTTCTATTAAACAGCGATTCTAATTAGCGAAAATAGGAGGAATATTATCCACCGGCTATAAAAGTAAAGATATATTAAGCACAAATTTACCCTTTATTACCTTACCAATTAAAAAATTAAATGATACTTGAAAATCGGAATTAATACGTACTGTAATATGTACGTGTTAACTAGTTGGCATTTCTGTTCACTGACATTTGTGGGTGGGGGTTAAAATTCAAAACAGTAAAAAGATAAGCAATCAATAACAAAGAACACGGCACACACAAATTGCAAGTAACAGGATACGTGCAAGTGAGAACGGAATAACAAGTTACGAATCTTTAAAAATAGGAATGAAGAGAAGATTATGAAAATTAATTTTTTTATATGATTGAAGATTTCATTGAAGTGTAAACACATTTTACCATAATAACCCACAGAATTCGATCTGTCGGTATTATTGCAAATTCAATAAGATGGAGTTTACTATCCATTTATAATAGATTGCGCTAACAGAAAAGCCCAATAAACAGGTGACTGCTTATTGTTTTATGGTTGAGACCTCCAGAAATCGGACTGAACCATGAGGTACGGTCGGAGACAATCGTAGGGTGATCCCCAGTGCTGTGGTCTCCTGCCCCGATTAAACGGCATTTTGTCCCAATTAAGCGAAGGGCTATTTTCTCGATTCTGGCTATTTTCTCGATTGGGTTCTGTTTTTTAAGATTTGCTCCGATTAACCGGTGGCCCAAATAACCGGAATCCACTGTACATGCACAGTACAGTACAAAGCACTGAGATTATAACCTCCAACAAACTTCATGTACAGAATTTTAAGATTTGTAACCAATTTAAATGAGGCTGAAAACATACAATGAATAATAATGTACAGTACAGTATTATTCAAAACTAATTTAATCTAAATACGATACGTAATTTAATTTAATCTACGATCAAATTACAATGGAATTACAAATCACTTTACAGTGGAATCTCCAAAAAAAAATATCTTTCGCTATACGATATGTAGTAAGCACCGGTCATTGTGATCACATTTGTGAACTTAATTGTATTAAACGGCTATTCTAATAACCGAAAACAGGAGAAATATTATCCACAGTCTATAAAAGTAAAGATATAGAACACAAATTTACACTTCCTCCAATTAACAAAATTAAATGTGTGAAAATCGGAAGGATATTTCCCACAGGTTAGCAAAATAAAAATAAATTTATGCTTACATACTTAGCTTAATTAATAGTGTAATTAATTTATTTCTGTTCACTGACATTTTTTTTTTTTTTTGGTCATAAAATTTAAAACAGTAAGAAAATAAGCAATCAATAACAAAGAACAGCATGCGAAAATTGCAACTAACATGATACGTGCAAGTGAGATAAACTTACGAAGCTCAAAGAATAGGAGTGAAGAGAAGATTCTGAAAATTTTGTTTTTTATATGATTGAAGATTTCAGTGAAGGGGAAGCACATTTCACCATAATAATGTAAAATTCCACAGAATTCCAGCTATCGGTATCGTCGCAAATGCAATAAGATAGAGTTTACTACCCATTTATAATAGATTGCACTAACAGAAAAGCCCAATAAACTGGAAACTGCTAATTTTTTTTGTTTTATAGTAGTGACTTCCAGAAACCTGCTAGAAAAATATCATGAAGGTTCAAATTTGATTCTTATGACAAAACATAACAACAGCTTTGTGCTTTGTACATATTTGTGAGTTGTACGAAAGTCATTTGTACATTAGAGTGCCTGTGGTGAATTTAAATCAAAGGAATATAATTTGTCATTGGGTTCTAATTTTATTTTGTTGACTGACAAAAATAGGTGTGTTTTTTTTTTTTGTTTTTTTTTATTTGATATTTGGAATAATTCATTAAAGGTTTTAGTAAGGACTCTAATGCATTAATGGCTTAAGCCTCAAGCTGCGAAAGAGTTAGACTATGTATATCTTAGTGCACTTGCATCATTAATACACAGCAATTATAGATTAGCAAATATTTGCAATAGCGGCATCGTTTAAGTTACATCTCATATTGTGAATATTCATTACATCACTTGGGTACCTACCCACCCACTAAAGAAGGGCCAGATAGCCCTGAAACGGTGCAGTCTGGGTAGTGGTATCCACTGAGAATAAGTAACAACAGTCTTCTCCTTCGGGTGAAGCGTTACTTATTCGAAGTAGTGCAATGTCATGGCAACTCGTCGTGAAGGTATTCACGATATGAGATGTAACTTAAATAATGCCGCTATTGCAAATATTTGCTAATCTATAATTGGCTGTGTATTAATGATGCAAGTGCACTAAGATATACATAGGTTTTAGTAAATCAACTACAAGTTTGCTATTGACATATTTTTGAAACTATGGGCTGTAATGGTTTTTCACGTTTATGTAACTTAATGACACCAAAAATGTAGGACAAACATGTTGTATGGGCTTAAGAGGTCTATGTGAAAATTGCTTATAATCTTTTCTTTGGAATGTGATCTTTTTAATTCTTTTTTGATCTGATGGTGGAATTTTTTTTCTAGTTCTGGTATGTATTTGTAACTTGTTTGTCAGTTCGTTGTCATAATTGGATTTGTTTATTAATACTATTGAGTCTTCCTTATCAGCATTTTGAATGATGTTTTTATTCTTGGCTAATTTTTTTGATGCAATGAAACTCCTCCTTTGAAAGGATAGGAGTAAGATTTGTTTTTTTATTTATAACATTATTTATTTGCTTAATTAGTTTATTCTCTTGCTATGGTTATGTAAATTGTTATGTTTATTCTATTGCTATGGTTATGTAAATTGTTATGTTTATTCTATTGCTATGGTTATGTACTTGTTAACAGGAGAGATGGGATACACTTAAATAGAAAGGGTGCAAGAATATTTGCTGATGCTATCGAGGCAGTGTTAGGTGGGTTGGAAAACTGCTAGCTTTGGGGGAGACAAAGACGAATAGATTAACAGTAGCCACTGGCAGAGGTGAAAGAGATTCTTGCACTGCTTCTATTGGAATGAGCAGAAGCCTGAAAAACAAGATGCAGGATATTTCAGAGACTGCCGGGAGTCATTGCAGTACAAGTAAACACATGGGTTGTGTTAGGGTAGCTAAGAATAGAAATAGGTGCATATATACTTGCGTGTACACCAATGCTAGGAGTTTAGTAAATAAATTTGATGAATTTGAGGTATTGCTCAAAACATCAAAGGCAGATATTGTTGGGATTTCAGAGACGTGGTGTCACGCAGATATAAGGAATGCAGAACTGGAATTTGGGGAGTACAATGTCTACAGAAAGGATAGACTAGATAGGAAGGGAGGAGGGGTTATGCTATTAGTTAAGAAATACATAAAATCCAAGGAAGTGAAGCCGGTGGGCATCGCTGGACAGTGCAGTGTCGAGTCAGTTTGGTGTGACATAAGCATTGGGAGATCAAAATTGAGAGTAGGAGTGTGCTATAGGCCTAATGACTCTCATGAGTATAATAAGAAACTGTACAGGGAAATCGTGGGCCAGTAAATCAGAGAGTCATATAATGGGAGATTTTAATTTCCCAGATATTGACTGGAATTTGGGGGCTGGTCACTCGCACACTAGCAAGGCTTTTGTGGATTTATTGGATGATTGTTCGGGAGGCAACTAGAGGGAGGAATACTCTTGATTTGATTATCAGCAGTGATTCTTCATGCATTAAGAATCTGCAGATAAATTAACCACTAGGTGGCAGTGATCACAGTGTTCTGAAGTGGGATTTACTCAAAGAGGTAACTACCATTAGGGGTAAAGGGAAGGGTTATTGCTTTCGTAAAGGTGACTACGATGGACTGAGACAGTATTTAAATTCTATACAGTGGGACCAACTGATGATGTTACCAACAGCAAATGCAAAATGGGAAGCATTCAAAGAACTTATCTTGGAAGCTACTAGGCTTTACATACCAACTAAGAAATATTGTTCAAGGTTTCGGCCTAAATGGATGTCAGATGAACTGATGAGGCATGTGGCAGAGAAGAAACATGCATGGGATACATACAAATTAACACATGACACAGAAGCCTATGATAGATACAAGTTGATCTGTAACCAAGTTACAAAGGAGGTTAGGCAGGTGAAGGCAGATTACGAGAAATCTTTGGCAAGGCATGCAAAGAAAAACAGCAAAGAGTTGTTAACTTATGTAAACTCTAGAAGGAAGGGGATGAATCAGATTGGTCCATTTGATATCGATGGGTCAACTGTTGATGATCCTGCTCAGGTAGCTAACAAACTAAATGAATATTTTGCATCGACATTCACACATGAGGAGTTATTTAGCGAGGGGAAAGCCAGAGGTGTATTCAACTCTAGCAGTAAGCTAGAGAATCTTGTAATAACTGAGAGTAAAGTGGAGGAGAAATTGTTGAAGATAAACACAAGAAAGGCACCCGGGGTGGATGGGATCTATCCAGTTATATTAAAGGAGGCAGCAAAGGAAGTAAGCAAACCCTTAGCCATAATTATGAGAGCTTCCTTGGACTCAGGGGAGGTACCCACGGACTGGAGATGTGAAAATGTGACCCCAATTCACAAAGGAGGATCAAAGGCTGACACAAGTAATTATAGACCTGTGAGTTTAACTTCTGTTCCAGGAAAATTAATGGAGGCACTAGTTAAAGAAGCACTGCAGGATCATTTAGACAAGACTTAGCATTAGCATTAGTAGAGGCATTTGATACAAGAAAGCAAGCTTTTGCAGCATCAGCCAAAAAAAAAAAAAACCCACTTCCACTTCACCCCTCTGTTCGTTCAAAATACCTGTCCAGCTGAGCCTTAAACTTATTTAGGCTATCAACCTCCACTACAAGGGATGGAAGTCTGTTCCACCAACCAACCACCCGCTGGCTAAAGGCAAATTTCCGCACGTCTATCCTACATCTGTCTTTCCTCAATTTGAATTTATGCCCTCTTAGGTGATTATTCTGAGCTAGAGGAAGAATCCCATCAGCATTGAGCATGCTCAAACCATTCAAGGCTTTATACACCTCTATCAGATCACCTCGCTGATGCCTAGTCTCCAGACACTGTAATTTGCAAAACTTAAGCCTTTCTTCTTAAGAGCACCCCTTTGTTCCATTCACTAATCTTGTTGCCCTTCTCTGTACTCGTTCCAGCAGCTCTACATCCTTCTTGATATGAGGCCTCCAGACCTGTATACAGTACTCTAGGTGTGGCCTGACCATTGCCTTATACAAGGGAATAATCACCTCCTTATCCCTGCTGGAAAAATTCCTGTATATCACTGACAATACTCCATGAGCTATTCTTGCAGCCCGTCTGCACTGCTCAGAGAACTTCATATCTGCCTGCACAACCACCCCCAAGTCCCTTTCATTCTCTACCACTGTCAGTGTAGTACCACAGAGTTGATATGTTGCTCTGGGGTTGCTGTTTCCCATGTGTAGTACTTTACATTTGTCAATGTTAAACTTCATTTGCCACCTCTCAGCCCATCTGCTCAACCTTTCCAGATCCTGTTGCAGCAGCATAGTGTCTGTAGTGTCCTTGACAACCCTGCCAACCTTTGTATCGTCTGCAAACTTGGACATTAAGCTTGATATACCATCATCAATATCATTTATAAATACAGAAAACAATAATGGACCCAACACTGAGCCCTGAGGGACTCCACTAATAACATTAGTCCACGATGAGCAGTGTCCATTGATTACCACTCTCTGTCTTCTCCCCCTCAACCACCCCTTTATCCACAGCAGCAATTTGCCTCCAATGTCACACTGCTCCAATTTGTGTAGCAGTCTTCCATGTGCAACAGTATCAAAAGCTTTTCTAAGATCCAAGTATATAATATCAAAGCTATTCCCTGCATCCAGTTCTTTTTTCACTGCATCATAGTATCCAAACAAATTGGTCAGGCAAGACTTCCCCTTAACAAAACCATGCTGTGTCCGAGCTATAACTGAAGTCTTGTCTAAATGATCCTGCAGTTCTTCTTTAACGAGTGCCTCCATTAATTTTCCTGGAACAGAAGTTAAGCTCACAGGTCTATAATTACTTGAGTCAGCCTTTGATCCTCCTTTCTGAATTGGGGTCACATTTGCACATTTCCAGTTTATGGGTACCTCCCCTGAGTCCAAGGAAGCTCTCATAATTATGGCTAAGGGTTTGCTTACTTCCTTCGCTGCCTCCTTTAATATAACGGGATAGATCCCATCCACCCCGGGTGCCTTTCTTGTGTTTATCTTCAACAGTTTCTCCTCCACTTTACTCCCAGTTATTTCAAGATTCTGTAGCTTACTTCTAGAGTTGAGTACACCTCTGGCTTTCCCCTCGCTGAATAACTCCTCATGTGTGAATGTCGATGCAGAATATTCATTTAGTTTGTTAGCTACCTGAGCAGGATCATCAACAGTTGACCCATCAATATCAAGTGGACCAATCTGATTCATCCCCTTCCTTCTAGAGTTTACATAAGTAAAGAACTCTTTGCTGTTTTTCTTTGCATCCCTTGCCAAGGATTTCTTGTAATCTGCCTTCGCCTGCCTATCCTCCTTTGTAACTTGGTTGCATATCAACTTGTATCTATCATAGGCTTCTGTGTCATGTGTTAATTTGTAAGCATCCCATGCATTTTTCTTCTCTGCCATATGCCTCATTAGTTCATCTGACATCCATTTTGGCCTAAACCTTGAACAATATTTCTTAGTTGGTATGTAAAGCCTAGTAGCTTCCAAGATAAGTTCTTTGCATGCTTCCCATTTTGAATTTGCTGTTGGTAACATCATCAGTTGGTCCCACTGTATGGAATTTAAATACTGTCTCAGTCCATCGTAGTCGCCTTTACGGAGGCAATAACCCTTCCCTTTACCCCTAATGGTAGTTACCTCTTTGAGTAAATCCCACTTCAGCACACTGTGATCACTGCCACCTAGTGGTTCATTTATCTGCAGATTCTTAATGCATGAAGAATCACTGCTGATAATGAAATCAAGAGTATTACTCCCTCTAGTTGCCTCCCGAACATGCTGATGTAGAAAACAATCATCCAATAAATCCACAAAAGCCCTGCTAGTGTGTGAGTGACCAGCCCCCAAATTCCAGTCAATATCTGGGAAATTAAAATCTCACATTATAAGACTCTCTGATTTACTGGCCCACTCTATTTCCCTGTACAGTTTCTTATTATACTCATCAGAGACATTAGGCCTATAGCGCACTCCTACTCTCAATTTTGATCTCCCAATGCTTATGTCACACCAAACTGACTCAACACTGCACTGTCCAGCGATGTTGACTGGCTTCACTTCCTTGGTTTTTATGTGTTTCTTAACTAATAGCATAACCCCTCCCCCCTTCCTATCCTGTCTATCCTTTCTGTAGACGTTGTACTCCCCCAATTCCAGTTCTGCATCCCTTATATCTGTGTGACACCACGTCTCTGATATCCCAACAATATCTGCCTTTGATGTTTTGAGCAATACCTCAAATTCATCAAATTTATTTACTAAACTCCTAGCATTGGTGTACACGCAAGTATACCTGCACCTGTTTCTATTCTTAGCTACCCTAACACAACCCGTGTGTTTACTTTTACCGCAATGGCTCCCAGCAGTCTCTGAAATGTCATGCATCTTGTTTTTCAGGCTTCTGCTCATTCTAATAGAAGCAGTGCAAGAATCTCTTTCACCTCTGCCAGTGGCTACTGTCAATCTATTGGTCTTTGTCTCCCCCCAAGCTAGCAGTTTTCCGACCCACCTAACACTGCCTCAGTAGCATCAGCAAATATTCTTGCACCCTTTCTATTTAAGTGTATCCCATCCCTGTAGAAGCAATCTCTCCTGTTAACAAGTACAGTCCAGGCTGAAAAAAAATTCTACCCCTTGAGCCTTGCACAATCTTTCCAGGGCCGAATTGATCGACAAGGCTCTCATCATATACTCCCTCCTATCGTGTCTGGGCAGAATTGCAGTCGCTTTCAAATTCAACCCTAATTCTCGGCTTTTGTTCAACAGTGACCTGTACTTGTTAAGTAATTCTGCCGGTCTCCTACTCTTAATATCATTAGTGCCAACGTGTACAACTATATCACCTTTTGTGCCCTTAAAAGATGATATTCGCTCTACAACGTCATCAACCTTCGCCCCTGGCAGACATACCTTGGTCCTGTTCCGTTATAGACTTCAGTATAGCTCGGACACAGCATGGTTTTGTTAAGGGGAAGTCTTGCCTGACCAATTTGATTGGATACTATGATGCAAAGGAACTGGATGCAGGGAATAACTTTGATATTATATACTTGGATCTTAGAAAGGCTTTTAATACTGTTGCACATGGAAGACTGCTGCACAAATTGGAGCAGTGTGACATTGGAGGCAAATTGCTGCTGTGGATAGAGGGGTGGCTGAGGGGGAGAAGACAGAGAGTGGTAATCAATGGACACTGCTTGTCGTGGACTAATGGTATTAGTGGAGTCCCTCAGGGCTCAGTGTTGGGTCCATTATTGTTTTCTGTATTTGTAAATGATATTGATGATGGTATATCAAGCTTAATGTCGAAGTTTGCAGACGATACAAAGGTAGGCAGGGTTGTCAAGGACACCTCTGATACTATGCTGCTGCAACAGGATCTGGAAAGGTTGGGCTGAGAGGTGGCAAATGAAGTTTAACATTGACAAATGTAAAGTACTACACATGGGAATCAGCAACCCCAGAGCAACGTATGAACTCTGTGGTACTACACTGACAGTGGTAGAGAATGAAAGGGACCTGGGGGTGGTTTTGCAGGCAGATGTGAAGTTCTCTGAGCAGTGCAGACATGCTGCAAGAGTAGCTCATGGTATATTGTCAATGATATATAGGAATTTTTCTAGCAGGGATAAGGAGGTGATTATTCCCTTGTATAAGGCAATGGTCAGGCCACACCTAGAGTACTGTATACAGGTCTGGAGGCCTCATTTCAAGAAGGATGTAGAGCTGCTGGAACGAGTACAGAGAAGGGCAACAAGATTAGTGAATGGAACAAAGGGGTCTCTTACGAAGAAAGGCTTAAGTTTTGCAAATTACAGTGTCTGGAGACTAGGCACCAGCGAGGTGATCTGATAGAGGTGTATAAAGCCCTGAATGGTTTGAGCATGCTCAATGCTGATGGGATTCTTCCTCTCGCTCAGAATAATCACCTGAGAGGGCATAAATTCAAATTGAGGAAAGACAGATGTAGGATAGATGTGTGGAAATTTGCCTTTAGCCAGCGGGTGGTTGGTTGGTGGAACAGACTTCCATCCCTTGTAGTGGAGGTTGATAGCCTAAATAAGTTTAAGGCTCAGCTGGACAGGTATTTTGAACGAACAGAGGGGTGAAGTGGAAGTGGTGTTTTTTTTTTTTTTGGCTGATGCTGCATAAGCTTGCTTTCTTGCATCAAATGCCTCTACTAATGCCAATGCTAAAGTTTGGTCCAGCAATCAACTACCCACTGGCTAAAGGCTAATTTCTCTGCACATCTATTGAACAACTTATATGGCTGTACTAATGGTAATACAACCTAATACACACTTGGGAAAAAGATTGCTGTGAACCACTAAGTAAACCTTCTGTGGCTTTTTTACATCCAAGGGAACACAATAAGGTTCAAAGATGGTACAGTTCTCTCTTTAGAAAGTGGTAAAAATTGAAAGTAATATGAAGATTTAATTTTTATTTATGTTTAAATCAATTATAAATGCACTTAATGTCAGTTGAAGTTCTATGGTTGCCACATTTTAAAATTTAAATAAGGAGGACATGAACTGTTTTGGAATAAAATGTCTTTTGGGTATATAACAAATTGTAAATATGTATTTAAAAAACAGGCTTGCGTTATGTGAACTTGATACATTTCTGTGATTTTGTTTTTTAAGTTAGTGTTTGATAAATGTACCGTTTTTCTTTTTTTTGATACCTCAGTAAACAAGTATGCCTAATTGGAAATAACGCTTTGGGTTAGGGTTATGAAAGTTAATTGCAACAATAGAATTTTGTCGTGAATAGTTTTTACTGATATGTTACATAACGTTGCCATTTGCTGCTTTTTTTTTACGCGAGGGGTGTTTCTTTTTTTTTTTTATCATTCTGAGTACATGCAGTTCGTTTTTTTTTTTTTTTTTTTTACTATGGCTACAAAACGATTTAGCTGTCGATATAACTGACACGTGACAGTGCGTGCGGTTCGCACCCTGGTCTGTTGAAAGCGCCAATCTGTAGTCGCAATGGACTCCGAAAGAAATTGTGTGAAGCCGAACTTAAAAACACACCCGCTCGAAATGAGCTGAACTTGAGGGAATCTGAAGAAACTGCCGTAAACACCTGCTCAGTTGAATTTCTTTGTTTTAACTTCGAAAGCGGAATAACTGATGTTTGGGACGCCTGTTCGTGAAGCCCTAACCCTAACCTGTAATGCTGTTAGAAGTTCAAACATGTGAACCTTAGAAAGGCCGCTTTCTCAGTCAACAGCAATTATTAAAGACCAGTGAGAGACTAATAATAAATTACGAACTGGTCGTAGTACAACATATCACGGAAAATTTATACTCTGTGTTTTTACGTGCAGTGAAGGTACGGTCGTATTTATTTGTTTTAAAAAAAAAATTTAATTGTGTACTTGTTTGGCAGCCAGCAGACTCCATCGTGAGTAAGAAGTTTATTACTCTTACGCAATTGTGTGAAAGTGCTGGTCGCCAGAAATAAATTTGCATAGATACGAAGTTGCCAAGTAGTTTTCGAAACATTTAGTTAATAAATATCCTTTAACTTTATTTTAATACAGTTGAATTCCATGAACTAATTCATCAGCGCTATACAGAGAACAAATTGAAATAGCCGTTTCGGGGGAATGGAGGGAAAAAAAAACATTGAAAATATGTCCGATTTTTGTACAGCCGGATTTAGGTTATAAAAGTCGGATATAAAATGCTGTTTAACCTTGTTGAAGTTATGTGGCGTTAGGAAGGCCTGCACTTTTTTCATTTTGTGTGTACACTTATGTACACTTCAAATTTATGTAAATATTAAAAATATATATTTTTTTCTTAAGCAGGATTTAAACTACTTAGTTAATGTAGAGGTCTTAATGCTCACTGCAGAACAAACTGTCTTCATGGTGAAGCCCTACTTTCAGACATTTAGTAGCCCAATTTGCTATTTAGCCTTTGACATTGTAATGTTGCTACAGAGTTTAATTTGCTATTTAGCCATTGTCTCATCTTTGAAAGAAATGCAGGACCAAAATTAACAATTTGATTTCATTTGTGTTTGAAAGTGAAGCAATACCAGGGCAACTCGCTGTGAAGGGCAAACTTTGTTCTGCTGTCAGCATTAAAACCATTAACTGCTGGCTGCAAAATAATAATAAAAAAAAACTATATAATCTAATAATTTTATTTTAAAATCTAATTAATATTATACTTAGTTTTATAATAAATTCATAATTATTCACTTCCATTGCTAGAAATACAATTTTCTATCTTTATTTTCCCTATTCTTTATGTAGAAGCTATTGTCTTTGGGCTTGAAGAGAGAGGGTAAAATGGTAATCCTAGTAAAATAGCAGTCTCTTCATTCAAAAAACCAGATTTAAAAAAATATTTACCATTGGTTTTGTATGTAATCTTTTCCCATTCTTTTTTTTATGTTATTTGCTTTTAATATATTTACCTTTACTGATTAAAAATGACTATATAAAATTTCTTTCAAACTGATTCTATCACTTTAAATATTTGAGAACAGTTACTTTCTTTAAAAAGTTTTAAAATTATTTGATGCTTTGTTAAAAAAAAAAGTTGCAGGACCAAAGTGCCCAGCCAATAAGGGAAGAGAGACAATATCAGCAGTCTGTTTACAATATTAAGAATTTATGCATTAATTGTAAAAGTATAGTACTGTATAGCTTTTTACTTTAACATTACAGGGTTTTAATTTTTTTCAGATTTTTATCCAACATCTAATGCCATTTTGTTTTTCACCAAATGGAGAAACTCCAAAACTGGTACTAATAATCAATTAGTACAAGACTAGAGAATAAGAAATATAGTAATAATGCTCATATTAACATATGCATAATCTTCATTATAACAGTAGAATTAATAACAATTATCAATTAAAGATTAACAACATTTTTGCCAATTTTGGTTTAAATGGTTAGAAATATCAGTATTTCTGAATGCATTCCAATTGATTCATCTGACATGTATTGAGTTTAGATAATGAAGGCATAGCTGAGATTGAGAGGACAAAAGGCTTTGGTAGTGAGTCCTGGTAGAAAAATATCTCTAACTCCCAATAATTATATAAAAGTTGTGCAGAAGCTTTGAAAAACAAAGTAGGGAACTGAAAACTTTTTATATTAAGTTTTGAAACATTTTATATACTTTATCTGTTGGAGAGAGCTTGACTGTTTTCATTGAGATTTCTGTTAATGGAATTTTTATTGTAACCTTCTTTTATATTTATTTGATTATTTATCTTCAGAATAAGTTGTTTAAGGTTACTACTTTACAGGGACCTCAGGGTGAAACAATAGGCGCTTTAGTCCAGCCACTTCCTGTAGCCCATCTGATCTTCAGGGCACCATCAGAAGCTGCAGGGAAATGTTGGATGGATGCGTTGGAATTGGCACTAAGGTGTTCCTCACTTCTTATGCGAACTATGAGCTCTAAGGAAGATAGGTCATCACCATCAGCCCAGTGTGTACCTCCAGAGTGCATCACAAGGCAACAGCAAACACAATGGAATGAAAGCGATTTAGAAAAACACTTCAGAGATCAAGGTAATTTGTTATATGGGCTTTATAAATGCAGAATTTTTTTATACTATACGCTGGATAATAAGTTTGAGCTTTTATACTGCTACTTGCATAATATTTGTATTATTTGATATATGTATATTTTATTTTCAGATAAATTTTTTCCTGGTTGCCAATGTTATTACTGTAATTAAAAATTAAATTGTCATGTTCACAATTCATAATAATAGTTTTAGGAAAAACTTAATTCTTTTTAATATCTATTATATGTCACTTATTCACTTCTCTGTTACTTTCCTAAAACAGTAATTTATAAATGAAATGATCAGCACACAGACAACCTTCTTTAACAAAAAATCAGAAGCAAAAATAAACTTTGCTGGTAGTAAAGTTTATTTCTGCTTATTCCAAAGGATGGATGGTCTCTTCCCCAGAAATAATTTCATTCCCACCTTATTAACACAAACAAATTTATATCAAAAAAAGAAATAATTAAAACAAGTATAAAAAAATTTTCTATTTTCATAGAATGAAGCATTTTTCTGATTGTTGAAATGATTAAAGGGATTGTTATTTTCTTTTTGATAGGAAATCAAGTGTACAAAATTACACTAAAATAATGTTATTAAAATATTTGAAAAAATAAACTATGAATTTTCATTCATAAGCATTTGAAAATGGTGTGTGAATAATAATGTTGTAATTCTAATGAACAGCTACCATGCTTCCCCCCCAACACATACCCATTCTGTTAGGATTTTTTTAATGTGGTCAATGTTTATTTAATTGTAATTGGAACTTAATTATTCTATTAATACTGAAAATGTTCATTCTTCAGGTACCAATTTTTTTAAGTTCAAAAATAAGTCACCCAGTGTCAACTTATTTCTCATCAACTGGTACAGTACCACCTCATCTAAATAAACCAGTCTCATCAACCAGTTTAATACTAGCACTTTGTTTATTGGAGACTTGAAGTAGTGAAATACACAATTAGCCTCCTCCAGAGCAAATCTCTAGCAATCCTCTCCCACATCTTTCTTAGTGTGTTATGATTGATATCTTTTGAGGTTATGATGAATCATGGCAAGATCTAGTCTTCCTTACATTTTGAGGGTACAGCTCTAAAATGGTGTTAGCATTAGTCATGGCATATGATGCAAGAAAGCAAACTTACACCCCCCCCCCCCAAAAAAAAAAAACCCACTTCCCATTCACCTATCCATTTGCTCCAAAAGTTTGTCCAATTCTTCCTAGAATTTATTTAAGCTATGGACTTCCACAATGACAGATGGAAGTTTGTTCAGCATTAGACCACCCGCTGGCTGAAGACAATTTTTCCGCACATCTATTCTACAACTGTCTTCTTCAGTTTGAATTTATGCCACCTCAAGTATGTAATCTGAACAAGAGGAAGAATTCCAGCAGCATCTAACTTGCTTAAACCATTCAAAGTCTTATACACCTCAATAAGATGACCTCAAAGGTGTCTCCAGACACTGCAGTTTGCAAACTTCTGGTAACAGCAACCCTTTGTTTCCCTCACCAATCTCATTGCCCATCTGTTTTCATTCCAGCAGCTCTACATCCTTCCTAAAATGAGCCTTCCAGACCTGCATGCAGTACTCAAGGTGTGGCCTGACCTTGCCCTATATAGAAAGGGATAATCTCCTACTTATCCCTGCTAGCAAAATTCAATTACATCATTGACAAAACACCATGAACTGCTCTGGCAGCCTGTCTGCACTGCTTTGAAAACTTCATATCTGACAGCACAATAACCCCCAGGTTTTTTTCATTCTTCACTTCCCTGAGTATAGTACCACACAGTTAATACATTACTCTGGGATTACTGCTAACCATATGAGTACTTTGCATTTGTCAATGTTAAACTTCATTTGTCACCTCTCAGCCCATCTGCCCAACTTTTCCAGATCCTGTTGCAGCAGTGTAGTGTCATTAACAACCCTGCCAACCTTTGTATCATCTGCAAACTTGGATATTAAGCCTCTTTACACTATCAGTATATTTGATAAATATAGAAAACAACAATGGTCATAATACCGAACCCTGGAGGACTCTACTAATAACATTTAATCCACAATGAGCAGTGTCCATTGATTACCACTCTGGCTTCTTCCCACTCAGCAATCCCTTTATCCATAGCAGTAACTTGCCCTTAATGCCATAATGCTCCAATTTTTACAGCAGCCTTTATGAACAGCAGTATCAAAAGCTTTCATAAAATCCAAGAATATGATATCAAGATTATTTTTTCCATCCAGTTCCTTTGTGACCACATCGTAGTATCCAATCAAATTGGTCAGGCAAGATTTCCCTTAACAAAACCATGCTGTATCTATTGACTTCGAACTATAACTCAGCCTTGTCTAGATGAATCTGCATTGCTTCTTTAACCAGTGACTCCATTACTTTCCTAGAAACAGAATTTAAACTAACAGATCTGTAATTACTGGTATCACCCTTTGATCCCCCTTTGTGAATTGGGGATGCATTTGCACCTCTCCGTCTGGCCTCAGTAGCCGAGTGGTCATGAGCGGGAATGCAGTAGCACATGTTCTTTGAGTAGACCGGGGTTCACCCCCCCCCCCTTTTTTTTTTTTTTTTGCACTTATCCAGTCTATTGGGACCTCCCCTGAGTCCAAGAATGCTCTCCTAATTATGGCTAAGGGTTTGCTCACTTCATTTGTTGCTTCCATTAATATAAATGGATATATCCCTTCTACCCCAGGTGCTTTTCTTATGTTTATCTTCAACAATTTCTCTTCCAGTTATTACAGAATCATTTAGCTGCCCATTAGAAAATGAACTTCTGGGCTCCACTTCTCTATAGAATTCCTCATGTGTGACTATAGATGCAAAATACTCATTTAGTTTGTCAGCTATCTGAGCAGGATCATCAATAATCCAACCATTGATACCAAGTGGATCAATCTGATTCATCCCTTTCCTTCTACAATTTACATGAGTAAATAAGTCTTTGCATCCATTGCCAAAGATTTCTCCTAATCCTCCTTTGCCTGCCTAACCTACTTTGTGAGTTGGTAACAGACTAGCTTATGTACCACAGACTTCTATGTCACCTGATAATTTAGATGCATCCCATGCAGTGTTCTCTGCTACGAGTCTCATTATTTCATGTGACATTCATTTAGGCCTAAACCTCAAACATTATTTTTTAGTTGATATGAAAAGTGTAGTAGTTTCCAAGACTAATTCCTTAAATGTTTCCCAGTTAGAATTTGTTGTTGGTAACATCAGTTGGTCCCACAGTTTAGAATTTAAAAACTGAGGCCACTGTTTTTCACCTTTACTGAATCTTTGGGGGAACTCCACTAATAAAATTTGCTCAAGAAGAGAAATGCCCATTGATAACAACTGTCTCCAAATCGACTATCCCTTTACCCAACTTGCCCTTATGCCACAATGCTCTAACTTATAAAGTAGTCTTATGTGCAAGAGTATCAGAAGCGTTACTGAAATTTAAGTATGTGATGGAGTAACAAAGGAAGTGGATGTAAAATTATTTTTTTGCATTCAGTTCCTTTGTTATTTCATCATAGTATTCAATTTGTTTGGTGAGGCATGATTGACTCTTAAAAAATCCATTTTGTGATTTCTGTTTAACTGAGTATAGTTAAACAGCAATCAAAAGTAATGCAGGACCATATTTCTGTCAATATGGTTCTGCATTACTTTTGTTAACCAGTACGGCCTCAGTAGCGGGAGTGCAGTAGCACATGGTCTTTGAGTAGACCGGGATTCATGCCCCTGACTGCTGAATATGGTCGATCTGCCAACTCGCACTGGACCAGCGTGGCAGATTATGGTCCATTTCCCTCAGCACGAATTGTTGAGGAGGCTTCCATCCTGCAGTGGGTTGATAATGGCTGCACTTTACCCTTTTTTTTTTTTTTTTTTTTTTTTACCAGTACCTCCATTATTTTCCCTAGAACATAAGTCAAGCTTTAGGTGTGTAATTACTCATCCTTGGCATTGATAACCCTGTGTGAATTAGGTCCGACATTTACACATTGTACTCAGATCAAATGGAAGTTAGAGAAAGAGACTGGAAAATACAGCGAACAAAGTAATTGGACAAATGAGACTACAACCAAGAAAGCCATGGATAACAAGTGAAATTCTCAACCTGATTGTAGAAAGAAACAAAGCCAGAAAGAAGAATACAGCTGAAAGACATGAATATTACAGAAGAGTAAGAAATAAAGTGACAGAGGAATGCAGAAGGAAAAGTGAATGGATGAAATATGCAAGGAAGTTGAAGATAATTTAAACGATGGAAAAACAGACATAGCATACAAGATAGTTGCCACATATACTCGAGACCCTAAAACCAAAAGCACAGCAATAAGAGATAAAGATGGAAAACTACTGATTAGAAATAGAGACATAGGAATAAGATGGAAAGAGGACCTCTATGAGGACAACCAAATAAGTGAGGAAGCCTTGGAGGCCAAACATGAAGTAAAAGGATTGTTTGGGGCCAGACCTATTAGAATATAGAAGAACTCTAAATGAGATCCCCAATGGTAAAGCAGGAGACAAAACAAGAAAAGAAATGTTTAATATCATAAAAGCAGTCTATGAAGAAAGAAAAGATGTGGATGACTTTTTTCAAAGCCGGACAGTGACATTGCAAAAAAAGAGGAAATGCGACTGAGTGTAAAAACTACCAAACCATCAGTCTGCTTAGCCATGCATCCAAATAAGTTTGGACATAATAAAACACTGAATTACTTAAACAGAGGTTTTAAGCAAAGATCAGTTTGGTTTTCGAAATATAAGAGGAACACGAAAAGCCATCTTAACGCTATGCACAATTGTAGATCAAAGAATAATCATAAATAAAACCAGACACACAGCTTTTACTGATCTAGAAAAAGCATTTGACAATGTTCTCTGGGAGAATCTTTTTAGTCATGAAGAAGGCCCAGTTTTATTGGAGAAATTGGCGAGCCATCAAAAAATTATATGAAAATCAAACGACAAAAATTGAATTTCAAAATAATGAAGTAATAGTGAGATAAGAAAAGAGTTAGGCAGGAGTGTGCATTATCACCATTACTATTTAGCTTTTACATGGAGGACACTAGAGAAAGTGAAGTTTAAAACCAAAGGAATAAACATAGGAGTACAGGTGCAATTCATATGTTTTGCAGATGATATAGCAGCGCTAGTGGTAAATGAAGAAGAGTTGAAAACACAAAAGAAGTAATGGAAGAAGCTTTCTTAGAATACGGGTTCAAAATTAACACAAAAAAGAACAAAAATAATGGTTGCCGGAAAAAGTCAAAGAAAAACAGATGAAATAGATAACAAGTATATCTTGGATGCAACATGCAAGAGGGTGGCAAAAGCCATTTAGAAATAAAAAGAATTGCAATAGTGAAAGAAGCACTTAGGAAAAAAATCATTTATTGCAAGCAAGATAAACAAAGAAAAGAGGAAGAGATTCGTGAAATCCTATATATGGCGTGTACTGCTGTATGGATGTGAAACATAGTCAATAACAGCAACAGACTGGAGGAGAATAGAACCATTTGAGGTGTTTTGCTGGAGAACATTGATGAAACTCAATTGGAGAGACAAAAAGACAAATGTCCTCTGAGTAGTTGAGGAACAAAGAACAATCAAGAAAACCATAATAAAGAAGATGGTTCCTAGGGCATCTCTGGAGACAGTGATTTGATAGTAAACATACTAAAAGGGCAGCTTGAAGGGAAAAGAAGCAGAGGACAACCATGAATCGCACTACTTGATGATGTGCTCAGACTCTCAAGAATGAACTACAGGGAAGTAAAACCAGAAGCCCAAATTCTGGTTGAGTGGAGAAAAAAGATCTCTATGGTGACAAGGCTTGGCCCTTCGAATGATGATGATGACTCATCTCCAGTCCAAAGGGAATTTGCATGAATGTGATTCTTCATAGTTATGGCAGCAGGTTTGCTGACCTTTTCTGCTGCCTCTCTCAATATAATCAGAAATCCCATCATCCCCTGGTGCCTTATTTATGTCTAGTTGCTACTTGTTTTACACTTTCTCTCAGTCATCATAAAATCATGTTTTCCTGTAATTTGATATACTTCTGGCATCTTCATACCCAAAAAATAAAAATTCCTCATGTGTGAATGTAGATGCAAAATACTTGTTCAGCCTGTGAGCAACCTGGGCAGGATCATCAGTTATAATATTTATAACTAACACATCAATGTGATTCATCCTTTTCAGGTTTTACATAAGTAAATTCTGCTACTTTACTTCATATTCTTTGCCAGAGACTTCTTGTAATCTGCCTTAGCCTGCCTGACCCACTTTGATTTGATTGCAGACTACCCTCTACCTAACATAAGTTTCTGTATCTCGTGATAATTTATTAGCATCCTATACATTTATCTCCTCATGAGGTCATCTGATGTCCATTTATGTTTAAATGTTGAACAATGTCTCTTAATTGGGATGAAAAACTGAATTTTCAATCGGTCCCACTGAATAGAATTCAAAAATTGTCTGACCATCGTGGACACCTTTAGAAAAGCAAAACCCTTCCCTTTGACCTTGACAGTACTGAAGTAAATCTCCCATCAGTTGATCACTATCACATAGTGGTACTTTTATCTGACAGTTTAATGCATAAAGAGTCACTGCTGTTAATCAGATCAAGTATTGCCTTCTCTTGTTGCCTCTCTAACATGCTGGTGTAGAAAATGGTTGTTTGAAAAATCCAGAAAAGTCTTTCTGCCGTGCAAGTACAAACCCACAAGTTCAGTCAATATTCAGAAAATTAAAATCCCTCAATTTAAGATATTCTGATTTACTGATCCCTTCTTTGCGTTTATAGTTGTCTATTATACTCATCACAGTTGTTAGGCTTATTAGCATTAGCAAAGGCATGTGATGCAAGAAAGCAAGCTTATATAGCATCAGCCAAAAAAAAACCCTTATTTTGCCCATCCACTTGCTCCAAATGTTTGTCAAGTTCTGCTTTGAATCTATTTAAGCTATCAACTTCTACAACAGATGGAAGTTTGTTCCAGCAATCAATCACCCGCTGGCTAAAGGCAAACTTCTGCACGTCTGTCCTACAACCGTCTTTCCTCAATTTGAATTTATGCCCTCTCAGGCGATTATTCTGAGCAAGAGGAAGAATCCCATCAACATTGAGCATGCTCAAACACACATCTACTCACATTCTTATTTTCTCAGTGCTTATGTCACACCAAATTGACATAACATTGCACTGACCACACCTGTCAGCTGGTTGCACTGCTATAGAATCTACATGCTTCTAAACCCCAAGCATAACTCCATTTTGCCCTTCCTATCCTGTACACATTGTACTGCCCATACTTAAATTCCACATTCCTTATGTCTGCATTTGATGAAATAACCAGATTTGTTTCACTTTAAATTTGTTTACTACGCTTTTACTTATTCATTATTTTTACATTTACATTCAATATGCCTACACTTGTTTTTGCTCCTTAGTAACTCTGACACATACCCATGTATTTACTTGTCCCATGACACAACTTGGTTTTGGGCCTGCCACATGTCCGAATGGGATCACTTTTATGTTTTTTTTATGACTGCAATCAGTGAAATTCATAAAAAAAACTTAGTTTTATTTTGTGGTTATATAACTGATGTAGAAAAAAATGTAATTGAGGTTTTTGACAATTTTGATGTGTAATTATTTTTAAATATTATATTTGCCTAAAAATTTATTCCTGTGGAATTTTTTGATGCTTGTGTGTATATTTGTCTTTTGCATTGCATATCCAAATGTTAACTGAGTCTTCATCACTAAACAATGTTAAACTTTTTTTTGGTACTATTTCATACCACGATTCATTTGCAGACTTGGAGGATGATATCCACACAGATGACAATCATGAAGGTGAACATGATCTCCACAGTGTTCATTCCACTGACTCTGAATCAGAAGTCCGTTGTGTGGAAGATGAACCAGATAAAGGGCCACTGGAAACCCCTTATGTTGAAGATGAAGCAGAAGAATTTGGAATTGTAAGTATCTGTGTTAGAGAAATGGACATATTTTTTATCTGTGTACTTATCCAGTATTTTTACATTTCAAATAGGGATTTTTTTTTTTTTTTTTTTGTTATCATATTCTTCTTTCTGAAATACAAAATGCTATTGGAATTAACCAGTTCTGATGATTGTTTTTATAAACAAATTACTGCAATTGTTCTAACAATGCTATTCTTGAACTTTATAGCCTGCTCTGTCTTGGAGTAGTAGCTTATGTTTATATTGACTTAGTGTAACGTTAAGTTACACTGTTGTTTACTCTAATGTGCATTGCAGTATGTAATTGAGAATAAGTAAATTCAAATTCCCTATCAAGCTTTTTAGGCACTTTAGCTTATATGCATAAAGTGCCTGTTGTCTTCTCCACATCTGCATGCATGTAACAGCTCTGCTCCTAGTGGATGCGTTTTCATAACATTTTTATGTTTGGTAGAAAGATATGCCGAGATATCTCAAATATCATTAAAATCAGATGAATACAAACCCAGAAATTATTATTATTATTATTTTTTTTTTTTTTGTGCATCCATCCACATGTAATTAGCTTGACTTACAGTGAATTAGAAAAATTTGTCAAGTCTCCTCAATTTAATTGAACTTGGACCAGTAGAAATTTGTCAATTAACATTTCTTTGTCTATTTGTCTGTCTGCATGTAATTCAAATGAACTTCAATTTCTGAATGACAACTAAAAAACCAGAGAAATCTATCCCACAGGTTATAAACTAATAAATATTGGTTTAATGTAACTTATTCCATTGGTATTGGGCCCAAGTGAATGTTAAGCTGGCATGCATCTGTGAGTAAAACAATCGAGGAACTATTCCAATAAGATAGGAAGAAAATGAACAGCTGAGCAGAACATCTTGCTGGAGAATTCTAGGTATAAATGTTGGTTATTAGAAGAAATGAGCTTACCAAGGCCATTGATTTCATTGTCTCCTCTCCTTGATTTCATTGAATTTCAAGTTTGACACACACACACACACACACACACACACACACACACACACACACACACACACACACACGGTGTCTCAAAAATACACAGCATGACTTCAGGAATGAGTTCCTCATATGTAGACAATAAAAATATTTTATATCAACATAGTTCCGTAAATGCTTGATTCTTGAGTTATTAACAGGAATGTCTTATCTCCTGCAGGTAATTAGTGGTAATATGGTGGTTTTCCATTCCGACCATGTACTCAAATCAGGAGCAAGCAGATATGCACTTTATGTACGGGTTGGCGGATGGCAATGCTCTAGAGGCTCATCATTTGTACCACAAAAGGTTCCCAGAATGAAGATGACCAGGCAGGAAAACGTTTGAAGGTATCCATCACTGCCTTTGTGAAAATGGGACCTTTACACCTCATGCTTCTGACAGAGGACGACCAAGATCTAAGACTCCTGGTGCCTGTTAGTCCCCTATACAGACTACAGGCAGCTAATACACGATAAATTACTGTCCCAATGGCAACAATCCTGGCATGAGCAAGTCACAAACAAGCTCTATCAGATAAAGCCTGTAATCCGACATTGGCAGTCTAGTCTGCGCAGAAATCGCAGAGAGGAAGTTGTTTTAGCTCGCCTCCGCATAGGACACAGTCATCTTACACATGCCTTTTTGCTGAGGGCAGATGACTGTCCTATGTGTGAGAACTGTGACACCTATTTAAGTGTACGGCACATTTTAACTGAGTGTCCTCGTTTTATACACGAACGTGAATTCTATTTTACCGCTTTTAGTCATCTGGCTGAGCCTTATACACTCAGTCAGATTTTATCCGACAATGACAATGTGTCTGCTGTTTTTAACTTTTTAAAATCAGTAAACCTTTTTTCTCGTATTTAAAATTGATTTGTCATTCCTTTGTTCATGTTTTGTACTATTACTCCTTTTATAGCTCGACATGGTGGCCTAACTCCTTAGGTCACCGAAGATCTTAACTTTTTATTTATGACCGGTATTTGGCGCATTATAGCCTCAGTTGCTGATGCGCCAATAAAACCCAAACCAAACCAAACTAAGACTCCTGAAGTAGAGGGGTGGACCAACTGCCTGGCCTCCACGCTCAGCTGATTTAAACCCACTAGATTTCTTCTTGTGGGGCTATTTAAAGTCATTGGTGTATTTGACTTTGGTAGCTGATGTGGAAACTCTTTCCCAATCGAATTGTGGCAGGTTGTGAGACAATACAAAACATGCCAGGAATTTGACATCGTCTTCGCTAGTCCATGTGAGGCCTGTATTCAGGCAGAAGGTGGACATTGTGAACAGTTGTGTCATAGACAGACCTTAAACTCGGAAACCAGGCATTTCCGGAACTATGTTGATATAAAACATTTTTATTGTCTACATATGAGGAACTCATTCCTAAAGTTATGCCGTGTATTTTTGAGACACCCTGTGTGTGTAGACAAATAGGTTAGATGATTGTATTTTTATTAATTATATACACCAATGAGCCAAAACATGACTAGCGAGTCATGCAAATCAAAGCACCTGTCCTGATCCACGCAGGTGTGCGCGGATCAGAACATGATATAAAAAAACACCTGATACTGAGCTCCATTAATCAGTGTTACTCTTGTTCTTCAGATGGGAAAGGCAGTGGACTTAATAGAGTTTAACAAAGGCAAAATTGTAATGGCCAGACGACTGGGTCAGAGCATACCCGAAACAGCACGGCTGGTGGGATGCTCGTGGTAACAGAAGGGCGACTGTGGTGCAACAAGCCAGTAATCAGAAAGGCACTCAGAGTGGCCTATGCCACTCTGAGTGCCTATGCTAACCACGGTTCAGCGGCGACAATGCTTACAATGGGCACGTGAGCATCGAAACTGGACCTTGAGTCACATTTCCTGTTACACCATGTGGACGGCTGGGTACGTGTGCGTTGTTTACCTGGGAAAGTGATGCTGCCGGTGTAATGCTTTGGACGATGTTCTGCTGGGATACCCTGGGTCCAGTCATCCATGTGCTGGCCACTCTAACGTCTACCACGTACCTAAACATCATTGCTGACCAGGTACCCTTTCATGGCAATGGTCTACCCCTCTGGCGGTGCCGTCTTTCAGCAAAATAATGCACCATGCAACACCACCCGGATTGTTTGACTGGTTTGCGGAACATGAGGAAGACTTTCAGGTATTACCCTGGCCTCCAAATTCCCCAGACATCAATCCCATCGAGCATCTGTGGTTTGTGTTGGAACAGCAACTCTGATCTGCGGCATCTCAACCACAGACCTTACAGGAGTTAAAGGATCTGCTAGTTACGTGTTGGTACCAGATATCACACAACACATTTAGAAATCTTGTAGCGTCCATGCCTCGCTGGGTACGAGCTGTTTTGGCTGCATATGAAGAACCAGCATCATATTTTAGAGGTGGTCATAATGTTTTGACCCATGTGTGTGTACACAGATTTGACTGATGGACTTTTTCCTTTTGTTAGGACATGATTCTCCAAAGAATCATGGCCTAACGAAATGTACAACTTGTGCAGTGTTTACCAATCTTCTGAAACTAGATGTGATACAGCCAAGGTGTCATCTTTGTATGTGTTCAGTGCTGAAAGTGTGAAGAATTAAGCGTTTTCTCAGCATTTTTTGGGCATTCATGAGAATGTGAAGATTAGGGTAGATGCTCTGAAAGGTATTAAAATGGTGGGTCCATCAAGCTTAGCTGCCCAACTCAACACCAGCGCTCACACTTGTGCATCAGGCAGCACAAGAGGTGGTTATTGTCAGGGAAATGGCAAATATATTGTGCAAGATAGAGTACGGCCAGGGGCAAAAGTAGTAGTAGTAGTGGCATGTGATGCAAAAAAGCAAGTGTATGAGCTTATGCAGCATCAGCCAAAAATCACACCATTCCCTCCAAATGCCTGCCCATTTCCTCCCTTAAATTTATTCAACCTCTCAACTTCCACAATGACAGATGGAAGTTTGTTCCAGCAATTAACCACCCACTGGCTAAAGGCAAATTTCCGCACATCTATTCTACCTCTGCCTTTTCTTAATTTGAATTTATGGCCCCTTAGGTTCGTAATCTGAACAAGTGGAAGGATCCCATCAGAATTCAGCGTTCTCAACCCATTCAAGGCCTTATACACCTCAATCAGATCACCGCGCAGGTGCCTAGTCTCCAGCCACAGCAATTTGCAGAACTTAAGCCTCTCTTGGTAAGAGGATCCTTTCATTCCCCTCACCAATCTTGTTGCCCTTCTCTGTACACGCTCAAGCAAATCGACATCCTTCCTAAAATGAGGCCTCCAGACCTGTACCAGTTCTCAAGGCGTGGCCTGACCATTGCCTTATACAGAGGGACAATCACCTCCTTTTTCGTTCTCGCAAAATTCCTATATATCATTGACAAAACCCCATGACCTGTCCTGGCAGCCTGTCTACATTGCTCAGAAAAGTTCATATCTGACTGCACAATTACTCCCAGGTCTTTTTCATTTTCTACCACTCTAAGTGTAGTACCACACAGTTGATACGTTTCTCTGGGGTTACTTCTACCCATATGCAGTACTTTGCATTTGTCAAGGTTAAACTTCAGTTGCCGCTTCTTAGCCCATCTGCCCAAATTATCTAGATCCTGTTGCAGTAGCACACTGCCATTACTGTCATTAACAACCCTGCCAACCTTTGTATCATCTGCAAACTTCGGCACTAAGCCTGATATACCTTCATCAATATCATTGATAAATATACAAAACAACAGTGGACTCAACACTGAACCCTGTGATACTCTACTAATAACATTAGTCCACGAAGAGCAGCACCCATTGATTACCATCCTCTGTCTTCTCCCACTCAACCATCCTTTTATCCATTGTAGCAACTTACCCTTAATACCATTCTGCTCCAATTTGTACAATAGTCTTCCATGTGCAACAGTGTCAAAAGTTTTCCTGAAATCCAAATATATGATATCAAAATTATTTTTTGCATCCACATCATAATAACCAATCAAATTTGTCAGACAATACTTTCCCTTAACAAACCCATGCTGTGTCTGAATTATTGCTGCAGTCTTGTCTAGATGATCCTGCAATGCATCTTTAACCAGTGACTCCATTATTTTACCCGGAACAGAAGTTAAACTAACTGGTCTGTAATTACTCGTGTCACCCTTCGATCCCCCTTTGTGAACTGAGGATACATTTGCACATCTCCAGTCAGTGGGAACCTCCCCTGAGTCCAAGGATGCTTTCATAATTATGGCTAAGGGTTGGTTTAGTTGCTTTGCCGCCTCCTTTAATATAACTGGATAGATCCCATTAACCTCAGGTGCTTTTCTTATGTTTAACTTCAACAATTTCTCCTCCACTTTGCTCTCAGTTATTACAAAATCATTAAGTACCCTGCTACAATTTGATAACCTTCTGCCATTTTCAAACCTTAATAATTCCTCATGTGTGAATGTAGATGCAAAAATAGCCATTCAGTTTGTTTGCTATCTGAGCAGGATCATCAACTGTTTTTCTTAGCATCTTTTGCCAAGGATTTCTCGTAATCTACCTTCGCCTGCCTAACCTCCTTTGTAACCTGATTACAGACTAGCTTATATCTGCCATAGGTTTCTGAGTCGCTTGATAATTTATATGCATCCCATGCATTTTTCTTCTCTGTTAAGAGTCTCATTAGTTCATTTGATAACCATTTAGGCCTAAACCTTGAACAATATTTCTTAATAGGTATGAAACTTTTAGTAGCATCCACGATTAATTCCTTGAATGCTTCCCACTTAGAATTTACTGTTGGTAACATCGTCAGTGATCCCACTGTACAGAATTTAAAAACTGTCTGAGACCACTGTACTCACCTTTACGGAAGCAAAAACACTTTCCTTAACCCCTGATGATAATTAAATTTTTAAGTAAATCCCACATCAGTACACTGTTATCACTGCCACCTAGTGGTTCCTTTATCTGTAAATTCTTAATACACGAATGATCACTGCTGATAACCAGATCAAGAGTATTACTTTCTCTGGTTGCCTCTCGAACATGCTGCTGCAGAAAACAATCATCCAATAAATCCACAATAGTCTGACTAGTATGTGAGTGACCAACCCACAAGTTTCAATCAATATCTGGGAAGTTAAAATCCACCATTATAAGACATTCCGATTTACTAGCCCACTATTTCTCTGTTCAATTGTTCATTGTACTCATTAGAGTCATTAGGCCTATAACACACTCCTACTCTTATTTTTGCTTTTGCAGTGCTTATGTCACACCAAACTGACTCAACAGTGCACTGTTCATCTATATCAACTGGGTGCACTTCTTTTGATTTTATGTTTTTCTTAATTAACAGCATAACACATCCTTCCTTCCTAACCTGTCTATCCTTTCTGTAAACATTATACTCTCCAAATTCCAGTTCTGCATTCCTTATATCTGGGTGACACCACGTCTCTGATATCCCAACAATATCCACCTTTGATGTCTTGACCAACACTTCAAATTCATTAAATTTATTTACTATACTTCTAGCATTGGTATACATGTAAGCATTCCTATTCCTAGTTACCCTAACACATCCCATATACCCACTTATTTCACGATGACTACCATCCGTCCCTGAAACCCCCAATACCCCTTGCTCCAGGTCGCTACTTATTCTGATAGAAATTGTGCAAGAATCACCTTCACCTCCGTCTGCGGCTACTGTTAAACTATTAGTCCTTGTATCCCCCCAAGCTAGCAGTTTTCCGACCCCCCCCCAACACTGCCTCGATAGCATCAGCAAATATTCTTGCACCCTTTCTATTTAAGTGTATCCCATCCCTGTAGAAGCAGTGTGTTCTGTTAAGAAGTACAGACCAGGCTGAAAAATATTCAACCCCTTGAGCCTTGCACAATCTTTCCAGGGCCGAATTGATCGACAAGACTCTCATCATATACTCCTTCCTATCGTGTCTGGGCAGAATTGCAGACACTTTCAAATTCAACCCTAATTTACGGCTTTTGTTCAACAGTGACCTGTACTTGTTAAGTAATTTTGCCGTCTCCTACTCTTAATATCGTTTGTGCCAACGTGTACAACTATATCACATTTTGTGCCTTTAAAAGATGATATCCGCTCTACAATGTCATCAACCTTTGCCCCTGGCAGACATACTCTGGTCCTGTTCCACCTATCCTTTTTACAAAGCATCTTCCCCGTTTCCCTGACAATAGTTACCAACAACTACTAGTTCCTGTGGGACCAGCACATTCTGCCTTGGGGGTTGCCAATGTGTTGCGCGATGACCAACTGCAAGCTCTGGTGTTGATGTGGGCAGCTGAGAGCTTGATGGGCCCCTCAATTTAGATCTTTCGAGGGCATCCACCCTGTCCTTCAAGCTCTCATATAGGCCCATAACAACGCTGAGTTGTCGCCTGATTTCCTTACACTCTTACATCGTGTGCGCACACACACACACACACACACACACACACACACACACACACACACACACACACACACAAAGATATCCCCCATGGCAATATTGCGTTCTGTTCCAGAGAGTTCGACAAACATTTCACAAGTTGCACATTTTTTTTTTTTTTTTTAGGCTGTGATGCGTTGGAGAATCCCAAAACAGTTCTCCACCGAGTCACAGCACTCCAACTTTGTGCCCGTTGCTTTGCTGCTCTAGTCTGGGCAGGATATTTTAAATTAACATGATCAATAAATTTAATTAATTAATTGTCAATACTACGCTATCTAATAGAATCCTAAATGCAGTGATGCGTATTATGCTATATAATTATACGTTAGAGCTACCTAGTTGACACAATTAAAAATTTGAATTCCCTACCACTCTATACAAAAACAATGGATGCAAGATTCGAACGAAATAACAGTTTTACATATATTAAGTAGTAATCTACAAAAACTCTTTATCTAAATTAAAAATAAAAATAACCAGCGTATCTATAAGACTACGTATAAAGTACAATATAAAATAACAATTAGGTAAATAAAAAGGCAAACACTTATCGCTTTTTCGGAACCTGTAATTTTTAAAGTGAGTCAGCGCCCTCTCGATGTAGAGCAGATATCATCTTTTGAGGGCACAAAAGCTAATATTGTTTTACGCTTTGACAGTAATGATATTAAGGATAGATCAAAGGACTTATTTAAAAAGTATAGGGCAGTGTTGGGAAAAAGTTGCGAGTTAGGATTAAATTTGAAAGTGTTTTCAATTCTGCCCAGACACAATAGGTGAGAATACATGTTGAAAGCTTCTCCATGTGCCATCTGCTAACAGAGTTGGCAACCATCAGCAAATGTCTCTGATGTATCTGTACAACTGCTGAGATTTCACTCCCGTCCAATTTTTGATATATGCACATTCTCCCAGGTTTTCTTCTTCTGCCCTCATTAATTAGCCTTGTAATTGCATATTTGTGTCTCCATGTCAGGTGTCCAAGATATGCCATATTTCTTTTCTTTACATTCTTCAGCAATTTGATCAAATGTTGAGAGCCCTGTGAATTCATTTGGCCCTGGAGAGAATTTACAAGGCTCATGGGATAGAATTTTCTCGGCATGGTCTGTGCTTGTTAACAGGAGAGACCTGTTTTTACAAGGATGAGATACTCTTAAGTAGAAGAATGCAAGAATATTTGCTGATGCTGTCGAGGCAATGATAGGTGTGCCAGAAAACTGCTAGCTTTGGGGGTACACAGACTAATAGATTCACCAGAGCTGCAGTAAGAGATGGTGATTCTTGTAATGCATTCTATTGGAAAATGCAGCAGCCTGGAAAGCTAGGTCTCAGAGATTTCAGTCCCAGCTGTGGGTCATCAAGGAACAAGTGAACACATCGGCTGTGTAAGTGTAACTAAGAGTAAGAACATGTGCATGTACACTAATGCCAGGTGCATTGTAAATAAGCTTTATGAATTTGGAGTACAGATTAAGTCATAAAATGCAGACATTGTAAGGGATAGCAGAGACATGGTGTCATTCAAACATAAATGATGCTGAATTTTAATGCGAGAAGTGCAATGTATACATGAAGGACAGACAGGAGAGAAGTGGGTAGATAGGTTATAATCTTTTTTTTTTTATATAAAAAACTGCAAACACGAGAGTAGTAGTAGTGGCATGTGATGCAAGAAAGCAAGTGTATGAGCTTATGCAGCATCAGCCAAAAAAAAAAAAAAAATTATGAAACGATTCCCTCTAAATGTTTCTCCAGTTCCTCCTTAAATTTATTTAACCTATCAACTTCCACGACAGATAGAAGTTTGTTCCAGCAATTAACCATCCGCTGGCTAAATGCAAATTTCTGCTCATCTTTTCTACATCTGTCTTTCCTCAATTTGAATTTATGTCCCCTTAGGTTCGTAATCTGAACAAATGGAAGAATCCCATCAGAATTCAGTGTGCTCAACCCATTCAAGGGCTAGCCGGGTGGGTAAAGTGCCTGCCTGGCAACCCAAAGGTCGCGGGTTCGAATCCCGCTTAGGGCTTGGATCAAAGTACTGCAAAAACCTTGGGAGGTGCATTATGGCCACAGAAGCCGATGCGCCAACAACTACAAAAAAAAAAAAAAAAAAAACCATTCAAGGCCTTATACACCTCAATCAGATCACCTCGCAGGTGCCTAGTCTCGAGCTGCTGCAATTTGCAAAACTTAAGCCTCTCTTGGTAAGAGGATCCCTTCACCAATCTTGTTGCCCTTCTCTGTACACTCTCAAGCAAATCTGTCCTTCCTAAAATGAGGCCTCCAGACCTGTACGCAATACTCAAAGCGTGACCTGACCATTGCATTATACAGAGGGACAATCACCTCCTTTTCACACCTGTTAGATTCAAAATTCCTGTATATTATTGACAAAACACCATGACCTGCCCTGGCAGCCTGTCAGCATTGCTCAGAAAAATTCATATCTGACTGCACAATTACTCCCAGGTCTTTTTCATTTTCTACCACCTTAAGTGTAGTACCACACAGTTGGTACGTTTCTCTGGGGTTACTTCTACCCATATACCCATATGCAGTACTTTGCATTTGTCAAGGTTAAACTTCAGTTGCCATTTCTCAGCCCATCTGCCCAAATTTTCTAGATCCTGTTGCAGTAGCACACCGCCATTACTATCATTAACAACCCTGCCAACCTTTGTATCATCTGCAAACTTCAACACTAAGCCTGATATACCTTCATCAGTATCATTGATTAATATACAAAACAACAGTGGACCCAACACCGAACCCTGTGGGACTCCACTAATAACATTAGTCCACGAAGAGCAGCATCCATTGATTACCACCATCTGTCGTCTCCCACTCAACCATCCCTTTATACATTGTAGCAACTTACCCTTAATGCCATACCTCTCCAATTTGTACAGCAGTCTTCGGTGTGTAACAGTATCAAAAGCTTTCCTGAAATCCAAGTATATGATATCAAAATTATATTTTTTCATCCAGTTCCTTTGTAACCATATCATAATACCCAATCAAATTTGTCAGACAAGCAATAATTCAGACACTGCTGTCTGAATTATTGCTGCAGTCTTGTCTAGATGATCCTGCAATGTGTGTTTAACTAGTAACTCCATTATTTTACCCTTAACAGAAGTTAAACTAACTGGTCTGTAATTACTCTTGTCACCCTTCGATCCCCCTTTGTAAATTGAGATTACATTTGCACATTTCCAGTCCGTGGGACCTTCTCTGAATCCAAGGATGCTCTCATAATTATGGCAAAGGGTTGGCTTACTTCCTTTGCTGCCTCCTTTAATATAACTGGACAGATCCCATCCACCCCATGTGCATTTCTTATGTTTAACTTCAACAATTTCTCCTCCACTTTGTTCTCAGTTATTACAAAATCATTAACCATCCTGCTACAATTTGATAACTTTCTGGCATTTTCAAACCTTAACTCCTCATGTGTGAATGTAGATGCAAAGTACTCATTCAGTTTGTTTGCTATCTGAGCAGGATCATCAACAGTCGAACCATCGATATCAAGTGGACTAATCAGATTCATCCCCTTCCTTTTAGAGGTATTACAACCTATAGTACTTTATACCATGCAGGGGTTTCAGGTTGAGAAGACAAAAGAAGGTATTTGTTGATATTAGACTTGAACTTCTGTCGACTGTAATTTTCAGGAAATACGTATGAAGGAAGGGTGTTCCAGAAAATGGCAGTTGAATGAATAAAGAAGGAAGATGAAAAGTTGGTTCTGTGAGTTTGAAGTTGGACAGTAAATGGATGTTGGCTGGTGGCAGCACTTGTTCAGACTGTTTTGAAAGAGAGAACAAGGAATTATAGAAGGCAATTCAGAAGAACATGTCCAGTGGACGTATCTGTAGAAAAGGCATGCAGCAGAAACAAAACATCTATGAGACAGCGAGTGGAGAGACTGTTAGAGAGTGTTTCCACACCGCCCCAGATGTGGAAACAATATTCCATATTAGGGTGGATTTGTGATTTATACAGAGTGAACAGCAATTTTAAAGAAAAGTAATGCCGAAAGCAATAGAGAAAACCAATTTTTTTTAGATGCAGAAGCAGCAATATTTGTAATGTGATTGTGCCAAAAGAGATTAGAAGTCAGGGTAATCTCCAAAAGAGAGATATAATCTTGCCTAGAAATTGGAGTGCCACCAAAGATAAGAATAGGAGCAGAAGAATCCTTTTTGCAAGGTATAAGACAGGACTCAATTTTAGAAGGATTGAAATCCACTAAGTTGTCTTTGCACCACTGGAGATTAGCATTTAAGGAATTGGTAGTGGATATTCAAGAAGTTAAAGCTGATTGAGCAGGGTGAGGTTTCTCAAACTGGAAAGTGGAATGCAATGTGCTATCATCAGCAAAACTATGGATAAGATTTCTGGTCAATGGATTGTCATTAATATACAAGAGGAAAAGAACTGAACCCTGGACACCAGCATTAGTAGAGAAGTTAGAAGACAGAGCCATCTACCATTACCCTCAGTGAGCGGTCAGAGAGAACTGGAAAACCAATTACAAAAAACAGTTGGCAAAACATAAGATGGAAGCTTGTTTAGAAAACCTTTATGCCATACATGATTGAAAGCCTTTGAGATGTCAAAAGCAACTGCTTGTGTTTCACCGAACTTTTCCATCGAATTTATCCATAAAAAATGGTAACAAAAGCCAGAATATCATCAGTGGATTGACACTGACGGAATCCATTGGATGGGAGGGATTTGTCACCCTTTTTAGGAACTGGCTGGATATGAGCAAATTTCCAAGCAGAAGGAAAAACACCTTTGGAATAAGAAAGTGAAAAGAGGCAGCAAAGAACAGGACTAAGTTCAGTAGCACAGGTTTTGATAACAAGTGGAGAAATACCATCAGGAACTGGAGCTTTCTCAGCATCAAGATTTGTCAAAATTCTTCTGACATCCTTTTGACAGAAGACTACAGGAGGCATTGAATGCAGCATGTTAGGAATGGTGGGAGATGTTTTACCAAGATCATTGATACATGAGTTGGAAGAAAAATGGGATGCTAGCAGGTCAGCTTTATCCTTGGCTGAAATGACAACAGAACCATCTGGTTTTGACAGAGGTGGGAGCAGAGATGGGCAAAAGTTGCGGCCAATAGTTTTGGCAAGAGACCGGAATGCTCGGCTACCATTCGGGCAAGAAGCAAGTTTTCTACTCTTAGTCTGTTCAAAATCTAGTTTGGACTGATTAATAACTGCTTTACAATTGTTGCGAGCTTTAGTGTAGGCAGAAAATGAAACTGAAGAATTGGAAACAAGCCAATTACGATATGCAATGTTCTTCTCTAGAACAGCCTTAGCACATTTATTGGAAAACCAAGGTTTAGATAAAGGATGAGATTTTAAAGTGGAGTATGGAATAAAGGATTCCATTCCTACAAGAATTTCATCTGACATGATCCGAGCAAAAGTTGACATCTGAAGTTTTGAAACAGTAATCTGACCAAAGAAAAGAAATCTCGCAGGTCATCCCATTTTGCAAGACGAGATTGGGAATAATCATGAGATAAAGGCTCCATTGGAGAAAAGACCATTCACTTCGACTGTGTACTTAGAAGGGTTGTTTGTGAGAAAAAGATCAAGCGAGTTGGCTGTATAGTTAGGATTGTCCGATATTCTGGTAGGTAAATGAACAATTTGGTGAGGTCATTAGTAATTACAAACAAAACCCTTAGCATCTCGAACAGCTGGAGTTGTGAACATTAAAATCACCAAGGAAAATTACCCCACTGTTAGGAAAGTTGGACTGGAGAAAGTCAAATTGCAAAGAGAGGAAGGCAGAGTTCCAAGTGATTAGCAGAGTTGAGAGAATGGTAGAGACAACAGATGAATTTGACAGAATGAGGTAGAGAGATTAAGCCAGAGAAGATCGAAAAGAGGAGCTTCCAAATTGCCAAGTCTCTAACAGGGAATATCAGAGCGGACGTATGCACAAGTACCACCTTTGAGGCGAAAGGAATCGTACAGCAAATAATTCGAGCAACTGAGATGAGCAGTAGTTGAATCAACCGATATCTGAGATTCTGTCAGAAAAATTACATGGGGTTTAGTATACTGTAAGTGGAAATCGACGTTGTTGAGATTAGAACTGAGACCACGTAGATTTGTGAAATGAACTAGGAAATGTTTGGGAGGTTTAGATCTTTTCTTGGATAAGTTTGCTCTATTAGTTTGACAATTCATGGTGTTATTCAATAGTAAGAAAAGGGGGTGGGGTATCATGCTGTATGAAGTAATGAAATTTTTGGATATGGCGTATACGTGGTAGGAATATACCGATGTACTTGAAAATGCTCCACCACGTACAGACTACTCGGACTCACTCCGGTCACTATCTGGCATGGTAGAGGTAGCAAGATTATACACTGATCCAGAAGCCTTCTAGAGTACACTGGATCACCAATAGATTCAATCCAGTGTACTAACTAGCAGCCGGCCTGCGAACACCATTTTAGGGCTGTTCTCTCCCCCCCCCCCCAAATGTAAAGAAGTTTTGATCTCACCATGGTGTTCATCATAACCTCAAAAGACATCAATCATACTGCATGATGGAAGAGATGGGGAAGGGTTGACTGGAACTCAGCTCAGGAGACTAAACATGGGTTCCACCACTTCAAGCCTCCAATAAGCTAAGTGGTGGTATTGCACCGGTTTATCAGAGTCATATACCACCTAGTATTGCTTGGTAACACAGAGGGGCGGCATTCCTCCATGTGGTGTGGCCATCACACATCGACCCCTGTTTACGTTGGTTCACACCTGGGTGGTCACCCACAGTGTGCTTGCACATTGGGGTTATACCCAGGATTACTAACAGTCCCACCATCATGATGGTGCAAGCAGAGGATTTGGCTGTCCAAAGTTGGACTGAAATTGGGTTCACTTGACTTGAGCTTCACCTCAATATCAGTTCCATCAGTGTTTTAGACTCCCAGATAGTAAACACAGCTTGTCTGGCATATCTGAGAGAATGTCTGCAACAGCTTCAAATACCAAAAGCATATTAAATCCAAGGCAGTGTATCCAGTCGACATGGGTATTCAGTACAGTGTTGAGCCAGTTTGTTGGAAAACAAAATGGGAGAACCAGTGTGTTACAGGTCGAACGACTGGGATGAGTATTCCAAACAGCAATACAGAGAAATAATGGGCCAGTAAATCAGAATGTCTTATAATGTTGGATTTTAACTTTCCAGATGTTGACTGGAATCTTTGGCTTGGTCGCTCACACACTGACAAGACTTTTGTAGCTTTCTTGGATATTGTTTTCTGAAAGAAGCAATATGCATGATGTGGTTATCAGCAGTGATTCTATATACATTAAGAATCAGCAGGTAAAAGACCCACTAGGTGGTAGCAATCACAGTGTACTAATATCGAATTTAGTTAAAACCATAAGTACTGGCAAGGGTAAAGGGAAAAGATTTTGCTTTTGTAAGGGTGACTGCAGTGGTCTCAGACAGTTTTTAAATTCTATGCAATGGGACCAGTTGGTCATGTTACCTGCTGGTAACATGACCAGACATTGGTCATGACCAGTGTCTTATTTCTGGTGATGTCTACTAGAGAGCTCTAAGATTGTAACCTAAGGGAGATAGTTCGGCGAACGTCAACTGTGGAAGAGTTTCTTTAGCTGTTTTTTAATAGTTTCAAGGTGAAATAATACTTACCTTTTGTAATATTGCTATTTGGTTAAGTGTGTGTGGATTACCGCATTGGCAGAGCCAATTTGGCTGCCATGTAGTAACAATCGTCGTCGGAAGACATGTAATTTGGTGGGAAGAGTAATCAGGTTTTCCTGCTGATAGATCAAGAAAGTTACTGTATTTTTGGTGTTTCTGAGTTACTGGGTTCATCAATTATCTGGTTTAAAATATGGATAAGAAGAAAAATCCTAGAGGTGGGAGAGAAAGAGGAGAAGAGCCTGGCACTTTCTGCCCCCTCCCCTCGTGAGTTCCCAGGCTACACAGAGAGGTGGCTAAAAAGTCAACAGATCCAAAGCATAAAATTAAGAGTGTTAAAGCTGGTTCATCTTCAGTTCAAGGTGTAACTTTCAGTTCTAATCCAGGAGTTAGTGGTACAAGGAATGAGGATGATGTAGGTTCCATGACAGCTGCTGAGGTTCAGCATGGTGTTATGGATCACGGAATACAGATTGAAAAGATCAGAGAGGGTATACAGGATTTACAGTTAACATCAGAGCCAAAGATATCAGATGCTTCAGAGGCTCATTCAGAATTTCTTAATGTTGATGTTGACATTTTTTTGGGGGGATATTAGCATACGAAGCATAGGTACCAATGTCAGAGAAAGTGACATAATAGTCAACAATATATATGAGCAAAGATTCAGGTATGGGGATGTAAATACAATATATGAGTTGATTACAAAGTTAAAGAAGAATGTGGTTGATTACACCACGAACGAAGCCAATAAGGTTATAAAGACAGCATCAAATTTTATACTAGATAAATGGATTGACATGGAAATAATCACTACATCAGCCCAAGAGATCAGCCCAAGCTGTCAACAATTGGAGAACAACAGACAGTTTCTTATGCAGATAAATTGAAATCAGGTGTTGTAAAGGGGCATTTGGGTGCTCAAGTTGATTTTAGAGGATCATGAAGGTGTGTCAGATGGAAGTAATTGACATCAAACTAAAAACATTCTGCAAAAACAGGGCAATACTCTTATATTGCGAGCAGAAGACAATACTCAATTTACTTCTAGTCGAGAGGTGAAGGACGTTGTGGCTCAATCCCTGAAAAAAGGCTTTAAAGACATTAAAATTAGAAATTTAAAAATGATAAGAAATAAGGGAGTGTTGATTGAAACAGTTAAAAGGGAGGATTTGAATAAAATTATAAATTCTGAACATTTAGTATATAAAGGTTTAAAACTTGATAACATTAATCTTTCAGACCCTTCAATTTTAGTATATGATGTGGAAAAGGAAGAATTTTTTGACGACTTGTTTTATAAGAACTTTAAGGATTTTGGTTTTACTGAATTGGAAGTTAAAGAGGGTGTATTATTTAGATTTTGTACTGGATCTAAAGCCAGGTATAATAATTGGGTTATAAGTATGAATCCAAAATTATACAGGTGTATCTTAGCTTGTGATAGGTTATACATTGGGTTTGCCTCTTTTAAATTCAGAAAGTTTTAGAAAGGAATAGCGAAAGCTTAAAAAGCGGTACTCACCTTGAAATTAATCTGCGATGGTTTACTTAGGAAGCGTGGTTAATGTTTAAGTTGAATTGTTGAATTGAAAATTAAAAGGGAGGGAAGTAGATAAAAGTTGACTGAGTTAAATAGGCGCAAGGAAATAGAAGTGTACACATCCAATCCTTGGTTGTCATCGAAATAAAGAGAAGAAGGAATGATTAAAAACTATGTAAGTGAATCCGATGAAGCCAATAGTCTTTACGAGGACTTTCGTTAGTTAGAGAACGTCTTCAGTTGGCAATGTGTGGGGAGAGAACGCGCGTGATATTTTAAGAATAAAAAATTATACTCTCGTGATGCCTTTTTTGACATGTGGGAACTTTAATCTCGAGAGGTTCCAAATTGGGGAAAGATTGAAGGGGAGTTTAGAATTTAGAATTTTGAGGTTAGAGTGGTGCTTGTACCATTCAATAACTAGGGCTTCATATTGGAGTATTCTGTAACTGGATTTTAGTTTAATGATTGAAATGGCAGAGTCGATGAGCGGGTTGTGGTTGTGAGTCTGGGCATGAGTTGTAAGTTCTGTGACAGATTGGTTGGACATGAGACTATGAAAATGGTAGTATGCACGGGTATTGGATGTTTTTGATGAGCCAAATTTAGTAGTGGTACTTCCGATATAACATGTGTTGCAGTTTGGTTGACAATTGATGAGGTATATAATATTATTAAGGTCGTTTGTAGGATATTTGTATGAGTCTTTATAGGTGCTGAAGAAGGATCCTAATTTGTTGTAGGTGGAAAAAACAAGGGAGATATCAGTGTTGTTAAATAGGTGTCGGAACTGTCCTGCTAGTTCATTGTGGTAAGGGAGGACTATGCGGATGTTTGTTTTATTTTTGTCTTTGGTTGGGGTGTTAGATTTAATTTTATTTTTAGCGTTAAGGATTGTATTTAAAATAAGTTGGTGGGGGTAACCTCTGGATATAAATTTGTCGGTGATATACTGTATTTCATTGTGAAGGTCAGTGGGTAAGGAACTGTACTTTAGTGCATTGTGAATTTGGTTATATAAAACTGCCTTTTTAGTGTTTAGAGGGTGATGAGAAGCAAAATGTAAGTATTTACCGGTGTTTGTATTTTTCCTGAAAATTTTCGTATTTAATTTTGTGCCTGTTATATAGATAGTAAGATTAAGGAAATTAATCTGATTATTTTGTCCAATTTCAAGGGTGAATTTAAGTCTATCGTGTACAGAGTTAAGTTTTATGAAGAGGTTATCAATAATGGATCTGTTGCCTATTACAAGAATGTCGTCGGCATAGCGCATGTATAGTTTTAGTTCAGGGGGAAAGGGGTGTAGAATTTGGCTTTCAATGGCGGCTAGGTAGATTTCAGATAATGGGGCTGAAATCCCTAGTCCTATTGGTAAGCCAAATATTTGTTGAAAGATTTTTTTGTTGAATCTAAAAAATCTTGCTTCTAATAGAAGGGTGGTGAGTTCAAGGATATGGTCTATAGAAAGGGAGGTACGTTTTGTTAAGGTATCGTCTGTTTCTAAGAATTTGCGTAGGGCTTGTAAAGTAAATGGGATATGGACATTCGTGTAAAGAGAAGTAACGTCATAGGAAGCTAGGATGTCTGTATCGGATATTGTGATATTATTAATTTTTTGAAAAGCTTGATTGGTGTTATTGATCTTGAATGTGGAAAATTTAGTAAGGGGGGTTATGATTTTAACCAGGAAGGAGGATAAATTAGCGAAAGCTGAATTGCTGTATGATACAATTGGTCTTAAAGGGTGGTCAGCTTTGTGTAACTTGATAATCCCAAACATGTGGGGGAGGATGTTATTGCGAATTCCAATTTGCTGTAGTGTGGAAAGGTTGATTTCCTTATTTTGCCTGAGTTTCCTGAGAATTATATCGAGTTTATTTTTGAGTCTTGTGATGTTATGGTTATTAACATTTATGTATGTGTTTGGGTCTGCTAAGATGGATTCTAATTTTTCGGTGTAGATGTCTTTATCTATTATAACGATCGTATCACCTTTATCAGCTTTTTGAATAATAACGTTAGAATTTTTACTGAGTTTGTGTAAATCCATAAGCTGTTGTTTTTTTATATTAGAGCAGGAAGAAAGTTTGGTATTAATAATACTATTTGTTTGGTGCATTAGGCGCCATTTATCGGGATGATGTTCGAGTTTGGACTGGAGTTCAACGATGCAGTCTTTTATAGGGTAATGTTGATTTTTGATGGCAAAATTAAAGCCATATTCCAGGCCAGAAAGTTCAGCGGGTGTAAAGGATTTGGAAGAGAGGTTAACAGTGGTGATTTTTGCAGTCTATAAAAGACTGCATCGTTGAACTCCAGTCCAAACTCGAACATCATCCCGATAAATGGCGCCTAATGCACCAAACAAATAGTATTATTAATACCAAACTTTCTTCCTGCTCTAATATAAAAAAACAACAGCTTATGGATTTACACAAACTCAGTAAAAATTCTAACGTTATTATTCAAAAAGCTGATAAAGGTGATACGATCGTTATAATAGATAAAGACATCTACACCGAAAAATTAGAATCCATCTTAGCAGACCCAAACACATACATAAATGTTAATAACCATAACATCACAAGACTCAAAAATAAACTCGATATAATTCTCAGGAAACTCAGGCAAAATAAGGAAATCAACCTTTCCACACTACAGCAAATTGGAATTCGCAATAACATCCTCCCCCACATGTTTGGGATTATCAAGTTACACAAAGCTGACCACCCTTTAAGACCAATTGTATCATACAGCAATTCAGCTTTCGCTAATTTATCCTCCTTCCTGGTTAAAATCATAACCCCCCTTACTAAATTTTCCACATTCAAGATCAATAACACCAATCAAGCTTTTCAAAAAATTAATAATATCACAATATCCGATACAGACATCCTAGCTTCCTATGACGTTACTTCTCTTTACACGAATGTCCATATCCCATTTACTTTACAAGCCCTACGCAAATTCTTAGAAACAGACGATACCTTAACAAAACGTACCTCCCTTTCTATAGACCATATCCTTGAACTCACCACCCTTCTATTAGAAGCAAGATTTTTTAGATTCAACAAAAAAATCTTTCAACAAATATTTGGCTTACCAATAGGACTAGGGATTTCAGCCCCATTATCTGAAATCTACCTAGCCGCCATTGAAAGCCAAATTCTACACCCCTTTCCCCCTGAACTAAAACTATACATGCGCTATGCCGACGACATTCTTGTAATAGGCAACAGATCCATTATTGATAACCTCTTCATAAAACTTAACTCTGTACACGATAGACTTAAATTCACCCTTGAAATTGGACAAAATAATCAGATTAATTTCCTTAATCTTACTATCTATATAACAGGCACAAAATTAAATACGAAAATTTTCAGGAAAAATACAAACACCGGTAAATACTTACATTTTGCTTCTCATCACCCTCTAAACACTAAAAAGGCAGTTTTATATAACCAAATTCACAATGCACTAAAGTACAGTTCCTTACCCACTGACCTTCACAATGAAATACAGTATATCACCGACAAATTTATATCCAGAGGTTACCCCCACCAACTTATTTTAAATACAATCCTTAACGCTAAAAATAAAATTAAATCTAACACCCCAACCAAAGACAAAAATAAAACAAACATCCGCATAGTCCTCCCTTACCACAATGAACTAGCAGGACAGTTCCGACGCCTATTTAACAACACTGATATCTCCCTTGTTTTTTCCACCTACAACAAATTAGGATCCTTCTTCAGCACCTATAAAGACTCATACAAATATCCTACAAACGACCTTAATAATATTATATACCTCATCAATTGTCAACCAAACTGCAACACATGTTATATCGGAAGTACCACTACTAAATTTGGCTCATCAAAAACATCCAATACCCGTGCATACTACCATTTTCATAGTCTCATGTCCAACCAATCTGTCACAGAACTTACAACTCATGCCCAGACTCACAACCACAACCCGCTCATCGACTCTGCCATTTCAATCATTAAACTAAAATCCAGTTACAGAATACTCCAATATGAAGCCCTAGTTATTGAATGGTACAAGCACCACTCTAACCTCAAAATTCTAAATTCTAAACTCCCCTTCAATCTTTCCCCAATTTGGAACCTCTCGAGATTAAAGTTCCCACATGTCAAAAAAGGCATCACGAGAGTATAATTTTTTATTCTTAAAATATCACGCGCGTTCTCTCCCCACACATTGCCAACTGAAGACGTTCTCTAACTAACGAAAGTCCTCGTAAAGACTATTGGCTTCATCGGATTCACTTACATAGTTTTTAATCATTCCTTCTTCTCTTTATTTCGATGACAACCAAGGATTGGATGTGTACACTTCTATTTCCTTGCGCCTATTTAACTCAGTCAACTTTTATCTACTTCCCTCCCTTTTAATTTTCAATTCAACAATTCAACTTAAACATTAACCACGCTTCCTAAGTAAACCATCGCAGATTAATTTCAAGGTGAGTACCGCTTTTTAAGCTTTCGCTATTCCTTTCTAGTCCATTAACACGGTACTTGAAGATTTCTAAAAATTTCGTATTCAGAAAGTTTGTAATAATATCCAAATGCTTTAAATGTTTGGGATACGGGCATTCAGCTGGTAACTGTACACATAGGACTGTCTTGTGGGCATGGTGCCCAGGGGGGGGCCATAAATATAATGATTGTCAAGATAAGGATGGTACCCCAAAATGTGTTAATTGTAAAAGGAAGGGAAGGATTCATGATCATTCTATAAGAGATGTTAACTGCCCTGAATATATCCGGGCATTGGAAATTGCAAGTATGCAAATTAATTATGATGAATAATGCTAGTACGTATGATCATAGAGTAAATTATTTAAGAATTGTTCAACTGAATGGTCAAAAATCAAGAAATGTCATGGATGAAATTAAAGTTGGTATGATTGAAGGAGGTTATGATATTGTCTCTCCAAGAACCTTATGTAGGCACATTTGCAAACTCTTTTAAGGTTACTGGATTTCCAATAACTGCTCATGTTATACACACTACTGTAATTAAACCTAAAACTGCTATTGTAGTTTTTAATAAGAATTTTAATATCACTGTTATATCTAGTCTTTGCTCTGAACATACTACTTGTATACATGTTTCAACTAATGTGATATCATTCTATTTAGTATCTCTATACTGTCCACCTTCATTTAATATTGATATTTCAGTGCAATACTTAGAAAATGTAATGAATTTTGTAGCTTCTAGTAATCTTATTTTAGCAATGGATGCTAATGCAAAATCACATTTGTGGTATAGTGATATGGTTGATTATAGAGGTGTTCAATTAGAAGAATTCATTTTATGTCATAATTTAAGTGTTTTGAATGAACCTTTTTAAACCATATACTTTTGATAACATTCATGGTGTTTCCAATATTGATATCACCTTGATAAATAATCAATTAAATAGAAGAGTCAGTTCTTGGGATGTTGTTACAAATATGACTAACAGTGATCACAGAGCTATTGTAATAATTATAAATTTATCAGAAACTAGCAATACAGATATGTCAACAGATGATACTTTGAGATTTAATTATAAGAATATTAAGTGGGATAAATTTAAAGGTGCTGTGTTCCCTAGTTTTTCAATTTATACTAGGGACAATTTAAATTCATTAACTACTTCTGAATATGCATTTTTTGTTCAATCTTCTATTTTTAATGCTTTAAATTTGGCTGCTAAGAGAAGGAAACAGAGGTTAAAAAGTACCTTGGTGGTCTTTGGAGCGATCAGTATTAAGGAGGGAAGTGTTTAGAATGAGGAAGCTTTTTCAGAGGGTTAGGAGTAGAAGTAATAATGAAGCATTAAGGTATAAAGAAATGTATAAAATTAAGAGGAGAGAATATCATAAGGCAATCTCTCAACACAAATTTAATGCATGGAAAGAATTGGTTTGTACTACTGGAAATAGTGAGCCATGGGGATTGTTGTTTAAGTTAACCAGAAACAAGTTGAATGTTAATAATTTAATTAATACTGTGTATTCAAATGATACTGAGTATATTGATTGGTACTCTACAATTGCTACTATTACTAGTACTTTATTTCTGAATGACAATTGTGGGGAAGATGGTGTACAGCAGCAACAAATTAGACAGGGGAATGGACAATATACTGGATCATCTGAGATGGAATTGTTTAATATTGATGAAGTGAAATTTGTATGTTCTAAGGTTGGGGATAATAAAACACCAGGTTTAGATTTGATTGAAAATAATTGTGTTTAAAAAGTTTGTTGTTGTGTCCAGAAATAATGGTTAATAAGTGTTTATTGAAAGGAGTTTTTCCAGGATTTTGGAAAATTGCTCTGTTAAAATTATTACAAAAATCTGGCAAATTGTTGACTGATCCTAGGGGTTATAGACCCATTTCTTTGTTAGCAAATTTGGGCAAAATATTGGAAAGATTGTTGTTAAGGCTAGGGAAATTGTTCAATGAAGAAAATCTTCATTTTAAATATCAGTATGGTTTTAAGAGAAATAGCTCAACAGAGGATGCCCTACACGATTTGATTAATTTTAGTGTAAATTCTGGTGAGAAATATGTGCTAGCATTATTCATAGATTTCGAAGGAGCATTTGATACTGTATGGTATCAAAGTGTTCTTTTTTCATTAAGGGAATTAAATTGTCCTGATTTGTTATACCAAATTATTAAAAGTTATTTAATGGATAGGAAGATTATTATAAGATCCCAACATCTAACATTTAATAGAGTTATTGATCGCGGTTGTCTACAGGGATCTGTGTTGGGTCCTATTTTATGGAATCTGGTCTTAAACCAGTGGTTAAGTAGAATAATCCCTAATTGTTATAAGGTGGCTTATGCTGATGATTTGGTTTTGTGCGTGACAGGAAGATCTAGAGCAGTCTTAGAAAGTAGAATGGAGGTTATTGTTTAGGATTTGACTGATTGAGCTACATTAAACAAACTAAAAATTTCATCTACTAAAACTGTCATGATGTTATTAAAAGGAAAATTAGACTACAACAGACCACCTCGATTATTAGTAAACAGTAAAAATATTCCTCTTGTTTCCCAGGCAAAATATTTAGGGGTTATCTTAGATGATAAGTTATTGTTCTCACAACATTTGAATTATTTAAGTAGGAAAATAAAAAAAAAGTACACTGCTTCTATAGTTAGGGTTACCAGAAAAGATTGGGGATTAGGCAAATGCATTTTGTATCTATATTATAAAGCTATTTTTATTCCGATTGTGTCGTATGCTGCATCAATCTGGTAGGTTTGTACTGTCAATGTAAAATTTAAACAAAAACTATTATCAATACAAAGAATAATGTTGTTAACTATTTTGGGTGTTTGTAAGACTGTTTCGACTAATGCTGTACAGGTGATTGCAGGGGTATTGCCTTTGAATTTAGCAGTCGTGTATAGAGCTTTTTGTTATTTTATACATAAGGGAAAACAAATTACATTTATGGGGATTACTAATGAAGTTTCTTATACAATTAGCAAATAGAAGAAAAATTTTGGTGAAATTAATTAAATTATGGCAGGACCGTTGGGATTCCAGTAGTACTGGTAGGGTAACTTATTTATTTATACCTAGTGTCGAATTTAATTTTAATAACAAATTGCATTGCTAGTTTTATCCAAGTATGGAATGCTCATATTTGATTAATTGATGCAACTTACTTTTTAAGTTCCTTGCATCAATTTGGTTTAGTGGAAGAACCTTACTGTGTTTGTGGAGGGTTGGAAACATGGGATCATATCTTATATGAATGCAATTTCTATGACGAATTTAGATTAGACTTATTTAATTTGGTACCTAATTTTACTTGGGGTTCTGAATTAATTTGGCTGTCTAATGAAAGGAATTTTGTAGAATTTCAACGGTTTTCCAGGTTGACATTTAATAAAAGGAGGAGTATACCTGTGGTTACTAATACTGACTAAAGACCTGTACCTTTTTTTTTTTTTCCCCCTTCTCTGTGGAATGACCATGAGGTGGGATTGTTGCACTCACTAGTAAGTATTCTCCTAGTTGGTGCATTTTTTTTTTTTTTTTTTTTTTTTTTTTTGCTGGCTCTTGGGTGTGGGCACCCCAGGAGTGGGACTGCTGGCACCCACCAGTCTTGCACACTTACTGGTGGGTGCGGGAAGTAGACCCAGCCTTAACTCCTCGTGCCAGGGATGGGCACAAAGGTGGTAATTGCCCAGTGGACTATCACCTGGTGGCAGAGTAGCCTGTTTCACTTTACAACACATTACACACACTTACACTAACAGGCCATTATGAGAACATGGTATTATATGCTAAATTGGTGAAGATGGATGCATGTCCGGGTGCCACCCTTTGACAGTTAAATACATATACATGATCAAATACATACATACATGATCATGTTACCACCAGCAAATTCTAAATGGGAAGCATCCAGAGAAGTTATCATAGAAGCTATTAGGCTTTTCATGCAAACGAAGAAATACTGTTCAGGGCATCAGACCTAAATGGATATCATATGAACTGTGAGACAAGTGGCAGAGAAGAAAAATGTATGGGATTCATCTAAATTATCAGGTAATTCAGAAGCCTATGGTAGATATAAACTAGTCGGTAATCAAGTCACAAAGGAGGTTGAGCCAAGCTAATGCAGATTATGAGAAGTCTTTGGCAAAGAATGCAAAGAAAAGCAGCAGGGACTTGTTTGCTTCTATTAACAATAGAAGAAAGGGATTGAATTGCATTGGGCCATTGATGACTCTGCTTAGGTTACTGACAAATTGAATAGTTAATTTGCTTCTACATTCACACAAGGAATTCTGGCATCCCCTCTCCTAAAGAAGTTTTAACAAACTCCAATGGGGAGCCTAATGACTTTGTGATAACTGAAAGGAAAATGGAAGAGGAATTGTTAAAGCTGAACATAAAAAAAAAAAAGCACCTGGGGTGGATGAATCTATCCAATCATATTAAGAGAGGTGGCAAAGGAGGTAAGCAACCCTTTAACCATAATTGTGAGAGCATCCTTGGATTCAGAGGAGGAGGGCCTTCTGAACTGGAGATTTGGAATGTATCTCCAATTCATAAAGGGAGAACAAACAGTGACATTGCATAATTACAGACTTGTTAGCTTAACATCTAACAGGTCCAACAGGTAACATGGAGGGAGTATATGATGAGAGCCTTTTCAATCAATTCGGCCCTGGAGAGATTGTGCAAGGCTCATGGGGTAGAATTTTTTTTTTTTTCAGCCTGGTCTGCACTTGTTAACAGGAGAAACTGCTTCTACAGGGATGGGATACACTTAAATAGAAAGGGTGCAAGAATATTTGCTGATGCTATCGAGGCAATGTTAGGTGGGTTAGAAACCTGTTAGCTTGGGGGTGGATTCACAGACTAAAAGATCAACAGCAGCCGCAGGCAGAGGCGATAGTGATTCTTGCACTGCTTCTATTGGAATGAGCAGCAGCCTAGAGATCAAGTTCTGGGGATTTCAAGAACTACTGGGAGTCAGCATGGAACAAGTAAATACATGGGCTGTGTTAGGGTAACTAAGAGTAAGATCAAGTATATGTATACTTGCATGCATACAATGCTAGAAATATAGTAAATAAATTTGACAGTATGCTACTGCAACAGGATCTAGAAAAGTTGGGCAGATGGGCTGAAAAGTGGCAACTGAAGTTTAACATTGACAAATGCAAAGTACTGCATATGGGCAGAAGTAACCCCAGAGAAATGTACCAACTGTATGGTTACTACACTTAGGGTGGTAGAAAATGAAGAAAAAAGACCTGGGAGTAATTGTGCAGTCAGATATAAAGTTTTGTGAGCAATGCAGACAGGCTGCCAGATCAAGTCATCAATTCTTGTCAATTATTTCCTTGTATAATGGTCAGGCCACACCTTGAGTACTGCATACAGGTCTGGAGGCCTCATTTTAGGAAAGATGTAGAATTGCTGGAACAAGTACAGGGAAGAGCAGCAAGACTATTGAGGGGGAACAAAGGGGTGTTCTTATGCAGAAAGGCTTAAGTTCAGCAAATTGCAGCATTTGGAGACTAGGCACCTGCAGGGTAAATCTGATTGAGGTTGATGGTCAAACCTTGAATGGTTTGAGCAGGCTCATTGTTGATGGGATTCTTCTGCTTGCTCAGACTATGAACTTCAGGGGGCATAGATTCAAATTGAGGAAAGACAGTTGTAGAATAGCTGTGTGGAAGTTTGCCTTTAGCCAGCAGGTAGTTGATTACTGGAACGGACTTCTATCTGTTGTGGAAGTTTGATAGCTTAAATAAATTTAAGGCTGAACTAGACAAATTTGGAGTGACTGGAAGGTGAAATGGGAAGAGTTTTTTTTTTTTTTTGGGTGAAGCTGTATGAGCTTGCTTTCTTATATTGTATGCCTCAACTAATGCTAATCTGTTGTTCCATGCAAAATAATGGAGTCTGGTTAAAGAAGGAATGCTAGTCCATTTGGAATTTCTGTAAGGCGTATGATATTGTTGCACGTAAAAGATTGCTGTATAAACTGTAGCAATGTTGCATTAAGGACAAGTTACTTCTCTAGATAACTTGTCCTTAATGCAACATTAAGGCATTAATGGCAAGGGATGCAAAGAAAAACGCAAAGAGTTCTTTACTTATGTAAACTCTAGAAGGAAGGGGATGAATCAGATTGGTCCACTTGATATTGATGGGTCAACTGTTGATGATCCTGCTCAGGTAGCTAACAAACTAAATGAATATTTTGCATCGACATTCACACACGAGGAGTTATTCACCAAGGGGAATGCCAGAGGTGTATTCAACTCTAGCAGTAAGCTACAGAATCTTGAAATAACTGGGAGTAAAGTGGAGGAGAAACTGTTGAAGATAAACACAAGAAAGGCACCCGGGGTGGATGGGATCTATCCAGTTATATTAAAGGAGGCAGCAAAGGAAGTAAGCAAACCCTTAGCCATAGTTATGAGAGCTTCCTTGGACTCAGGGGAGGTACCCATGGACTGGAAATGTGCAAATGTGACCCCAATTCACAAAGGAGGATCAAAGGCTGAAACAAGTAATTATAGACCTGTGAGCTTAACTTCTGTTCCAGGAAAATTAATGGAGGCACTGGTTAAAGAAGCACTGCAGGATCATTTAGACAAGACTTCAGTTATAGCTGAGACACAGCATGGTTTTGTTAAGGGGGAAGTCTTGCCTGACCAACCTGATTGGATACTATGATGCAGTCACAAAAGAGCTGGATGCAGGGAATAACTTTGATATTATATACTTGGATCTTAGAAAGGCTTTTGATACTGTTGCACATGGAAGACTGCTACACAAATTGGAGCAGTGTGACATTGGAGGCAAATTGCTGCTATGGATAAAGGGGTGGTTGAGGGGGAGAAGACAGAGTGGTAATCAATGGACACTGCTCATCGTGGACTGATGTTATTAGTGGAGTCCCTCAGGGCTCAGTGTTGGGTCCATTGTTGTTTTCTGTATTTATAAATGATATTGATGATGGTATATCAAGCTTAATGTCCAAGTTTGCAGATGATACAAAGGTTGGCAGGGTTGTCAAGGACACTACTGACACTATGCTGCTGCAACAGGATCTGGAAAGGTTGAGCAGATGGGCTGAGAGGTGGCAAATGAAGTTTAACATTGACAAATGTAAAGTACTACACATGGGAAACAGCAACCCCAGAGCAACGTATCAACTCTGTGGTACTACACTGACAGTGGTAGAGAATGAAAGGGACTTGGGGGTGGTTGTGCAGGCAGATATGAAATTCTCTGAGCAGTGCAGACAGGCTGCAAGAGTAGCTCATGGAGTATTGTCAATGATATACAGGAATTTTTCCAGCAGGGATAAGGAGGTGATTGTTCCATTGTATAAGGCAATGGTCAGGCCACACCTAGAGTACTGTATACAGGTCTGGAGGCCTCATTTCAAGAAGGATGTAGAGCTGCTGGAACGAGTACAGAGAAGGGCAACAAGATTAGTGAATGGAACAAAGGGGTGCTCTTACGAAGAAAGGCTTAAGTTTTGCAAATTACAGTGTCTGGAGACTAGGCACCAGCGAGGTGATCTGATAGAGGTGTATAAAGCCTTGAATGGTTTAAGCATGCTCAATGCTGATGGGATTCTTCCTCTAGCTCAGAAAAATCACCTGAGAGGGCATAAATTCAAATTGAGGAAAGACAGATGTAGGATAGACGTGCGGAAATTTGCCTTTAGCCAGCGGGTGGTTGGTTAGTGGAACAGACTGCCATCCCTTGTGGTGGAGGTTGATAGCCTAAATAAGTTTAAGGCTCAGCTGGACAGGTATTTTGAACGAACAGAGGGGTGAAGTGGAAGTGGGTTTTTTTTTTTTTTTTTTTTTTTTGGCTGATGCTGCATAAGCTTGCTTTCTTGCATCAAATGCCTCTACTAATGCTAATAAAGGGATGTTTTACTGGAAGAAGACAGTGGTATTCATTGGGCACTGCTCTTCCTGGAATAATGTTTTCAGCAGAGTCCCTCATGGTTCACTGCTTTTCCCATTGTTGTTTCCAATATTTATTAATGATGATATTGATGACAGTATATGAGGCTTAATGTCCAAGTTTTCAGATGGTACTAAGGTTGGCAGGGTGGTTAATGACAGTAATCGTGGTGAGCTTCTGCAACAAGATCCAGGAAAATTGGGTCGATGGGCTGAGAAATAGCAGTTGAGGTTTTACAATGACAGATGCAAGCTACTGCATGTGGGTAATAGCAATCCCAGAGTAACTAATCGGCTATATGGTACTACACTCACAATAGTGGAAAATTAAAAATTTCCCACTACCCTTAGTAAAATTGTGCAGTCAGATGAAATTTTCTGATCAGTGCAGACATGCAGTTAGAACAGCTCATGGGGGTTTTGTGAATGATATACAGTAATACACCGAAGTTACACGATAGGTGGGTCTGACGAAAATCGCTTAAGTCGAATTCGCGTAAGTCGGGGTACAACTTTGCATATAAATACATATAAATTTTGTTTAATTGGGATCAAGGACTAACAAAAACACTAGTTTAGAAGAAAAATATTAATAAAATTGCAGTTCTTTATACATATTAATACAAAATATGTATTAAAAAAATAAATGACTTACGTAAAAAAGTTATTTTGATGTCGATGGCTTCATAAAATCTAACAAATTCGTCTGACGACACAGCGCCTTCTTTTTTTCACCCAGAATTTCTTTGTAGCAAGCTAATAATTTTTTTATTCCTTGCTTTGTAGCTATAACGCTTTCTTCGTTGGAGTCTGTTTTCTAAAATTTTTAAGCCCTTTTCAACTGAGCTGAGACCTTCTGTCAAGTTTGCAATTGTCATGTGCTTTTTGCCGTTGCCTCATTTAGGCCTTTATCACATGGTCTTTCATTTCGCTCAAAGCGTTTCACAATTTCATATTTTTTCTCTATCGACAGAGGCGGACTGGCCATAAGCCTTACTGGGGAAACCCTGGCGGGTCGGTGTGATTTTTGGCCATAACATAGTATGAGGCCACTAAATTTTCTGGGGTAAGAATTTTTGACCCAGTCCGCCTCTGTTTATCAATATTGCTTTTCTTTTTCTCTCTGAATCTGCAGTGTCTTCACCAGTACGCATCCTTTTCACACCTTTTAAGTATTTTACTCATTTTTAGGGAATAAAGCACAATTACAAAACGAGGAGGCACGCTTGATACGCATAAACAAAGCTGTGCCCATGTAGCAACTGAATAAACAACACCATAAAGGCAGAGCTACACTATTAACACCTCACATTTCTAGGGGTTGCTACTATAAAACAATAAAAATCCAGTTGCGTTTCTGCTAGTGGAATCTGTTATAAACTGGTAGTAAACTCGATCTAATTGCATACCAATAGCTGGAATTGTGTTGGTTTTTACGTTATTATGATGAAATGTGTTTCACCTTCACCGATATAAAAAACATAAATACATTTTCTGAATCTTTTCTTCATTCCTATCGTGTTGCGTTCGGTTGGGGTGATTCTGCGTTCGACTGCCATTTCTTATAAACACAAAGGCGAATCGTGCATAAGCGAATTCGGTTCGTGTTATATTATAAGATATCGTTTCACCTTCACCGATATAAAAAACATAAATACATTTTCTGAATCTTTTCTTCATTCCTATCGTGTTGCGTTCGGTTGGGGTGATTCTGCGTTCGACTGCCATTTCTTATAAACACAAAGGCGAATCGTGCATAAGCGAATTCGGTTCGTGTTATATTATAAGATATCGTTACCGTATTTATAAATAGTGTATGATCGAATTCGTGTAGTGTAAACACGTGTTATAAGAGGACTGACTGTATACGGCTCGACCGACGCGATCCATTTCTCTCATGAAAACAATGTAATTTCCGACAAAAGTTGAGCACGAATTCGAACACACACATATAAATATGACAGATGGAATACAAATTCTTGTATATGTGTGCAGCTCATGTGCAGCAAAGTTGAATTTTGTTCATCTTTCGCTCTCACTCTCCGCCGTCACACCGTATATCGATAACATATGAAAAACGACCTTGAAGATAGTGGGCGGGAGTGTTGCCAAACAAAAAAAATCAAGAACCGCGTAACTCAGAGTTCGCGTAAGTCGGGGTATTACTGTATACAGAAACTTTTCTTGCAGGGATAAGAGGGTGATTATCCCTTAGTACATTTCTAGGCCCCATCTTAAGTATTGTATACAGATCTAGAAGCCTTGCTTTAGGAAGGATGTAGATCCTGCAAAAATCACTGCTGATAAACAGATCTAGTGTATTGCTTCCTCTTGTTGCCTCTCTATCCTGGTACTGTAGAAAACAATCATCCAATAAATCCACAGGATTCTTCCTAGTGTATGAGTGACCAACCCAGAAATTCTAGTCAACATCTAGAAAGCTAAAATCCCCAATTTATAAGAATTCTGATTTACTGGCCTACTCTAATTCTCTGTATATGACCACCTCACATGCACTAAATCAAAGTATAATGGATAAGTTTCTAGGGAGGAGTGGGAAATATTATAAGTTTGCTTTCCTTTTGGAAAGTAAGCCAATAAAATCAATCATCACCTTCGATTTGAATTGACATAAGCCATGGTTCATGTATATATGATCAATTTTTTTTATGTTCCTCTTTAGAGTAAAGAATACACTGAATTGTGGCAACTTTTTTTTTTTTTTTTTTTTTTTTTTTTCATTTAAATATTTTCTTTCTTTAGGCTGGTGATGCTGGCCAGACAGAAGAGGTAGCAGATGAAAATAAGAGTCTTATATGGACCCTTGTTAAACAGGTAATTCTTATTTAGCTTTTTCTACTTTTAGTATTAGTAGTGGCAAATGATGCAAGGAGGCAAGCTTATATAGCATCAATCTAGAAAAAAAAAAAAAAAAAAAAAATCCCATTTCTTCTGTACATCCACCCTAATAACACTAGATGGAAGTTTGTTCCAATGATCAGTTACTCTCTGGCTGAAAGTAAATTTCCACACATCTATCCTGCAGCCATCTAGTTTCAATTTAAATTTGTGATCTCCAAGAAATAGTATTTATTGTTTAATGGATAAGTTAGTCCACATCCCTCCAAAGCCTGTCCACATTATCACCTCACTCTGAACCTTTCTGCCTGTTTGCCAAATTTGAAACTTCATATAACCCGGTAGTTAGGTTCCTATAAAATGTCGTGTTGTGCAAAACCGTGTTATATGGGACTAAGAAAACTACTTTTTCTTAGTCCTATATAACACGGGACTAAGAAAATAAAGGAGGGGGTTACATTCCAAAAGCTAACAAAAATACACCATTCTAGATTTTGGGTATTTTCTACTCTTTAAAAAATCTGTAATTTGGGTTTGTTTGCTTTTGCTTGATAAATCTTTGAATTTCATCATATGGAACTAAGAATTTTTTGAAGCTCCCTTTCAAACTTTTGGCTCCTTTCATTCAAGAATCTGCATTCAAAAAATAAGATTGTAATTGCTTGGCTAAATTTATGCCTTCCCATATGCTTTTTAATGTAAAATTTGAAAGTTAAAAATTTTCATCTGCACTATCATCCTCTGAATTGATTTGGTTTTACCTCTGATGCCACAATTGAGAAATATTTCCATGCTTCCATTACTTCAATAGATTCAGAATCAATTTTTTTCCAAAATCCATTGTAATGATGAAATGATTTTTAAAGGTGGATATAATGCTTTGATCCAATGGCTGTATTAACCTAGTACAACTGTGGTGCTAGAACAAAACTTCAACATTTGGATGACTTAAATCTTTTGGATGGCCTGGTGTAAAATTGAGATTTTTATGGCTAGAATAAGGTCTACCATTTTTATTTATATATATATATATATATATATATATATATATAGGTAAATGAATTAGGTGGTAGTATAATAATATAATATAAATAATATATTGGCTTGTCAGTTAAACCAATAACCAAGATAGGTACCTAACGTGACCAGGAAAAAATACATGCTATGCATTAAGCAATATATTACAAAATATATAAAAATCGATACATTAAAAAGTTAATTATGGCAATAGGTTACATTGAAGAGGACTTTTTCTAGGGCTAACCCTTTCAATGTAACTACCGTAATTAACGAGCTATCCGTTTCTGTAGTCATCGTCCAGCTAGGCAAAGTCCAAAAAGCAAAAAGTAAATTAGGCCAAAACAGATAAATAACTAAATTTCTAAATTTAGTAGCAAGCTAGTGCGATGACTGTTAGCCCGACGGATAGCCAAAATTAAATTTACATAAGCAAAAAAGAGCATATAAAATATTTTTAGGCATCAGTGTGTAGTAAAAAGATAGAGCAGCAGCCAGTGCTAACAAAAGGCGAACGGAAAAGTTAGAAGGATAGTTATAGTATCTCACTCCCCCTCGAATACTCTAATAGATCATGAGATATGAAAATTAGGAATAAGAAAGAGAAAGGTAAACAGAAAAGAAAAAGTAAAATCAATGACTAGGATGCAACCTTATAGAAAGGTATCCCATTTTGTGGCAGGCAATGTAAAGAAAACATTACGCTTAAAATTTTAACATTTTAACAAGCTTACCAACGCGAATCCAAGGCAGGAAAAAAAGCCTCGGGAAATAGCACGTGCTGAATATATACTACTGTGCGCAGCCCCCCCTGGTAGGTGTAGTAGATAAGTAAAGCGATAAATTAGGCATATTTACAAGTAGCGCCCTCTGCATTGTCAATATGCCAAAGAACATAACTAAATAATAATGCCGTCAAATAATTATATCTTGAAATTAAATTAGAAGTTAACAGAATATGTTCCTGCCCATAGAGCAAATATAGGTACGACGTTTTCAATGCGTGTAAGCTATATGTGACTTACTTCATGAGCAGTACCTACTATATACATATATACATGCCCAACGTCATTCATATTAGCCAACGAAACTCCCACAACAATTTTTTAAACCAAGTATGTTATATTAGTGCCTGTATATTACTAATTCTATAATCCTCTGTGCGCTAAGGTTATAATTTTCCTTGCTACATGCTATAATTAAGGCTTTATAAATAAATCGTGCTATTATGTGGTGTGGGAAGCCATTATTTAATAACTTAGTTCTGAAATCAATCAGTGTATCTATCATATAATCCATCTGATTACATATACTTAATCTTCTTAAACTTTGTGCGATAATTATATTGCGATGAATTCTTTTTGATATATTTGAGTTCCAGTTTGTGAGGTCGATAGCATTAAAATTATAATCTTTGCGTTTATCATACAACTTGGTGTGTACGGTATTATTATCATCTATTCTTATATCCAAGTCCAAGAAAGTAGCAGAATTGGAATTAGCATTTGTGCTTTCTAAAGTTAATTCAGGCGGATAATATTTAATAGCTTCTGTAAGGAAGTCTGGCATATTGAAAACTATCAAATCGTCAATATATCTGTATACAACCATATTGCTTTTAAAGTTATACTCGAAGTGGTGTAGATATAAATTAGCCACTAAACAAGAACTACAAGCACCCATAGGTATGCCTGTGTATTGTCTATAAAGATTGCTGCCATTAAATATATAGTTATTGAATATACAAAGATTAAACAGGTCATCCCAGTGGCTTTTGTCACAAGGTAAGATATTTTTGTATTTATCATAATAGTCGCAGAACACCGTTTTTAGGCTGTTATGAGGGATGCTGGTAAACAGGTTATTAAAATCGAAAGTATTAATCTGTTCTATAGTATTACTGACTGTGTTGTTTTTTATATAACTTAATACCGGTCTATTATTAAGAATGATCTTAGAATGGCCTATGTTATCAAAAATAATTTGAAGTAGATTAACCAGTTTGCGATGTGGAATCTTGGCGTAGCTATCCCTACACGAAGTTATGAATCTAAAACCAGTAGGTTTTTTATGAAATTTAGGTATACAGTATATGTATGGGTATATTGTACTATGGTTAGTAAGCTTTAATTTTTTATGCCAAGCACGTATTTTCTTAGTAATAGTGTTTAGCTTGTCCGTTACTTTATGGTAAGTGATGCTATTGTCAAGCTCATTTAGCAAAGTAGTAGTGTAAAATTTTTTACAAATAATACTGTAATTATTGGAGGCTTTATCAATAGTTGTTATAACAAACTTATTTTGTATAAGTTTAAGCTTCTGTTTAATTGTGTCCATATTAAAAACCTTAGTAGGTATTATTGTCTTGCATTTAGACCGTATCTGCTTCTTGATAGCCAGAAATGTGAGTGTAATCCACTTTTGGAAGGCTTCCAAGGATACATTATGTTTGTACGATAATTTAAGGCAGAACTTCATAATATCTGAGTGAAGCTGTTTAATAATAGCGTTGGTGTTAATATCGGTATATGGTCGAAATTTGAAACCAAATGAGAGAATCTCACGTAGCTCAGGACTGTCTATAATGCTTAAATCTCCTGTGATAATGTGTTTATGGTGTGCGTCCACAAAAGCCTGATATTGCGGTAAATGGCAAAAACATTCCGCCTCAATATCGTTATTGATGAGGTTAGTGGCTGCTTTTTTATAATTGCAGACAGAAAGTCCAAACGGTTTGTTATAACTGAATCTGGTGCATATCTGTGTATTGGTAATAGGCAAATCATTTTTATATATGTTAATAAATTTATCTAAGCAGATATTATCAAACACTACATGGCTGAATTTAATGTTTATATATTCTTTTGTGACCTTAGTTTTTTTATTACTAAACATAAATTTAATTATGTCTATAATCAGGTGTTTAAGGTGTAGGTTGTTATGCCTATATGTAGAGTTAATGGTGGCCAGAGCTCGGATTTTACTATGCTTCAACCCGAATATAAAATCGTGAATCTGTTTGACATGTATAATGGTATTGTCCCAATCCATTAACATGTCATAGAAATTGTCAGTTCTATTTGGTGTGTGTGCTTTTTTACTATGGCTAGTATATGCCATTCTATTATTTTTGGGACTTTTTACTAATTGAAACAGTTTATATATACATGTATCATCTATAGTACTGCTGGTGTAGCAATGCCCATTAAACTTATTATTAAGTCCATAAGGATACAGAGTTTTATATTTTAATATATTGATATTTTCGGATTCTAACCTGTCATAGGGGTTACTTTTAATGTCTAATATAGAAATAGTAGTATTACTAAAGCTGTGTACTTGAAAGTGCTGTAGTTCGATGTCTTTTATATTAACGAAATTTTTAATGTGCGATCTATGCACATTAATCCTAATATGCAACTCCCCTCCTGTTTGCCCAATATATTTTGCTTCACACAGGTTGCAATGTATGAGGTATACAACATCATACAATGTATGAGGTATACAATGAGGTATATATAATAATAAGTTTAATGGGCATTGCTACACCAGCAGTACTATAGATGATACATGTATATATAAACTGTTTCAATTAGTAAAAAGTCCCAAAAATAATAGAATGGCATATACTAGCCATAGTAAAAAAGCACACACACCAAATAGAACTGACAATTTCTATGACATGTTAATGGATTGGGACAATACCATTATACATGTCAAACAGATTCACGATTTTATATTCGGGTTGAAGCATAGTAAAATCCGAGCTCTGGCCACCATTAACTCTACATATAGGCATAACAACCTACACCTTAAACACCTGATTATAGACATAATTAAATTTATGTTTAGTAATAAAAAAACTAAGGTCACAAAAGAATATATAAACATTAAATTCAGCCATGTAGTGTTTGATAATATCTGCTTAGATAAATTTATTAACATATATAAAAATGATTTGCCTATTACCAATACACAGATATGCACCAGATTCAGTTATAACAAACCGTTTGGACTTTCTGTCTGCAATTATAAAAAAGCAGCCACTAACCTCATCAATAACGATATTGAGGCGGAATGTTTTTGCCATTTACCGCAATATCAGGCTTTTGTGGACGCACACCATAAACACATTATCACAGGAGATTTAAGCATTATAGACAGTCCTGAGCTACGTGAGATTCTCTCATTTGGTTTCAAATTTCGACCATATACCGATATTAACACCAACGCTATTATTAAACAGCTTCACTCAGATATTATGAAGTTCTGCCTTAAATTATCGTACAAACATAATGTATCCTTGGAAGCCTTCCAAAAGTGGATTACACTCACATTTCTGGCTATCAAGAAGCAGATACGGTCTAAATGCAAGACAATAATACCTACTAAGGTTTTTAATATGGACACAATTAAACAGAAGCTTAAACTTATACAAAATAAGTTTGTTATAACAACTATTGATAAAGCCTCCAATAATTACAGTATTATTTGTAAAAAATTTTACACTACTACTTTGCTAAATGAGCTTGACAATAGCATCACTTACCATAAAGTAACGGACAAGCTAAACACTATTACTAAGAAAATACGTGCTTGGCATAAAAAATTAAAGCTTACTAACCATAGTACAATATACCCATACATATACTGTATACCTAAATTTCATAAAAAACCTACTGGTTTTAGATTCATAACTTCGTGTAGGGATAGCTACGCCAAGATTCCACATCGCAAACTGGTTAATCTACTTCAAATTATTTTTGATAACATAGGCCATTCTAAGATCATTCTTAATAATAGACCGGTATTAAGTTATATAAAAAACAACACAGTCAGTAATACTATAGAACAGATTAATACTTTCGATTTTAATAACCTGTTTACCAGCATCCCTCATAACAGCCTAAAAACGGTGTTCTGCGACTATTATGATAAATACAAAAATATCTTACCTTGTGACAAAAGCCACTGGGATGACCTGTTTAATCTTTGTATATTCAATAACTATATATTTAATGGCAGCAATCTTTATAGACAATACACAGGCATACCTATGGGTGCTTGTAGTTCTTGTTTAGTGGCTAATTTATATCTACACCACTTCGAGTATAACTTTAAAAGCAATATGGTTGTATACAGATATATTGACGATTTGATAGTTTTCAATATGCCAGACTTCCTTACAGAAGCTATTAAATATTATCCGCCTGAATTAACTTTAGAAAGCACAAATGCTAATTCCAATTCTGCTACTTTCTTGGACTTGGATATAAGAATAGATGATAATAATACCGTACACACCAAGTTGTATGATAAACGCAAAGATTATAATTTTAATGCTATCGACCTCACAAACTGGAACTCAAATATATCAAAAAGAATTCATCGCAATATAATTATCGCACAAAGTTTAAGAAGATTAAGTATATGTAATCAGATGGATTATATGATAGATACACTGATTGATTTCAGAACTAAGTTATTAAATAATGGCTTCCCACACCACATAATAGCACGATTTATTTATAAAGCCTTAATTATAGCATGTAGCAAGGAAAATTATAACCTTAGCGCACAGAGGATTATAGAATTAGTAATATACAGGCACTAATATAACATACTTGGTTTAAAAAATTGTTGTGGGAGTTTCGTTGGCTAATATGAATGACGTTGGGCATGTATATATGTATATAGTAGGTACTGCTCATGAAGTAAGTCACATATAGCTTACACGCATTGAAAACGTCGTACCTATATTTGCTCTATGGGCAGGAACATATTCTGTTAACTTCTAATTTAATTTCAAGATATAATTATTTGACGGCATTATTATTTAGTTATGTTCTTTGGCATATTGACAATGCAGAGGGCGCTACTTGTAAATATGCCTAATTTATCGCTTTACTTATCTACTACACCTACCAGGGGGGGCTGCGCACAGTAGTATATATTCAGCACGTGCTATTTCCCGAGGCTTTTTTTCCTGCCTTGGATTCGCGTTGGTAAGCTTGTTAAAATGTTAAAATTTTAAGCGTAATGTTTTCTTTACATTGCCTGCCACAAAATGGGATACCTTTCTATAAGGTTGCATCCTAGTCATTGATTTTACTTTTTCTTTTCTGTTTACCTTTCTCTTTCTTATTCCTAATTTTCATATCTCATGATCTATTAGAGTATTCGAGGGGGAGTGAGATACTATAACTATCCTTCTAACTTTTCCGTTCGCCTTTTGTTAGCACTGGCTGCTGCTCTATCTTTTTACTACACACTGATGCCTAAAAATATTTTATATGCTCTTTTTTGCTTATGTAAATTTAATTTTGGCTATCCGTCGGGCTAACAGTCATCGCACTAGCTTGCTACTAAATTTAGAAATTTAGTTATTTATCTGTTTTGGCCTAATTTACTTTTTGCTTTTTGGACTTTGCCTAGCTGGACGATGACTACAGAAACGGATAGCTCGTTAATTACGGTAGTTACATTGAAAGGGTTAGCCCTAGAAAAAGTCCTCTTCAATGTAACCTATTGCCATAATTAACTTTTTAATGTATCGATTTTTATATATTTTGTAATATATTGCTTAATGCATAGCATGTATTTTTTCCTGGTCACGTTAGGTACCTATCTTGGTTATTGGTTTAACTGACAAGCCAATATATTATTTATATTATATTATTATACTACCACCTAATTCATTTACCTATATATACAGACCGATGTAATGTTTAATCGTCTTAGATGGCATTAATTGGTTATGGGAATAAAACAAAATAAAACAAAATAAAACAAAATAATTTAATTTTACAATTTATATTTATTATAATATTTATATTTCACTTTCACATACTAGGATATATATATATATATATATATATATATAAAAAGATTTTATAGTATGTAGAAAGTGTGTGAAGAAGATTTGTTTTAAGCCTATTGAATCTATGGTATACACTAGAAGTGAACTCGACTAAATGGAAAAGGAATGTAGCAATATATGATATGAAAAAGAAAGAGACAGGAAATTTTAAAAATAAAAGGTGAAAAGGCGATCAAAATAAGATTACATTGCAGTGTTTTTCACAATTTGAGTGTCTTTGTCAGAGGTCATTCACTGAAATTATGAGAACGACGGCAATGTTCTTGCTTCTGTTTCTGACGTGCTCTCTATGCTGTGGTGCACGTGTGCTGTAGACATGTGTTAAGCACGAAATTTGAAATTTTGCAGCTAGAATAAATCTTATAAATTATGCCACTAAATGAAATTATAATTATTATTAGTAGGGCATACAGATCGTGGTGGATGACCTTACAGAAGCAAGCAAAAGAATTGAAAAACTAAAGTAATGATATTGAACTGTAGGAACAGGCAAGTAGAAAGAAACTTACCGTTACCTTGTAAGAGGTGCCTCCGTAGCCAGGAGCAGCAGTGCGTAGCACATGCTTCTTGATTAGACCAGGGTTCGAGCCCGTCACCACCAAATACAGAGGATGCGGAAAGGTCAGGGAATGACCACCGCATATCCCGGAGCAATATGGCCTTAGTTGCTAATGCTCCTAAAAACCAAATAACTAACTACCTTGTAAGATTGAAAATGACCAAGACGGTGCCGTGCCAGTATCCAGTATATTTATGTATAGGTTCACTAGCGGTTCCTAGCATTAGAAAAAGACCTGGGGGTAATTGTGCAGTCAAATATGAAGTTCGCTGAGCAGTGCAGATGGGCTGCCAGGGCAGGTCATGGAGTCTTGTCAATGATATATACGAATTTTGCTAGCAAGGACAGGAAGGTGATTATCCCGTTATACAAGTCAATAGTCAGGCTGCACCTAGAGTACTGTGTACAGGTCTGGAGGCCTCATTTTAGGAAGGATTTTGAGTTGCTAGAAAGAGTACAAATAAGGGCAACAAGATTGGTGAGGGGAACAAAGGGGTACTCTTACCAAGAAAGGCTTAAGTTCTGCAAATTGCAGCACCTGGAGAGTAGGCACCTGTGAGGTGATCTGATTGAGGTGTACAAGGCCTTGAATGGGTTGAGCAAGCTGATGGAATTCTTCCTCTTGCTTAGACTAAGAACCTGAGGGTGGCACAGTTTCAAATTGAGGAAAGATAGTTGTAGAATAAATGTGCGGAAATTTGCCTTTAGCCAGCAGGTAGTTGATTGGTGAGACAGGCTTCTATGCTGCACCAGCCAAAAACAATTTGAGTTACCGAGAGAGAGAGATATGATGATATCCAGCTCAGGTGTGCCAAGCCCATACTCACCAGATGTGAGCCCCTGGGGTTAAAATTTAAGGCTGAGCTGGACAGGCGTTCGGAACGAATGGAGGGGTGGGTGAAATGGGAGGGTTTTTTTTTTTTTTTTTTTTGGCTGATGCTGCATAAGCTTGCTTTCTTGCATCGCATGATGCTAATATGCCACATTTTCTTGAACAGCCTTAATACAGTTATTGGAAAATGAAAATTTTAAGATGAATTGTAGAATGAAGAATTTCATTCCTACAAGAATAATTTCAGTGTCCACTGTGAGCAAACATTGGGATCAGATGATTTAAAACAGTAATCCAGCAAAGGAAAAGAATAGAAATTACAGATCATCCCATTTCATGCTCTTGCTGCCAGGCTAGAACGTCACAAGTATTAGTCGTGTATATCGAAGGATTGTTGGCAAAAAAAGATCAAGGGTGGTGTGGTTTTCAAACTGTCTCTTTTAATTATAATTACACTGTAAAAGGCAATTGTAAGAATTGAGACTGCTTCCATACCTGGACATAGAATACTATGTTGAGGTATGGAAGCAACCACACTTCAGAGGGAACTCCTACGAAGAGATCAAAGATGTGTGCTTACTGACCTTCTCAACTAGACACCTAGACGATCTGACTGTCTGTAGGGGAAGGGACAGTAAAATGAGTGAAGATGAATTTTTCATGTTTATAAATGAAACTAGAGGCTAAGGATTCAAATTACAAGGGGTTGGTTTCAGACTAGTTTGTAGAAAAATTCTTTTTGCCAGCTTTTTTTTCTTTTTTTATATATATATATATATATATATATATATATTGTGCTGATGTTATAAGAATGTGGCTTCCTTGCATTGTTATAGCTAATACTAAACCAAACCAGATTATTATTTTTTTTTTTTTCTTTTCTTTTGTTTAGCTTTACTCCTGTTTAGAGAAAGACATCTCATAATCTTCTGTTATTCTTTATTAAATTTTTCCATTTAAATTGCAATTTATTCTGTGCATTACAGATACTTTTACTTTTTCCAAAAGAAAAAAAAAAAATTACCACTTTTCTTTCCTTGGCAGGTTAGACCAGGAATGGATTTATCCAAGGTTGTTTTGCCAACATTTATTTTAGAACCCAGGTCCTTTCTTGACAAACTTTCAGATTATTACTACCATTCTGATATACTTTCCAAGTAAGTACAAGAAATTTGAGTCTATCAAGTGTTTAACAATATAATTATACCTCATTCTAAATAGATTTCTAAATATAATAGCATTCTGTTTCTATTTTATTCTAATAAAAGGTTTTTTTATTGTTAAAAATATACTAAATTGTAATCATCAAGGAAAAGTTATGATCTATTACATTTAAAGAAAATTAATCTGAATTTGTAGAAATAGCTTGCACAGCGATTTTAATCTAAATGTTAAGTTTTCTTCTCCTTCCCTTGTAAAACATTTTTTATTACAGTCTCTGCTTTAGCTGAATTAGTAGTGGTTCCCTCAAAAGTGGTGATTTGGCAACATCTACTAGATTAACAAACAAATGATGAATGCAGTTTTTTTTTTTTTTTTTTTTAACTTAAATGTTTAGAAATATTCTCTTTTAATTCAAATGACTATTCATTTATCATTTTTAGACACACATGTGCACACCTGTTTTCATTGCCATATCTGCCCTTCCATCCATCCACAAGTAACTCAGTTATGGATTTTCATGAAATTTTATATTTGGGAATTTTAAAGTATTTGTCAGGTCATTCCAAATTTCATAAAAATTGGACAAATAGAAATCTGGAAAATATATTTTTTTTCCCCTTACAATTTGCATGTAAAAAATAAATTAGTAGATTAAATGTAATTTTAGTGTAGCATTGTTATTTTAGAAAGTCTGTGCATGCTTTCTGTGGCGTCTATGTAGCCAGGTGGGCAGGAGCAGCAGTGCGTAGCACACGCTTTTTGATTAGCCCAGGGTTCAAGCCTGTGACCACCAAATATGGAGGATGCGGAAAGGTCAGGGAATGACCACCGCATATCCCCGGAGCAATATGGCCTTAGTTGCTAAAGCTCCTAAAAACCAAATAATAAAACAAACAAACAAACAAAACAAAGCATGCTTTTTGTGTATTATTATGTAAGACTTATGACTGTGCTGTTGCTTGTGTAGAGATACATATATAGAGACAAAAAAGTTATTTGAAAAAAGAATACTGGTGGAGAGTAATAAATATTATACAGTTGTAATTAAACTGAACAGCTAATTTTAAAGAGCATAAAGCTATAGGAATTTTATACAAAGTTATACAAACTTAATTTAACAAAAAAATCAAACATACCTGAAATGTAATGCACTGCATACATTACCTAACTTATTTTCCTTTCCAAAGTGTACCTATACTTTTTTCAAATCAACCTGAAAATAATTGGGAATTTCAAGGTTGTTGAAATACTAAATAAAATTAATGTATTTGTTCATATTCCTTAATTGGTTAAAGTTGTTCATTATATGGTGTATTAAATAAGCTTTATACAAATATTTTGACTGCTGCAGTCAATTATCTATCTATTTAATAGATAATTAACTACAGTTCATAATTTTCATAGTTTAATCTAAAATTGATGTATTCTTACAGAGCTGTACTGGAGGATGATCCTTTTACCAGAATGAAGACTGTGGTAAAATGGTATCTCTCTGGTTTTTATAAAAAACCAAAAGGTCTGAAGAAACCCTATAATCCAATTCTAGGGGAAGTGTTTCGGTGCTATTGGAAGCATCCCAGTACTGATAGCAGAACATTTTATATTGCAGAACAAGTAGGTTTCTGATTTGAGAATATAATTTATCCTGTGTAAATATTACTCAGCTCAAAAAATAAAATAAAAAGTAATGTTAGTATTTCACAGTCTGTTTTTCTGTGGCCGTAAATCAAGATATTTTAGTTTTGAATGCAGGGTTTTTTTTTTTTCAAATATAAGATAAATAATTCAAGATAATTTGAATGCTTATGTGGGTTTGGATATACATATTTGCGGACAAAAAAACTGCATCACTTGTGAATTTTGCAAATAATGTGTTTTGTGCTGTATTGTGGGTTGCTGAAATGTTCGAAATGCATTTGTTAGTTGGGATATATATCTCTGTAAATGAAATCCAATAAAAAAAAAAAAAAAAAAAGACTCTACCTAATTGCCATAAGTATCTTCCCAAAGGGTGAAATGCATAATTAATGGAAATATGAGAAATCATGCAAATGGAATCGTGACAATCAGACATACATTTTATTGCATTTATGGGTACAAACTGAAATGACATGTTAACGTAATAGTATTGTGTACTGTAAATCAGCAAAATAAGTCCTCGATATTTTGTTGTTCCTTCTCAAGCTGCAATTACAGCCTTGCGATGATCTGGCATATAGTTAATCAACTTCTGGATATACGGTTGCCTAATTTTGTGGTACCACACCCTTACAGTGCTCTCCTGCAGCTGAATCTTACTTGTTGGCTTCTTCTGAGCAATTTTAGACAACATTATGTGCCAGTCCAACACTAATGCCAGCATTTCTGAGGAATGACTGTACCTTAAGGGAGAAAAACGAGGGAAAACATTGGTGCAAGTATGTTTTAAGACTTGAGACAAGCAGACAAACTCATCATTAAATCTAAATAGCATAAAACTTACCAGTTTTGCTGTGTGGCAAGATGCTGAATCCTGTTGAAAAATGCAGTTTTGGACCTCCGTGTAGTGCAGTTTTGGACCTTCTTCTGACATATCGCTTCCCGTCCAAGCCATCCAGGTTGAATTTCGATTTGTTAGAAAAGATGACTGTGTCCCATTGCTCTTTTGTCCATGCGTTTTATCCCAGGCAAGTCACTTCTTTCTCATTTGTTGGGTCAACAAAGGCTTCTTCTTGGGCCGATAGGCATGCAGACCACATTCCAAAAGCCGTATTTGGATAGTTCATGCACTTGTTTTAACACCAGAGGCCATCTCAAAGTCCAGTTTTAGGTCAGGAACACTACCATGGCAATTACTTAGACATAGGCATTTCAAATATCGATCTTGGGAAGGCATAGTCGCTCTCTTACGGCTGATCCAAGTTTTCTCTTCACATCACTGGTTTCACGCTTTAATTTCAGCACCTGGGATACTGGTGACCGGTGGCAGCCTATTTTATCAGCGATAGCATGCCTAGAAAGCCCTTCCTGGAACAGAGCAACGGCTACACTTTTTTTCTTTGTTTCAACTGAACATATGGAGCCATGCTTACATCTCTGCAAAACAGGATACTAATGAGAGTGCATAACCTTCCAATGCCGTATTTATAGCAACAGCTGATGCAATATCTTTGCTTTGCGACAAACAAAATGACTGTAATCAAACAATATCTTATACTTATACATTTCACTACCTTGCCACTGTATTGTCTGGTATGCACCCTCGAGACAGTAAGAGTTATGTTATTACTATGTATATTAATTCCATCAAAATGACTGTAATCAAACAATATCTTATACTTATACATTTCACTACCTTGCCACTGTATTGTCTGGTATGCACCCTCGAGACAGTAAGAGTTATGTTATTACTATATATATTAATTCCATCAGAGCCTGACTGATAAGCAAGGTAAAGAGTATTTAGTGTTTAAATATAAATAATATACAAAAGTGGTGAGATTCATATTTTACCTCAGGCAGCAAAAAGTCTAGGTTGACCATGACTGTGCCCACTTCACCTCAGTATTACTGTATAATTTCTCTTATTTAATATTATTTTATAATATTAAATATTAACTTTATATTTACTTTATTAAGTAATGTTAGTTGCAATAACTTCTCATTATATGCCACACTTGTAATAATCTTTAACTATGTTTTTACTCCTAATGTAAATAAAAATTTTGTCAAATGCTAGTGTTATATGGACTGCTTTAGCAAGTCAACCTTTATAAATATGCCATCTTGCAGAGTTCACACATTCTTCTTTTATCAGTACTTATTTAGTAAATATATTTACTGCGTAATACAATCAGTTGTAAATATTTCACAGGTGGAAATCATGTGTACTGAAACCTTAGATGCATGTGGTAAACTGCATCTTAGTTTGTAAAATAAGGTGCAGGTTACCTCATGTAGTTGCACCCGCTAGCCAATAGTCATCCTTGGGTGTCTTCTGATGATTAATAAAAGGAAATAATACACAATAGCTGAATGGTATACAGTTGCAGTGGGAATTCTCTGCATATGTGAAAAGAAAAGGTACAAGATCATATGCTTTTTTTTTTTTAAAGAGGGTTTTATTTCTACTGCCCACCCAGTGATTTATATTAACACGTTAATGAAATTGTTGCAAACACAAGTAATGCCAAAAGATGCCAACTACCTTTATGCCAATTTTATGTTAATTTCTTAAACCATAACTGTACCTTTCTTCATCCTTTTATATACATAACAAGGAGCTACATTCATGAACACATTGGCTGGACCAGCAGTGTCAGCTCTTCTCCATAGTGAGCCCTTCTCTAGTGCAGATGTGAAATTTGTTTCTGAGGGACTCATAGGTGTTAGTGAATTACATTATGTCAGATAACTTGCTGTGAGAGAGATGAGCATAGTGCTCATGAATTAGCCATTTTGTTCTGCTGACATAACCTTGTTGAACATGCATGGGATATACTATGATGATATATTGCCATTCCATGGATATCTCTTGTGACATTCTAACAATGAAAGAATGCCCTTGAAGCCATGGATTAGTCAAAAATCCTCTTCCCTACAAAAAAATAAATAAATAAATTTGAATAACTTGCTCCAGTGCTGTGGAAGTGTGAAACTTGTGTAGAGGTAGCATTTTGTGTGGTGACCACACCAGTCAAGGTTCCTGTGTATGGAACCTTGACTGGTGTGAACTATTATTAACGTAATATGTTATTATTGTTTGTTTATTATTAAAGTTCTATTTATTTATTTATTAAATTTTTTTTTTCTCCCAGTTTACTTTAAACAACCCAGTCCTCACTGTAGATTTTTCTTTTCCTTAAAAGATTATCTTAATTCCATATTTTTCTAAAATTTTAAAGAGCAGATGGCTATGTGTACTTTGTTCTATACTTTTCAAGATCAACAAATCCTGTATACAGGTTTTGATTATGTTTTTGTTACAAGCAAATGCCACTTCCACAATAAATAAACTCAACTAAAATAAAGTCAGGGATTCTCTGTCTTTAATTTATCCTTGATGATGAGGATACATCTGCTTGGGATTCAAGTCATGCATGCTGCTGAAAGCAAATGTCACCTTCTATATTTATTTTAACTCTGTATAGGTTATGAAAATTTGAAAAATCACTAAAAATAATTCAGAATTGTTCATTTTTTTTTGATGCCACCTATAATTTGTTTCTTTTCTGAAACAGCTGTGAAAAATCCATGTTCTGTATTGAAAAAACATTTTAAACAAATTTTTGAAAATTAAAACTCATTTAGACCTGTCAGAGAGAGAATGCAAATTTAAAAACTATGCCCTTCAACCTATGTTTTAGCTCGAGGAGAGTGCTTCACTAACAGCAGTGCTCTCTGCAAGAAATGTGAAGTGCGTGTGTAAACAGTTTGACTCCATGTGCTGCATCAATGTTATGAAGTCAGAGTATTACTGATTGGAGGAAAGCATGTAGCAGCAAAGTGCAGTTACTATCAATATCTCTTCATGACGCATGTCAGTCATTGCATGCATATAATTGGGTTAACTTAATCATGAATTTTTTTACTAATTGTGCAGTAATTAGCAGGCATCTTAATTTTCTGTAACCAATTCAAAAATCATTTTCAACAATAGGTATTAGATGTTATATCTGTGTAACTCTTAATACCTGTTGTGAAAATTGTTCTAATACCTGGACGAAATGGATGAAGCACAAATTGCTGTTAGATTGTTAATAGTGTTTTCTTCATGCTATTTTTCTATAGTTATTGGCTGTAATTTCTTCCATTTAATATCTCTAAGAACTGATCCACTGTGGGTTTAGGCCTCATTCCCCATTTCTTACAAGAATAATCATAATATAGTTAGTGGTTATGCATTTTTTTTCAAGCAGTTAAAAACTGTAAGATGTTTAATGTATATGGAAGTCTAAATTGAACAGTTCACATTCTAATGAGATGATCGTTTTATGTCCAAGCTGAATAAGGTATCATTTATTAATTTATATAAAAGAAGTAAAAATGAAAAATATTTCAGAATTTTTAGTTTTATTTATAAACCAATTTTTTTTTATTTATTTATTTTTTTTTTTTATATTGGTAAATATTTTCAGGTCTCTCATCATCCACCAGTATCAGCATTTTATGTGACAAATAGGCAGGATGGTTTTTGCCTTAGTGGCTGTATTTTGGCTAAGTCTAAATTTTATGGTAAGCAAATAACATAGGACTTTTTGTTTCTTTTCTCTTTGTTTTTTGCTATAAATATGAATGGAAAAAATTCTGTAAAGCTCATTCCCAGTAATTTCTAGGAACAAAGCCTCTAAAAGTTGTAGTGGTCCTAAAATTTATAACTGTTAATATAGTTAATTTTAAAACATATATAAACTTTGTGTCGCATTTTTATATTATGCTTTTTCAATATAAATTATTACTCACTCAGAATATGAAGAAAATTGATAGCAGGTTGAAGAATAAAGTAGGGAGGAATGGAATCTCTATATAGAGTTATACAAATTAAGGACTTTACCCTGAATCAAACTGACTCTCCTAGAGCTGAGCTTTTTGACTTGGAATATCAGTGATGTCTTGAGGAATTCTTTCTAGATGGGAATATAAATTAAAAATATATATATATTTTAATGGTGGGATAGTTTAAGATTACATTAACACTGAATTGTAGATTTGACAAGAAATAGTTTCTCATCTTAAACTGTAGAAACAACCAGTATCCAGTGGAAGTAATCATAAAAATGTGGTAGAGAAACAAAAATTTCAGGTAGTTGCAGCATTTATTCTTGTCCCATACAGATATGAAAAGGATAAATGAATCTGATATGGGCAAAACTTGCTGATGTACTATTGAGCAAAATGAAAGCATCTTTTGATGTAATAGTTATACGATAGACAAAATTTCAGTTCATGCAGAGGATGGTAACTAGTTAGTCTTTCTTTTTTGAGAAGTTTTTGAACTATACTACTACTGCGATTGAATTTTTGGCATGTTTAACGAAAACGTTATCTGATATAATCGATAGTATGAAAATGAATAGCAAAGTTTCCCGTGGTGACTTGTTACAATCAACATTTTAAAAAATAATCAATTATATTGCTTGTAATATTTGTATTATATGCATTTATCCAAAGTCTAGTCATCACTTGGTACAGTGTTTGACATCGTCCGTAACGGACAGTTTACTCAAACATTGTATCATAATTAATGCAACGCAGTTACATTTTCGAAGATTAATAATGACGGATGAGAATTAAAAAGGAACAATGTCTGAATGCGGTACAAAGCCTACTAAGGTAAGAAAAATGCTGAATTTGAAAATTAAATTATACATTTTAGAATTGATTCCGTTCAACGACAAGTGGATGTGAGCAATAATTTAGGACTGGCAGGTTCAACTGTAAGAACAATTATAAAAAAATAAAGAATTAATTTTAGCAGCAGGAAAGACAGCTGTTCCATTACAAGCAACTAGGCCGAATATTATAATTGAAATAGATAGACTTCTAAATAATTTTATTGAAGATAATATACAACACACAATTCTGTTAAGTTGAATATTATTAAAGAAAAAGCAATTAGCCTATATGATGATCTGAAGAAAGCTCACTTTAAAAAAAAAGAAAAGTGGAACCATTTAAAGCTAGTAAGGGCTGGTAAGATAGATTTAAAATCCAGGGAGAAGCCACAAGTGCAGATCATGGAGCCAAAACTTTCAAAAAAAAGCTAAAAATTATCGAAGAGTGGTGTTAAACTTCTCAACAAGTTTTTAACGTAGATGAAACAGGACTTTTTTGGAAACGAATGCCTAAAAGAAGTTTCATGTCAAAATAAGAAAAAAAAAAAAAAAAAAAAAAACATGCCAGGCTTCAAAGTGGTGAACGATCGGTTGACTTTATTGTTGGGTGATAATGCTGCAGGGATTTTAAAGTAAAACCCCTTTTAGTTTACTAGGAGGACGGCCAAAGTACCACCCAAAATTGACCAAAGTTACGAAAACTCAACAGCCCAGGGCCATCGGATTAAAATTCATGATTTTAATTTTGATAAGTAGTGTAGTTACTTACCACATAATTATATACGTATGTAATGGAGAATATTTTTTATGTACAAATGTTTAATATTAAATATTTTGACCGACATTTGTGCATCTTTTTGCTACTGTTTATTATTGATTAGGAAATATTCTATGGCATAGACTGCGACTCAAATGCATATGTTACATTACAGGAATACGGTGTTCGCTTAGCACTGATTCACCTGTCTTAGCACTGTTTTTCAGGAACGAATTATCAGCATTAAGTGGGGGTCACCTGTATTAGCAATCCATCAACCAGATAGCCCTGTGAAACACTTTCCTGTCCAAAGAAAGGTCAAAGTCATGCTGGTTTATAAGTGCCATAGTTCTTTTAAAGAGTTCTTGGATATCTGTAATCTTGGTCTACTGATGTGAAAGGTAATCTTCTGTCTCATAGCTACCACCAGTGTATGAAAGTTAAGAGAGCATAGGAGATCTGGAAGATAAGTTAATTCAGAGAAAATGTGATACAGCAGCTTAAGCTCTGGGACAGTTCACTGTGCTTCCAAAGATTGCATCATGAAGTAGGAGCACAAATTTGGAAAAAAGATTTGGTGATAGAACACAATATTTAATCTAGAAAGACAATAGATGAATTTCATTTACACACACACACACATACACACAACTGCATATAGGTGCAGTGTTTTGTATTATGCAAAAAATATAAAACATAACAATATTAAAAAACAATAAATATCTCACACGAGAGAGAGAGAGAAAGAGAGAGAGAGAGAGAGAGAGAGAGAGAGAGAGAGAGAGATAGAGAATGCCACCAAATCTTCTCTTTGGTAGAGAAGATTTCTTGTCATCAAGGTTGTTCAGGATTCTTCTAATATCATTCTGTCGGAAGACTGGAAAGGCATTGAGAGATGTGTTTGGTATGGTAGGAAGTGATTTACAAATATCATTGATAGAAGAGTTGGAGAAAAAAATAGGATGCTAATTAGGCAGCTTTATCTTTGGATGAAGAGGCAATAGAACCGTCAGGTATAACAAGTGAAAGTATGGGTGGGCAGAAGTTGTGGCCAATAACTTTGACCTGCATGAGTAATATAGCTTTTAGATTATTTTTGTAAGAAATAGCTGGGATTGCATTATATTTTTAAAAAATGACCAGGTAGCTTTCACTTTATGCTGTCAGCAAAAATGAAAGGTCTGACAACTGCACATACAGTAATACCCCGAAGTTACGCGATAGGTGGGTCCGACGAAAATCGCGTAAGTCGAATTCGCGTAAGTCGGGGTACAACTTTGCATATAAATACATATAAATTTTGCTTAATTGGGACCAAGGACTAACAAAAACACTAGTTTAGAAGAAAAATATTAATAAAATTGCAGTTCTTTATACATATTAATACAAAATATGTATTAAAAAAACAAATGACTTACGTTAAAAAGTTATTTCGATGTCGATGGCTTCATAAAATCTAACAAATTCGTCTGACGACACAGCGCCTTTTTTTTCACGCAGAATTTTTTTATTCCTTGCTTTGTAGCTATAACGCGTTCTTCGTTGGAGTCTATGTTTTCTAAAATTTTTAAGCCCTTTACAATTGAGCCATTTTCAATTTTCAACCTGTCAAGTTTGCAATTGTCATGTGCTTTTCGCCGTTGCTTCATTTAGGTCTGTAGCACGTGCAATATCACATGGTCTTTCATTTCGCTCAAAGCGTTTCACAATTTCATATTTTTTCTCTATCGACAGAGGTGGACTGGCCATAAGCCTTACCGGGGAAACCCCGGTGGGCCAGTGTGATTTTGGCCATAAACCATAGTATGAGGCCATTATAAATTTTCCCGGGTAAGAATTTTTGACCCAGTCCGCCTCTGTTTATCGATAATTGCTTTTCTTTTTCTCTCTGAATCTGCAGTGTCTTCACCAGGACGCTTCCTTTTCACACCTTTTAAGTAAGTATTTTACTCATTTTTAGGGAATAAAGCACAATTACAAAACGAGGAGGCACGCTTGATACGCATAAAGAAAGCTGCGCGCATGTAGCAACTGAATAAACAACACCATAAAGGCAGAGATACACTATTAACACCTCACATTTCTAGGGGTTACTACCATAAAACAATAAAAATCCAGTTGCGTTTCTGCTAGTGAAATCTGTTATAAACTGGTAGTAAACTCTATCTAATTGCATTTGCGATTATACCGATAGCTGGAATTGCGTTGGTTTTTACGTTATTATGGTGAAATGTGTTTTCCCTTCACTGATATAAAAAACATAAAAGCAGCAAAGTTGAATTTTGTTCATCTTTCGCTCTCATTCTCTGCCGTCGCACCGTATATCGATAACATATGAAAAACGACCTTGAAGATAGTGGGCGGCAGCGTTGCCAAACGAAAAAATCAAGAACCGCGTAACTCCGAGTTCGCGTAAGTCGGGGTATTACTGTAACCAAATTCCAGTCCATATAGTTATTCCAGGTGACTAATTTCTTTAATATTGTTATATGTATTCTTTAAGGCATAATAAACACAATTGTGTCTATTCATCTGCCCATTTTATTTATTGTAGAGTCATCAGAATATAGAATTTGATTAACTATTTCTGTCTGCTCTTTGCACTTTTCTTTGGGTGTTCTGCAAATTCCTATCTGTTAGGATAATCTTTATTAAGGACTTTTGCTGATGTGGGATGGCAATACTTAAATTTTAAAAGTTTAATTATCCTCCTGAGACTAGTGTGTGAAAATTCCTATTTCCAAAGACCATCGTCTTTGTGACACTCTGGGACTTTCTTCAGATTTTCCTTTATTATGCTCTTATTAGATGAACACCTAACTAAAGTAGGTCTGGCTGACCATCAAAGATTGTCACTTGAAATTTGTGCATAATCATGAAGCTAATCTTTTTGATAAGCTTAGTATTCACAAAAGTTTTCTTAAATCAACAAATGGTCTCTGCAGCATTCTCTAATTTTGCATGCAATTTTTGGATTTCAGATTATTTTGATACTTTTCTTTAGTCAATAGTTTAATTATGTGGAGTTTATTGTTGTCAGATAACCTAAATAAATGAAAAAACTTATTAGTGTACTAAATTTATAGCAGTAAAATCACATCACAGAGGCCCTAATGCAGTAACAGTAAGAACAAAAAAGCTTAAGAACTCACCAGTAGACCAGACTACCACCAAAAAGAAATGAAATGAAATTGATAACACAAAATAAAACAAATTATAGAGGGCAGTGAGTGCAGAGCAACTACCCATTAAAAATAAAAAGTTAGGAGAAAGAAGGAAAGAAAAAGAATAAGATGACAAGTGCTTAAACTTTTCTGTTCTTACTAGTACTGCATTAGGGCCTCTGTGATGTGATTTTATTGCTTCGATGGACTGGCATTTTAGTTGTCGGTTGCGGTAATTTGCATTATGTTTGAAATGCAGAACTGTTCGCAGCTGTTGTATCCAGGACTTCTCTGAAGAGGTTGGATGCAACAGTTTGTCCATTCTTTTTCCTTGTTTTATTTGTCCTCTATCTATTTTTCCTTTTTTTGGTGGTTTATTGTCATTTGATTGATATTTCACGTTTTTTGGCATCTACATTACATCAATTCAGTGCCAGTCTGAATTTCTTATTTATTGGCTTATAATTTTGCCTATACTTAATGTTTTGCTAAAAAAATTTTTGACACATATTCCTACTTTGTATCTTCCATTTCCACTTCTGTCTTTGTCTTCATTATTTATATATATATATATATATATTTGAATAATGTTTGAAATAGTTGAAAACTAAATTTTTCATAATAAAAAGGTAAAGTAATTAGAGGAATATGCTTTTTGCTGCCGCTGATGTTTACTTTACCTTTTTATTTTTTATTATGAATGATTCAGTTTTCAGCTATTTCAAACATTATTGAAATTTATGTATAAGTATATCACATGACAGTAGTGGGTGAATTTGCTAATGCTGTGCCCGTTCTGCCATCCATAGTCATTGTTCATCGATATAATCTGGTTAAGATTACTTTTTGTCAGTGGTGGTGGTGTGGCTTTGCATTGGAGTATTTGTATCTGTCCTATTTTTAATTTTCGCTGCATCAGGACCACTGCTATTCATGTCCTCTGCATTGGCGGTTTGATCTGGGGATCTGATGGCGGACTGATCTTTTGGTCGACTCGCCTTTGCGGCGATTTGTCTAGCGATCGAAATGCAGCGATTCCCTGACCATTATTGGCCTTGTGGTCCTCTGTTGTGATGGGCATAATGGTCAGTCTATTTTTGTTTTATTTTATTGTAGTTGGTTTACATCCCTGCTGGACTTGGTGCCCATCAGAGGGGGCACCATTAAATTTCTATTTAATTGGCATTCAAAATTTAATTGATTATGATCTTTGCATTTTGATTTTCAAAATTATCTTGGAGAGTTTCCTGCTGCAATATTTTTACTCTTGTTATCCTTCTCTTCCCTCCCCTCCCTGTTGGTTCGATCATTATGTTTAATTTTGACTATTTTCGCTCTTCTGTCTTGACATGCTACTGGCACTATTTATTATTTTTTTAATTATCATTCTAATTTACACATATATATATATATATATATATATATATATATATATATATGTGTATATATGTGTAAATTAGAATGATAATTAAAAAAATAATAAATAGTGCCAGTAGCATGTCAAGACAGAAGAGCGAAAATATATAATAATATTGATACATGGTCATGTATAATATACCTGACCATGTATCAATATTTTTCACAACAGTAAAACCATTATTGTAAGAAATGCCACAATTTCCTTATTGCTGCTTTGTTCAATTAAATAAAAAAAAAAAGAAAAAGCATTAATGCATTAAAATAGAAATGATTTTAATTGGATCCTTTTTTATCTACTGGAAACAATTTAGTATCACCTTCTTTTGTGAAATGTTTAATTTCATTATTATCGAATTTATTTCTTTTAGGACATTAAATATACCATCAGATCACTGCACTTGCTTTGCTGTTAACTGAATATTTAAAATGATTTTTTTCCAAAAAATTAATTTGTTTAAATAAAAATTAAGCTCATTTGTATACATACTAAAATTTAAGCTCAAATTTTAATTGCCAAAGATTTTTAGTAAATTTATCATATTTGCTCGTTACTACAAGTGTCTGTCCTGAAATTCTGCCATTTCATGTTAAAATTTGGCTCCTCCTGGTATTAGATTTATTTTATTTTTTTGTAGGAAACTCTCTTTCGGCCATATTGGATGGTACAGCCAGGTTGTCACTACTTACTCGCGGTGAAGATTATACATTAACTATGCCTTATGCCCACTGCAAGGGTATCCTCCTTGGTACTTTGACCATGGAACTTGGTGGAAAAGTAGATATTTGGTGTGAAAAAACTGGTTATCGCACAGAGATTGAATTTAAATTAAAGGTATAGTTGAAATTAATCAATTAAAAATTATTTCAGTTTTCTGCAATAAATGATTATTATTATTGAATCTCTGCAGAATTTACTATCAGTTTGAGTTTGGACCTATCTCAATGTGAGTATATAATGAAACACTATATATATTACCTCTAACACCCTCCTCATTGACAACTACCCTGTTCTAATGCTATCTTAGTGCAGTAATTTGTGTTGTATTAAATTTTTCTTATCTACTTTTTTTACTCTGAAAAGATCTTTTTTAACTGTCTTCGTCACATCTTGTAGCTCTGATGTTTTAGGCCTTATTGATTTTATTCCTCTGAAATTTCATTTTATTTGGACTATTTTCTAACAATAACTTTTGCCCTTGATTAAAATGGCCATGATGTGCATTTGCATATACACGTACAAATGTTTAATCTAATGTTTAGCAATAATCTTATAATTGCTAATCACATTGTTCTGGCACAAACTCTCTTTACTAAATATATACTGTGATTCGTCTATCATTTGCATTCCTATTGAGATTGACCATGAAATACTCATTCTTTAGCTTTTGATTACATTATTTCCTCTGGCAAAGAGATCAGACTTACAGGTCTGTAATTACCCAGTTCAGCTTCTCTTTTATCCATCTTTGTGAATAAGAGAGGTATATCCTCTCCTGAATCCAAGGGTCTCTTCTTATAATGATTTGTAGGTTAGTATACATAGAGTACTGCATACAGGTCTGAAAGCCTCATTTTAGGAAGGATGTAGAGTTGCTAGAACGAGTACAGAGAAGGGCAGCAAGATTGGTGAGAGGAACAAAGGAGTGCTTTTACCAAGAGGCTCAAGTTCTGCAAATTGCAGCATCTGGAGACTTAGACACCTGTGAGGTGATCTGATTGAGGTGTATAAGGCCTTGAATGGTTTGAGCAGGCTCAGTGCTGATGTGATACTTCTGCTTGCTCAGATTAAGAACCTGAGGGGGCATAGATTCAAATTAAGGAAAGCCAGTTGTAGAATAGATGTGTGGAAGTTTGCCTTTAGCCAGTGGGTAGTTGATTGCTGGAACAGACTTCTATCTGTTGTTGTGGAAGTTGATAGCTTAAATAAATTTAAGGCTGAACTAGACAAACATTTGTAGTGAGTGGATTGGTGAAATGGGAAGTTTTTTTTTTATTTTTTTTTTTTGCTGATGTAAATTGAAAGCAAGCTATATAAGCTTGTTTTCCTGTGTATGCCTCAACTAATGCTAATATGAATTAAAATACTTTGTAACCAATGTATGTTAAATGGTTATATTCAAAACTCCATCTCTGAACATGACACCGCTGTTAATAGACTGGCCATTATCCTAATGATGTCATGTGATGTACACCGATAAGTCAAAACGTTGACCAACGAGTCATTAAATCATCAGATCAAAGCAACTGCAGGTGAACTATCACACGTGCACGGGTCGGGACATGGTATAAAAAACACCTGATACTGCGCTCCATTAATCAGTGTTACTCTTGTTCTTCAGATGGGAAAGGCAGTGGACTCGAGCGCATTTGACAAAGGCCAAATTATAATGGCCAGATGACTGGGTCAGAGTATATCTGAAACGGCATGGCTGATGGGGTGCCCACGGTCAACTGTGGTTAGTACCTACTGAAAGCGGTCCAAGGAGGGGGGAACCCATAAACTGCCGCCGAGGTGTTGGATGACCACAACTCATCGATGCTCGAGATGAACGAAGGCTCTCCCAGATGGTACATGGCCAAAGAAGGGTGACTGTGGCGCAACTAGCTGGTAATTGGAATGCTGGTGACGGGAGTATGTGTCACAACACAATACATCGAATCCTGCTGAAAATGGGGCATGTAGCCGCAGGCCGTTCATAGTGCCCATGCTAACCATGGTTCACTGGCAACAGCGCCTACAATGGGCATGCAGGCATCAAAACTGGACCTTGAGTGATTGGAAAAAGGTCATCTGGTCTGATGAATCATGTTTCCTGTTGGCCCCCATGTGGACAGCCAGGTACGTGTGTGCATCATTTGCCTGGGGAAGTGAGGGCACCTGGATGCACTGTGGGACGAAAAGAAGGCTAGTGGCAGCGGTGTCGTGCTTTGGGTGATGTTCTGCTCGGACACCCTGGGTCCCAGTCATCACTGTGCCGGTTACTCTGACATCCTACCACCTACCTAAACATTGTTGACCAGGTACACCCTTTCATGGCAATGGTCTTCCACTCTGGTGGTGCTGTCTTTCAGTAGGATAATATGCCATGCCACGCCAACCAGATAGTTCGCCACTGGTTCACAAACATGAGGAAGACGATTTGTTGGAAAAATACAGGACCATGCTGAGGAAATGTCGCGAGCTAGGCCATAATGTCTGTGTCTGCAATTCTGCCCAGACATGATAGGAGGGATTATATGTTAAGAGCCTTGTGGATTAACTCAAGACTTGAAGGAATCTGCAAGGCTTTTGGGGGGGGTAAATTTCTATCAGCATGGCCCACACTTGTAGGTAGAAGGAATTTGTTTTGTAGAGATGGGATACACTTAAACAAAGGTGGTGCAAACGTTTTTGCCAGTATTATTGAGGATACCTTAAAGGTTCAAGGAAACTGCTAGTTAGGGGGGATGTGGGTAATACTGACACGCGTTTATCTGATAATATTGGTCAATGTAACTCTTGCACATACCTTAAGAGTTCTTATCTGTTACCCCAACTGGACGTATTATCTAGATGTTCTGGGGACAAAGACGTTTCACGTGAGCGGGTAGCTAATATCAGGGAAGAGAGCCTAAAAAACTTCAAGGGTTGTGTTAGGGTTGTTAAATATACAAGAACAGTAAATCTTAATTGTTTATACAGTAATGTTAGAAGTGTCGTCAATAAAATGAGCGAATTCGAACTGCTGGTTAAAACAAGTAACGCGGACATAATAGGGCTTACAGAGACGTGGTGCCACCCGGAAATTGGGGATGTTGAGTTTCAGTACGGCTTGTATAATGTATTTAGGAAGGATAGGTTAGATAGAAGGGGTGGTGGGGTAATGCTTCTTATCAGAAGCAGCCTGAGTGCGATGATAGCTTTCCCGGGTTCAGACATTTCACATGCTAGTATAGAGTCTGTATGGTGTGAGATAGTTGGAAACAAAGGTATAATGCGAGTAGGAGTAATCTACAGACCAGGTGATTGTGAAGATTATGACAAAAGCCTCTACATGCAAATGGAATGGGCAAGTAAGCGTCAATGCCTTATTATGGGTGATTTCAATTTGCCTCTAATTGATTGGAGTAAATGGGAAGGAAACTCGACATGGGGAACAAAATTTTTAAATCAACTAGATGACCTGTTATTTGTATCAACATGTCAGGGAAAGTACTAGAGAAAAGAATATCCTAGACCTCATCATCACACATAAATCAGATGACATAACAGGGCTGACAGTAGAGGAACCAGTAGCAAGAAGTGATCACGGAGTTCTACGGTGGATGATGACGAGAGAGGTAGCAGAAGTAAAGGGCAAAGGAATGGGTTTTAATTTCAGAAAAGGAAATTACGATGCCTTAAGGTACTACATGGCTTCTATTAACTGGTAGATATCGCGCAGAGAATGAATACAATTGAACTGTGGTACGCTTTTAAAACATTAATCACAGATGCCTTGAATGCGTATATACCATTAAAAAAATACTCCACGAGAAGGGTTCCAAGTTGGATGAATAGTGAAGTTGCCACATTACTTGAGCAGAAAAAGGTGGCATGGAAAGGTTACAGAGCAATAAAAAGTACTAAAGCCTATAACAGCTACAAGGTGATGTGTAATAGAGCCACAGAAAAGGTTCGACAGGCAAAGGCAGTTTATGAGAAATCACTAGCAAACAGAGCAAAGAGGGGGGATAAAGAATTCTTCACATATATAAATGCCAAGAAGAGCAGGACAAACCCGATCGGACCTTTATGTAAGGGAAAGGGGATAGTAATAAATACACCAGCTGCCGTTGCAGATGAACTCAACAGTTATTTTGCATCGATATTTACAAATGAAAAGCCTTTTGTGGCAATGGGAAATTGTGGGAGCGAAGTTAAAAAATATGTAATTAATGATATTTCGCAAGATTATTTAATGAAAAAACTTTCGAGCCTACAGACCAGTAAGGCTCCTGGAGCTGATGGAATATACCCGATAATCTTAAGAGAGGCGGCAAGCGAGTGCATTGAACCATTGAGGCTAATTATGCGAGCATCACTAGACTCTGGGGAGATTCCCTTGGATTGGAAAAGTGCAAATGTATCTCCCATACATAAGGGTGGCTCTAAAAGTGAAGTTGGAAATTATCGACCTGTCAGTCTGACTTCAGTAGTAGGGAAAATCATGGAGGCAATGATCAAGGGTGGAATTCAGGATCATTTGGATCGAATTGAAATTCTCAAGGATACTCAGCATGGTTTTGTAAAGGGAAAATCATGTTTAACAAATCTGGTTCGCTATTTCGAAAGGGTCACTCACGAGCTGGATTTAGGGAATAATTTCGACATTGTTTATTTAGATTTCAGCAAAGCTTTTGACTCAGTCCCACATGAGTGGTTGCTTTATAAGCTGGAAAGGGTTGGAATCACTGGGAAAATCCTTAGATGGATAGAAGGATGGCTTCAGGGCAGGAGACAGAGGGTTGTGATAAATGGCTATTCCTCAGATTGGGTTGATGTAAGAAGTGGGGTTCCCCAAGGATCAGTATTAGGACCACTGTTGTTTTTAATTTTCATAAACGACATTGATGAAGGGATAGAGGGCGTGATGTCTAAATTTGCAGATGATGTTAAAATTGGTAGAGTAGTTAATGATCACTGTCAAGCTGAGCTTCTTCAGAGAGACCTAGATAGACTTCAGGAATGGTCAGAAAAATGGCAGCTGTGCTTTAATCCAACAAAGTGTAAGGTATTACACCTGGGAAACAGTAATCCCAAAAAAACTTATTCACTTGGTGGAGTTCAACTAAACCCAGTAGTGGAGGAAAGGGACTTGGGTGTTACGATACGGTCAGACATGAAATTCTCTGAGCATTGTAAACAGGTTGCAAGGAAGGCCCATGGTGTCCTATCGATGATCTATCGAACTTTTGCAAGTAGAGATAGGGACGTGATAATCCCATTATATAAGGCTTATGTTAGACCACACTTGGAATACTGTGTTCAAGTATGGAGACCGCACCTAAAGAAAGACATTGAGCTTCTTGAAAGGGTGCAAAGAAGGGTAACTCGCCTGGTGAGATCGGCAAAAGGGTGTCCTTATGAAGAAAGACTTCGAATATGTGGGTTGCAGAGTTTGGAAACTAGACACCTTAGAGGAGATTTGATTGAGGTGTTTAAGGCTCTGAGAGGCATCAGTAAAATGAATGAGGACAAAATTTTCAAGATTATAAGTGATGCTAGAACTAGGGGACATAAATTCAAGTTACGGGGGAAATGTTTAGATTGGACTGCGGGAAGTTTTATTTTAGCCAGCGAGTTATAAATTACTGGAATAAGTTGCCTTCATGGGTGGTAGAGGCCGACAGTTTAGGGAAATTCAAAGGTCATCTGGATAGTACTTTCGGGTAAGGGAAGCGCATAGGATGATAGGTTTAATTTCCTTTTTATTTATTTTTTATTTTATTTTTTTTATTTATTAATTATTATTATTGAGTTTATTTTATTTATTTTTTGTTTTTATCATTGTTTTGTTCGGATTTTTTTTTTTTTTTTGGCTGGTGCAGCATAAGCCATAGGCTTTCTTGCACCATGCGGCCGTTACTAATACTAAGACTTCCAGGTATTGCCCTGGCCTCCAAATTCTCCAGACATTAATCCCATCGAGCATCTGTGGTTTGTGTTGGAACAGCAACTCCAGTCTGCATCGTCTCAACAACTGACTTTGCACGAGTTAAAGGATCTACTGGTTACGTGTTGGTACCAGATACCACAAGACATGTTTAGAAATCTTGTAGCATCCATGCCTCGCCAGGTATGAGCTGTTTTGGCTGCATGTGGAGAACCAACATCATATTAGGTAGGCGATCATAATGTTTTGGCTTATCGGTGTAAGTTGCATTGCTACTTCTTTTCTAAGCATAATCTATTTCATCATAACTGATTATGTAAAACATTCTACATCTCTGAAAAAACAAGACTGCATTACCACTGTTTTATAACCAAGTATTAATACACAGCTAGAAATTAACTTTACAATTGATAACATAATAACAATAATAAAACTAAAAAATAGATTAGCAACTCAACTTATTAGTTAAGAGAGTTGCTAACCTTGCTAATTGAAGGCTAGAATTTTAACAGGAGTAAACAAAGGTAGATATAGACACAATGGAAGATTAATGATGAATCCTAGTGACTGGATCTAGCTTGCAGATTAGAGCAAAAATACTCAAGTCTTAGTAAGTTACTCAGACTTTGTAAAGTTTGAGTAGTTGCTTATATTTCTGATGTCTAGGTTAAAAATATAAAAGAATATATAGTATAAAAAGCCAAAGAAAACCAGTAAAAATGATGATTCTCTGACTTATGTTGTACTCAACAAAACAATATGGAACAAATCTTGTGAAGGGTGTAGACCTCTCAATTTGGCACATAACGAGATCACTGGGATTATTAACCAATGGATGTATTTTGGTCTATAGGTCTTCATTACACAGCTGTGCAATAACATGTTTCCTGTATGCATGGTCATCAATAAACTTAGTGGTCTGCCTGTGTATGCCTTTAGGTGATGTTATTTGTTATGGAAGAAATCATCTGTATCTATTTTCCCTTTCCTAATTAAGAACTAATACCTTACAAGTCCTCCTGGTATTTCAATTTTGCTCCAGAAATTAGGTATGTAGGTGCCACTTGTAAACCTCTCTATCCTATATCTAAAATGTAGTATAATTTTTCTTTTTATGACAACTCTCCTGAGCACATTGGGACTGTTTTAGTGATGTTCTTCAATCCATGATAAGAATATTGAGAAAAGAAGAAATCTTGAACTTGATTAATAACAAATGCTAAAAAGAAAAGCCGAAGTGCATTAAAAAGGGTAGTAGTAGTAGTGGCACGTGATGCAAGAAAGCAAGTGTATGAGCTTATGCAGCATCAGCCAAAAAAAAAAAAAAAAAAAAATCACACCATTCCCTCCAAATGCCTGTCCAGTTCCTCCTTAAATTTATTTAACCTATCAACTTCCACAACGACAGATGGAAGTTTGTTCCAGCAATTAACCACCCGCTGGCTAAAGGCAAATTTCCGCACATCTATTCTACATCTGTCCTTTCTTAATTTGAACTTATGTCCCCGTAGGTTCGTAATCTGAACAAGTGGAAGGATCCCATCAGAATTCAGCGTGCTCAACCCATTCAAGGCCTTATAGACCTCAATCAGATCACCGCGCAGGTGCCTAGTCTCCAGCCACTGCAATTTGCAGAACTTAAGCCTCTCTTGGTAAGAGGATCCCTTCATTCCCCTCACCAATCGTGTTGCTCTTCTCTGTACACGCTCAAGTAAATCTACATCCTTCCTAAAATGAGGCCTCCAGACCTGTACGCAGTACTCAAGGTGTGGCCTGACCATTGCCTTATACAGAGGGACAATCACCTCCTTTTCCCTGCTAGCAAAATTCCTATATATCATTGACAAAAGCCCATGACCTGCCCTAGCAGCCTGTCTGCATTGCTCAGAAAACGTCATATCTGACTGCACAATTACTCCCAGATCTTTTTCATTTTCTACCACCTTAAGTGGTGTAGTACCACACAGTTGGTACGTTTCTCTGGGGTTACTTCTACCCATATGCAGTACTTTGCATTTGTCAAGGTTAAACTTCAGTTGCCACTTCTTAGCCCATCTGCCCAAATTATCTAGATCCTGTTGCAGTAGCACACTGCCATTACTGTCATTAACAACCCTGCCAACCTTTGTCATCTGCAAACTTCGACATTAAGCCTGATGGCTTCCTAAGGGTTAGGAACTTAAATGTGAGTTTTTGCTGGTATGCCTTCATCTGCTGATGTAGGAGCAAGAATTAAGGACTGGGAACATGCCTTTTAATTGGATAAAAAGTATGATGGGGAATCAGTATTTTGTTCAACACATGTGAGAAATAACTAAGCTGAGGGAGCTGAAATCCTTAAGCCTATCACTAACCAGATGTTTGGGTTAGTGATGAGCTTATTGAGAAATGTTAAACATTTTTCCATAATTAAGAAACTCGGTTTAAAACTTAATTTAATTTTGCATGAATTTTAAAGCTATTGTCATTACTCAGTAGAGATAATCTAATGTGAGATTAGCATCTATGTATACAGTGATTGATATCAAATAAAGACAATGTGTTTAAGGCCTAGTACGATCAATCAGTGTACTCAGTAACAGAATTAAAATCCTGTTGATCACAGGCTCACCCAACATCTGTGAATAGGGCAAAACTAAAATTTAAGTATTTCTCATATCTGTTCCAGATTTCCACACCAGGTAGAAAAGACCTGAGTTAGACCCATCAATGATGCAAGGAATTTTTATGAGCTTTTTCACAACATGGCTGAGTTAGTTATCCTCCATCTTTCTGTTTAGATTTTCATTTACTTTAGTCCTAAAGATTTAACAATTTCTGGTTGGTCATTTGTTTCTGCTTATTTTCTCTATTTGAATTCAACACAAATGAACGTATGTGAACATTTGAATCCAACTTACAATTCCAGAAAATTGCCAATTGAAGTACACATTATGATCTTAGTTTTGTTGATAATGACAACATCATCAGCAAACTAAGGTTAGTAATGTGCATTTCATTTGGCAGTTCATCTGTCATTATATCAACAGTTGTTATTGTCTTGATTTAAATATGTAATCAAGACAGGTCACAAATAAATATGGTGGCTAACATGTCTCCTGTATTAGCAAAGGCACATGATGCAAGAAAGCAAGCTTATATAGCATCAGCCAAAAAAAAATAATAAAACACACACACACACACCCCCCTCTCATTTCATCCACCCACTCACTCCAAATGTTTGTCTAGTTCTGCCTTGAATCTATTTAAGCTATCAACTTCTACAACGACATATGGAAGTTTGTTCCAGCAATCAACCACCCGCTGGCTAAAGGCAAATTTCCGCACATCTATCCTACAACTGTCTTTCCTCAATTTGAATTTATGCCCTCTCAGGCGATTATTCTGAGCAAGAGGAAAAATCCCATCAGTATTGAACATGCTCAAACCATTCAAGGCTTTATACACCTCGATCAGATCACCTTGCAGGTGCCTGGCCTCCAGACACTAATTTGCAAAACTTAAGCCTTTCTTCATAAGAGCAACCCCTTGTTCCATTCACTAATTTTGTTGCCCTTCTCTGTACTTGTTCCAACAGCTCCACATTCTTCTTAAAATGAGACTTCCAGACCTGTACAATACTCAAAGTGTGGCCTGACCATTGCCTTGTACAAGGGGATAATCGCCTCCTTATCTCTGCTAGAAAAATTCCTGTATATCATTGACAAGACACCATGAGCTACTCTTGCAGACCATCTGCACTGCTCAAAAAATTTCATATCTGCCTGCACAATTACCCCCAGGTCCTTTTCACTCTACCACTATCAGTGTAGTACCACACAGTTGATACATTACTCTGGGGTTACTGCTTCCCATATACAATACTTTCCATTTGTCAATGTTAAACTTTAGTTGCCACCTCTCAGCCCACCTGCTCAACTTTTCTAGATCCTGTTAGAGCAGTGTACTGTCATTAGTATCATTAACAACCCTACTGACCTTTGTATTGTCTGCAAACTTGGACATTAAGCCTGACATACCATCATCAATATCATTAATAAATACAGAAAACAACACTGAACCCTGGGGGACTCCACTAATAACATTAGTCCACAAAGAGCATGTCCATTGATTACTATTGTCTTCTCCCACTCAACCACCATAGCAGCAATTTGCCTCCAATGCCACACTGCTCCAATTTGTGCAGCAGTCTTCCATGTGCAACAGTATCAAAAGCCTTTCTAAGATCCAAATATATGATATCAAATTTATTTTTTGCATCCATTTCCTTTGTGACCACGTTGTAGTATCCAATCAAATTGGTCAGACAAGACTTCCCCTTAACAAACCCATGTTTTGTCTGAGCTATAACTGAAGTCTTGTCTAGATGATCCTGCAGTGCTTCTTTAATCAGTGCCTCCATTAATTTCTCAAACAGAAGTTAAACTAACAGGTCTGTAATTACCTGTCTCCCTTTGATCCTCCTTTGTGGATTGGGGTCACATTTGCACAAATCCAGTCCATAGGTACCACCCTAATAAAGTAATTTAAAAAAAAAAAAAGTGTACTTTTAGCGTGAGCTTGGAAAAAGCTAGCATGACTGTAGCTTTTATACACATTGCATAGTGCAATAATTTACTTACTTTTAAAAGTCCAGCCAAATTTGTTTCTGGTAAAGACCCCTCATGGTGAAGAGAAACGGTGTGAGTAAAGCTGAAAAGCATAAAATTAGCAATATTTAATATTATGTATTAGAAAAATTTTCAAAATTAAAGGCAAAGCTTCTGGAGTTGATGAAATATACCCAGTAATTATAAGGGAGGTAACAGGAGAGTACAAAGAACCATTAAAGCAAATTTGAGAGCATCACTGGACTCGTGAAAGATTCTCTTGGATTGGAAAAGTGCCATTTTATTGCCAACAAAAAGGCAGTTCTAAGAGTGAAGTGGGTAGATACCAATTGGTGAGTCTGTCTTCACTGGTAGGGAAAATAATTAAAGTGATTAGAAGTGTATTACAGGATCATATAGAAAACACAGTATGGTTTTGGAAAGGGAAAATCATGTTTAACCAACCTGATTAGCTATTTTGACAGTCACTTATGAGCTGGATGTAAGAAATAATTTCAACAATGTATATTTTATATATTACTGCAAAGCATTTGACTCAGTCCCACATGATAGCTTATTGTGTAAGCTCAAACATGTTGGAATTGTTAGGTGGATCACTGGATGGTTGCAGAACAGGAGGCAGAGAGTTATTAATGGTTATTCTTCAGATTGGGCTAGCATAAGAAGTGAGGTTTCCCAAGGATTGATACTGGAACCACTATCTTTGACATTCTTAAAAGAATGACATTGATGAATGGAAAGAGGACTTGGTGTCAAAATTTGTAGATGTCGTCGTTGGTAGTAGTTAATGATCAGGGTCAAGCGAAGCTTCTCTGACCATCGCTGAGTCAGTCATTTCTAACTTCAGGAATGGTCAGAAAAGTGGTAGCAGCTGTGTTTTAATGCAGTGAAATGCAAAGTCTTGCACTTGGGAATAGAAACCCCAGAATAACCTGCACACTCTACTATAGAGGTGGATGTGATTTCTGTGGGTAGTGTAGGTGGCAAGAATGCCCATGGTGCACTGTTAAATGATTTTTTGAACATTTACTTGTAGGGATAGGGAGGTCATAATAAGGGAAGCAGTTGTAACACCACACTTGTAATAATATGTTCAAGTATAGAAACTGCCCCTAAAAAAAAAAAAAAAAAACGACCTTCAGCTTCTTGAAAGGAACTAAGCTGGGCACTTGGTGAGATTGACAGAAGAGTGTTGTCAGTATGTAGGTTTACAGAGCTTGGAAACTGAACACTGTAGAAGATATTTGATTGAGGTGTATAAGGCTCTGGGAGGTGGGATTAAAATCAATGGGGGTAAAAATTATATATGATTTTAAAACTGGAGGCCATACATTCAAATTATGAAGGACAAGATTTAGACTGGATTGCAGAAAGTTTTTTTCTTTTAGTTAGTGAATTGTTATTTATTATTATTATTTTTTTTTTTTTGATGCAACAAAAGCCTAGGGTTTTCTTGCACCATATGACTCATTTGGAAAAGTATTCTAAATAGAATTGAGCCATATGTAAAACCATTATTATGGTTTTACATATAGTTCAATTCTATTTAGGTTCATTTTATTACATATCTTTAATGTGATTGCTAAAGGGATTCCTCCATAATTTTCCATTTTTCATATTTGAGAAATATCATTGACAATACCCCATGCCCTGCTCTGGCAGCTTATCTGCATTGCCAAGAAAACTTCATATCTGAGTGCACAATTACTCCCAGGTCTTTCGTTTTCTACCAATTTAAGTGTAGTACCGCATTTCGCAATTACTTCTATCCATATGCAGTATTTTGCATTTGTCAATGTTAAACTTCTCAGCCCATCTGCCCAACCTTTTCTCAATCCTGTTGCAGTAGCACACTGCCATTACTGTCATTAATAACCCTGCCAACCTTTGTATTATCTGCCTATTTGGACTGATTACACCGGGGTTCGAGCCCGTCACCACCAAATACGGAGGATGCGGAAAGGTCAGGGATTGACCACCGCATATTCTCGGAGCAATATGGCCTTAGTTGCTAATGCTCCTAAAAACCAAACAACACAACACACACACACCTATTTGGACATTAAGCCTGATACACCTTCATCATTGATAAATATACAAAACAACAGTGGGCCCAAAACTGAACCCTGGGGGATTCAAATAGCAGCATCCATTGAGTATCACTCTGTCGTCTCCCACTCAACCACCCTTTTATCCATTGTAGCAGCTTGCCCTTAATACCAGTTTTTACAGTAGTCTTCCATACGCAACAGTATTAAAAGCCTTCCAGAAATCCAAGTATATGATATCAAAATTATTTATTACATCTAGTTCCTTTGTAACCTCATCATAGTATCCAATGAAATTTGTGAGACCTTTCCCTTAACAAACCCATGCTGTGTATGGATTATTACTGCACTCTTGTCTAGATGATCCTGCAATGCTTCTTTAACTAGTGACTCCATTATTTTCCCCAGAACAAATTAAACTAACAGGTCTGTAATTACTCTTGTCACCTTTTGATCCTCTTTGTGAATTGGGGATACATTTGCACATATCTTGTCCGTGGGGACTTCTCCTGAGTCCAAGGATGATCTTATAATTACGGCTAAGGGTTTGCTTGCTTCCTACCATCAGGGGTAAAGGGAGCAGTTTTTGCTTTTGTAAAGGTGAATACAGTGGTCTCGGACATTTTTAAATTCCATAGAGTAGGACCAACTCATGACGTTACTAACAGTAAATTCAAAATGGGAAGCATTTGGGAATTAATCATAGAAGCTGCTAGGCTTTTCATACAAATTAAGAAATATTCTTCAAGATAGGACTAAATTTGTCATAAGAACTGATGAAACTCATGGCAGAGAAAGAAAATGTATGGGATGCATATAAATAATTGGGCAACACAAAAGCTTATAATAGATATAAACTAGTTTGTAATCAAGTCAAAAAGGTCAGGCAAGAGAAGGCAGATTATAAGAAACCTTTGGCAAAGGATGCCAAGAAAACAGCAAAGACTTTACTTATGTAAACTCTAGAAGAAAGGGGATGAATTGGATTGGTCCACTTGATATCAATGGTTCGACTGTTGATGATCCTGCTCAGGTAGTTGACAGAGTAGTAGCAGTAATAGTAATGGCATGTGATGCAAAAAAGCAAGTATATGAGCTTATGCATCAGCCAAAAAAAAAAAAAAAAAAATCACATCATTCCCTCCAAATGCCTGTCCAGTTCCTCCTTAAATTTATTTAACCTATCAACTTCCACAACGACAGATGGAAGTTTGTTCCAGCAAAGGTTCGTAATCTGAACAAGTGGAAGAATCCCATCAGAATTCAGCATGCTCAATCCATTCAAGGCCTTGAATGAGTATTTTGCATCTACATTCAAAAACATCTTGCCTCCACTTCTTTAGGGAAGTGGAGGCCAGACATTTATCAAACTAACAGGGCACTAAATGATTTTGTAATAATTGAGATATTATTTTGTAATAACTGGCATTAGCATTAGTAGAGGCGTACGATGCAAGAAAGCAAGCTTATGCAGCACAGCCAAAAAAAAAAAAAATCTGCTCCCATTTCACCCCTCCGTTCGTTCCAAGTACCTGTCTAGCTCAGCTTTAAATTTATTCAGGCTATCAACTTCCACAACAAAGGAGGTCTGTTCCACCAACCAACCAACCAACCAACCACCCGCCCGCTGGTTAAAGGCAAACTTCTGCACATCTATCCTACATCTGTCTTTTCTCGATTTGAAACTGTGCTTCCCCCCCCCTCCGGTTCATAATCTGAACAAGAGGAAGAATCCCATCAGCGGAACAAATACCCATTTGTTCCTCTCATATCCCATCAGCAGTGGGAGGAACAAATACCCATTTGTTCCTTTCACAAATCTTGTTGCCCTTCTCTGTACTCATTCTAGCAACTCTACATCTTTCCTAAAATGAGGCCTCCACACCTGTGCATAGTACTCTAGGTGTGGCCTGACCATTGCCTTGTATAATGGGATAATCACGTCCCTGTTAGCAAAATTCCTATATATCATTGACAAAACTTAGTGACTGCACAATTACTTACCCCAGGTCTTTTCCACTTACGTGAGTGTAGTACCACACAACACAGTTGGTATGTTTCTCTTCAGTTATTGCTACCCATATGCAGTACTTTGCATTTGTCAATGTTAAACTTCAGTTGCCACTTCTTAGCCCATTTGCCCAACTTATCTAGATCCAGTTGGAGTAGCATACTGTCTTTACTGTCGTTAACAATCCTGCCAACCTTTGTATCATCTACAAACTTGGACATTAAACCTGATATATCTTCATCAATATCATTGATAAATGTGCAAAACAACAATGTGCCCAACACCGAACCCTGAGGAACACCACTAATAATCGTTCCTTATTCCTGCAAGCAAATTTCTTGTCAATGATATACAGGAATTTTGCTAACAGGGATGAGGAGGTAATTGTCCCACTGTGTAAGGTAATTATCCCAATGGTCAAGCCACATCTTGACCATTGGGATAATTCTGGAGGCCTCATTTTAGGAAGGATGTAGAGCAGTTGGTATAGAGAATGGCAATTAGATTGGTAAGGGGAACAAAGAGGTGCTTTTACCAAGAAAAGCTTGAATTTTGCAAATTGCAGCATCTGGAGACTATGCACCTATGAGGTGGTCTGATTGATATGTTTAAAGCTTTGAATGGCTTGAGAAAACTCATTGATGATGGGATTCTTCTGCTTGCTTGAACAATATACATGGGGGGCCATGTATTCATGATGCTAATGCACAGGTTAGCACATTAGAATTACATTTTTTTTTTTTTTTTTATGAAAACCCCAAACACGAAAGGTATCAAAACCTATAGTACTTAGTACAGTGCATGGGTTGAAGGAGAAGTATGGGGGGAGGTGGATGCCGGAAACTTTGCTCTAGAGACTAAACATGGGTTTCACCACTTCAAGCCTCCAATAAGCAAAGTGAATCACCAAAAACGGCAAAATGGCATTGATTTTATAAGAACTGGACAAACTATTGGAAAGGATAAATAGGTAAAGTGGATTTTTTTCTTGTATCATTTGCCACTACTAATATTAGAGATTTAACTGGTCCTTGTTGGACATTCAGTTATGTTTGTCATCTAATTTCAAATAAATTGAGGAGCAAGAAAGATTAGATTTTTTTTTTTTTTTTTAACCACCTTATTTTTTTTAATTTAAATTAAAGTTGATTATAGGTCTGTATACAATTCCTTCCTGATATAGAAAGATTAGAATTTTCTCCTGGTGAGTTAGTCTAGGTTTTTCAGCTAATTCAAAATACAAATTCCCCTTCAGTGCACACTTAGTATACAATATAATACATTCAAACTTAATATGTAGTTTAATGCAGATCTGTTGTAGTACCATATATGATTGCACTAATGAATTGTTCCCCCCCCCCAAATAGCTAACCAATCTTTTGCCATCCATCTGATATATATATATATATATCAGCTTTATCAAGATACATATCCACTGTTTTTCAAATATCCTAGGTAGTGTGCATCTCAACACCATGGCTCGTATACATGGAATCCATTAGATAGTATGAATCAGAGTTGTACTACTCAGTATGTTCTACGTTGATAATAATATTAGTAAAATAATAAGAGGAGTTTACCTCAATATAGTGCGTAGAACACTTCCGTATGATACCCTCCAGAAATTGAAACGAAAAAATCGACAACTTACCGGTACATTAGAGTAAAATATAAATAATTAAATAAACAATTTAACACAAATCAAATCAATTTAAAACAATTAAAAATCAAATTAACGCAATTAAAAGAATCTAACAAAAATATTCAAAACGTATTGTCAGCTTCATATTGACAATTGAAAATATTGTCAGCTTCAGGAAGGAAAATAGTTTTGAATATTTTCGTTAGATTCTTTTAATTGCGTTAATTTGATTTTTAATTGTTTTGATTTGATTTGTGTTAAATTGTTTATTTAATTATTTATATTTTACTCTAATGTTACCAGTAAGTTGTCGTTTTTTTCCGTTTTAATTTCTGGAGGGTATCATACGGAAGTGTTCTACGCACTATATTGAGGTAAACTCCTCTTATTATTTTACTAACATGGAATCCATGTAGGCTGACCAAGTTCTGTGATATTAGGCAACAAATGCTGGTTGCTTATTATGAGAAAGCTACAAGCAGATCACATTTTTTTTTTTTCATTAAATCTTGTGTGGAAAAACAGTAAATGCGTAACCCCCAGATAGCCTTAACTCCTTACCTTCCGTGTTCCTTCAGATTTATACAAAAACTAGTAACCTTTCTGCATGAAACCATCCAGGAATGAATTGGGCAAATTCAGTATAATCCACAGATTACTGTCTGTGTCAAACAAGCATAAGATTAGCTTTTTTTTTTTTTTTTAATTGATATGTGACAAGTAAGAAATACTATTAGTGATATTTTTGTCATATCACTTCTCTACTGCAGAAGTATAAGCTATTCAAACACTCTTTTCGTTGTGGTTTTTTTATCTTCCTGTCTTCTGCTGAATATTTATTGTAACTAGTAATGATCTATTCTGAGAAAATTGTTTTCCACACTTCATTGTTTCAGTAAAAATGAAATAACTTTAAAAAAATTATCCATATATATATATATATATATATATATATATATATATATATTTATATAATGATGTAAGTTATCATTTTTGACAGCCATTTTTAGGTGGACCAGAACTTTGTAACTTAGTGAGTGGAAAAATAAAACTTGGTAAAGAAGCTATAGCCACACTCGAAGGCCACTGGGATGGTGAAATATTTTTCAAAGACAAAAGGACTGGCGTGAGTATAATTAAAACAAAGTTATTAAAAATTACTTTGTGTAACAAATTGTAATAGTAGAAGTAATTACAAATGATGCAAGAAAGCAAGCTTATATAGCATCAGCCAAAAAAAACAAAACAAAACCTACACAGTTCACCCATCGATAGCCTCCAAGAATTTTAGTTCTCCTTTGAATTTATCCAACCTGTTCACTTTCACAATAACAGATGGAAGCCTTTTCTGACAATCAACCACCCACTGGCTGAAGGCAAACTTCTGCACATCTGTCCTGCAACCATCCTACCTCAACTTGAATTTATCTTTAAACATTTCAATCAGATTTGCCGCAGGTGCCTAGCCTTGAGACTGCTGTTTGCAGAACTAAAGCCTTTCTAAAGAAGAGCACCTTTTTGTTCCCTTCACCCGTCTGGTTGCCGTTCCCTGTATCTCTTCCAGTAGATCTACATCCTTCCTAAAGTGAGACCCTCCAGACCATATCTTGAGTACAGTATACAGTACTGTACTCAAGATACGGCCTAACTGTGGCCTTATTCTCCTTATCCCTGCTAGCCAAATTCTGTATATCATGGACAAAACTCCATGAGTGGTCTGGCAGCATGTCTGCATTGCTCAGAGAATTTAGTGTCTAACTGCACTAGATGTAAAACCCAAGATCCTTTTCTTTCTCGACTATCCTGAGTGCAGCACCACCCAGTTACTCTGGGGTTTCTTATACCCATATGCAGTACCTTGCATTTGTCAATGTTAAATTTCGACTGCCATTTCTCAGCCAATCGACCCAATTTTCCTAGATCTTGTTGCTCTCTCCCTGATGACTGTTGTTAACACCACACGACTGCAGTTATAGCTCAGACCCAGCATGGGTTTGTTAAGGGGAAGTCTTGTCTGACAAATTTGATTGAATATTTTAATGTGGTCACAAAGGAACTGGATGCAAAGAATTTTGATATATTCTTAGATTTTAGGAAAGCTTTTGATACTGTGGAATGGAGACTACTGTACAAATTGGAGCAGTATGGCATTAAGGGAAAGTTGCTACAATGGATAAAAAGATGGTTGAGTGGGAGAAGACAGAATGGTTATCAATGGACACCGCTCTTCATGGACTAATGTTATTAGTGGAGTTCCCCAAGGTGTTCGATGTTAGGCCCATTGTTGTTTTCAGTACTGCCAACCTTTGTATCATCTGCAAAATTAGACATTAAGCCTGTTATATCTTCATCAATATCATTGATAAATATTAAAAAGAACAATGGGTCCAGCACTGAACCCTGGGGTACTCCACTAATATCATTAGTCAACGAAGAGAGGTGCCTATTGATAACTATTCTCTGTCTTCTTTTGTTTAACCATTCCTTATCCGTAGCAGTTACTTGCCCATAATGCCACATTGCTCCAGTTTGTGCAGCAGTTTTTGTATGTGCAACAGTATCAAAAGCCTTCCTGAAATCCAAGTATATGATACCAAAATTATTTTTTGCATCCAGTTTCTTGGTCACTGCATCATGGTAACCTATCAGATTGGTTAAACAAGAATATCAGATTGGTTAGACAAGAATACCCCTTAACAAATCTATGCTATGATTTCATTATAATTGCATGCCTGTCCAGAGTTCTGCATTACTTCCTAAACAGTGACAGACATTAAGCTAACAGGTCTGTAATTACTAATGTCGCTTTTTGATCCCACTTTATGAATTGGGGATACATTTGCACATCTCCATTCCATAGGGACCTCCCCTGAATCTAAGGATACTCTCATATTTAGGGCTAAGGATTTGCTGCTTCCCTTAATATAATTGGGTAGATTCCCTCCACCCTAGGTGCCTTTATGAGAGAGAAGAAATTGTTGAACTTCAACAATTTCTATACTTTCCTTTCAGTTATCACAGTCATTTAGTTCCTCATAAGAGTTTGATAAACTTCTGGTATCCCCTTTCCTAAAGAATTCATCATGTGTGAATGTACATGCAAAATACCTATTTAATTTGTCTACAACCTGAGTGGCGCCTCCCCGTAGCCAGGTGGGAAGGAGCAGCAGTGCGTAACACACGCTTCTTGATTAGACTGGGTTCGATCCCGTCACCACCAAATACGGAGGATGCGGAAAGGTCAGGGAATGACCACCGCATATTCCCGGAGCAATATGGCCTTAGTTGATAATGCTCCTAAAAACCAAATAACAAACAAACAAACAACAACCTGAGCATTAGTAGCGGCGTACGATGCAAGAAAGCATGCTTATATAGCATCAGCAAAAAAAAAAAAAAATTCCCTTCCTGTTCATTCACTCTAAATATTTGTCTAGTTCTGCCTTGAACTTATTTAAGTTGCTGACCTCCCCTACAACATATGGAAGTTTGTTCCAACTATCCACCACCTGCTGGCTAAAGGCAAATTTCCACACATCTATGCTACAATTGTTTTTCCTCAATTTGAATTTATGCCCCCTCAAGTGAGTAATCCGATCAAGAATCCCATTAGCATTGAGCTTGCTGAATCTATTCAAGGCCTTATACACCTCAATTAGATCACCTCGCAGGTACCTATTCTTCAGAAGCTGGAATTTGCAAAACTTAAGCCTTTCTTGGTGACACTACCCCTTTGTTCCACTCACCAGTCTTGTTGCCCTTGTCTGTACTCTTTTCAGCAACTCTACATCTTTCCTAAAATAAGGCCTCTAGACCTGTGTACAGTACTCACGGTGAAGCCTTGCCATTGCTTTATACAAGAGGACAATCGCCCTCTTATCCCAAAATTCCTGTATATCATTGAAAAAACACCATGAACTACTCTTGCAGCCTTTTTGCACTGCTCAGAAAACAGATCTGACTGCACAGTTACCCCAAGGTCCTTTTCATTCTCTACTACGCTGAGTGTAGTAACATCCAGTTGATACATTACTTTTGTGTTACTGCTACCCATATGCAGTACTTTACATTAGTCAATGTTAAACTTCAGTTGCCACATCTCAGCCCATCAGCTCCACTTTTCCAGATCCTTGCAGTAGCATACTATCGTTACTGTTATTAACAACCCTACCAACCTTCGTATTGTCTGCAAACTTAGACATTAATCCTGATTTACCTTCATCAATATCATTGTTAAATATCGAAAACAACAATGGGCTTGAACACCTTGGGGGACTCCACTAATAACATTAGTCCATGAAGAGCGATGTCCATTGATAACCACTCTGTCATCTCCCACTCAACCATCTTTTTATCCATTTTAGCAACTTTCACTTAATGCCATATTGCTCCAATTTGTACAGTAGTCTTCCATGTGCCACAGTATTAAAAGCTTTCCTAAAATCTAAGTACAGGAACTCCGACTTTACATAAGTTTTTCCTAGCTTGTGCAAACTTAAAAAAAAAAAAAAATCGTAGAAACGCATTTTGCATCCCATCGGAATAAATGGAGAGGAGGTATCATGAAAATATCGTAATGTAAACCCAATAACACATTGGTTTTTTTTTTTTTTTTTTTTTGTAATTTGTTCCAAGTCCATGGAAGTTAAATTTTGCTATATTACTAAGCTGTTCATCTCTCTAAAAGGCCCTATTTATAATGGAAATTGCACTACCCTTTCATCGTTATCATATGTTCCTGTTATAAGAATCTATTTTGAACGCCTTTTGTGATATTTTTCTAAAGCATGTTTCTGGACGTCACTACCATAAAGCAGTTTGAACTTTCCTGTTTATTGGGCTTTTCTCTTCGTGCATCTAATTATAAACTTGTACTAAACTCAATCTTATTGCATTTGCGATAATCTCAATAACTGCAATTGTGTGCGTTTTTACGCTATTATTGTGAAATGTGTTTCCCATCACTGAAATCTTCAATCATATAAAAAACAATTCAGATTTTCGGAAACTTCTCTTCATTCCTATTTACACATTACAATGATGAAGGGAAAGTGACCAATGGAAAGTGCAAGTGGTGGTAGTGCTAGGAAATGAAACAAAGTTGATTTAGAAATAAAGAAGAAAATGATTTAAAGTATGAAGCAGGACAAAGTTTGTCATCTGTTGAATGAGAATTAGGTCTCGCTGCTTGAACAGTGAATACTATTTTAAAGGACAGTGTGTGTATAAAAGAATACGTTAAAAGATCAATGCACTTAAGATTAACTGTGATCACAAAACAACGTTCAGGTGCTATATCGAAGATGGAACAGCGTTAATAATATGGATCGAAAATCAGATTCAGAAGCGAGTGCCCTTGAGTCTAATGACCATTCAAGAAAAATCACCAAGTGTTTATAAAGATATTAAGGATAAGTACGGCAAACCCCAACCCAAGTTCGTGGCAAACAACAGGTGGTTTAATAGGTTCAAGCATTGCACTGGTTTCCAGAATGTTAAAGTATGCGTTAAGTCACCAGTGCCGATGCTGCAGAGAAATTTTGTGATGTGTTGGAAAAAAATTTTTGATGAAGGCGACTATTCAACACAGCAAATTTTTAATGTTGACGAGACTGCTTTGTATTGGAAAAAGAATGCCGGATCAAACATACATTGCCAAAGAGGAAAATACAATGCCAGGTTTTAAGGCATCAAAAGATAGGGCTACGCTCTTGCTTGGGACTAATGCAGCAGGAGATTACAGATTAAAACCACTGCTTGTGTACCATTCTGGAAATCCTCGTGCATTTAAGGGCATAAATAAAACCACCCTACCTGTGCATTTCCGATCGAAACAGAGGGCATGGATAACAATATCTGTCTTTGAGGATTGGCTTAAATGTTGTTTCATTCCTGAGGTTGAAAAATATTGTAAAGACAACGATGTTCCTTTCAAGATTTTGCTTCTATTAGATAATGCTCCTGGACGTCCTATGCATCTAGATGATTTCAATTAGAACATGAGAGTTGTATTTCTACTGCCAAACACGACTTCACTCATCCAACCTGTGGATCAGGGTGTTACTTTGAATTTAAAAGCATACTATTTAAGCACAACATTTGCTCAAGCATTGTCTGTAGTAGACTGAGAAAATTTTTACATTGAGACTTTTGGAAATTTTACAATATTTACCATGCCATCTTAAACATTAATAAGGTCTGGGCGGAAATTACTAAAAGTTTAAATGGCGCATGAAAAAAAAAATGCCCACGTCACATAAAAGGCTTCGAAGGATTTGAAAAAGAAGAATATTGAAGCGGTTACAGATAAGATTGTAAATGTTAGAGAGCTACTTCAGTTGGAGCTTGATGCCAAAGATGTGGAGGAGTTAGAGGAAGAAGAAAAGGAATTATCTAATAAAGAACTTATTGACTTGAAGGCAGTGATAGTGAAAGAAGAAAGTGCTGACGAAGCTCAAGATGTACCAAGTGAGGAGCTGAGATGCTTCATCACCAGAGAGATGGCAATGGCATTTCATGAAATTGAATCAGCAATGGCGAGTTTTGAGAAGATGGATCCTGATAGCAAACAATTTTTATAAGTTAACAGAGGGGTGAATGATTGCTTGCTACAAAGAAATGTACGGTGAAAAGAAAAAAGCCACCATCCAGTCATCCATTAATATGTTCTTTTGTAAGGTTGAGGGCTTCTAAATCTCCACAGTCCTCAACTTCCGCAGCGGCATACTTATCAGCTGAAGACATCGATTCTGGCAATGATGCACAAGAGGTAAAACTTACTGACATTATACCTGCCGTCTCTCTTTTTTTTGTAATTTTTCTAGCACATGAGATAAAAAATTGAATAAATACAATAAATAATTCCATTTACATGTTCGTTGAAAATTTGTTTTTTTGATTCAATCAATTCAGCAAGCACAGTTGAGAGTGCTGCAGAAGCATGGGGAAATTCCCTGACTTGTGTAAAATCTGACTTGCAGAGCATTCTGCGGAACACAACCCTTTCGTAAAACGGGGAGTTCCTGTATATGATATCAGAATTATTCTTTGCATCCAGTTCCTTTGCGACCACATCAAAATATCCAATCAAATTTGTCAGACAAGACTTCTCCTTAACAAACCCACGCTGTGTCTGTCTGAATTATTACTGCAGTCTTGTCTAGATGATCCTACATTGCTTCCTTAACCAGTGACTTCATTATTTTCTACATAACAGAAGTTAAACTAACAGGTCTGTAATTACTTGTCACCCTTTGATCCCCTTTGTGAATTGGAGATACATTTACACATCTTTAGGGGGTCTCCCATGAGATCAAGGATGCTCTCATTATTATGGATAAGGCTTTGCTTAGTTCCTTTGCCGCCTCCTTTAATATATAGCTGGATAGATCACATCAATCCCAGGTGCCTTTCTTATGTTTAACTTCAACAATTTCTCCTTCACTTTTCTCTCAGTTATTGCAAAATCATTAAGCACAGTGTTACAATTTGATAAACTTCTGGCATTTTCCTCCCTTAACTCGTGTGAATGTAGATGCAAAATACTAATTCAATTTGTCAGCTATCTGAGCTGGATCATCAATAGTTGAACCATCAATATCAAGTGGACGAATCTAATTCATCCTCTTCCTTTTAGAGTTTATATAAGTAAAGAAGTCCTTGCTGTTTTTCTTTGCATCCCTTGCCAAAGATTTCTCGTAATCTGCCTTCGCCTGCCTAACCTCCTTTGTGACTTGATTACAGACCAGCTTATATCTGCCGTAGGCTTCTGTGTTGCCTGATAATTTATATGCATTCCATGCATTTTTCTTCTTTGCCACGAGTCTCGTTAGTTCATCTGACATCCATTTAGGCCTAAACCTTGAACAGTATGAAAAGCCTATTAGTTTCCACGATTAATTCCTTGAATGCTTGTCATTTAGAATTTGCTGTTGGTAACATCACCAGTTGGTCCCACTGTACAGAATTTAAAAACTGTTGGGGACCACTGTAGTCACCTTTACGGAAGCAAAAATCCTTCACTTTACTCCTGATGGTAATTATATCTTTAAATATATCCTACATCAGTACACTGTGATGGCTGCCACCTAGTGGTTCCTTTATCTTTAAATTCTTAATACATGAATAATCACTGCTGATAACCAGATCAAGAGTATTACCCTTCTGGTTGCCACTCAAACATGCTGCTGCAGAAAACAATCATCCAATAAATCCACAAAAGTCTTGCTAGTGTGCGAGTGACCAACCCACAAGTTTCAGTCAATATCTGGAAAGTTAATCCCCCTTTATAAGACATTGTGATTTACTGGCCCACTCTATATCTGTACAATTTTTCATTGTACTCATTAGTCATATTAAGCCTATACACACTCCTACTGTTATTTTTGCGTTCTCAGTGCTTATATCACACCAAACTGACTTAACAGTGCACTGTCCATCTATGTCAACTGGATGCACTTCCTAAGATTTTGTTTTTCTTAATTAACAGCATAAATCCCCCTCCCTTCCTATCTTGTCTATCCTTTCTGTACACATTGTACTCCCCAAATTCCAATTCTGCATTCCTAATATCTGTGTAAAACCACATCTCTGATATCCCAACAATATCTGCCTTTGATATATTGACCAGTACTTCAAATTCATCAAATTTATTTACTATACTTCTATCATTGGTGTACATGCAAGTATACATTCACCTGTTCTTAAGGCATAAAGAAAAACATCCACGAAATACATAGCAAGTCTTGCTTGTTCATGAGTGACCAAACAAATTCCAATCAACATCCAGAAAGTTAAAATCCCCCTTATGAGTCATTTTTGTTTTTCTGGCCTGCTCTATTTCTCTGTATAGCTGTTTGGTATGCTCATCAGTCATTAGGTCTATAACACACTCCTACTCTCCAGTTTGTTTTCTCTGTGCTTATAGTACACCAAACTGACTTAATCTTGTACTGCTCACCCATGTTGACTGGATTGACTATCTTAGATTTAATATACTTCTTAACTAAAAGCATAACCCCTCCACCTGTCCTGTCTGTCCTTCCTGTATACATTGTATTCAGCGTCACTTATATCTGAATGAAACCATATTTCTGCTTTTCCTACGATGTCTGAATTTGATGACTTAATCTACTTCAGATTCATAAAATTTATTTACAATGCTCCTAGCATTTAGTTTACATACAAGTATACATGCACATCTTACTCTTAGTTACTAAACACAATCCATGTATTTATTTGTTCCATGCTGACCACAGCAGGGTCTGATGTGCCAGCCACCTTGTTTTCCAGGCTGCTGCATGTACCAATAGTAGTATCTGTTTCCTTCCCCTCCACCCAAGCTAGCAGTTTTCCTACCCACCCATCGCTACCTCAATAGCATTAGCAAATATTCTTGCACCCCTTCTATTTAAGTGTCTCATCCCTATAAAAAGTCACTCCTGTTAACAAAACATGATGAGAAAAATTCTACTCCATTAGCCTTGCACGTTCTCTCCAGGGCTGAATTGATTGACAAGGCTCTTCAACATGTACTCCCTCCTATCACATCTGGGTGGAATTGCAGACACTTACAACTTTTTCCCAACCTTGCCTTGTACTTGTTAAGTAAGTTCTCAGATCTTCTACTCTTAATATCATAGTTATTAGCCATCATTAGTAGCTGACATGTACAGCAATATCACCTTTTTTGCCCTTAAAAGATATCTGCTCTACAACATCAACTTTTACCCCTGACAGTCATACCCTGGTCCTTTTCCATGGGCATCTCTGTAGCCAGGTGGGCAGGATCAGCAGTGCGTAGCACATGCTTCTTGATTAGACTGGGGTTCGAGCCCATTACCACCAAATACAGAGGATGTGGAAAGGTCAGGGAATGACCACCGCATATCCCCGGAGCAATATGGCCTTAGTTGCTAATGCTCCTAAAAACCAAATAACAACAACCTTTTCCATGCCTATCCTTGCACAACATATTTTCTGTTTCCCTGATAGTAGTCACCAAAAATACCCCCCCCCCCTTGAGACCACTGCATTCTGCCTTGGAGATTTCCACT